>NC_083878.1:39643305-40281162 GCF_032452875.1 Bos javanicus
GACCTGCTTCAAGTTTACTTATCCATCCATTTATTTTTCCTTCATTTTTTCCCTTGTTTTTCTGTTCATTCACTCATTGAAGAATAACTATCTGTTGCATGACAGAACTTATGCCAGGCACTGATGAAACAGTAGTAAAGCACAGTCCCTGCTTTAAGAAGGTCACAGTCTGGAGGGGAAGACAGACATATAAAAAGATAATTTATAATATGGTGTGACAAATGCTTTTACAGGGTGCTACAGAGCATATTGTAGCTGTGTCATCTAATCAGTTTTTTTTTTTTTTAATTCCATTTTGCTTCAATTTAAGTGGAAGTCTTTCTAAAGGAAGAGGTCAAGGTTGAAACCATCTGAACACTAACTGTACCATGCACTTTTAGGGGCAAGAAGAACTATTACCCACCAAACTTTATATTCAGCTACAGGAATCATTTTCACCTTAGCAAAATAATAATAATATAAATAATAACCTAAAGGTAAAAGTAGAACTCAAAGCAGGCAAACTTAAATCCAATAGGTTGTATTTCCAGGTCCCTGTTACCCAACTGTAAATCACCACCATCTCTGATAACTTAGAACTAGTATTCACATTTCATGATGAAAATCAACATTACCCTTTCTGGTCAGTTGTCTACACATCAACTGTCTAGTCCAGTTGCCTTTAGCACCAAACGCTGGCAATACTCTAAGACCTCAATATCAAAGATTGAGGAGCTATCCAAATTCTCCATGACTCTTCTTATATAATATATGACAAACTAGGAAAAATGTGAGGACAAAATATTAAGGCAGTGATTATGAAGAGGCCAACACTTGGTACCGTACATGCAGCAGACTTTCACTTACACTGAAGGCCAGTGTTCACAGTCTGCCCAGGCAAAGCAAGCAACCAAATAGTAGAATAAGGACTTCAGAGGCAAGGTGCAATGAAAGAGTACAACTCATTTTATATCTGAGGATGTATCTGTGCTGAAAACTAAACTTCTGCCTATCTTTTTGACTTTGACATAAAAGAACATGCTCGTTTGAAAAGGTGTTGTTCTACCAAGTTTCTTACCAGGGTCAGCATTTTGAAATTGCTCTCTGAAGAGAGCAAGTGTGATGTATTGTAGAACACAAACATTTTAAATTTCTTTTTGGAAATAACCTTTTTTTTTTTCCCTTCAGTGTAGTTGGGAATTATGCCCCCATTATTGTTCAATAACCACTAAAAAGAACAGAGCAGCAATAATTCCTTTGAATTTTAAAGCTTCAAAGTAAAATTTCTTCCTATCATCTTTAGATACTTACTTCCTCAACAGCAGACCGTGTCCTCATTCTAAAATATCGCCTGTCTAAGCATAAAAGTTCCCAAAGGAGAGTATCAATGGTTATTGACTTCAAACCACTGACACAGCAAATGACATTCATCTGTTAAGAAGGAAAGGTTGAGAGACTGACACAAGGTCAGTTTCTTTTCAAAGCTTACGTATGCACCCTGTCTATGCCCCTCTATTTACCCCCAAGAGATTGACTAGCATTCTTTCTCATAAATTCTCGACAATAATTAGAACACTAAATTATTTCCCATTTTGTGACGTTTTTAAGAATTATGAATTTAAGAAAACAATATGCCTTTTATGAAAAGATAGAAAACATTGTTCCTAGTTAAACTTGGCCATATCATTCAAGTTTAAATAACCCTTACTATTCTTTGAAGGATTAAAATGCAAAATAAATGTGAATATACATTAAAAATGGAAATTGTTTATCTTCAAAAGACTAATTTTAAAACTATCTTAATGAATTCTAGGAGGATTAAAGCACAGAGCTCTCTTTGCAGCTGCATTAACTCTTCCTAGACACTTGTTCCCATTAAAGCTATTCATCTAAATAGCTATATTTGTCTGAAATTGAAATATTTTGAACAAAAAAAAAAGAAAAATTTTTGCAGATACATTTTTAAGATTCTTCATGTATTGAAGAGATACTTTTTTTTTTTCTTTTCAAAATTCATCTCTTCAATAAGCTAGGTTGATGGATATTCTCCGAAATGAAATATTTAATGGAGGCAATCATTTAAAGATTTTAGAACACAAGACTATTAGTTTCTTAAGAGCAGGAATCTTGTCTTAGTCCTTGTCTGCTAGTCTTTAATCTAGCATGGTTCCTGACACATAGTTGGATGCTTAATAAATGTCATGTAAGTGGCTCAAAATAATTTTCTTTTTGTCCACTGTTAATGATAGCCGACGATTTTTGAGTGCTGGTTATGTACCAGGCACTGTAATCACTTAATATACATGAACTATTTTAATCTTCACAACAGTCCTATGACATCTGGACCATTATTATCTCCATGTTATAGATGGGAAAACTAGAGTGGAGACAAGTTAGGTAACTTGCCCAAGATGTACAGCTACTGTACAGTAGACCCAGGATTCAAGCTAGGTAAACTATCCCCAGGCCTCTTATATAATCAAGACACTACACTGTTTTCAATTGTAGCCAGTTACCCAGTAAAAAGAGTTCATGTGTGTCTAGTTTTCTCTGGTGGTCTTAAAATAATTTTAGAATAAGATGTTGCATATCGTAAAGCTAGTTTAATATAGATAAAATATTGTAAAAATAAATAAAATTGTAAAACAGTCAAAAAGCTATTCTAAAGTTACAACAAAATATTTGAATAATTTTTTTAATGTATTTACTAAGTTGTTACTTTATTGTATTTACTAAATTGTTACTTTTGTTCTAGAAGTAATCAGGTTATTTGGCTTAACTAAACTGTTTTTAAATATCATTTTTCTGAAGGCAAAAAATGTAGAATGCACTGTATGATTGATAAAATAAAATATACTGAAATGTATAGTGCAGAGGTTTTGACTTGAACTCCATGAATTCAGTCCACTAACTCACTTAATACACAGACAACTAAAATTAAGATGTTATGTGTAGCAAGTGCAAGGGACAAGATGGTTCCTTCCAATGTGCGGGTTCATAATGACCAGTAGAGGGAGGACACCGAAGTTGTAATACTACTAGACTGAATTTTAGACTGCTGCAGCTGCTGTTAAGTCGCTGCAGTTGTGTCCGACTCTGTGCAACCCCATAGACGGCAGCCCACCAGGCTCCCCCGTCCCTGGGATTCTCCAGGCAAGAACACTGGAGTGGGTTGCCATTTCCTTCTCCAATGTGTGAAAGTGAAAATTGAAAGTGAAGTGGCTCAGTCGTGTCCGACCCTCAGCAACCGCATGGACTGCAGCCTTCCAGGCTCCTCTGTCCATGGGATTTTCCAGGCAAGAGTACTGGAGTGGGGTGCCATTGCCTTCTCCGGGATTTTAGACTAGACCTACCCTTTTCTCCATTCAGGTTTCAGGTCCTACTGGTTGATTTTCATGAGGTGAGGAGTGCCCATAAAATGGTAACTTTTGACTCATGAGAGAGCCTGAAGGAGAAATGAGAAACAAGAGGTCTTGAGCCGCCTTGACCCTAACATGTTTCAAGAAAAGCACTTGAACCAAATGTAAGCAGGAGCTTTCTCTCCATTTCTCTGATAAGTTCACAATGGCATTGACCCTTCTGATGATCCCTGGATTTTCAGATTTTGAGAATTACCTATTTAATACTCAGGGCAAGAACTTTAGAATAGAGAAGCAGCAGCAGAAGATACTGTGGGTAATATTAGATATGAATGTTTATGGAACACTTAACATGTCAGGCACTCTCCAACTACTCCAAATGCGTTAGGTCTTAAAACAATCTCCACTTCCCAGTTAACAAGCTAAAGTTTAAGGAAGTTAATCAACTTGCCCAAGATCACACAGCTAAATAGTGGCACCAGCATTTCAGACCCAGGTAGCCTTAGCTTCAGAGCCTACTCTCTTAAAACCAAGAAACCTGGTGGAGAAATGGATCTCTAGGGGAACAGAGACTTTATGAACCCATATGAAAATAGTCCCTGGGAATTCTCAAGAATATTTTAATGGGTACTGGAGTGGCAGTGGTAAGGGGATTTTCTGAAATGCTGAGTTCCTGCTTGAGTAGGGAAGACAACATCTAGGCAGAAATTGAGAATAAATTCTAATGTAAACTCCATATTTCCACATAGTGATGAGCCCTGAGGGTCCCTGGGCAATACATGATTTCATGTATTTTATATTTAGGGAGAAAAGCAAGTGAGGATTAGCAGAAGTTAGTCAGTACTGTTGTACGTGTATAAAGTTTAAGTTCTGAAGTAATGAGCTAGCTAAAAAACTGAACAATATGATTCATCTAAACCAAGGATCTGGGTTGGAAAAAGGGGACCAAATGCTTATTCAATAAGGCATTTGTACAAATATAATAAGAAAATCAAACATAGAATGTCCAGTGAAATTCAGTTAGCCATTGACTTGAAAGGAATTAAAGGCAATTCCCTGTAAGTCTGATGAGATTGTGCTCAAAAAATCATTTTTCACTTGGGACCCATGCCCCTTAGAGAAAATGTTAAAAATGGTGATTGGACATTGGCCAGACCATCTATAGAAATCTATTTAACTTATAAAATACACAAAATACAGTTTAAGATACACTTTGAGGCCCACTGCCATACACAACAATTTTTCTTTTCCCTTAAATCATATTTGGAACAAGGCCGAACTTAAGTAAGTATAAATAAGAGAAAATGCATTTGAAAAATCCAACTTAACCATGGCCCAAAGACACATCTTCTCCATCTTTTCAGCAGTGAGTATGGAGATTCTGGCATATGTGAGGGCAGATGAGCTTGTCGGATAATGACCAAGGGGAAAGTGCGTTCTTTTCCCTTTGTGTGTTAAAAAGAAGAAAACAGCCTGTTTAACCTAGTTCCACAGCCAAATTTTAAGATTTCTGTAATAAGAATATAGATTTGGAGAGAGGTAGATTTTCAATGACAGAATATGAGCACATGGATCGAACTGGCCCTAAGTCATATACTTCTGGACCTTTCAGTTCTGTGGCAGTAAATGAAATACCTGGTATTGTTTATGGGTTTGCTTTAAGGCATTTAATTTTCAGTTGAAAGGTTCCCAACCAATTAATACATGAGACTCTCAAGGTGTTAAGACATTGGGTGGGAGCTTGTGATGGGGTGAAGAACAGGGATGGTTTGGGAAGAGAGAGCAGGATGATAGGTGTTAATCCAGCCTTCAAATGATATATGGAGGTAGGTCAGAGGAACAATCAGGAACTAGGGAACTAGGGAAAGTTACACACAGTGGCACATGCATTCTTTCTTCACTCTTCTCTTTTTGACCGCTGGGGCACTCCAGGAAAAACCGGCATTGGAAAGAAGGGAGCCTAGGACTAGCTGGGCAGTGAGTCAGTATGCTGTGCGTCCTGGCCAAGTTGCTTTAGTCGTGTCTGACTCTTTGCGACCCCATGGACTATAGCCCACCAGGCTCCTCTGTCCATGGGATTCTCCAGGCAAAAATATTGGACTGGGTTGCTATGCCCTCCTCCAGGGGATCTTCCCAACCCAGGGATCAAACCTGTGTCTCTTGCTGCTCCTGCATTGCAAGTGAATTCTTTACTGCTGAGCCACCAGGGAAGTCCCAGTATGCTATAGGGGGTGGTTAATAGGAGTTTCTCCAAACATCAGAATAAAGTATATAGCTACAGCCGTAAAGTGGATGAAGCCTGGTAAGAAAAGTCCTTTGCATTTACATTTTTTGCAAATATTTTTACACAGATACTAATTATTAAAAAGATGAAAATTTGTCTAGGATGACTTAAATAACTAAAGACAGAACAACAGAATCTCAAGACCTGATTTTCGGAATTTGCAGCATTTTAACTAGATAGCTATATCTGGTGTCACTGACACAGTCCAAAAGTCCTGAGAAAGCATTTGAATTTCACAGAGAAGAACTCTGACTTTCCAAAACTCTAGAAAGCAAATAAAGGTCGTGTCACACATTTATCCAACAGGAAGTCATTAGCTATAATCATGGAAGAAAATAAGTCTACAGCAAAGATTAATTAAATTTGTTGCACTAGGAACAATCATTGGGAGGGAAGTTGCTCTATAAAGTAGATTTAAAATCATCCAGTAAAGAACAGAAATTTAAGGAAGGATGGAAAATTATCAAGGACCTCTATAATGATGGCCCAAGATAAAATAGTAATAAAATAGACAGTCGATGGCCTTCGTGTGTGCATAGTCATGCCCAACTCTTTGCGACCTCATTGACTTTAGCCCACCAGGCTCCTTTGTTCATGGGATTTCCCGGGGAACAATACTGGAGTGGGTTGCCATTTCCTCCTCAAAGGCATCCTTCCAACCCAGGGGTTGAACCCACATCTTTTGCATTGCAAGCAGATTCTTTACCACTGAGCCACCTTGGAAACCAATAAAATAGTACTCACAGACAAATGAGAAAGGAATAATCTAAATAATCAGAGGAGCCTTCATATTAAAATATTCTATGAAGGAATTTTCCAAAACTTAATTCTCAGTATTGAATTTCACAGACTTACCCTTTTACTGAATTTACTAATAGGATTTTACTTTTTTAGTAATAATGGGAGTCTTCTGAAATTACAAATTAAATCTCCTCAGTATGAGGACATGGCAGCATTTTTAAAAGGGAACATGTGATATGTATGAAGATGAAAAGTCCATGTGCCTCTGTGTTTAACTGCTAATTTGATTTGGGAAGCTTTTATGCACTTAATAATTACCCCCTTTCTCCTTGTTAATTGGTTCCCTACCCCCACCAGCACCTCACAGCAGAGGAGTAAAATGAATTTCTTTAGCACTATGTTTAGAATTGTTAACACCTCCTATGAAGTTATACTGTCCTTCACAATAGGAGCAGCTGGAGGAAGGTCTAACTTTGGCACTCGCTGGGTGGTGAGAAAGAATCCCTGGATTAAAAGCAAATGACACTTTATTAAATTTCAGGCATGGTTTTGAATTAAGTAAAATCTAACAACTAAACTTACTACACAGATAACTAAAATCTCAGGAAGAGGGCAAAGTATTTGTCAACTGAAAAGAAATAAGAAAGATGAACTCAAAGTTGTGTGTTTTTGCATGTTTAGAAGCTCAGTGGTGTCTGACTCTTTGTGACCTTATGGACTGTAGCTTCCTAGGTGGCGTTAGTGGTAAAGAACCTGCCTGCCAATGCAGGAGACATAAGAGATGCAAGTTTGATCCCTGGGTCAGGAGGATCCCCTGGAGGAGGGCATGGCAACCTATTTTGGTATTCTTGCCTGGAGAATCCCATGGACAGAGGAGACTGGTGGGCTACAGTCCATGGTGTAGCAAAGAGTTAAACATGACTGAAATGACTTAGCACACATGCACGAACTATAGCCAGCCAGACCTCTGTCCATGGGGTTTTTCACACAAGAAACTGGAGTGGGTAGACATTCCCTTCTCCAGGGCATCTTCTTGACCCAGGGATCAAACCTGTCCCCTGCATTGCAGGCAGATTCTTTACTGTCCGAGTCACCAGGGAAGCCCAAACTCAAGGTCAAAGATAAACAATTCCAAAGACTATATTTTTACCGCCCTAAAGATTGATAATTAAAACATTTTAAAACTAGTATAGATCTCGACCCAGGGATCAAACCTGCATCTCTCATGTCTCCTGCATTGACAGGCAGGTGGCAGCAAGGTGGCAGAATAGGAGTTTTACACTGTCATCTCCCCACAGTGCACCAGTTTTGACAACTATCCCCAAATGAGAGTATTGTGGGAGTCCAGTAGGTCAGCAGAAAAATTCCAGCATATTAATGAAACAAAAAAAAAAGCACGGAAGAGACTCATTGAAGGGGGTAAGATGACAGCTTTGGTGGAGGGAGGAGGATGGGAGGGAAGGGTAAGCAGACTGTAGAGGTGGGTGTGGATGCTTTGGGCACTGGCTGTGCTGTGCATGTGCAGACTCTGGTGGTGGCTGGGGCTGGCTGGGCAGTGGCACCTTTTTGAACAACATACAATGTCTCAGCATGGCACCCCAGTATGACTGGAGATCTGATGAAAGAAATCAAAGATGATGCAAACAGATGGAGAGATATACCATGTTCTTGGATTGGAAGAATCAGTACTGTCAAAATGACTATACTATCCAAAGAAATCTACAGATTCAATGCAATCTCTCAAATTACCAGGAGTATTTTTCACAGAATCAGAACAAAATAATTTACAATTTCTATGGAAACACAAAAGACCCAGAATGGCCAAGGTGGTCTTGAGAAAGAAAAACAGAGCTGGAAGAATCAAGCTCCCTGACTTCAAACTATACTACAAGCTGTAGTCAAAACACTATGGTACTGGAACAAAAACAGAAATATAGATCAATGAAACAGGATAGGAAGTCCAGAGATAAACCTGTGTTTATCTCTGTGTAGTATATTTGGTGTACAACAAATATAATAAAAGATAGTCTCTTTAATAAGTGGTCTTGGGAAAACTGGACAGCTAAAAGTAAAAGAATGGAATTAGAACATTCTGTAATACCACACACAAAAAATAAACTCAAAATGTATTAAAGATCTAAATGTGAGTGAAAGTCACTCAGTCATGTCCAACTCTTTTTGACCGCATGGACTATACACTCCATGGAATTCTCTGGGCCAGAATACTGGAATGGGTAGCCTTTCCCTTCTCCAAGGGATCTTCCCAACCTAAGGATCCCACATTGCAAGTGGATTCTTTACCAGCTGAGTCACAAGGGAAGCCCAAGAATACTGGAGTGGGTAGCCTATCCCTTCTCCAGGGAATCTTCCCAACCCAGGAATTGAACCAAGGTCTCCTGCATTTCAGGCGGATTCTTTACCAACTGATCTATCAGGGAAGCCCAAAGATCTAAATGTAAGACTGGGTAATGGAAAAGTCTTGGAGGAAAACATAGGCATAACACTCTCTGACATAAATCATAGCAAGAATTTATTTGATCTGCCTTGGAGAGTAATGAAAATAAAAACAAAAATAAAATTTTAAAAATGGGACCTAACTAAAACTTAAAAACTTTTTCAGCGCAAAGGAAATCATCAAAAAAAAGAAAGAAAGAAAGAAAATAAAGCCCACAGAATAGGAGAAAATATTTCTAAACTAAGAGATCAACAAGGGATTAGTCTTCAAAATATACAACAGCTGATATAGCTCAATATAAAAAGAAAAAAAAAAAAACAAATAAAAAAGTGGATGGAAGATCTGAATAGGCACCTCTCCAAAGAAGACATACAGATGGCCAAGAAAGACGTTCAACATCGCTATTTACTATGAGAAATACAAATCAAAAGCATACAATGAGGTATCACCTCACATCGGTCAGAATGGCCACCATTAAACAATGTACAAATAACAAAAGCTGGAGAGGGTGAGGAGAAAAGAAAACCCTCCTATACTGTTGACCAGAGTATAAATTGGTACAGCCACTACAGAGAACAGTATGGAGGTTCCTTTAAAAACTAAAAATAGAGCTACCATATGATCCAGCATATGATCTGAGAAGGCCTTACAAATAGTGGAAGAGTGAAGAGAAGTGAAAAGAAAGGGAGAGAGGGAATGTTACGTCCAATTAAATACAGAGTTTCAAAAAGTAGTTAGAAGAGACAAGAAGGCCTTCAGTGAACAATGCTTTATAATATAAGAAAACAACACAATGGGAAAAACTAGAGATCCCTTCAGGAAAACTGGAAATATCAAGGGAACATTCCACCCAAAGATGGGCACAATAAAGGATAAAAATGGTAGAAACCTAGTAGACACTGAAGAGATCAAGAAGAGATGGAAAGAATACATGGAAGAACTGTATAAAAAAGATATTAATGAACCAGATTGCTATGATGGTGTGGTTAGTCACCCAGAGCCAGATATTCTGGAGTGCGAAGTCAAGTGGACCTTAAGAAGCACTGCCATTAATAAAGCTAGTGGATGTGATGAAATTCCAGCAGAGCTATTTAGATCCCTAAACAATGATTCCATCAAAGTCAGAAAATCTGGAATACACAGTAGTGGCCACAGGACTGGAAAAGGTCAGTCCTCATCCCAATACTCAAGAAAAGTTAGTCACACAGTCATGTCCAACTCTTTGAGATACCATGGACCGCAGCCCGCCCTGCTCCTTTGTCTATAGAATTGTCCAGGCAAGAGTACTGGAGTGGGTTGCCATTTCCCTCTCTGGGGGATCTCCCCAACCTGGGGACTGAACTGGTGTCTCCTACATTGCAGGCAGATTCTTTACAAACTGACCCACCAGGGAAGCAATCCCCAAGAAGGGTAATGCCAAAGAATGTGCTAACCATCGGACAACTGCACTCATCTCCCATGCTAGTAAGGTCATGCTTAGATCTTACATGCTAGGCTTCAGCATATGAGAACCAAGAACTTCTAGATTCCATGGACTGGGGTTGCAAAGAGTCAGACATGACTAGATAACTGAATAACAGCAACAGTGATCCAGCAATTCCACTCCTGGGCATACATCCAGAGAAAACCATAAATTGAAAGGATACATGCACCTCAGTGTTCATTGCAGTACTGTTTACAATAGCCAGAACATGGATGCAACCTGTGTCCACTGATATAGGAATGGATAAAGAAGATGTGGTATATAAAAACCATGGGGTATTATTCAGCCATAAAAAAGAATTAAATAATGCCATTTGCTGCAACATTGATGTAACTGGAGATCGTTATACTGAGTGAAGTAAGTCAGAGAGAGAAAGACAAATATCATATGATATTGCTTTTATGTGGAATCTAAAACAATGATATGAATGAATCTATTTACAAAAGAGAAATTGAGTCACAGATTAGATATTAAATCTATAGTTAGCAAGAGGGGAAGGAGAGATGAGTTGAGAGGTTGAGATTCACATATACACACTAGTATATATTGTATAAAAGATAACTAATAAGAATCTATTGGATAGCACAGGGAACTCCACTTGGTGCTCTGTAATTATTCATATGGAATGGAGTCTAGAAGACAGTAGGTGTATTTATATATATGATTGATTCACTTTGCTGTACAAAAGAAACTACCATAACATTGCAAATCAAATATGCTCCAATAAAATCAATGAAAATAAATAAAACAAACAGTTTTATGTTACCTGCATTACCCCTACCCCAAGCTGGTACAGTTTAATGTCAACAGAGAACTTTTCAGCCTTTAATACCTCCGATGCAGGAATGTGAGAACACAGTGACTCAGTGCCTAGCTTCCTAAGTTGTCTGGAACAGGGCTAAGAGATCCACCTCTTTCTCACTCCACCCAGAATACTGAGGAGCATCAGCATGAGCGAGTGGCTGAGAGAGGCTAGGATCAGAGAAGAGCAGCAAGGACTTATAACAAGGAGGGCCTGGAAATCAACAAAGGACCAAGTATTCTACTAACTGTGGTAGTAGACTAACTGTGTAACTTCTTGACTCCATCAAGAAGCCTGCCCATGAGCTACTGTAGATGCCTCACTAGTGGACTGCAGAAATAATCTTTGATATTTAGAAAGGAATAATTTGCTGATCTTCTTTAGAAAATAATCCTGCAATGAACAATATGCCAACAAATTTGATACCTTAAATGAAATGGAAAATTTCTTTGAAAGGCACCAATCACCAAAACTAACAAGATGAAATAGAAAATCTAAAAGGAAAATACAGATCTGAAAGCCTTCTTGGTGAATTCTAGCAACTATGTAAAGAGGGATTAATGCTACTACTTCGCAAGCTCTTCAAAAAAACAGAAGAGGAAGGAATACTTTCCAATGCCTTACCAGAGGACAGAAGTTACCAAAACCAAACACACAGAATAAAAAACAACAGACTGATAACTCAGGAAAACAGATGCAAAAATCTTCAACAAAATCACTAGCAAACAACCCAGAAACATATAAAAAGGATGATGCGCCATAATCAAATGAGTTTTATCCAAGGAATGCAAGGCTAATGCAGCATACAAAAATCAGTTAGTATAATTCAATATATTAATGGCATAAAAGATAAAAACCACAATCATCTTGATAGATATAGGAAAAAAATTGACAAAAATTCAACACCCCTTTATTGAAAAAAAAAAAAAAAAACACTAAGAAAACTAGAAATAGGAACTTTCTCAACCTAGTAAGAGATATCTGTTAATACAAAATAACCACAGTTAACATCATCTTTTATGGAGAAGGACTGAGAACTTTCCCCTTTAATTCCCCTCTAAAATCCCCTTAATATCCGATTTCCCTTAAAATCAGATAAGATGTCTGCTCTCAGGTGGCACAGTGATAAAGAATCTGCCTGCCAATGCAGCAGACTCACGAGATACAAGTGACGTGGGTTGATCCCTTGCTTGGGAAGATTCCCTGGAGAAGGAAATGGAAACCTACTCCAGTATTTTTATCTGGAAAATTCTATGGAAAGAAGAGTCTGGTGGGCTACATTCAATGAGGTCGTAAAAGAATCCAACATGACAGAGCGACTGATCACCCATGCACTTGCCACTTATATTCAACAGTACTGAAGGCTCTACAAAAGGCAATTAGGCAAGGCAAATAAGTAAAAGGAATCCATATTGAAAATAAGAAGTAAAATTATCTTTAGTTGCAGGTGATCTTACATATTAAAAATTGTGACAAATGCAGAAAAATTTTATAATACATTAGATCAGCAAATTTCAGAATACAAAATCAATGTATAAACACAATAAGCAATCTGATAATAATATTACAAAATCAATTTCATTAACAAAACCATCAAAAGAATAAAATATTTAGGGATAAATTTAACAAAATAAATATAAAACATACTAAAACTACAAAGTATCATAGAAAGAAATGAAAGAAGATCTAAACAAATGGAAAGACACTCAGAATTCAAGGATTGGAAGTGTTAATATTGAGATGAAAATCCTCCCCACATCCCAAACTGCTTTGTAGATTCTATACAATTTGTCTAAATCTGTTTTATTTTGTTTTGATTTTGCAAAAACTTGCAGACAGATCCTACTGTTTGTATGAAATTGCAAGAGAATCAGAGTAGTCTAAACAACCTTAAAAATGAAAATCAAATTTGGAGAATTCATACCTCCTGATTTCAAAACTTGGTCAAATCAGTCGCTCAGTTGTGTCCGACTCTTTGAGACCCCAAGAACTGCAGCATGCCAGGCCTCTCTGCCCATCACCAACTCCCAGAGTTTAGTCAAACTCATGTCCATTGAGTTGGTGATGCCATCCAACCATCTCATCCTCTGTCATCCCCTTCTCCTCCCGCCTTCAAATTTTCCCAGCATCAGGGTCTTTTCAAATGAGTCAGTATTTTGCATCAGGTGGCCAAAGCTATTGGAGTTTCAGCTTCAGCATCAGTCCTTCCAATGAATATTCAGAATTTATTTCCTTTAGGCTGGACCGGTTGGATCTCCTTGCAGTCCGAGGGACTCTCAAGAGTCTTCTCCAATACCACAGTTCAAAAGCATCAATTCTTCAGTGCTCAGCTTTCTTTCTTTATAGTCCAACTCTCACATCCATACACGACCACTGGAAAAACCATAGCCTTAACCAGACATTACTTTGTTGACAAAGTAATGTCCCTGTTTTTTAATATGCTGTCTAGGTTGGTCATAACTTTCCTTCCAAGGAGTAAGCATCTTTTAATTTCATGGCTGCAGTCACCATCTGCAGTGATTTTGGAGCCCCAAAAGATAAAGTCTGACACTGTTTCCTCATCGATTAGCCATGAAGTGATGGGACCAGATGCCATAATCTTAGTTTTCTGAATGCTGCGTTTTAACCCAGCTTTTTCACTCTCCTCTTTCACTGTCATCAAGAGACTCTTTAGTTCTTCTTCACTTTTTACCATAAGGGTGGTGTCATCTGCATATCTGAGGTTATTGCTATTTTTCCTGATAATCTTAATTTCAACTTGTGCTTCATCCAGCCCAGCCTTTCTCATGATGTACTCTGCATATAAGTTAAATAATCAGGGTGATAATATACAGCCTTGACTTACTCCTTTCCCTATTTGTAACCAGTCTGTTGTTCCATGTTCAGTTCTAACCGTTGCTTCCTCACCTGCATACAGAATTCTCAAGAGGCAGGTCAGGTGGTCTGGTATTCCCATCTCTTTCAGAATTTTCCACAGTTTATTGTGATCTACACGGTCAAAGCCTTTGGCATAGTCAATAAAGCAGAAATAGATGTTTTTCTGGAACTCTCTTGCTTTTTTGATAATCCAATGGATGTTGGCAATTTGATCTCTGATTCCTCTGCCTTTTCTAAATCCAACTTGAACATCTGGAAGTTCACGGTTCACATACTGTTGAAGTCTGGCTTGGAGAATTTTGAGCATTCTTTTACTAGTGTGTGAGATGAGTGCAATTGTGTGGTAGTTTGAACATTCTTTGGCATTGCCTTTCTTTGGAATAGGAATGAAAACTGACCTTTTCCAGTCCTGTGGCCACTGCTGAGTTTTCCAAATTTGCTGGCATATTGAGTGCAGCACTTTCACAGAATCATCTTTTAGGATTTGAAATAGCTCAACTGGAATTCCATCACCTCCACTAGCTTTGTTCGTAGTCATGCTTTCTAAGGCCCACTTGACTTCGCATTCCAGTATGTCTGGCTCTAGGTGATTGATCACACCATTGTGATTATCTGGATAGTGAAAATATTTTTTGTATAGTTCCATGTAGTCTTGCCACCTCTTTTTAATATCTTTGGCTTCTGTTAGGTCCATACCATTTCTTTCCTTTAATGTGCCTATATTGGCATGAAATATTCCCTTGGAGTCTCTAATTTTCTTGAAGAGATCTCTAGTTTCTCCCATTCTATTATTTTCCTCTATTTCTTTTCACTGATCACTGAAGGAGACTTTCTTATCTCTCCTTGCTATTCTTTGGGATTCTGCATTCAATTTGGTATATCTTTCCTTTTCTCCTTTGCTTTTCACTTCTCTTCTTTTCACAGCTATCTGTAATGACCTCCTCAGATAGCCATTTTGCTTTTCTGCATTTCTTTTTCTTGGGGATGGTCTTGATCCCTGTCCTCCGTACAATGTCATGAACCTCCATCCATAGTTCTTCAGGCACTCTGTCTACCAGATCTAATCCCTTGAATCTATTTCTCCCTCCCACTGTATAATTGTAAGGGATTTGATTTAGGTTATACCTGAATGGTCTAGTGGTTTTCCCTACTTTCATCAATTTGAGTCTGAATTTGGCAATAAGGAGCTCGTGATCTGAGCCACAGTCAGCTCCCAGTCTTGTTTTTGCTGACCATATACAGCTTCTCCATCTCCTGAGGATAGACACATATATCAACGAAATACAATTGGGAGTCCAGAAATAAACATTTATGTTTATGTTCAATTAATTTTCTACAAGGATACAAAGACAATTCAAACAGGCATAAGGAGTCATTTAAATTTTTTTTTAATTAATTAATTAATTTGGCTGTGTTGGGTCTCAGGCTTCTCTGGTGGCTCAGCTGGTAAAGAATCTGCCTGCAATGTGGGAAACCTGGGTTTGATCCCTGGGTTGGGAAGATCCCCTGAAGAAGGGAACTACTACACACTCCTGTGTTCTGGCCTGGAGAATTCCATGGTCTGTGTAGTCCATGGGCTCAGAAAGAATGGGACATGATTGAGTGACTCACTTTCACTCTCACTTGGCTCTCAGCTGAGGCATGTGGGATCTTTCATTATGGCCTGTGCAGTCCAAAGTGTGGGCTCAGTATTTGCGGCATATGGGCTACTTGCCCCACGGTATGTGGGCTCCTAGTTTCCCGACAAGGGATTGAACCTGTGTTGCCTGCATTGGCAAGTAGATTCTTAACCACTGGACCACCAGGCAGAAGTCCCATGAAGATCCTTTTTAAAGTTATTGAAAATATAATAAAATTGTGGGGATGATTGAATAACTCCATAACATTACTAAGAATCACTTAATTGTACACTTATGCTGCTAAGTCACTTCAGTCGTGTCCAACTCTGTGCGACCCCATTGACGACAGCCCACCAGGCTCCCCCGTCCCTGGGATTCTCCAGGCAAGAACACTGGAGTGGGTTGCCATTTCCTTCTCCAATGCATGAAAGTGAAAAGTGAAAGTGAAGTCGCTCAGTCGTGTCCGACTCTTAGCGACCCCATGGACTGCAGCCTACCAGGCTCCTCCACCCATGGGATTTTCCAGGCAAGAGTACTGGAGTGGGGTGCCATTAAGTGAATATCTTGGTATGCAGATTGTTACTTGATAAAAATGTTGAACAATCAACTGATTTGACTTCAAACATAAAGATATTCCTTTTAGATTAAAAAGACAACACATAAAACAACTGATGATTTTTAAGGGTGGAGAAAAGAGAGGGATGTTTGGGTGTTTCAAACTTTGATAGTTGAAATCGTATATTTAAATGCATGTTTCATTTTACAGATTGAGAAACTGAGGAAGATTTTCAGTGAATTCCTTGTGCACCAAGGAGTTCTAATGAGATTTTTGTCACTGCCAGCATTATCTGACTAAAGAAGCCAAAAAGAGAATCACTCAAGTCATTGTGGGAAGCAAAGGCAAAGATTAGAGGGAGGCATTCTAGATTTGTTTCAGATCAGCACACATTTGGATGCTTTTAATACTGAACATTTATTAAATGCAAGCAGTCCACTGGGGCAGAGAGAATCTCGAGCTATTTGTAGTCTCCAGCTCCCTGGTCTGAAAAACTGGATTGAGTATCAGTGCATTCTACTCGAGGCTTAAGAACTCTGAATTTATGAAATTGGAAACAGATATTTGCATCACTTTGTAGAATTATTCATCCATAGCATGGATATAGTGTTTTCAGTATAGTTTCCATTAGAGTGGTATAATGTAAAAGATAAATCCCTGGCATATTCTAGAGAGATTCACCTTTTTATGAACCAAATATAGATTTGTGAGTTTGTGTCGATTACCTTATCTCTGAGTCCCATGAACCCTGAGCTTTATATAATAGTAGCAGCATAATGTTACAAGAACCTGAAATCATGCTTTTCTGGGATGTTCTGATGGCAGAGAGTACAAAGAAATGACTTCTCTGGAATTGTTCCAGGATAGCATGCTGTCAGGGCAATCTGAAGATAATATGCACAGTCCAGTGAAGGCTGCATAATTGCCGATGTGCTATTTTTAACTTACTCTCATGAGTTACATCATTGGCAGTGATAAGCTATTACAATGTGCTCAGATACACATTAAAAATGATTAACTGAGTGTCACGGACTCAGTGATATGATATATTTAAAATTTTGAAGGTTGAGCGTTGTCTCTGGTGCTCTT
Organism: Bos javanicus; assembly: GCF_032452875.1. Lineage (NCBI taxonomy): Eukaryota > Metazoa > Chordata > Mammalia > Artiodactyla > Bovidae > Bos > Bos javanicus. The sequence continues at coordinate 39,660,550 of NC_083878.1, forward strand.
GGCTATAGTACTCTTTGTTACTTCTCATGTCACACCATTATTAGGAGAGATGACAGAAAATGGAATGCAGGGAGAAATCAAGTCACTGAGATCATTGCTATATGCCAAGATCAATGCAAGGTGAGTGACTACCAAGGGTTCCTTATATTCTGATAAACATAAAAGTGCTTTCCCCCTTCAACTCTGAACAGCTCACTCATATGTGCTTTTCTTACATCTGCAACAGTCATGGTGATATTTATTTTCTTCAGAGACTTTCCTTCTATGACTATTAAAACTGAGTGAAACAGCACAAAAGTGGTACTTCTTCGCCAACACATGGAAACAACCTAAGTGTCCATATCAGTGGATGAGTGGATGAAGAAGACATTCAGCCACGAGAAGAAAACCCAGTCATTTGTGACAAAAAATGAAACTTGAGGGCATTTTGCAAAGTGAAGTAAGTCATACAGAGAAAGATAAATACTGTAGATCTCATTTATATTCGGAATCTTAAAAACAAAACAAAACAAAATTCTTAGAAACAGAATAGTTAGTGATTGTCAAGGGCAAGATGTAGAGGTTAGTAGGGGAAACAGTTGAAAGTAGGGGAAATAGTTGAATAGTTCCAGTTATAAGATGAATAAGTCCTGTGGATCTAATGTGCAGCATGGTGACTATAGTTAATATTGTCTCGTATATTTGAAATAAGGTCTTCCCAGGTGGTGCCAGTGGTAAAGAACCTGTTTGCCAATGCAGGGCACTTAAGAGATGTGGGTTCATTCTCTGGCTGGGGAAGATTTCCAGGAGGAGAGCATGGCAACCCATTCCAGTATTCTTGCCTGGAGAATCCCATGGACAGAGGAGCCTAGTGGGCTATAGTCCATAGGATCACAAAGAGTCAGACACAACTGAAGAGACTCAGCAGCAGCAGCATATGTGAAATAGAATAAATTTTAAAAGTTCTTGTCATACACAAAAATCTGTAACTATATGAGTCAATGGATATGTTAACTAACTTGCTGTAATCATTTTGCAACATACACATGTATCAAATCATTACATCGTATACCTCTTTAAAATAGAACTGACATATAAAATTATGTAAATTTAGGTATTGATTTGATACATGTATATATTGCAATATGATTATTACTGGAGCATTAACACCTCTATCATGTCAAATAATTATCATTTCTGTTTTTGTAGTGAGAACATTTAAGATATAAATTTAAGTCTCTTAACAACTTTTATAATATGAAGTATTATTGATAATCTCAATGCTATGCATGAGATCTCCAGAATTTATTCATCTTCTAACTGTAGTTTGTATCTTTTGACCAGCATGTCCTCAAAACCCCCTGAACCCCAAGCCCCGTTAACCATCAATCTACTCTGTTTCTATGAGTTCAGACATTTTAGATTCTATATCTAAGTGATATAGTGCCATATTTGTCTTTTTCTGTTTGATTTATCTCACTTAGCATACTGTCCTCATGTTTTATCCATGTTTGCAAATGACTGGATTTCCTTCTTTCTCGTGGCTGAATAATATGCCATTCTCTACATACATACCACATCTTCTTGATCCATTCAGCCACTGAATGAAGTCAGTTAAGGTTATTGTGAAAAATGCTGCAGTAAACATGAGAGTACAGATATCTTTATTTTTAGATATTCTTTTTCATTTCCTTTGGATATATATCACAAGTGGGATTACCAGATCATATGGGAGTTCTGTTTTAAATTTTTTGAGGAAACTCCATACTGTTTTCCATAGTGGCTGCACCAACTTACATTCCTACCAATAGTGAACAGAAGTTTTTTTTTTTTCTTTCACATCCTCATCAATATTTGCTATCTGTTGTCTTTCTGATGATAGCTATTCTAACAAGTATGATTTAATATCTCACTGTGAGATATATGTGTGTATATATATATATATTCTTATATATAAGATCACATCATCTGAAAATAAGGATAATTTTACTTTTTCCTTTCCAATTTGACTGCCTTCATTTCTTTATTTTGTCCAATTGCTCTAGGTAGGACTTCTAGTACCATGTTGAATGAGAGAGAAAAAAGAGAGAGGTGAGAAGTTTTAAGATCTACTCTCTCAGCAACTTTCAAGTATATAACACAGTATTGTTAAATATAGTCACTACACTGCACATTAGATCCCCAGAACTTGTCTTATATATTTGTACCTTTTGACTGCCTTTATCCATTCCCTTCAACCTCAACCCTCAACCCTAGCAACCACCAATCTATTCTCTATTTCTGAGTCCTGGGTTTTTGTTTTTTTTTTTTTTTTAGATTCCACATACAAGTGAGACAATATGGTATATGTCTTTTCTGTATCCTGCAATTTTACTAAATTTGTTTATTGATTCTGTTTTTAGTGGAATCTTCAGGATGTTTTGTGTATAAGATCATGTCATCTGCTAATGGAGACAATTTTGTTTTTTCCTCTCTGAATAGAATGCCTTTTATTTTTTATTCCCTGACTAGTCTAGCTAGGTCTTCCAATAATACACTGAACAGGAGTGGTAAGAGTGGGAACCCTTGTCTTGCTCCTGATCTTAGAGGGAAAGCTTTGATCTTTCACAAGTGCATATAGTGTTAGCTGTGGTTTGTCATATATGACCTTCATTATGTTGAGGTATATTCCTTCTATGTTGGTTTGCTGAGAGTTTTGATCATGAAAGGATGCTGACTTTTGTCACATACTTTTTCTGTATCTACTGATATGATCATATGATTTTTTTTCTTTCATTCTATTAATGTGATGTATCATACATACTGTTTCACATATGCTGAACCATACTTGGATGCCAAGAATGACTCCCACTTGCCCATGATGTATGATCCTTTTAATACACTATTTAATTCATTTTGCTAGTATTTTGCTGATAATTTATATTCATCAGGGTTATCAGCCTATAGTTTTCTTCTCTTATGATGTCCTTGTTGTTTAGTCACTAAGTCATGTCCAACTCTTTTTCATCCCCAAGGACTGTGGCCCACGAGGCTCCTCTTCCCATGGGATTTCCCAGGCAAGGATACTAGAGTGAGTTGCCATTTCCTGCTCCAGGTTACCTTCTCAACCCAGAGACTGAACCCACATCTCCTCCATTTCCTGCATTGCAGGTGGATTCTATACCACTGTGCCAACAAGCATTCCTTACTTGACTTTTATATAAGGATAAAACTGGTCTAGAAAAAGCAGTTTGGGAATATGTATTACTCTTCAATTTTTTTTGAAGAGGGTGATAAGGACTGACATTAATCATTCCTTAAATATTTGGTGGAATTCATCACTAAAACTTTCTGATCCTGGCTAGTATCAGAATTTTAAAAGCTCCCTCAGATCAGATCAGATCAGTCGCTCAGTCGTGTCCGACTCTTTGCGACCCCATGAACTGCAGCTCCCTAGGTGGTGCAAATATCAGCCAGGATGGAGAACCACTGTTTGAGAGCCTTGATACTTCTATCTAGAACGTGACAGGGGTGTCCCTCCACTTCTTCCTTTACCCTACTGCTAGAATAACCTTTCTTAAATATAAACTGTTTGTGACATTCTAATACTTTTAATATGTCCCTATGGCTCTCCATCACTGCGATCCCAAACAGGGATGGTCTTCATTATCTGTCCCTCCAACTCTACATTTGTTACTTTCTCCTCAAACTCCCGTACTGGGTAGCCATATCAACCTTAGTGTCATTTCTAAGATGAGTCACTCTCCCTCATAATTCTATGCCTGATACAATAACTTCCTCAGCTTAGAATACTTGCTCCCATTGATGTATCTGGTTAACTCTAACTTGTTCTTCCAAAAAGTTTCCTCCACATAGGGAGAAGATTGACAATGAGAAGGCTAGAAATGGCCTGTAATTGTGTCTTACAGGCTCTACTGCATTTTTATTAAAAAAAAAAAATATATATATATAACAAAAGTTCAACTCAGTCACCATCTCTACTGGCCCCATCTTTTATTTACACTGTACAAATTTTAAAAATCAAATAATTATATGAATAAATGAATCATACTATAATATGTGGTATTTAGTATTTGACACTTCATGGAAAATAGATGGTAAAACAATGGAAACAGTGAGAGACTTTATTTTCTTGGGCTCCAAAGTCATTGCAGATGGTGACTTCAGCCATGAAATTAAAAAATGCTTGCTCCTTGGAAGAAAAGGTATGACAAACCTAGACAGTATATTAAAAAGCAGAGATATTTCTTTCTTGACAAAGGTCCATCTAGTCAAAGCTATGGTTTTTTTGGTAGTCATGTATGGATTGAGAGTTGGACCATAAAAAAGGCTGAACGCTGCAAAATTGATGCTTTCAAACTGTGGTGTTGGGGAAGAATCTTGAGAGTCTCTTGGACCACAAGGAGATCAGTCAGTCCTAAAGGAAATCAACCCTGAATATTCATTGGAAGGACTGATGCTGAGCTGAGACTCCAATACTTTAGCCACCCGATGTGAAGAGCCAACTCATTAAGAAAGACCCTGATGCTTGGAAAGATTGTAGGCAGGAGGAGAAGGGGATGACAGAGGAAGAGATGATTGGATGGCATCACTGACTCAATGGATATGAGTTTGAGCAAACTCTGGGAGATGGTGAAGAACAGGGAAGTCTGTTAGGCTCCAGTCCACGGGGTCTCAAAGAGTCAGACACAACTGAGAGACTGAACAACAACAGCAACAAATAATATGTGGTAAGTTTGTCTATCCTAACCTTGCAATGTTAGGATCAGTCTCTAATTCATCTTTTTATCTCTAACACTTATCAGAATCTAAGCTATATGGTAGTTATGGAAAACTGACTATCAAATAAATGAATGAAGCAAGCACAGACATGTTAAAGCAACTCTCCAAAGGTGTCATTTCTTTCCTCACAAAATCTTTTCCCATCCATGGTTTGCTTTTGTGGCATAATTTAATACATAACAGCTTTAGACTAGGACTTTAAATACATTTTGTGTGTCAGAATCACTGCGGGGGAAAAGAATAGAGTTCTCAGCTCTAGAGGTCTCCATCCATCTATGGCAGTCAAGGGCAAAAGAAGCTAAAGTTCCAACAAGAATCTTCGCAAAGACCTCACCTCATAGGTGATGGTAGGATTGTGTATCTACTTTGGAATGAAATATACAGATGTTTTGTAAATGCTTCACTTTCTTCTTGAAATTATATATTTATCCCAGGATATTCTGTGCCATTTTCTGCCTGCCTTTATAATCAATCTGCCCTCCAACCAAGAGTAAAGCCCATATCCAGATAGTGTGATCACACCAGCCCCCTCGGGGGTAATGTGTACACAATAGGAAATTAATCAGACTAGTGGCCATATTCAGACTACATCTATGCTTTTTCTCTCCTGAGTGAATTGCTCCTCTGGGAGCTATAAGCACAGTTAAAAGTGACCCACGTCTGACAGAGAAGTTTCTTTTAAAATGAAAATGTAGAAAGGCATGATCAGTTTCCTTCTCAGCGAATATGATTGCCCAATGAATATTTTATCATAAACTTTGAAAGTCAAAGCCCCAGACACATCTGGTCTTAATAGAAAAGCAACAGACAAATCACTGGACAAGTCTGATGTTTTAAAGGTGATAATTTCACATTATACATTTTGTTCCTTTATCCTTTAACCTCAAATTCCAAATGAATCTTTGTTTTCAGTTCATTATTTTCAATCAAGTTAGAGGCAAATGTCATAGCCTCGAACTCAAATTCTTTGAATTAAACAGAACTTTTCTTCAAAGATCATTCCTAGTCTTGATTTGTTAAATGATTATCTGTGCCCCATCGTCTCTAACCCTTGCATGCATCTTCTCTCACCTATATCCTTCCCCTAAGAAAATCAACAGACTCTAAAATCTCAAGATCATAGGACCAGAGAACTTAGTCTTCAATAACACTTTACACCATTAGAATGGTAAGAGTGGAAGCTAGGTGCCATAGGTCAGGGTCAAAGCTCCAGACTGCGTTCTTGACTCTTGAGTTCTGCATCTTCCCTGCATTATGAGCCATGGTTAATGGTATCATCTCTTATCTTCATATTGTCCATGTCTAGAAGCAAGGACTCTCCAGAAATTAGTGTTTTGCATAAGGACTCAGTCAAGCTAGAATCTACCGAAGAGATTTTGAGAAGACTCTCATCAAGAGAGACACAGGCCACTGGTTCACTGCCAGGCTCAGTTTCCCAGCGCTACTCCTGATGCTTTTTTGACAGTTCAACCCATGAATAACAACCCGACCACCAGCACTGTTGAATGGCAAGAAAAGGACACATAGCTACTACCTGCTGACCTCAAATCATCACAGTCATACTCTGAATACATAAAAAAGTAACATTCAACTTGATTCAATGCATGTTGAACATGAGAAAGAGCATGGACTTTGGAGTACGGGGTCCTAGGTTCAAACCTTAGTTTTGTTACTTTCTGTTGCCTTTAATTTTAGGTATATCCACTAGCCTTTTTAAACTTATGCTCCTATTCCATAAAATATATAGCCTGTCTAGAATATTCTATGGGCACATATTCAATAGGAGCATCCTCACTCCATACTCCGACTCTCTCTCACACTCCTAGCACAAGAACATCACAACTCTGTATTCATCTGTAAACATGCTTTCATACATACTCAAATATATCCTCCTGCCAATACAGGAGATGCAGGAGATATGGGTTTGATCCCTGAGTTGGGAAGATCCCCTGGAGTAGGAATTGGCAACCTGCTCCAGTATTCTTGCCTGGGAAATCCCATTGTTTATGAAGCCTGGTGGGTTACAGTCCATGGGATCACAAAGAGCCAGACACAGCTGAGGGACTGCCTAACTAATCGATCAATGTGTAATAAACCCTGTTGATAAAGAAAGAAAGAGGGGAAAATGTTCTGAGGAAGAAATGAAGACTAGTGCTCTATAGATAAGCTGGTGATCTTTGCAGCTTTGTTGAGATCAGACACAGGGCATGTTGGCATTCCCTGGGCAAGTGGGAAGGTTTTCGGAAGATCTAGTTAGAAATCACCTAATGGGCTCCCTTCAGACTCAAGAGAGCCCTTAGGCAATCATCCCTAATCCCATATTTCAGATAGTGCATAAAATCAGAATCCCTTTAAGTGCTTCAGGAGGGTTATCTCTGTGTTCTTTTCATGGATAAATAAATGATGTGAAGGTTGCCTGGGAGACTGGGAACTCAAGTAGCCCAAGAGCTTTGTCAACCCAAGAGGCAAACAGACCAAAGACTATAGATACAGAAAGACCAGTTCTTCCCAAAATGGAAGACACTAAGCCTCGGCAGCTCAGCAGACAGAGGGGTAGACTGGCATGCAAGCAGAGGAAATGCAATTTTTATTCCTGCAACTGAGATTCCTGTTGCAAAAGGTTTGAGACAGCCTTGTTTATCCTTTTGTCTTTAACTGCAAAGACATGCCAAGTAGGAGATGCTAGCCAGGATAAAAATGTAGAATCAGTTTGCCTTTGGCAAAGTTGTAGTCTTCCCCCAGTGTACAATTAGCCCTTCCTAAAAAGTGAGTAGAGAGGCATTTGAGAAAGGGAGGGAGAAAGGAAAAAAAAAAAAGCAAGGAGAGAAAAGGAAGATGAGGAGTTGGGTGAGTTTTCTTCAGTACTACAGAGAAGGCAATGGCACCCCACTCCAGTACTCTTGCCTGGAAAATCCCATGGATGGAGGAGGCTGGTAGGCTGCAGTCCGTGGGGTCGTGCAGAGTCTTCAGTACTAAGTGCTGTTTGAAGTGTTACTTACCTACTACTTCTGCTGCTGCTAAGTTGCTTCAGTCGTGTCCGACTCTGTGCAACCCCATCGACGGCAGCCCACCAGGCTCCTCCGTCCCTGGGATTCTCCAGGCAAGAACACTGGAGTGGGTTGCCATTTCCTTCTCCAATGCATGAATGTGAAAAGTGAAAGTGAAGTCGCTCAGTCGTGTCCGACTCCCAGCGACCCCATAGACTGCAGCCCACCAGGCTCCTCCATCCATGGGATTTTCCAGGCAAGAGTACTGGAGTGGGTGCCATTGCCTTCTCCACCAGTCATGATAAAAGAAAACATCCTTCTATGTAAGCTTATATTTAATTTTATTTCTAGTAGCTTTCAAGAAAGAATTCTCATTTCTGTTTATGAAAATGCCTTTCTGGGTTCAAGTTAAACACAAAAAACCTGACCCAAGCTTTAGGAACTAAGTTCGTATGGGCTCCCAGCATGGGATACTTTATGAAGTCTGGGAGGGCCTTTTTTACAACCATCTATGTCATATTAATGCCTCTGTCTCATAGAAATCTCTTGAGAAGCAAAACAGCTGAGAAAGGAATAAAATCTGGTGATTGTTGGCTTAATGGGCAGCCAGGGAGTTTGGCTCTCTATTCATCTTTATGAGCTTTAGCACAAAGCTGTAACAAAGACATGGGTAGGAGCTAACAGGAAGGCTCTTCTTGTCTCTCAAAGTAGAAATCACTAGGTCTGCAAACAACAATTCTGATATCAATCTCATAGTTACATGGAACTTCACAGTGCACAAAGACCATCATATACCTCTGTGTGTATATATGTATCTTCATGTGTGGATACGTGTATGTGTATACATATTTGTGTGGGTATGTGTGTGTGGATACATATATGTGTGTGTATATACATATCACTTCATGGGAAATAGATGGGGAAACAGTGGAAACAGTGTCAGACTTTATTTTGGGGGGCTCCAAAATCACTGCAGATGGTGATTGCAGCCATGAAATTAAAAGACACTTACTCCTTGGAAGGAAAGTTATGACCAACTTAGACAGCATATTCAAAAGGTCCGTCTAGTCAAGGCTATGGTTTTTCCAGTGGTCATGTATGGATGTGAGAGTTGGACTGTGAATAAAGCTGAGCATCAAAGAATTGATGATTTTGAACTGTGGTGTTGGAGAAGACTCTTGAGAGTACATTGGACTGCAAGGAGATCCAACCAGTCCATTCTAAAGGAGATCAGTCCTGGGTGTTCTTTGGAAGGAATGATGCTAAAGCTGAAACTCCAGTACTTTGGCCACCTCATGAGAAGAATTGACTCATTGGAAAAGACTCTGATGCTGGGAGGGATTGGGGGCAGGAGGAGAAGGGGACGACAGAGGATGAGATGGCTGGATGGCATCACCGACTCAATGGACGTGAGTTTGAGTGAACTCCGGGAGTTGGTGATGGACAGGGAGGCCTGATGTGCTGCGATTCATGGGGTCGCAAAGAGTCAGACATGACTGAGCGACTGAACTGAACTTAATACATATTTATCCATTATTTAATCCTCATAGACAATAAAAACTGGGAAATAGTGCTCTTTATTCCTTTTCATACAAATAAGAAAGAGGGGGGCTCAAAGTGATAAAGTGATTTGTCCTATGCCAATGAGACAGTAACAGGCTAAGCTGGCATAGGAGCTCAGATTCTGTGACTTCGTCTGATATACTTGAACTATGCATTTAAATTATACAGGGAAACTGAGACACCGGAATAGATTCAGCAACTTACCTAAGGACGCATGGCTGGTGAGAAGCAGAACCCAAACTAAACAGATTGCTCTGCAGTGACCAAGAACTGTGACAGGGAGAGAGGAAGGGACTGATTGGTAAGGTCTGGTGGCCTGCCTCACATGACTCCATGACACGGTCATCCCTTTGGAAACTGCAAGACACACAGAAGAGGCCTTACAAGAGGAGGAAAGGGCCTTGTGTGTGTGTGTGTGTGTGTGTGTGCACTCAGTCATGTCCAACTTTGCAATCCCATGGGCTGTAGCTCACCAGGCTCCTCTGTTCAGAGGAAAGTGCCTTAGAAGAGGAGAAAAAGAGAAAATATACTTGTTCATTTGTGCCATGCCCACAGCCTCTTCATATGACCTCGAGCTCTTCCCAACATTTTTAACATCTCAGAGGTAAGAGCAAATAAACACAGCAGAAGGTTTAAGGTGAAACTGAGCTTCCACCCCACCTCAACAGTTTCAAAGCGTCTTTCTTCACCGGCGTCAGCAGTGGGGTGGGAGGCCTCAGCCATCGCCAGCAGGGGGAGCCACAGTGCTCCCTCAGCCCCACCCCTGTTGGTTGGCTTAGCAGCTGTGAAGCACACACTTCCGTTTCAGCTGCTAGATTTAAATTGTGTGTGGAGAGGGCACCGAGGGGTGGGTGCATGTGTGTAGAGAGGGTGGCTCTGGAAGGCTTCCATTTAATTTATGAACCTTCACGGATAGCCACACTCATAACTAAGGTGCTATTTCCGGGATCTGACACATTTAATTTTGTGGTTGCCAGGTTTCTTTCATTTTTAGGAAAAGTAGTTATAGCCCTATTTGGAGTTTCCAAATGTAAAGCTGAATCCAAGTTTTTACTCTATCCTTGCTATAAATGGAATCCTAATCATTTCGAGGGCCTCACAGAAAAATGTGTAAGCACAAGACTCCTCTTTTTCACACATTTTTGTTTCCCCTATATACAATGAGAACAATGGTACCCACTACAAACACTTGTGGGGGTAGAGTGAGTGGCATCTGAATATCACTGATCTTGGCCTGAGATCTGCCCACAGAAAAGAACCTCAGACTCCCTGTCCAGAAGCTGGAAGGCTATGGCGAGACAGGATGTGTGCAGTTGCTCTGTGGTGTTTGACTCTTTGCAAGCCCATAGACTGTAGCCCGCCAGGCTCCTCTGTCCATGGGATTCTCCAGGCAAGAATACTGGAGTGCATTGCCATTTTCTCCTCCAGGGGACCTTTCCAACCCAGGGATGGAATTTGCATGGCATCTCCTGCATTCGCAGGTGCATTCTTTACCACTGAGCCACCTGGAAAGCCCCTGGCCTCGTGGTAAAAAGCCCTCTGTGGATCCTTTGTTTCTCTTTCGGTTTCTTTCCCTTTATAACTGAAGTGTTAGTTTCTTCCACATAGGATTCAGAAGAGTAAGTTACTTAGGTTAATTACAGAGGCCCTTAAACTTATAAATGTACAATAAAGTTTAGCTATTATCACTGCTATTATTGTCTTCATTAGGTAGCTTCTGTGAGAAAGAGACAGCAAGAGTTTACATTCGTAAGACAAAATGCTCTGTGAAGTTCTGATCCATAAAAAGATAAAAGCAACTGCTCTTCTAGAAAGTGTATGAGGTGTGCATGCATACTCAGTCGCTAAGTCATGTATGACTCTCTGTGACCCCATGGACTATAGCCTGCCAGGCTCTTCTATCCATGAGATTGTCCAGGCAAGGATATTAGAGTGGGTTTCTGTTTCCTTCTCCAGGGGATCTTCCTGATGGGCTCGAACGCATGTCTCCTGCATTTCATCTGCATAGGCAGACAGATTCTTTACCAGTGGGGGGCCACCACAATTTGATTGTAATAAACTCAGACTACATGTTTTCTACAGTTCAACTCCCTTTCAGCAAAGAATTTGTTTGCTTTAGGCCAGTAAAAAGGATTTGGTTTGTGGTGTGTGCTTTGCTTGCAGGAAAAAGACCAAGCTGTATGAAGACACTGTTCTCTGAGCAGAAACAAGTAGAGAATCTTACTCTGTATCTTCAGGAATGGGAATGATGGCTATTGAAGATCTGGTCACTTGATTTGTGAGTCACTGTGAAGATTTAATGGGGTCAGCGATAGTGGCATCACACTCTGGCTGTGGTCTGGGTGATAATCCTTTGGAAATATCAGTGGAGCAAGGGAGGGGTGGCCCATGGTGACCTGTCCAAAGTCACACAACCAACAGGTCCTGCAGTCAGGCAAGTGGTCTGATTTCAGAACCTATTGAGACATAGCCCCACTTGGACTTTTGAGACATGGTTTATGTTGTTGTTTTTTTAATAGAAAAATATGAGGAAAGTAAAGTTCTAATTGTCGTCTCACAGAAGAGAGGAGGGAATTTGCAACGATCCTGTTGTGAATATGGGGTGCTTCATGATGCAGGAATTACTTGGTAGAATATTCAATGGGTAAATTTTAAAGGAATCCCCAAGGATGTTTCTCTAAGCAGACTGTATGAGAATCCCGTCAGAACAGGGATGACTTGGTGTCATTCTCAAGTTGGTCTCTTTGGTTCATAGGGTTTCCTGAGGGAAGATATTCTATGAAGAGTTTTCAGTTATCAATAAAAGCTTGAACTAATCCCAAAGTGTGGAGTTAGACCATTGTGCCCGGCACTGTGGTAGTCCAAAAAATGGCAACATGGCAGCTAACAAAGAGATAGTCTATTGCCCGGGGATTTCCCTGGTGGGCCAGTGACTAAGACTTTACACTCCCAATGCAGGGGGCCCAGGTTTGACCCCTGGTCAGGGAACTAGGTCCCACATGCTGCAACTAAAACTTGGCACAACCAAATAAATATTAAAAAAGAAGCAGTCTATTTTTATTGACATCATTTGCCACAACATCACTTTGTCAAAGTGAAGAGTATTTTGCTCCTCAAAAAATTATTTGTGAAAAATGCACGAATTTGGTTGCTTGTTTGTGGTGGGAAGTTATTCTAGAATTATGACACTCTCCCTGCAAGTTCCACCCTTCCTCTTCACAGAGGCAAAAGAATAGATTTTCAAAACAAAGCAGTCATGGGAAAGTTTGCAATGGTTTGCTATCTTATTTTCTGATGCAGAAGAGCAAAATAATATATAAAATCATAAACTTTATCACCATCTTCAAAACTGTCAAAATCAAAGCCTCTTGGTAAATGTATTTAATGGAGTTCAGAAAAACCTCACCATGTCCAGCCACTAAAGTAACGGAAACATTTATTCTTCATCTGCGATGTCAGGGAGGGCACATGTTCGACAAAGATAACATGGATTTTCCTGCCCTTCCTCCCTTTGGAGAAGGGCAAAGTGTCAGGCACAGTACGGTGGGTGCTGGGTGATTGTGACCACTCTCCTCACCCCACTGCCATAACCAGGGCTTGAGCCACAGGACAGAGGTTCTCAACATTATGGAGCACCAGTCAATGCAGCCTAGGCAAATGCACTATTTCTAGAGCCTGTGGAGGGACTCTGTGCCAGTCTTTGAGGGGTTTATGTGGCAAGAACAGGATTAATTTCTTCTAGTTACATTTCAAGACATGGCCTTCCCACACCACAAACACTGGTTTGGCCAAAAAGTTCATTTGGGTTTCTCTATAAGATGTTATGGGCTTCCCTGGTATCTCAGCTGGTAAAGAATCTGCCTGCAATGCAGAAGACTCAGGTTCCATTCCTGGGTCGGGAAGATTCCCTGGAGAAGGGATAGGCTACCCGTTCCAGTGTTCTTGGACTTTCCTGGGGGTTCAGACGGTAAAGAATCCACATGCAATGTGGGAGACCTGGGTTCAGTCCCTGGGTTGGGAAGATCCCCTGGAGGAGGGCTTGGCAACCCACTCCAATACTCTTGCCTGGGGAATCCCCATGGAGAGAGGAGCCTGGTGGGCTACCAACCATAGGGTCTCAAAGAGTTGGACGCGACTAAGTGACTAAGCACACAAAAGATGTTACGGATGTACAATACTTGTCCATTGGCTGGGAAACTCTGGAGAGTTTTTCAATGCTGGCCTCTTAGTCTTTACATCTTCTAAGTTAAAGGATACCCTCAATTACATGAGCTTTCTCTTTTTCTGTCTGCCATATGCCAAGCAGTTGTAGCTGCTGCTGGTTTTTCCTGACAGGTCTGCTTCCAGTAACAGAATTTCAAATTCACCCCCTGAAATTCCATCTCTTCAAGAACCAAGCAATGTCTCTTTATAAATATTAGTGCTGCTTCTTGAAATACAGAATGTTTCACTGGGAAAGGGGTCTTACATTATATCCCATAGACCCTTGGTTTCTCCTGGAATCTCAAGAGTATTTTATGATCAAATAGGTTCCAGTTTGTGCTGCAGTATTTCATTCAGCACTTAAATCTGCCTCTTGGCTTTCAAAGTCATGTATTGCTCTACAGTCTATTTTCACACTTTCATAGCCTTCTTTCTCCAATCACTCAATCATTTATTTAACCTGGATCTAATCCTCAGGGGTCAGGTTAGCATTGTCCTCATTTTTGAGGCAGGAAAATGAAGTGGTGAGGGTGCATGAGAGGACAGAAAGAGGCACTGTGCTGATCACAGAACCAATTCAGAGCATGGAGTTAGAATACATAGCCTTTCTCATATAGTCCTGTACTATATCCCTATGTGGACATGTACCACACACACACACACACACACACGTAGATTCTATACTGACCACATAGAAGGTAAGCTGTGAAAAAGTGGAGGTTTACAAAATTATTCCATCTGGTCATATACCTTAGAAATTCATCAAAGACTATTTAGCTCTCTGTAGATAAATCTTTTCTCCTAACCTTCTTTTATTCTTAAATTTCTTGAAGGACATTGATAGGTGAAGAGCAAGTCGATACTAAGTCACTGTAGGAGTTTATTGTCCTAGTATTAATTCTCCTGGGGTTTAAGCTTAGTGGTCTTTTCTTTTCTTGTTTGCTTTTTTTTTTTTTTTCCTTTGACGTTACAGGCACAGAACAATATGGAGTGGTAGCTCGCCTGCATTTTGAAAAATCCCTTGGATTAATAATTCAGTCAGATACCTTCTTCATCTCTCCTCTTATCCTCAAATACAGGCAAATCCAAATCATTATATGAAATAATTAGGCTAATGATGCCTCCATCCTATAATCACTTTGACTAACTGCACTTAATTTTAATTTTTTGAGACTCTCTTAGGTAACAGTTATTCTATATGATATATAATTCAGCATCTGCTTTAATGTTACTTTTTCTTTGACTTTTGCTCCCCATGCAAGGCAGACCTTAGCATTTAATTGTGTTGAGTGAATTGAGTCATGCACAATTTATCACAGAATCAGCAAGGCTACTCCCAGAGAGGTGAAATGACGCTGGTGACAAAAACCATCTCAAATGATCCAAAGGAGCGATTTCTTTTTCAAAAGTTACATGAAGATGTGATTAATTGGAATAGCAGATAAATAACATTCTTTTTTTTTTTAATTTTAACATTTTATTCTGGGAATCAGTTAAAATCTTATCTATCCAACCAACTTAGAAAGGATAAAGAAAACATCAAATGTTACATGTTTGAGGATCCTGTCTTCATCCCTGGTTCTGGCAGTTTAGTTGCTAAATCAAGTCCCACTTTTGTGACCCCACGGGCGTAGCCTGCCAGGCTACTCTGTCCGTGGGATTTCCCAGGCAAGAATATTGGAGTGGGTTGCCATTTCCTACTCCAAAAGAACATTCTTAAAGGAAACTAGATAAACCTTATTTCAGTTCCATAAAAATAGTCATCTCTATTTTCATTATCCTATATCTTTGTTACATCTCTCTGTGCTACCTCTCTTTTCCTTAGGAAGAGAAGCAGCACAGGGAGGGACAGGTCCTAGAAGGGTCTATGAGAGGAAGGAGGATCTTGAGAATGGCTGGATTCAGGGATAAATCTGTAGTCTGTGGAGGACAATGGTAACTGCTGGGAAAGAAGCAGAGATGGGATGAAGGAGGAGCACATGGAAAGCGATAAAGTGTTGGCTATGTTCTAGTCCTTGGGACGAATGAAGGATTCATACATAAAATATACATATATGGATATAGTGGCACTGCTGGTAAAGAATCCGCCTGCCAATGCAGGGAACGCAAGAGATGTGGATTCGATAGCTAGGTTGGGAAGATCTCCTGGAGTAGGAAACAGCACCCCACTCCAGTATTCTTTCCTGGAAATTTCCATGGGCAGAGGAGCCTTGTGGGCTACAGTCTGTGAGGTCACAGAGTTGAACACGACTGAGCACACTGTGTGTGATGGGTATATATATTAATATATTACTTATATTTTTATTTTATTAAGTTTTAAATTTCATATATATGGAATTTAGAAAGATGGTAACAATAACCCTGTATACAAGACAGCATAAGAGACCCAGATGTATAGAATAGTTTTTTGGACTCTGTGGGAGAGGGAGAGGGTGGGATGATTTGGATTGAAACATGTATAATATCATATATGAAATGAGTAACCAGTCCAGGTTCGATGCATGATACTGGATGCTTGGGATGACCCAGAGGGATGGTACGGGGAGGGAGGAGGGAGGAGGGTTCAGGATGGGGAACACATGTATACCTGTGGCAGATTCATGTTGATATATGGCAAAACCAATACAATATTCTAAAGTTAAAAATAAAATAAAATAATTAAAAAAACTTAAAAAAAGAGGGAATGTTGAAGACCGTTTAAAAAAATTTGCAATAAAATAAAGCTACTCATTCAAAAGAGAAAAAAAAAAATTTTCAAATTATATTGGCAGCAACACAATTGTCACAAACTGGAGTTCAGTCTTATATATAATATTTCGACTGCTTTTTTAAAATTATTATTATTTTTAGACAGGATTATGAAGTAGAAGAATCTCAGGAACAAAGAATCTACAGTGGATAAAAACATCCTAGTATCCCTGTAATTCTCAAATGGAAGATATTTTTTCCAGGCACTTAGAGTAGACATTATATTTGCTTTATCAAGAAGGCCTACTTATATAGATTCTTATGTCTTCCTCTCAGTTATTACTTCTATTAGCCTGTGTCAAGGACAAAAGATTACACATTAGAAATGATGGCATTTTTTCCATCTATCACATACAAGAAGTTTCCATCTGTTGTATACAAGTGTCAGGAACAATAGTTCTTAACAAGTCTATCCAAATTCATCTACACAGCCTTTCTATTTGATGTCCACCTGAAGACAGTCACACATGGGCATCACCATATGGTCGACATCAAAATCAGATTGATTATATTCTTTGCAGCCGAAGATGGAGAAGCTCTATACAGTCAGCAAAAACAAGACTGGGAGCTGACTATGGCTCAGATCATGAACTCCTTATTGCCAAATTCAAACTTAAATTGAAGAAAGTGGAGAAACCCACTAGACCATTCAGGTATGACCTAAATCACATCCCTTATGACTATACAATGGAAGTGAGAAATATATTTAAAGGACTAGATCTGATTGACAGAGTGCCTATGAAATATGGATGGAGGTTCATCATATTGTACAGGAGACAGGGATCAAGACCATCCCCAAGAAAAAGAAATGCAAAAAAGCAAAATGGCTGTCTGAGGAATCCTTACAAATAGCTGTGAAAAGAAGGAAAGTGAAAAGCAAAGGAGAAAAGGAAAGATATACCCATTTGAATGCTGAGTTCCAAAGAATAGCAAGGAGAGATAAGAAAGCCTTCCTCAGTGATCAGTGCAAAGAAATAGAGGGAAGCAATAAAATGGGAAAGACTAGAAATCTCTTCAAGAAAACTAGAGATACCAAGGGAACATTTCATGCAAAGATGGTCTCAATAAAGGACAGAAATAGTAGGGACCTAACAGAAGCAGAAAATATTGAGAAGAGGTGGCAACAATACACAGAAGAACTGTACAAAAAAGATCTTCATGACCCAGATAATCACAATGGTGTGATCACTCACCTAGACCCAGACATCCTGGAATGTGAGGTCAAGTGGGACTTAGGAAGCATCACTACAAACAAAGCTAGTGGAGGTGATGGAATTCCAGTTGAGCTATCTCAGATCCTAAAAGATGATGCTTTGAGAGTGCTGCACTCAATATGCCAGCAAATTTGGAAAACTCGGCAGTGGCCACAGGACTGGAAAAGGTCAGTTTTCATTCCAATCCCAAAGAAAGGCAATGTCAAAGAATGCTCAAACTACCACACAATTGCACTCATCTCACACACTAGTAAAGCAATGCTCAAAATTCTCCAAGACAGGCTTCAGCAATACGTGAACCATGAACTTCCAGATGTTCAAGCTGGTTTTAGAAAAGGTAGAGGAACTAGAAATCAAATTGCCAACATACGCTGGATCATCGAAAAAGAAAGAGAGTTCCAGAAAAACATCTATTTCTGCTTTATTGACTATGCCAAAGCCTTTGACTGTGTGGATCACAATAAACTGGAAAATTCTGAAAGAGATGGGAATACCAGACCACCTGACCTGCCTCTTGAGAAACCTATATGCAGGTCAGGAAGCAACAGTTAGAACTGGACATGGAACAACAGACTGGTTCCAAATAGGAAAATGAGTACGTCAAGGCTGTATATTGTCATGCTGCTTACTTAACTTATATGCAGACTACATCATGAGAAATGCTCGGCTGGAGGAAGCACAAGCTGGAATCAAGATTGCTGGGAGAAATATCAATAACCTCAGATATGCAGATGACATCACCTTTATGGCAGAAAGTGAAGAAGAACTAAAGAGCCTCTTGATGAATGTGAAAGAGGAGAGTGAAAAAGTTGGCTTAAAGCTCAACATTCAGAAAACTAAGATCATGGAATCCAGTCCCATCACTTCATGGGAAATAAAGGGGGAAACAGTACAAACAGTGTCAGACTTTATTTTTCTGGGCTCCAAAATCACTGCAGATGGTGACTGCAGCCATGAAATTAAAAGATGCTTACTCCTTGGAAGGAAAGTTATGACCAACCTAAACAGCATATTAAAAAGCAGAGACATTACTTTGCCAAGAAAAGTTCATCTAGTCAAAGCTATGGTTTTTCCAGTAGTCAAGTATAGATGTGAGAGTTGGACTATAAAGAAAACTGAGCAGTGAAGAATTGAAGCTTTTGAACAGTCACATTGGAGAAGACTCTTGAGAGTCCTTTGGACTGCAAGGAATTCAAACCAGTCCATCCTAAAGGAAATCAGTCCTGAATATTCGTTGGAAGGACTGATGATGAAGCTGAATCTCCCAATACTTTGGCCACCTGATGTGAAGAACTGACTCACTGGAAAAGACCCTGATGCCTGGAAAGAATGAAGCCTGGAGAAAGGGACACAGAGGATGAGATGGTTGGATGGCATCACCGACTCGATGGACATGAGTTTGGGCAAGCTCTGGGAGCTGGTTATGCACAGGGAAGCCCGGTGTGCTACAGTCCATGGGGTCGGACACAACTGAGCAACTGAACTAAACTGAACTGTGGCACCCAAAGACTACCAACAGCTATAAACCGTCACCAATCCAGATTGAAGGAGCAAAGGTAAGAGACACCATTATAGAAGCTCAGTGAAACTTGTCCCTATTGAGAGGACAGGAGTTGTGCTGATGAAGTGATATAATACTTGTAGAAATTCAGCCCAAAGCAAGCACCCAACCCCGACTTATCTTTCCTCTTGCCTGTCTATATCATCAGGTGGCTCCTCTTGGTGGAACTGAGCAAGTCAACAATAAGAGGGCTGAAGTGATGCAGACTTGGAAATTTAGCTTTCGGGGTCCAGAACAGAGTGATAAAGGCTAGAGAATCAAACTGAGGTATGTGATGTGAGACGTCAAATGGAGAGTAACCAGCACATCATCTAAAATATCATATCATCAAAGAATGTGTGAAGAATAAGAATAGACTTCAAAGTCAAGAACTGATCAAATAAAGGAAAATTATAGCCTGGAGAGAATCCTCATGGAACCACACATATCAGTGGAGAGGGAGCTATTGGGGAAAGTGGGTACTTGACCACCAGACCAGATAATTTTAACCATCACTGACATGGGCATAGGTCTGCATTCCAGTCTCACTGACTTCCCAAATTTTCTTTTCAAAATTCTCAAAGGGGACCTTTACATAAGCTATTCCCTCTGCCAACACATGCACCAACTCTGCCACTCTTCTTTCAAACACAATTAAAGATTTCAGGGAACCCTTGACCTCACTGACAAGACAATCTTCACCCCAACACATGCTCTTACAAAACTCTCTACTTTCCCTTCATTGCTGTTTTCTCATAAGCAGTTTTATGTTTAGTTGCATGACTATTTGTTTTCCTCTCATATGATAGAGAGCAGGTATCATGCCTATCTTTGTAACCATTGCATCAACAGGGCTTAGTAAATGGTAAGAACCCAATAGATATTTTTTGAGCAAAAGAAAAAAAAAAAAAAAAGAATCTCAGAACCAGTGCATGTTCTTATTCAGCATGGGAAGTATTTGCTATGAGTCAGTGGGAGCATAAGATTATAGGATGATAGCAAAGATCCCCTTAAAGAAAGAGAAAATAATCTGCTTCTGTGGTTTCCAATTACACCCTCTCAGATATTGCACTGAAAATAGAATCATGCTTGGTAATTATGGAAGAGATACCTTGGAAGCAGGAGGTATTTACACTAAATGCCAACTCAGTAAGCAATAGCACAGGAAAATTATTCTATCCCGTTTTACTGACTTGTGCCCTGGAGTCTGACATGCTGACTGCACACCTTCCTGTCACCCCCCACCCCCCACCCAGCCCAGAAATCCAAAGGACTGCAGGGGGTCAGCTGCAAGCCCACAATTTACTGCAGAATGGAGGGGGGGAAAAAAGATATCAAATCAAGCAACAGAACAGGGAAAGCTTTCACGGAATCAAGTGCACCTAACAATGTAGGTCATCAGCTGCTCAGACTCTCGTGAAATAATTGCTTCAGGTAGAGGGTCCTCTAAAAACGAACCAATGGGATGAGTAAAGTACCATATCTGAGGCTGGCGTGCAGATGCAAAGGGCTTCCCTGGTGGCTCAGTGGTAAAGAAGCCCCCTGCCAAATGCAGGAGATGCAGATTTGATCCCTGGGTTGGGAAGATCCCCTGGAAAAGGAAATGGCAACCCACTTCAGTATTCTTTCCTGGGAAATCCCATGGACAGAGGGCTCTGGTGGGCTACAGTCCATGGGTTCACAAACAGTCGGACATGACTTAGTGACTAAACAACATGGAGATGAAAAACTGGTGTGGATGATGTACACTGAATCTGCAATGCTGCTCCAGTCATCTAGAAAGTTCACTCAGATATGTGGCCTCCAAGTGGAGATGTGCACCACAGATGCACTGTCACCCCTCCCAGGACAGGCGACCCCACCCCTCAGCTCTAGCTCTTCTGCAGCTGCAGCTGGTTCTTGGCCTTTTTGCTTTCCACTTGACAAGAGCAAATTTGTTCATTAGTCCTGGTGCTCTGAGCTCCTGCTTATGGAGACTAATTAGCTTCCTGCCTCTGGTGAGAAAAGGCTGTGAGGACCAGGTTCATGGCTCTCATCTTCCCACTCCTTTCTTGGAAAATACATATCTAATTTCTTTTCTTCTCTCCCCCTTTATTTTATTTTTGCAGAGCTGTGGAGATTGATATGCTGACAATTCAGCAATTTTAGTGTCCTGGAAAATGTAATGAAGAGGAGAGGAGATAATACTATTCACTAAGGTGACTTCAGCTTCTGTCACATTGAGGTCTGCAAGGCAGGGTTCCTGTCACTGCTTAAATGACCACTAGCCCCAAAGCTGGAGAAGGCAATAGCAGCCCACTCCAGTACTTTGCCTGGAAAATCCCCTGGGCAAAGGAGACTGGTAGGCTGCCGTCTATGGTGTCGCGGAGAGTCGGACACGACTGAGCGACTTCCCTTTCACTTTTCACTTTCATGCATTGGAGAAGGAAATGGCAACCCACTCCAGTGTTCTTGCCTGGAGAATCCCAGGGACAGGGGAGCCTGGTGGGCTGCCACCTATGGGGTCGCACAGAGTCAGACACGACTGAATCGACCTAGCAGCAGCAGCAGCAGCAGCAGCCCCAAAGCATAAGTGGTGCTCTTGAATGTCTGGGTCTCCCTTGCCTCTCTGTTTGGCTTTGCTTCCCTTCTCCTCTTCCTACAGTAGATGATGAGTTTATCCTGCCTCCCTGCCTGCCCCACATCCTCTAGCTCTGGATGAAGCCCATTACATCCTTTGACTCCCAAGCCACTCAGTGAGTTAATGATTGAGTTGCAGTTAATGATTGACCCTGGTTGCCTCAAACCTCCTCCCCACTGACAGCGGGCCATGTGGGGGGCATGCCCTGGCACCCAGTTCATCCTGTGTTTCCCAAACGGACAGTTCATCTTCTTGCTTTAGAACTTTCAAAGATTTTAAAGAGACTGCATCAGCATCTCCTAAAGTCCCTTTTGTTTCACTGACAGCTTTAAAAGATCGTCTTCCCTGGCTGCAAAATTACAGATGTCATCTTTAATGATCGATGTTATTTGTCATCCCCGAGGATGATCTCTGGTGAGAATTACAAAGATGCCTTTATGAGACAGGGCTAGGATCCCAGAGTAAATCAGTGGCTGGTTTTATGGCGACCCAAGTGACAGAGCTGAAGTAATCACGTGGAAAGTGACACCAGACTCTAAATAACACTCCCTTCCATGTCGCCTCTGACCTGAGGCTCATTTGTTCACGTAGCCTTAAGCCAAATATGCCTTCAGTCTATTGTGTGGGAGAGGAACATTCAGGAAATCATTATCTGATGGACAATGGCCTTTAACTCCTGCTCTGTCAGTAAGCAGCTGAGGACTTATCCACACCAGTTACTTTTCTGAGCCTCAGTTTCCACAACTGTGAAGTGATCTCTATTTCAGTGCAAAGGTTCTGTGATGCTGTGGTATGTTCTTCATGAGAAGCATCTTATGGACCACTAACTGCATCCTTCATTACCAGAATGAAAGCTGGCTGAACACCACATGCTAAAGAGCTTCAGTATCAGAAACTAGACAATAACACCCTCTGGAAAATGTAACCTTGTGATTGGTTTAAACAGCTATTTCTGGCCTAGTCAAGGAAGCATGACAAACACTAATTATGGTCATTAAGTTTATGTGGTTTCCCAGACTTTCCTTGACATTCAGAAATCAAAGGCTGATACTCTACCTGTGAGTCTTTTTGGAGGAAACCCATAAATAAAAGGTTTTGAGGCCCAACCACACATAGCAACCAAAAGAAGAGTTTTTTGACTTTCCTTTTATACGATGAGAATATATAATATGAGGAAGTGGGTCAGACCGGTCACAATGCTGTGCGGGCCTGCCCATGACATTTGTAGGGCCTGGGACAAAAGTAAAAATGAAGATCTACTGACTGCTGATATCAGTGTCTGTGCTCTTCAGGACCCTGTAAAGCCTGGGGCTCATAACTGGGGCCTCTCTGCACAGACCTAAAAGTTTCCCTGTGTCTGTATGACCTGCATGGTCCTTGGTGGGTCAAAAGGAGCTAGAGCCTCATTCCTAAGGAGTTGCTTCACTCATACCTGGTGTGGTAGGCTGGATCTTCCAATAAATAAAGGGATGTCAGGACAAGACTAAATGTGCAGGACATGTATTAGGGGAAATTCCTAGGAGAGAAAATAGAGAATGATAAAAAGAGGCCAGGAAAGCTTTTAAACAGCAGTCCAGGTCTGACGACAAGAAAGGATCAAAGAAAGGCAGGCAGGTTGGTGGGAAGAGTTTTACACTCCAGGGCAGTTCTAAGGGAGTCTGTGTGGCCATTAGTCATGCTGAAGATGGTCTCCCATCAGAGGGGAACAGCCTCTCGAAGGAGTGCCCGTGCCTGAGCATCACTCAGTCATTGGCTGGAGCAGGGTAGAAAGCGTGGCACCAGGTCAAGGCTGTGATGGGTTTCGGAGAGCAGCACCTAGAGATTAAGCTCAGCTTTGCCTCCTGCAGTCACACAGCTGCAGGGTTCACCAGGGCCTGCTTCGTTCTCACAAACCCTCTCTCCGGTACTAACTGCATTACACGCATGTGTGCTCAGTTGCCCAGTCGTGTTCAACTCTTTGCGACCCCCTAGACTACATCCCTCCAGGCTCCTCTGTCCACGGAATTCCCCAGGCAAGAATCCTGGAGAGTGTTGTCATTTTCTCCTCCGTGGAATCTTCCTGACCCAGGGATCCAACCCGCATCTCCTGCATTGGCAGATGGATTCTTTACCACTGAGCCACCTGGGAAGCTGCATATTAACTGCAGATGAAGCTGTTTATCACTATTGCCAAGCAAGCTACCGGTGTGTGTGGCATTATCTCAGCCTCCAAATGTCAGCAGTGCCACCATGTGGCAAACTGCCTACATTTCAGAAGATGACCTAGCCCCATTTAGGTTACAGACCTGCTTATTAAAAGAATAGAAATCTAAGGAGGGGATTTCATTGGCCACATCAGCCAGTGTCCTCCTGCCTCACTCACCTCTCTGCATTACAGTGACTGGGGAGGTATCTCCTTTGGAGAAGACACTGGCTCCAAATCACAGTCTGCCCCCCTTCCCACTGTGATGTG
The DNA here is from genome assembly GCF_032452875.1 of Bos javanicus. Classification (NCBI taxonomy): domain Eukaryota; kingdom Metazoa; phylum Chordata; class Mammalia; order Artiodactyla; family Bovidae; genus Bos; species Bos javanicus. The sequence continues at coordinate 39,684,638 of NC_083878.1, forward strand.
TGCCTTTGTGAAAGTGAAAGCCTTGACATGGATACTGGATGAAGTTTCTGCTAGTGCCAAAACAACTGATCACAACTTCAGTGGCTTAAAATGCTCCACTTAATATCTCAGTTTCTGTGTCCCCCGCATAGCATCTCACAAGGCCAAAATCACAGTATCAGATAAGCTGCACTCTTAACCAGAGGCCATGGGGAGGAATCCACTTATTTCCAATCTCACTTAGATTACTGGCTGAATACAGTCCCTACAGTCACAAGGCTGAGGTCTCCACTCCCTTACTAACCATCACTTGGGAGTTGCTTTTAGTTTCTAAACGCCACCTGCATCCCTTAACACATAGTTTCCACATCTTCAAAATCAGCCTGCCTCAACTCTCCTTCATGCTTCAAACCTCTGACCTCCCTTTTGTTGCTGGCCAGAAAAAAAGTTTGCACTTTTAAAGGGTTTGTATAATGAGATTAGACACAACCAGATAATCCAGGATAATCCCCTAATCTTAAAGTCAATTAATTAGTATCTTAATTACTTACCTCTTTAGGTGGCTCAGAGGTTAAAGCATCTGCCTGCAATGCAGGAGACCTGGGTTCAATCCCTGGGTTAGGAAGATCCCCTGGAGAAGGAAATGGCAACCCACTCTAGTATTCTTGCCTGGAGAATCCCATGAACAGAGGAGCCTGGTGGTCTACAGTCCATGGGGTCACAAAGAGTCGGACACGACTGAGCGACTTCACTTCACTTACCTCTTTAAAGTCTCTTTTGACAGATAACAACATGTTCCTGGGTATGATATCTATTATACTCACAGTCATAGGCTTTAGGGCAGACAGTCTTTAACGGTGGTAAGTAAGTGTTAGTCACTCAGTTGTGTCCTACTCTTTAGGATCCCATGGACCGTAGCCCCCAGGCTCTTCTGTCCATGGCATTCTCCAGGCAAGAATACTGGAGTTGGTAGCCTTTAGCTTCTCCAGGGGATCTTCCCAACTCAGGGATCTAACTCAGGTCTCTCGCATTATAGGCAGATTCTTTACCATCTGAACCACCAGGGATGCCGTAATGATATTGGGGAAATGCGTTTTTAGAACTCTACCCACAGAATAGGTACTTGGACCTAAACGTTATCCAAAGTTATGTTCCTGTAATGAATGGAAACAGTGACAGACTTTATTTCCTTGTGCTCCAAAATCACTGCAGATGGTGACTACAGCCATGAAATTAAAAGACGCTTGCTCCTTGGAAGAAAATCTATAACCAACCTAGATAGCATATTAAAAAGCAGAGACATTACTTTGCCAACAAAGGTCCGTCTAGTCAAAGCTACGGTTTTTCCAGTAGCCATGTACGGATGTGAGAGTTGGACTATAAAGAAAGCTGAGCACTGAAGAGTTGATGCTTTTGAACTGTGGTGTTGGAGAAGACTCTTGAGAGTCTCTTGGACTGCAAGGAGATCCAACCAGTCCATCCTAAAGGAAATCAGTCCTGAATATTCATTGGAAGGACTGAGGCTGAAGCTGAAGCTCCAATACTTTGGCCACCTGATGCAAAGAACTGACTCACGGGAAAAAATCCTGATGCTGGGAAAGATTGAAGGCAGGAGGAGAAAGGGACGACAGAGGATGAGATGGTTGCATGGCATCACCAACTGGATGGACATGAGTTTGGGTAAACTCCGGGATTTGGTGATGGATAGGGAAACCTGGCATGTTGCAGTCCATGTGGTTGCAAAAAGTCGGACATGAATAAGCAACTGAACTGAATTGATGAAAACCTTAGCAACATAACTCTTAAACAATAGATGAGGATATTAGACACTCAGAGGCCTATACACATGCCTGTCAAGGTGATGGATAAAGCTGCTCCAGGAAGCAGATGCCAGAAGAGGACTGGAACCCCCATCAACTCCATCACTCTGCAGGACAGATCTAGAGGCATCAATAAAACCACTTCACAAGACATTCTGCTAAGCTGAGAAAAATGCAGGACAAAGGAAGTGGGATTACATTTTCAAGACTGCTACTTTAGAGGAATTTAAAGGAGCTACTCAAGTTGATAAATAAGGAAAAATCATGACAATTCAGTAAAATGGAAAATAGTGCAGTGCCAGCATATCCCTACAGCACAGACGTGACACAGACATGAAAAAAAGATACTAAAGACGGAACAGACTCAAATGCAATCTACTTATATACAAATAAAAAGCAATCCACTGTCATAAAATAACTTTATGGATTTAAGCTACATAATGTGGGAAAATGTATCTAATAAAATGACAAATAAAATATAAGTGATATATATTTTTTCTCAAGTTGACAAAAGGCATTTTTAAGATGAAAAGCAGAGGAGGAAATCCAAAACAAAGCATGACATTTTTACTGTCTATATTTTAAAACTTCTATACAGCTAAAAACAACCATAAAGGAAATTAATATTTTCTTATTTTGCACTTTCTTATTTCTTTTCAGCTTAATTGAGAAGCTAATTTGGACAAAGTCTACTTTCTGATCTCTATCTCTACCATTTTCTATATGTCCCAAATTCCCAATAGCGCACACACACACACAAAAAGGAGTCACCACTACACATTCCATTGGTTCTGAGTTTTCATATCTAGCTCCTTTTGCCTTTGGGATACGTGATAGATACCTTTTCTATCAGGCCTTTTCTGTCCTTGAGAATAGGGTTCCCACAGTGTAAATTTGGGTTGGGAGGAGGCAGTGATTGGCTTAAGCTTGAAGCCTAATCCATGTACCCAGTTTTGAATGACAGCCTTGATCTTGGAGTTGTGGGGTTCAAGAACCATGAAACACAAAACCTTACTTTGATTCTATTGTTTCCACAGTAACCTCTAACCTCCTTCCTCCACACGAAATTTCAGGTTTCCACAATTTTCCATTTATTTTCATGATTGGTAAAATATAGATTGTTGTGGATAAGAGATCTTTAAACACTTATGTTCACCTTTAGTTTTGACACATGTTTAATTTATTTTATTTGTTCTCACAATGCTGCAGTTCATTTATTAACGACTGATTGGTAATATCCCTCTAAGATGTTCTCAGGCACGTTAAGACCTCAACTCCCTCGGGGTAGAGACTATCCTGTATTTTGTTTGTGGCTGCAGGGCCAGTGCACACAACACTGTGCCTGACGCATCACAGATGTAAAGTAACTATTTGCGGCATGACTGACTGTAGCCTCTAAATAAAAAGCTTTCAGAACCTTGGTAGCCACATGGCTACCCAATACTTGACATTATCAATTACCTTCATCCTCAACCATTTAAAATCCGTTTGAATGACCTTTAAAACTGTTAGAACTATTCAGGAAGTTGTCTTTATTTTATAGCTACCAAAATGAGCTGACACCTATCTTCCCTATCAGCATTGGTTGTGTTCTTGCAAACAATCTAGGTTATTATGAATAATATGAATAGTACATACATGAATGTAATTTAGTGTCTTTCCACAGTGATTTTTTTTTTCCTGACTGTTCCTCATTACTATCATGGTAAACATATAAGAATGAGAATGCAAAGCAGTTAGCAAATAAGGTCAAATGAACATTTAGAGAGAATTAATAATCACCCCACAGATGGCTGTACTTCATAGCCTTTCTTTGGTGAAATTCCTTCCACTCTATGTTCTTGAGAGTATCTTCGGTCTCTTCAATTTGTCTCTGGGATTTTATCTAGGCCCTACTGCGTATGTCATGCAGTGCCTTCCGTGTTAAAGATGCCATCTTTCTACAGCACTATCTGTTATATATTCACATCCACTTCTCATTTTTCTCATGGCTCCTTCCCATCTTTCTTGGCCAGAGTTTTGATGCTTCCCACTCTTTGGAGGAATTGATGAAAGTAATTCCCACTTCTCTAAATTGTGTTCACTTATTCCATTACCTGTGCTTAGCTCCCAAGGTCCAAAATTTTCTAAGTTTACTATAATTCGTTTATTCCCAAGTGTGTGTGTTTACCACCACATTAGCAAACTTGGGAAACATCAAGAATAGTCACGAAACATGCTATGAATTTTGTGCTTCATCTCAATTTCCTTGTAACACTGGGACAAATTTTCTTCCAGGGCATCCCTCTGTCTCTCATCAGAATGAATGAATGTTCTGTTGCAAACTCTTCTACTTTCAGACATGACTGAGATTCTTACATAGGAGTCTTCATAGTCCCCACAGAGGGAATGGAGGGAAGGAAGGCTAGGAATAGATCTGGGAGATGTCAAATTCTGTAACGAAATCTCAGTTCAGATTTATTTGGGTCTCCTGTCATATATTCAGTGTGCAGCACTGTATAATTAATATTAATTATACATATCTATCTATCTATACACCTATCTCATTATATTTATGAATTTATTTATCATCTATCTATATGATCTATCATCTAATCTGTCATCCATTTATCTACGTCTATTTTCTCCTTATGAAGACTTGCCTCACTACTGATCAAAAGTAATATAAGCTAATTTGGCAATTTATGTTTAACATAAATTCTGTAAAAGTTCTTGTCCAGGATCTCCTTTTAAAATGATTATTTTTTTCCACTGAGTTTCCCAGTGTACTCAATCTAAACATAAGAAAGAAAAAATGGCATTTAAGCCATTTAGCCTGAAATTCATTTTTTAAAAATTTAACATGAATGTATTTTGAGGTAGCTCAAGATTTCTTATTTTATTTATTAATCTTTATACTAGATATTATTTTTCATTGATGGATTATGTATATACAACAGTCATGACAATGATAGTATAGAGATTAATTTTATATATTTACATTCCTCAGGGTAAGTTAATAAGATAAAATTTCCATAGAATTGGTTTTTTAAACTTTAGAGTATGACTCCATAAACCTGATTTATAGGGTAATTATGCAAAAATCTTTTTACTATCACTTTGGATTAAGAGTGCTCTAGGAAATAATCTAATAAAATGGTGATTAAACCACAGCAACTCCTCCAAATGAGAGCATGAAAGCTCTGGTCTTTTTTTCGTAGGAGAGTTTGAATGAGATCCAGAAAAATTTCTCTTGGGCCCTAAATGATTCTATCACTACTAAACATACTTCACACACACAGACAAAAAGTTTGGTGGCTGCTAAGGCTTTGAAATGCATTCTAATCAGAGTCTCTCAATTGACTCATGTGACATCTGGTTTTAGAATCCATCAAATATATGGACAATAGAGAATTCTTCAGAATTCTCCTCTGTTATTAATCTTGAAACATTACAGAGCCTTCAAACAAATTTGCATGACTCTGAACCTCTGCAACTCAAGAGCTGTCTAGTTAAGGAAAGTGGGACTGAAATCTGCTTTCACTCAGTGTAAGCCAACTCATTCCTTTGGAGGGAATGATGCTAAAGCTGAAACTCCAATACTTTGGCCACCTCATGCGAAGAGTTGACTCACTGGAAAAGACTCTGATGCTGGGAGGGATTGGGGGCAGGAGGAGAAGGGGACGACAGAGGATGAGATGGCTGGATGGCACCACCGACTCGATGGACATGAGTTTGAGTGAACTCCGGGAGTTGGTGGTGGACAGGGAGGCCTGGCGTGCTGCGATTCATGGGGTCGCAAAGAGTCGGACACGACTGAGTGACTGAACTGAATTGAAATGAAGCCAACTCAACTAGTCATTTTCTAACTGAGCTTTTTCTTCTGAATGTCTCTGTGACAAATGGCTTGATTGGCCTATGAAAGATTTTTGGGGAGCCATGTAACTCAAGACTTTTATGTATTTTAAATCTTTTTGTTTGCATATCTTTAAAAATAATTTTTAAAATGTATGTACCTATACATATAATTTAAGATGGCTCAAAATTTTTATTAAAGTTTTAAATAGTAGGAATGCATATATAATTTGAAACAATATTATATCAATTAAAAAATACTCTGTGACAAAAATGCTATAGCTTTTGAGGCCTACTATTATTGATTTAAATATACATAAACAGAATGTTTTAATAATCATGTGTTTTACACAGCTCTTCTTCCTTCTGTAACATAGTTTCTCTACACTTGGTCAACAGAAGCTTGTTCCAATCTATTATATTTTGAACTTCAAAGTCATTCTTGATAGTCCTATCATATTCCTTTGCAACCAAAACATGTATATAAACTTGGATGTACTATATTAATTTGTATGACCCCAGAGTTCTGAATATTATGATTTTCTTAGGAAGTCTTTCGCCACTGAATATTAGAACACATCTCATTACATAACAGAAATATACAACATTTTAAAAATAATTATTTAACATAAAGGTAGAATTTTACTAGAAGTGTATCTCTTTATGAGATAGATGGAGAGTTATAAAAAAATGAGTACATATATCTGTGGATGTTAATTTTTAATTGAAGACCACATGGCTAAATATTAACTTTTATATTTCTTCATTATTATAAACTTTGAAAATCTTGTCAACATACTAATATACAAGAATAGAGAAAAGTTCTATGCTAAACATTACACAGTGATCAGTCATCAAAAATTACTATTAATGATCTATATGCTGAAAGCTCAATTAAACCATGTATTAATTTTGTTAAAAAAAAAAAAAAAATCACTAAGGCCTTCCTTAGTGATCAGTGCAAAGAAATAGAGGAAAACAATAGAATGGGAAAGACTAGAGATCTCTTCAAGAAAATTAGAGATACCAAGGGAACATTTCATACAAAGATGGGCACAATAAAGGACAGAAATGGTATGGATGTAACAGAAACAGAAGATATTAAGAAGAGGTGGCAAGAATACACAGAAGAACTGTGCAAAAAATATCTTCGCGACCCAGATAATCACAATGGTGTGATCACTCACCTAGAGCCAGACATCCTGCAACGTGAGGTCAAGTGGGCCTTAGGGAGCATTACTATGAACAGAGCTAGTGGAGGTGATGGAATTCCAGTTGAGCTATTTCAAATCCTAAAAGATGATGTTGTGAAAGTGCTGCACGCAATATGCCAGCACATTTGGAAAACTCAGCAGTGGCCACAGGACTGGAAAAGTTGTTTTCATTCCAATCCCAAAGAAAGGCAATGCCAGAGAATGCTCAAACTATTGCACAGTTGCCCTCATCTCACGTGCTAGTAAAGTAATGATCAAAATTCTCCATGCCTAGGCTTCAACAATACATGAACTGTTAACTTCCAGATGTTCAAGCTGGTTTTAGAAAAGGCAGAGGAACCAGAGATCAAATTACCAACATCCACTGTATCATCAAATAAGCAAGAGAGTTCCAGAAAAACATCTATTTTTGCTTTATTGACTATGCCAAAGCCTTTGACTGTGTGGATCATAATAAACCGTGGGAAATTCTGAAAGAGATGGGAATACCAGACCACCTGACCTGCCTCTTGAGAAATCTGTACGCAGGTCAGAAAGCAACAGTTAGAACTGGACATGAAACAACAGACTGGTTCCAAATAAGAAAAGAAGTACCTCAAGGCTGCATATTGTCATTGTGCTTATTTAATTTATATGCAGAGTACATCATAGAAACGTTGGGCTGGATGAAGCACAGGCTGAAATCAAGATTGCAATATGAACCCATGAAGTGAAGTCGCTCAGTCATGTCCGACTCTTTGCGACCCCATGGACTGTAGCCTACAAGGCTCCTCTGTCCATGGAATTTTCCAGGCAAGATTACAGGAGTGGGTTGCCATTTCCTTCTCCAGGGGATCTTCCCGACCCAGAGACCCGGGTCTCCAGCGTTGCAGGCAGACGCTTTACTGTCTGAGCCACCAGGGAAGCCCCAAACTTAGTCCTGTCAGGCGAGTGTATGCTCCTCAGTTCTGTCTCGTCCACAACAAAGATTTGGAGTGAAGGACATTAAAGCCCGTGGCACTATTGCAATATACATATCAATAACCTCAGATATGCAGATGACACCACCCTTATGGCAGAAAGTAAAGAAGAACTAAAGAGCCTCTTGATGAAAGTGAAAGAGGAGAATGAAAAAAATTGGCTTAAAGCTCAACATTCAGAAAACTAAGATTATGGCATCCGGTCCCATCACTTCATGGCCAATAGATGGGGAAACAGTGGAAACAGTGGCTGACTTTATTTTTTAGGGCTTCAAAATCACTGCAGATGGTGCAGCAATGTATCTGAGTTCCTGTTGCTTACATTCTCATCAGCATTTGGTATTGTTAGTGTTCCAGATTTTCTAGGTTCTAATAGGTGTGTAGTGATGTATCATGGCTACTTTTGCTTGCATTCCCCTTAAGACATGTGATGTAGGGCATCTTGCTGTGCTGTGTCACTCAGTCTTGTCTGACTCTACTGGCCCCATGGACTGTAGCCCCTCTAGGCTCCTCTGTCCATGGGGATTCTCCAGGCAGGTATACTGGAGTGAGTTGCCTTGCCTTCTTCCAGGGGATCTTCCCAATCCAGGGATCAAACCCAGGTCTCCCACATTTCAGTTGGATTCTTTACCGTCTGAGCCACAAGGAAGCCCATTGGGCCTCTTATTTCCTATCCATAAATATTCTTTAGTAAGATATCTGTTAAGGTCTTTGACTAATTTTTAATAGGGTTGTTAATTTTTCTTTTGTTGTGTTATATGCTCTTTGTATGTTCTGGATAACCAGATGTGTCTTTTGCAAATAATTCCTTCTAATTTATGGCCTGTCTCTTGAAAATGCCTTTTGCATAGTAGGCTTTTTAAATTTTAATGAAGTCAAGTTTATTATTTCTTTCATAGATCATGCCCCTGCTACTGTATTTAAAGAATTATCACCATACATAAGGTAATTCAAGTTTTCTTGTATTTTATCTTCTTGGAGTTTTGTGGTTTTATATCTTAAATTTAGGTCTGTGATCCATTTGAGCTAACTTTTGTGACTAATATAAGATCTGTATCTAGATTTATTTACGTGTGCATGTGGATATCTAGTTCTTCCAGCACTGTTTGTTGAAAAGACTACACCTTTGTTCCATTTCACTATCTTTGCTCTTTTGTTAAAGATTGATTGACTATATTTCTAGGATTTATATTCTATTCCATTTATCTATATATGTTCTTTGCAAGTGTTATACTGGCTTTGAATAGCATAACTTTAGAGTAAGTCTTGACATTGGGTAATGTCAACCCTCAACTTTGCTCTTATACTTTAATATTATGTTAGCTATTCTGGATATATATATATATTTTTTTTGCCTCTCTATATAAACTTTAGAATCAATCTATCAATATCTATAAAATAACTTACTAGGATTCTGATTTGGACTGCATTGAATCTATAGATCAAGTTGGGAAGAACTGACATCTTGACAATATTGAAACTTCTTATCCAGGAACATCGATTATCTCTCCATTTATTTAGTTTTCCTTTAATGTTATTATCAGAGTTTTATAGTTGTCCATCTTATACATATTTCATTAGTTTTATGCCTAAGTATTTTATTTTGGAGGGTGCTAAAGTAAATGTTACTGTAATTTTAATTTCAAATTCTGCTTGTTTACCACTGGTATATAATAAAGTGATGGAATTTTGTATATTAATCTTGTATCCTGCTTGCTATCATCACTTATTAGGGTTGTTTTTTTCTTTTTGGTCAATTTCATTATATTTTCTACATAGAAAACACATATAAACATAATTGAATATATTATTGCTATTATTATTTTGAGCAAACTATTATCTGTTAGATCAATTAAGAATAAGAAAAATACAAAAGATTTTATTTTACTTTCACTTATTCCTTCTCCAATGGTCTTCTTTTCTTTATATAGATCACTTTTGTGACATATAATTTTTCTTCTAAAATATGTCTTTGAACCTTTATTATGAGGCAGGTTAATTGGTAAAAAATTGCCTCAATTTTTCTTTGTCGGAAGAAATCTTTATCCTTTAATTTTGAAGAATAATTTTGCCAGGTACAGTATTGTAGTTTGGTGGATGTGTCTCTCAAAACTTTAATTTCACGCTGCTCCCTTCTTGCTTGCATGATTTCTAAGAAAAATTTAGGTTTAATTCTTATCTTTGCCACTCTGTAGGTAAGGTCATTTTTCTGTCTTCTGACTTCTTTTAGGATTTTTTTCTTTATTCTTGTTATTCTATTGTTTGCACAAATGCCTAGGTGTTTTTCTTTTTTTGCCTTTATCTTGCTCATTATTTTGGGAATTCCTGGATCTATGGTTTGGTTTCTTGCACTATTTTGATTAAATTTTCAGTCAGTTTTGTTCCCAGCATATCTACTGTTCCCTTCTCTCTCTTTTTTTTTCTGATATTCCTATCACATGGATGCTATTTCTTTTATTGTTTTCCCACAGGTCTTGGATATTCTGTTCTGTTGTTGGTGGGATTTTCCAGTCTTTCTTTTCCTTGCTTTTCAGTTTTGGAGATTTCTACTGAGATATTCTCAAGCTCAGATTCTTTCTTCAGCTCTGTCCAATTTACTAATAGGTCATCAAAGGCTTTCTTCATTTCTATACAGTGCTTTTGACCTCTAATCTTTTATTTTTGGTTCCTTCGTAGAATTTACATCTCTCTACTGTAATTCCATGGTTGATTCTTACATTCTCCTTTATCCATTAGAATCCTTAGCATATTAATTATAGTTGCCTTAAAATTCCAGTGGGATAATTCCAACACCGCAATCATATCTGAGTCTGGTTTTGATGTTTGCTTTGTCTCTCTGTTTCCACTGTTTCCCATCTATTTCCCATGAAGTGATGGGACCGGATGCCATGATCTTCATTTTCTGAATGTTGAGCTTTAGCCAACTTTTTCACTCTCCACTTTCACCTTCATTAAGAGGCTTTTTAGTTCCTCTTCACTTTCTGCCATAAGGGTGGTGTCATCTGCATATCTGAGGTTATTGATATTTCTCCTGGCAATCTTGAACTGTGTATTTAACCTTTTAGTATGCCTTGTAATTTTTTCTAGATAGCTGGACATGATGTCTTGGGTAAAAGCAAGTGCTGCAAATGTGCCTTTAGAAATGTGGTGATAAGGTGTGGGGGAAGGGGTTGCCTTCTGTAGTCTGTGATAAGGTCTCAGTCATTTAGTAAGCCTATGCCTCTGGACTGCGAACCTCACAAGTGTTTTCAGTTTGCCACTTCCTACTCATGTGGAATAGAATGGTTCTAGTGGGCTGGGATTGGTTATTGACCTGCCTCTGTATGGATGGCTAGAGACATTTTGAGTTTGATATTTACCTTTCCCAATGTTATTTAAGTTCTGATAAAATCTCAACCGCTTAGGCTCTGGTTAAGTAGTTTCTCTTGAGGATAGATAGAGTTTGTTAAGAAGAAAATAAAACTCTGCTGCATTTTAAAATGATTCCTTTAACTCCTCCTCTTCAGAAACATAAGGGGATGTTTCTCTGCTTATTCACTGTGACAATTTGCTAGAGCTCCAGAAAGTAAAACACAAAAGTTTGCCTACCCCTTCACCACCAACCCCTGCCACAACTGGGTCACTCTGGAGTTTTTATGTGAGACTTGTCCACACTGAACCTCCAGCAATTCCTCAATTACAGTTCATTGGTACTCATTCCCATGGAATTCCTGGTAGCTCAGCTGGTAAAGAATTCTCCTGCAATGCAGGAGACCCTGGTTCAATTCCTGGTTGGGGAAGATGTGCTGGAGAATGGATAGGCTACCCACTCCAGTACTCTTGTGCTTCCTTGGTGGCTCAGCTGCTAAAGAATCCACCTAAAATGTAGGAGACCTGGGTTCGATCCCTGGGTTGGGAAGATCTCCTGGAGAAGGGAACAGCTACCCACTCCAGTACACTGGCCTGGAGAATTCCATAGACTGTATAGTCCATGGGGTCACAAAGAGACGGACACAACTGAGCAACATTCACTTTCCCATGGAAGTTTTCCCTTGTGGATTTCTGTTCTGGTAAATTGCGATGCTCTGCATGTGCCTGTTTGTCTCTCCAATTTTGAGAGCAGTTTTGGCCCTGTTACCTCATCCTCTTACGTATTTAAGAATAATTATTAATTTAATTATTATTTTTTCTGTCTGTTTAGCTTTTTACTTGTTAGGATAGTCTGGTGATTTCCAAGACTCTCACACGCTGTACTGGAAATTGAAAGTCTTTTTAATTTTTTAAACTCACTTTAACAAGAAAAATATCTGTGTCTAATTATAGATAAAAAGGAAAACTTGTATAATATATTCAGGATATATATATATATATATATATATATATATATATAAACATCATAGGAAACAAATTTGGAGCTACTTTGTAACACACACTTCTTTTTTTTTTTTTTTTCCCGGGGTCCATGGAAGCGGACCCTCCTGGGATCCCTCTCCCAGCCCACTCTCGAGACGAACTTGGCCCCCAAAATGTAAGGGAAGAGGGGTGCAGGAACCGTAACACACACTTCTATCCCTGAAAAGTAGAGCAAAGACATCTAACTAGTGCTGCCTGTGCCATTTTGCTTCTAACATCAGTTTCTTCATCAAGAAGGCTCATCTATAAGAGAACTGTAAAAGATACAAGTGAGTAATAAAAGATTATGCTTTATACTGACATCTATTGCTCAGATTTATTGTTAAAAGTGCTAGCAGGGCATAAGAAACTTGTAGATAACTACAAGTGAAATGGATGATCTTTATACACTTTGACCAAACCTGTTTTAAGAGAGAATTGAATTTGAAAGGATGGGGTATATGTAATTGCTCTTCTGAGCACAATTCATCTCATCTAATAGTGCAGTTAATTCTATGGCATTCCCTTAGCAATAATTAGTGCTGCATATTGAAGAAATCCCAATCTCCCATGCATAATTCAGGAAAACAAACAGGGACTTTTAGAGTTTCTTTAGCATGAAGTCTAGATCTAGATTTACTTTTACAAACTCAGTGTTTTTACTTCATTGATACATAAGAATTAGATTCATCTATGTGCAATTCAGGAACTAGGTGCTTTATCCTTTACTTTTCTGCTTTATGATTTTGTAGTATTCCTTTTATAGAAATATCAATACCCAGCACAGATGGACAATCCAAATTTTTATACCAGCAAACACATTCTTCTAGGCATTTATTAGATGCATTTAAAATAAAGCACATTAGATTTTTCTCTTCTAATGTAGTGAAATTAAGTCTACCAATTCCTTCACTGTCAGAATAGCATAGTAGACATACAGTGGAAGTAGGATTAAGTAAATCTGTTTCAAATGCTGCCTTTTACTCTTTGTGTAATTTTGGACAAACTATACACCTTCTCTCAGGACATCGTTATTAACTGTAACTGAGTCCCTATGTGATTTACCCTATAGGATGATTATAATTTTCAACAATTTTGAAAATACGTGAAAGTCTTTGCATTTGTTCATGACCTTTTATTACTCAGTGAATTGATCCTAAAATTCAGAACTTAATCTCACCATTTCATTGGTCATTAAGGATGTGGCTTTTGACCATGGGCAGCAATAGTTGCCTTCTCTGTGTCACTGTCTTCAATCTCACCTATTCTCTCTGCTCATTAGCTAATTAGCTACTCACAAGCTGCTGCCACTCCCTTACGTTTGGTACTTGGCCTCTCATAGTAAGATGCTTAGGGCTAAGAAACTAGGTAGGCCGACTACTCGTCAGTTTGCATCTGGGCATGGGATTTTTCTCTTGCACATTTCTCAGTGTTAGTGTTTCTCACATTCCCAAGGTCATAAGGTCTATCAGTATGGTTACTTTGTTGTCACACTAGAAAAGTTGTCCTTGACCTCAATAGAGCTTTAAAAGGCTGATGCCCTCTCCCCCCAGACTCTGGTTTCATTGATCTGGAGTGTTTTGTAAAACTCTCTGGGACATTTTAATGCACTTATAAAGATTGAGAACCACTAATCTAGAAGACTCTGGAAGGTCTGAGGACAAGAGATACTGTGCTATCATTTCTTAAAGAAACTAAGTGTATTTTTATATTTGCATAAAATTTCCAGTTTTCAAGCACAAGAGATTATTGAAAGATGCCTACTGCTTTCCCCACAAACTGAAGTGGATAGAAACTATTTTGTTTTAGAAACTGTTCACACTTTGACTCACTCAATAGCAGTAATTGATTATAACTGGTATATAGAAGCCAGTGCAGAAAGCAATGGCAGCCCACTTCAGTACTCTTGCCTGGAAAATCCCATGGACAGAGGAGCCTGGTGGGCTGCAGTCCATGGGATCTCAAAGAGTCGGACACGACTGAGCAACTTCACTTTCACTTTTCACTTTCATGCATTGGAGAAGGCAATGGCAACCCACTCCAGTGTTTTTGCCAGGAGAATCCCAGGGACGGGGGAGCCTGGTGGGCTGCCGTCTATGGGGTTGCACAGAGTCGGACACGACTGAAGCAACTTAGCAACTTAGCAGCAGAAGCCAACTCATATATTATATTTAGGCCTACTGGGACTTTTGAGATCCCTAGAGTCAGAGAGGGCTCCCCTTGTGGTTCAGATGGTAAAGAATGGTTGGATGGCATCACCAACGTGATGGACATGAGTCTGAGTAGGCTCTGGGAGTTGGTGATGAACAGAGAAGCCCAGCATGCTGCAGTCCATGGGGTTGCAAAGATTTGGATGTGACTGAGCAACTGAACTGAATTCAAGAGAAAGAGAAACACTACGTGAGATAAAGTTGATTTCTGTGCTGCTAACATTGGAAACATGGACATGGAACAACAGACTGGTTCCAAATAGGAAAAGGAGTACGTCAAGGCTGTATACTGTCACCCTCCGTATTTAACTTACATGCAGAGTACATCATGAGAAATGCTGGGCTGGAAGAAGCACAAGCTGGAATCTAGATTGCCGGGAGAAATATCAATAACCTCAGATAAGGCAGTTCTATTTCCAGTTTTTTAAGGAATCTCCACACTGTTCTCCATAGTGGCTGTACTAGTTTGCATTCCCACCAACAGTGTAAGAGAGTTCCCTTTTCTCCACACCCTCTCCAGCATTTATTGCTTGTAGACTTATGGATTGCAGCCATTCTGACTGGCATGAGATGGTACCTCATAGTGGTTTTGATTTGCATTTCTCTGATAATGAGTGATGTTGAGCACCTTTTCATGTGTTTGTTAGCCATCTGTATGTCTTCTTTGGAGAAATGTCTATTTAGTTCTTTGGCCCATTTTTTGATTGGGTCATTTATTTTTCTGGAGTTGAGCTGTAGGAGTTGCTTGTATATTTTTGAGATTAGTTGTTTGTCCGTTGCTTCATTTGCTATTATTTTCTCCCATTCTGAAGGCTGCCTTTTCACCAGCAATCCCACTGCTGGGCATACACACTGAGGAAACCAGAAGGGAAAGAGACACGTGTACCCCAATGTTCATCGCAGCACTGTTTATAATAGCCAGGACATGGAAGCAACCTTGATGCCCATCGGCAGATGAATGGATAAGAAAGCTGTGGTACATATACACAATGGAGTATTACTCAGCCATTAAAAAGAATACATTTGAATCAGTTCTAATGAGGTGGATGAAACTGGAGCCTATTATACAGAGTGAAGTAAGCCAGAAAGAAAAACACCAATACAGTATACTAATGCATATATATGGAATTTAGAACGATGGTAACAATAACCCTGTGTACGAAACAGCAAAAGAGACACCGATGTATAGATCAGTCTTATGGACTCTGTGGGAGAGGGAGAGGGTGGGGAGATTTGGGAGAATAGCATTGAAACATGTATAATATCATGTATGAAACGAGTCGCCAGTCCAGGTTCGATGCACGGTACTGGATGCTTGGGGCTGGTGCACTGCGACGACCCAGAGGGAGGGTAGGGGAGGGAGGAGGGAGGAGGGTTCAGGATGGGGAACGCGGGTATACCTGTGGCTGATTCATTTCAATATTTGGCAAAACTAATACAATATTGTAAATTTTTAAAATAAAATAAAATTAAAAAAAAACTCAGATAAGCAGATGACACTGCCCTTATGGCAGAAAGTGAAGAGGAACTAAAAAGCCTCTTGATGAAAGTGAAAGAGGAGAGTGAAAAAGTTGGCTTAAAGTTCAACATTCAGAAAATGAAGATCATGGCATCTGGTCCCATCACTTCATGGGAAATAGATGAGGAAACAGTGGAAAGTGTCAGACTTCGTTTTTTTGGGCTCCAAAATCACTGCAGATGGTGACTGCAGCCATGAAATTAAAAGACGCTTAGTCCTTGGAAGGAAAGTTATGACCAACCTAGACAGCATATTAAAAAGCCGAGACATTACTTTGCCAACAAAGGTCCATCTGGTCAAGGCTATGGTTTTTCCAGTGGTCATGCATGGATATGAGAGTTGTACTGTGAAGAAAGCTGAGCACTGAAGAATTGATGCTTTGAACTGTGGTGTTTGAGAAGACTCTTGAGAGTCCCTTGGACAGCAAGGAGATCCAACCAGTCCATTCTAAAGGAGATCAGCCCTGGGTGTTCTTTGGAAGGAATGATGCTAAAGCTGAAAGTCCAGTACTTTGGACACCTCATGAGAAGAGTTGACTCATTGGAAAAGACTCTCATGCTGGGTGGGATTGGGGGCAGGAGGAAAAGGGGATGACAGAGGATGAGATGGCTGGATAGCATCACCGACTCGATGGACATGAGTTTGAGTGAACTCCGGGAGTTGGTGATGGGCAGGGAGGCCTGGTATGCTGCAATTCATGCGGTCAAAGAGTCAGACATGAGTGAGAGACTGAACTGAACTGAACATTGGAAACTAAGGTAGGATGTGACATAATACATATATATGTGTGTGTTAATAATGACATGATATAGTAATATTCTTTGCTAATGTTTGTTGGAGATGATCAGAACTGAGGAGCCTTGTAAAACGGTTTTGATTAGATTTTACCATAGTTTTCATTCATGTCCCGAATATTGACATATCCAGTTCCTCACTGGTATGTGTGGCACATTGTGCTGTGTGTGCTGTGCTAAGTCTCTTTAGTCATGTACGATTCTTTGTGATCCTATGAGCTGTAGCCACCAGGCTCCTCTGTTCATGGGATTCTCCAGGCAAGGATACTGGAGTGGGTTGACATGCTCTCCTCCAGAGGATCTTCCCAACCCAGGGATCTAACCTGCATTTCTTATGTCTCCTGCATTGGCAGGTGGGTTCTTTACCACTAGCTCCACCTGGGAAACCCTGAATAATAAGTGACAATGTTCTTAAAAAACAAATAAGTGCATATAGGGCATGAGGCTGACAAAATGATGAGCTTGAGGAATGACAATATGATATAATTAGTCTGAGACCTATCTGGGCCTAGATGCCCTTCCCATCTTGAGAAAAAAAAATTTTTTTAAATAGGAGATTTTCTACTTGCAGATTTTTCTCAGAGAGATTCAAAGAGTAGACATGTGTCATGTGGGAACATTGATTAACCCATCACTACCAATTGTAATGTCACACTTTAGTTTTTAGTCTAGCAGAACCCTGGAACGTGAGGGAATAGAGCCTAGTAGGGAGATACTTGGATAGGGAGTTTGGATATAGGAAAGGCTCAGAACAGAGGCCATACTGCAGAGAGAGTACCAGACATTACTTGACAGCAGTGGGCAGGGTGGGTAGGAGTAGGGAGTATGTCAAGGGAGATGATTAGGAACTCTGGAATCTGAGCAAGCAAATCTCAGAATAAGTGTTGGGGGTACAGAGTGGGAGAGAAGGAAAGGAAAGAATAACCTCCTACTTTATGTTTAAAGGTAGTAGTACATTATGAGGGAGAAAATAATGCAAAAGTTCACTATCTAATAACAGTTCTTGGAATCCATTAATGCCTGTAATTGTGAGTAAGAATTTTATGACAGAGAAAGAGAGAGAGATGGAGAGGAAGATTGAGAGAATATGAATATAGGCACATCTCAGGCATAGTTGACTTGGGGTTAAGAAAAAAAATGTACACTTCCCTTCAATTAAAAATGGCTTTTCCTTTCTTTGAGTCAACATTATCCCATCCTTGTCTGCTTATCCATTCTCATCCTAATGTCTATTCTAGCTGATACTGGATCCCAGCTCTAAATGATACTCTCCTTGAGAACGGTGGCATTTCATTCATCTTTTATTTCCCAGGTCTTACATAGTCCCTGACATATAAGAGGCTTTCAGGAAATACTGACATTAAATAAACTGAAAGTGCCCTATCTGCAGCTAATCTCCTGGTTTTTCAAGCTGAGTAAAATGAGCTATAGTCATTGTTTTCCTATAAGAGCACACATTGCAGGTAAGCCTCAGGCAAAGCACTGTCATTCCACAAAGAGCCACCGTTTCGGTTACCAACTGTATTTGCATCTATTAATTCAAGATGGCCTAATTAAAGTAGCAAATATGTTTGAAAGCATAGTAAAGTAACAGCCATGAATAATCATTTTGCTTCCTGTCATATTAATATAGAGAAAAGGCGACACATTATTTTTTCCTGAGATAAAATGCTTGATCTCAATGTCAGTGGTTTCATGTATTAAAAATCTCAACATTAATATTGAAAAAGAGCATCATTGAATGTATTAATAATCTGGACCACAGGAGAACATACAAGTTGCTGCTAAATACATGATATGTTTTCATAACTATAATCAGCTAAACTGCTTAAGTGAGTGATTCTGCTTAAATTAGGAAATTAAAAATTTGAATTATTTTTCTGCAAATTTGCTGCTGCTTCTAGAAGAAGCTAAAGGCTTGTTGGATGCCAAAATTCAGCATAGCCACTGATTGTGTGCTGTTTACAGTCAATCTATAATTTGCCTAGCTGCTTCCAGTAAAATATTAATGCAATCAAACTAAAACTGTTTTCTTTCACATTCATTTATCATCCTGGGTCAGGGTGTAAAGCTCTTTAAAAAAAAAATAATATTAAGCCAAGCTGTTTAATTGTCTAAATGTAAGTTTGAAATCCTATCCTAGGGTGGTCAAGAGATTTTTTTGGGGAGGGTTGGGACTTCCTCATCTATATGATTTACAGCAAAGTATGTTTGTTGATACACTTTTATGTTCTAGCACACTCGTACTAGGCAAGTGTAGATAAAGGGTACAGATTAAAGTCTCTGACACTTACACTATGATTGGGGAGACAATAACACACTTACAAAGAATAATAATATGAAACAGCACACTCTTTAAAAAGTACTACCAGCCATCATTTTCTCAAGAGGAGGGGTTTTCACTAGAGACTGGGGCAGTGTCAGAGTGCACAGGGTAAAAGAGCAGGTAAATGACGAAAAGAGGTAGTATTATAACTCTCCTCCCCTTCAAGTGACCCTGATACTGCCCCTTAATCAACAGTAGAGAGTTACTGTAAAAGCAGTTTAATGAGAGGGCGATATCATTTACACTGAAAAGTCCAAGTATCAAATTAGAGAATTTGGTTGTAGTTGAGCTGAAATTATTAAGACTAGAAATCAGATAGGTGGAAGACTTAAGGGCAGGACATTCCAGCTGCAGGGGAAAAAAAAGGAGAACAAAAAACAGAATAACAACAATTACAAAACCAAGAAGAAACATTTGGGTATGGTTATGACCTGGAATAAAGGAGCAGAGACAGGTAAATAAAAATGATGAAAGTAGTTTGGCACACATAGATTTACAATATTATTGATATTCACAGATAAGAAGAGGTTTTATCTCAAAAATAAATTCCATGAAGGCCTAGGTGGTAATGTGGAACTTCGGTGCTCAGACATCACAGAGATTAGACAGGATCTAGGAAGTTTTCCTGGATGTGGCTAGAGCAATTCTACATTTCCTTGGTGGTCATCAGAGATTCCACATTTAGTATCAAGAGAAGCCCCAAACTCACTTCCTACTCTGTCTCACCATGTGTGATAACTAACTGAGGTACTGGCTTCTCCATTCTGTGCAGCACATAGATCTCACTAGTGAAAATATCTTCTCACTTCATTCACACAAATAGTCTAATCAAACATGATGCATTAACCAATGTCTGACCAAACATCTTTTTGGTTTAAACCTCACGTGTTAAACCAAAATAAAACAATCACCATAACTGAGTAAACAAAACTGAGAACACTGATTGTTCAGCAAAAAAGAGCTGTATCACTTAAGAAACAAATTCTACGGGTCTCCCCGAGCAGAAATGTAAAAGGCTAGCTTAGTGTGTTCCAGCAGTAAAGCTAAGACATTTTGAACAAGATAATTTTTCATCGTGTGTGTGTGTGTGTGTGTGTGTGTGTGGTGTCCTGTATACTGCAGGATGCTGAGCAGTATCTCTGGTCTCTATCTAGTAAATGTGTTACTCCATACTGCCACTGTATGACAATCTAAACTGTCTCCTGATATTTGCAAATGTTGTCTCATGCATAAAATCACCCTGGCCGACAATCACTGGGCAAGAGAAAGAAGACATCAATCTAGGCAATATTCTGAGTTTAAGTGTTTCATTCATTCCTGAAGTAGATTGTAAATGTTTTTCTATTAAGGTTGGTGCAAAAGTAACTGCGGTTTTGCATTCCTGAACATTTCTGCTGTTTAACACTGGAATACAGTCTTAAATAAATATGGTAATGTTCTACATCATTTTAATGTGCATTTCTTGCTTTGTATTTTTTGCTAATGACTTTTTACTTGCTATTTATTTTGTATTTATTTTAGACTAGGGAAACAATGTTAGACAAAAAGTAAATTCAAATGATTTTGTTAATCAAGTTCAAACTGGGTTGTAAAACAGAGGAGATAACTCACAACATCAACAACACATTTGGCTCAGGAACTGGTAATGGATGTAGTGCATCCATTAATAGTAATAGGTAATAGTGCAGTGGTGGTTCAAGATGTTTTGCAAAGGAGACGAGCTTTGAAGATGAGGAGCACAGTAGTGGGCTATCAGAAGTTGACAACAGTTGAGAGCCATCATCAAAACTAATCCTCTAGCCACTACATGAAAAGGTGCCAAAAAGCTCAATGACAACCTTTGGCATTTGAAACAAATTGGAAAGGTGAAAAAGCTTGATAAGTGGGTGCCTCATGAACTGTCTGGAAAAAAAAATATTGCTTAGAAGCATTATCTTCTCTTATTTTATGCAACAACAACAAGCCATTTCTTGATTGTATTATGACATGTGACAAAAATGGATTTTATATTACAACCAGAGATGATCAGCTCTGTGGATGGACCAAGAAGAAGCTCCAAAGCACTTCCCAAAGTCAAACTTGCACCAAAAAATAATCATGGTCACTGTTTGGTCTTCCTCCCTTATGATCCACTATAGCTTTCTAAATCCAAGCAAAACCATTATATCTGAGAAGTATGCTCAGCAAATCAATGAAATGCACTGAAAACTGCAATGCCTGGAGCTGGCATTGGTCAACAGAAAGGGCCCAGTTCTCCATGACAACTCCCAACCGTGTGTCCTACAACCGATGCTTCAAAAGTTGAACAAATTGAGCTATGGAATTTTGTCTGATCCTCCATATTCACCTGACCTCTCACCAACTGACTACCACTTCTTCAAGCATCTCAACAACTTTTTGCAGGGAAAATACTTCCATAACCAGCAGGAGGCAGAAAATGCTTTCCAAGAGCATCAGGATTCATCAAATCCTGAAGCACAGATTTTTACGCTACAGGAATAAACAAAGTTATTTCTCATTGACAAAAATGTGTTGATTGTAATGGTTTCCTATTTTGATTAATAAAGATGTGTTTGAATTTAGTTATAGTGATTTAAAACCCATGGTCTGAAACCTCAATTACTTTTTCACCAAACTAAAAACAAATGATCTTTATATAATTTCAGCCTCCAAAGAGGAGGGTACAGTTCACAAAGAGGTCCAGGATGAGATGAATAAGGCTCTTGTCACCATCTGGAAATACATGATAGAGGCTTGACAGAGTTTTTTCTTTAACAATCCACTTTACAGCCCCCTATTACCCTTAAAAATACAGAAGAACTTAGCAATGGGCTCTGCGTTAATAGCTTCCAGGTCTTCAGCACCATCTATGTTATTAGAACAGATGTTCTATGAAGTGGATTTAGATGAATGTTCTGGTATGCAGCCTAAGCAGAGCAGAAGCAGTTTATTTTCCTTTTGTTGAAGAATGAGTTCTTGTGTCATCTGACAAGAAAGCAGTTATGCAGCATCATTTAAGACTTTGGAGACCAGACATCTGATGATGTGAGATGAATAAGAATAACTGCAGCCATATGAAATGGGACTAAGATGACACTGCAGAGCCAGCACTGACAATTCCCTGCTCTTTACAAGAAGAACAGATCCCAGAGACTTCTAGTGTCTGTGTTCAGTAACCAAGTTGGTCTTTAATTTGCATATAGATTACTCAACTATCTCTACAGTATTACTCCATGTGCAACAGGAAACTTTAGCCATAGCATGTACTTTCCCTCGGCACACTAGTAGGAAAACACAGATGATCTATTATTATTCTGAAGCACCTAGGCCAATGTACTCAGTCTGGTTCATTGTTGTTTTAGGGCTTACACAGTGGGATTTATCACAAGCCAATATTAAAGTAATATTTGAATTGATAGCTTTCTTTTAATATCCTGGGTTTCCCCATTCATATGTAACAACATCATCTTGATGAGATAAGGAAATATGGTATAAAGTTAATATAATATGCAAAACTGACATTATGAGTTTCCCCACTGTTTGAAAAGATGTCACGATAAAGCTTAATATTATAAAAGGATTTCTGGATGTATTTGGTTTAAGTGAAGTCTTCATGAAAGGTGAGATGGCTTACTGTGAGATAGCATCTGAAAATTGGATTTAATCCATCCTGTTCTCAAATACTGATACAAATTTGCATATGTAATATATTTGCGTATTACCATAGGCACTGAGGAAATTGTTAAAACTAGTTGATCATGGTTTCCTCCCTTCTTGTTAATATATACTTAAATATAATATAATCTTTAACTTCCCTCCTAGCCTCCTACACCCAGTCATCCATCCTGGCCAGCCTAAAATAAGAACCACCTCTAATAGATCTCTTTTCACAAACTTTCATCTCTGTCTTATTTACCTTCTTCCTTTTCAAGACATGGTACTCTAATCTAAATTCTGTTCAGCCTAAGGATTTCTTTCTCCATCATGAACAAATTCCTTCTCCATCTTCTGTCTCTCCCTTAAGTGAGATGTCACTTGACATGAACAGATACTTGGCTTTCTCTCTTGAGGGCACTTCCTATCAGGACTCTGATGGAAAGAATCCTATTCACTTCTTTGAATCAATACAGAATTTTATTGTTGCCCATCTAAATTTCCAGTTTGGGTATTAGTTCATTTACACCATGCTTTCTGCATTCATGTTTTAATCACACACAAAGCTTTAATGAAAGATTTATTTAAATAGCAATTTTTATGGAAAGGAAAAAAGTTCTATAAGTTCTTTATTGCAAATTTAATAGTAGCAACAACATAGGATTGCTACCTCCATAAAGCTAACTTGTTTGGAGAGTGCAAAAACAGACATATGGCATCAAGAAATAGGGGAGATTTTATCTCCCAATTTATATTGAATTTCACTGTCTGAAGTTGCTATTGCTCTGGCAACCATATTTTAAAGAACAGATGTCAAAACCTTAAGACTATAGAGAAGAGGAGAATCAGAATGTAGTTGTATCTAGAACATATGTTAAATAAGAAAACTGTATACAAGGGTTATGCTTTTTTCTATTTAGTTGTATTTCTATCTATAAAGTTTAGATATGTATTTCTCTGTGTATAAACAGGAAAGAGCACTACCAATGATTAGGAAAATTTAAAAAAAAGAAGCTGTATCAAGGGCAGGAAGGAACTAAGTTGGCTAAGAATAGTAACCAGGTAGAAAAGGGTTCAAGAAGGAGCTCCATGTGATGGCTCATCTACATGTAATAAGAAGACAGTTTACAGCACAGATACATACTAATAAAGAGAATAGCTGTAGAGGGCCATTCACTGCCCTGCCAATCAGATGGGCTTGCCATGTCTGTGAACTGAGAGAGTGATGC
This sequence comes from Bos javanicus, assembly GCF_032452875.1. NCBI lineage: Eukaryota > Metazoa > Chordata > Mammalia > Artiodactyla > Bovidae > Bos > Bos javanicus. The sequence goes on from NC_083878.1 coordinate 39,708,547, forward strand.
CATTCGCTTCACATCTCTGCTGCCATCCCGCTGTCAAGGGGAGCCTACTGCCTGCATGGGGTTAAGCCAAATGTGTGAGCTCCAGGTTGATGTGGGGAAGGAGCCACCAGACTGGCCTCACCATCTCCAGGGATACATCTGAGCTGTGGCCGTAGAGCTGTAAGACCCTTTTTATAGATCCACCTCTTCTGAAAGACAGAGCCTCTGGATGAATGTGCTAGCAAAAGTGAACTGCTAATAAGTCACACTGAATAAAGGGGAACATTCTTAGGATATATTTAGGAGGAATCTGGCCAGGTACCAAATAAGAAGTTGGAAGTGGAGGGAAGAGTAAACAAAATGAAAGTTTTCTTAAATTTTGTGTGAAGACTGAAGCCCCATGGTGGTTTACTTACTGAAAATTCTAGGTCATGGTGTAAAGGAAGCATTTTCAATAGAAAAGTTGAAGTTAGCTATTTTCAGCTATGAAAATCAAAGACATTAATAGCCAACATCAAAACTAAAGGTCTGTCATAAGGAAGCTAGATTAGATCATCCTTAGATCCATTTAAGGAATTTCCCCTGAACTGAGCCATGTGATTTAGGAGGCCCTGCAAGAATCCCAGGGATGGCGGAGCCTGGTGGGCTGCTGTCTATGGGGTCGCACAGAGTCGGACACGACTGAAGCGACTGAGCAGCAGCAGCAGCAGCAACAGCACATCACACACACACAGGTACTAGAGAATACACAGGCACCCTTGTCCCTCAGAGTCTGGCCTGCAGTGCTGGCACAGTTCAACCCATATGTTTTGTAACTCTCTCCTTCAGGTCTCTAGGATATTCTTCACCATATTCTTGCCTTATATTTTCAAAACAAAAGTCAACTGAAGCTAAAGGTTCTGAAGGTTTAGAATGTGTTACCAACCCCATTCAGAGAAGGCAATGGCACCCCACTCCAGTACTCTTGCCTGGAAAATCCCATGGATGGAGGAGCCTGGTGGGCTGCAGTCCATGGGGTCGTGAAGAGTCGGACACGACTGAGCGACTTCACTTTCACTCTTCACTTTCATGCACTGGAGAAGGAAATGGCAACCCACTCCAGTGTTCTTGCCTGGAGAATCCCAGAGACGGGGGAGCCCAGAGGGCTGCTGTCTATGGGGTCGCACAGAGTCGGACACGACTGAAGCGACTTAGCAGCAGCAGCAGCAGCAACCAACCCCATTGTAGGTCACTTTGTTGTTGTTCAGTAGCTCAGCCGTGTCTGACTGTTTGCAACCCCATGACTGCAGCCAGGCTTCCCTGTCCTTCACCATCTCCCAAAGTTTGCTCAAATTCATGTCCATGGTTTAGATTCTGTTACCAACCCCTTTGTAGATCACTGTGTACATGCATTAAGTTGCTTCAGTTGTGTCTGACTCTTTGCGACCCTATGGACTGTATTGTAGCCTGCCAGGCTCCTCTGTCCTTGGCATTCTCCAGGCAAGAATACTGGAGTGGGGTGCCACGCCTTCTTTGTAGATCACTGCTTTGAACTAAAAATGAGAACTTCAGCTGTGAAAGCACAGGTAAAAGCAGAAAAATTTTAACCTGTAAATCTTTCTCCAATAGAAAGAATGCAATAAAGTCTTACAGAATGAAGTAACTTTGGCTGGTTAAATATTTTTTGTTTTGTTTTTCTCACTTCTTTTTCCAAACTGTGGATCCAGAGATAATCATCAAAATAAAAAAATTAGATTTGTTTTAGACAAGATATGAGATTCAATAGAAAAAAATTAATCAAGAATTATCATCAAATCATTATCTTTGGCAGAAACTAAAGTTTAAATTTGCACTATTCACATTATTAGGTGTAATCCTAATTTACTTTTAATAATATCATTAAAAGCTTAGCGAAAACAGTTATCAGACTGAATGGAAAAAATGCAACATACATAACGTTCCAATACAAGCAAGATAATTAGAACAAGGAAATGAACACCATACCCATGACTATGAAGAATAAGATTAATGTACAAATAATCTCAACACTGATTTCTATAGAGAATAATCTTTTCTGGCAATTATAGATCAAAGTATATGAAGAGAAACTGGAACAAATTGGGCACCATACTGCTATTTTCATTTTCTTCATAATATCTTAGTATTAAAATTTCAAACTAAGAATGCAAGTAATAATCTATGAAACGATAATGCTTGAAGAGATGGTAAAAATGGCAAACTAAGATAAGCAATTTGTAAGATGAAATTTAAATGCTTTTCAATATTTTCTATGATGATGATGCTATACTATTTGCTACCCCATCACAATGTTTAAGCATATTATTTAAAATCTATAATTCCTTTTTAAACTTAACATTTAAGAATTTTATTGCCAGTTCCACTGACCACTGTCTCAGTAGGTTACAGTTTTCCATGTTGGATTATAAAATAACTAAGAACTATAATAACTTTTCTGGTGGGTAAGACAGTAAAGCATCTACCTACAATGAGGGAGGCCTGAGTTCAATCCCTGGGTCGGGAAGATCCCACGGAGAAGGAAATGGCAACCCAACCCAGTACTCTTGCCTGGAAAATCCCATGGACAGAGATGCTTGGTAGTCTACAGTCCATGGGGTTGCAAAGAGTTGGACATGGCTGAGCAATGTCACTTTTCACTTTCATAATAACTTAATAAGAGCCTTTGGGGGCTGCGGGCAGACAAACATGAGAGAATAACTTAGAGCCATCAAATAACTTCATCTTCTTGGTGGTTCCATGACTCTACATTTGTCAAACTCATCAAGCATACTCTTAAAAAGTGTATCACCTTTTGCAAAGTCTACCTCAATAAAACGGACTTTAAAAAAGACTGCAACATCTGTTCTTTGAGCTCTAGTACAAAAATGTAACAATGCACTTTTATTTCAATAAATGATCTAAAGATCATTTGAATGGTTTTAAAGTTGTCTAACAGTGGAAACAGTGTCAGACTTTATTTTTTGGGGCTCCAAAATCACTGCACATGGTGATTGCAGCCATGAAATTAAAAGACGCTTACTCCTTGGAAGGAAAGTTATGACCAACCTAGATAGCATATTCAAAAGCAGGGACATTACTTTGCCAACAAAGGTTTGTCTAGTCAAGGCTATGGTTTTTTCTGTGGTCATGTATGGATGTGAGAGTTGGACTGTGAAGAAGGCTGAGTACTGAAGAATTGATGCTTTTGAACTGTGGTGTTGGAGAAGACTCTTGAGAGTCCCTTGGACTGCAAGGAGATCCAATCAGTCCATTCTGAAAGAGATCAGCCCTGGGATTTCTTTGGAAGAAATGATGCTGAAGCTGAAACCCCAGTACTTTGGCCACTTCATGCGAAGAGATGACTCATTGGAAAAGACTCTGATGCTGGGAGGGATTGGGGGCAGGAGAAGAAGGGGACGACAGAGGATGAGATGACTGGATGGCATCGCTGACTCGATGGACGTGAGTCTGAGTGAACTCCGGGAGTTGGTGATGGACAGGGTGGCCTGGCGTGCTGCAATTCATGGGGTTGCAAAGAGTCGGACACGACTGAGCGACTGAACTGAACTGAACTGAACTGAATGGGGTATTACTGTCAAGAAAAAAAATACGTTCAAATTGTTTATAAGAACAGTTAATGATGTTGATAAGATGAAGGCTAAATATGCATTGAATAAACATTATATTTTATGAGTTATGTCCATCTTAACCACTGAGCCATCAATAATTATATATCCAGAGAAGCATATGAAATTAAGTTTGCTTATATTAGTAGTTTACATTTGCTTTCAGTCCACTAAAAATAGTATCATAATACATACATTTCCATTATGCAGACATACTTTTCATAACAAAATATTTTGTGTATCAACTGTGCTGTTGCATAATAGTTTTCAGACAAAAGGCATGTGATCCTCCATGTGTTCTCATGCCACTGGTCCTGCAGAAACATTAGAAGTGGGTCTGAGGCTAGTGATTAATGAAACCATTTATCGTAATATAATCTATGAGGCTAGATTATTATTAGTCAAGTAATTTCAATTCCAACATCAAAAAGAACATGTTAGCCATTAGTGCTGCCCCAAACTAGAAAAGACAAACTTTTAGGCTGCATATGCACTGTAACTAGAAGAGTTCAAGTTCAGACTGAACAGTTGCCCAAGAAAGGTGGTTTAGAGGAAATTTCTTACACTAGAAAAGGTTGATAAATAGAATATTTTAAACACCAAACTACCTTTTGTGTGCATTAATATTTATTATTTATTGATCACTAGATACTGTTGTAAACACTTCTTGGTAATTCTTTTTTTTTTTTTTTTTTTACAAATTTTAAGGTAAGTGCTCCATTTCCATTCTATAGAGAAGGAAGCCCAGACTGAAAGAAATTAAATCATTTTCCCAAGATTAGCCTGCCAGGATATTCAGAGTCTGGATTTGACTTCTGGTCTATCAGCTCCAGTAGCCATGCTATCATTCACTACATAATACTGCCTTTCATTTATTTCTCAATTTGAAACTGATGTTTTCTCTAGAAGACATCATAGCTTACTGTCAACGCCTTACCATATCCTCTGAGTGCTTACCAGTTCACTTCATGCCACCCCAACTTCTAGCACATCTTCCAACATCTAGCACCTGCCACTTGTCAAATAACTTTCTTTGACCCAAGAATTAGTTCTGCATACATGGGTGGCAGGTTAGAATTACCAGGGAACTAATGCCCTCTGAGGCTATTGATATTTCTCCCAGCAATCTTGATTCCAGCTTGTGCTTCACCTAGCCCAGCATTTCTCATGATATGCTCTGCATATAAGTTAAATAAGCAAGGTGACAATATACAGCCTTGACGTACTCCTTTTCCTACTTGGAACCAGTCTCTTGTTTAACGTCCAGTTCTAACTGTTGCTTCCTGACCTGCATACAGATTTCTCAAGAGGTAGGTCAGGTAGGCCAGGTATTCCCATCTCTTGAAGAATTTTCCACAGTTTATTGTGATCCACACTGTCAAAGGCTTTGGCATAGTCAATAAAGCAGAAATAGATGTTCTTCTGGAACTCTCTTGCTTTTTCGATGATCCAGCAGATGTTGGCAATTTGATCTCTGGTTCCTCTGCCTTTTCTAAAACCAGCTTGAACAGCTGGAAATTCATGGTTCACATATTGCTGAAGCCTGGCTTGGAGAATTTTGAGCATTACTTTGCTAGTGTGTGAGATGAGTACAATTGTGCGGTAGTTTGAGCATTCTTTGGCATTGCCTTTCTTTGGGATTGGGGTGAAAACTGACCTTTTCCAGTCCTTCAGCAATTTGGCCACTGATGAGTTTTCCAAATTTGCTGACGTATTGAGTGCAGCACTGTCACAGCACCATCTTTTAGGGTTTGAAATAGTTCAACTGAAATTCTATCACCTCAGATATGCAGATGACACCACCCTTATGGCACAAAGTGAAGAAGAACTAAAGAGCCTGTTGATGAAAGTGAAATGGAGAGTGAAAAAATTGGCTTAAAGCTCAACATTCAGAAAACCAAGATCATGGCATCCAGTCCCATCATTTCATGGCATAAAGATGGGGAAACCGTGGTTGCCTTTATTTTTGGGGGCTCCAAAATCACTGCAGATGGTAATTGCAGCCATGAAACTAAAAGATGCTTACTTCTTGGAAGGAAAGTTATGACCAACCTAGACAGCATATTAAAAAGCAGAGACATTACTTTGCCAGCAAAGGTCCGTCTAGTCAAGGCTATGGTTTTTCTGGTAGTCATGTATGGATGTGAGAGTTCGACTGTAAACAAATCTGAGTGCTGAAGAATTGATGCTTTTGAATTGTGGTGTTGGAGAAGACTCTCAGAGTCCCTTGGACTACAAGGAGATCCAGTTAGTCCATCCTAAAGGAGATCAGTCCTGAATGTTGATAGGAAGGACTGATGCTGAAGCTGAAACTCCAATACTTTGGCCACCTGATGCGAAGAGCTGACTCATTTGAAAAGACCCTGATGATGGGAAAGATTGAAGGCAGGAGGAGAAGGGGACGACAGAGGATGAGATGATTGGATGGCATCACCGACTCAATGGACATGAGTTTGGGTAAACTCTGGGAGTTGGTGATAGACAGGGAGGCCTGGCGTGTTGCAGTCCATGGGGTTGCAAAGAGTTGGCCATGACTGAGCAACTGAAGTGAACTGAACTGAATGCTCTCTGGAAACAGCCTCCTGACCAAGCACTGAAAGGTATTATATAGTAAAGAACCTACCTATTTACATCTTAATTAAGAAAACTTTGAGGTTTGTGCCCCTAGGTTTTCCCAGCAGAATTGACCATCCATCAATTTACTTGGAAAACTATATCTTAGTTTATCTTATATAATAAAATATATTCCATAAAATGTATTATAAATATATAAATGTGATGCCTTAATATAAAAGGATATTAATTAACTGGTCAGTATGTATCATACAGTTCCTAGTTAGAACTTATGTAAATTTGCAATAATTCAAGTTATTAATTTTTTATTGTCAGTCTACAGTGTGTTCAGGAATATACAATATAAAATCTCTAAGCACTCAAGTTAAAATTAAGCAGGAAAATATCTTATCTTAATGAAGTTACTCATAGCCTAACTGAAAAATACTTGAAAATACAACTTTGGCTATAACTGAAAAATAGGTCACCAATTAAAAATTTAAGCCATAGTTTGAAATATAATAATAATTTAATGAAGTTCATTCTCCTTATTATAGACATTGTATTACAGGTATGAAGTATTTTAAGCTTTTTATTTCTTATATGCATAAAATTATTTCCCTTTCAAATATGTAGTATTAACTAACTGCATACTTATCAACTGCTACTTCTAAGTCACTTCAGTCATGTCTGACTCTGTGCAACCCCATAGACAGCAGCCCATCAAGCTCCCCCGTCCCTGGGATTCTCCAGGCAAGAACACTGGAGTGGGTTGCCATTTCCTTCTCCAATGCATGAAAGTGAAAAGTGAAAGTGAAGTCGCTCAGCCGTGTCCGACTCCTAGCGACCCCATGGTCTGCAGCCTACCAGGCTCCTCCATCCATGGGATTTTCCAGGCAAGAGTACTGGAGTGGGGTGCCATTGCCTTCTCCAGCATACTTATCAAATAAAACCTAAATTTTAGAATAAAGGAAAGAGGTTAAAGTTTCTAGTATAGGGCTTCCCTGCTTGTTCAGTGGTTAAGAATCCACCTGCAAGTGCTGGGGAAACGGGTTTGATTGATCCCTGCTCCCAAAAGACCTCACAAGCTGCAGATTAACCAAGCCCAAGAGCCACAGCAAATGAGACCACACATCACAACTACTGAAGCCTGTGCACCTAGAGGCTGTGCTCCGCAGCAAGAGAAGCCACCACAGCGAGAAACGTGCACCACAACTACAGAGTAGCCCCTCTGGCTGCAACTAGGGAAAATCTGTGCACAGCAATGAAGATCCAGTGTGGCCAAAATAAATAAACAAATAAGTCTTTAAAAACAAAAAGTGTCAGAGTAGTGCTTGGTATAAGCTAGTGCTGAACAATCATTACTTTCCTCCTCCCATGTCTGCTGATTATTTTTATTGTCAGTAAATAAACATTTTATAAAGAGCTACAGTTAGAAAATGAGATTATGTAATAAAACATGTTTGAATCAAAATATCTTTATATGCTCAGAGATTTAAAGAAGAGAAGTATTGAAAGAATCACAGAATTGTTATACTGGGCCCACTGAGTTCTCATTTTCCTAAAGGAGATGATGTATGGTTCATAACCTTAGGAGCTCCAGACAATGGCATAGAGAGCCCAGGTGGCTGAAATAATGGAAGCAGAAATAGCAATAGAAAAAAAGTAAAACAAGATTATCCAGATGGATATGTTGGTAGGGCTCCACATGTTCTGATCCTTCAATTTTCAGTGGTCACCAACACACCTCCATGTTGAATAAGGATGTGTCTCTTGGTTAAAACTAGGTATTTGTTTTTCATTAGATATTTTTTAATGCATCTTTTTAATGGTATCCTTTTAATTGCACATTTATCCATTTTCTATGAGCATTTTTGTAACACTCACCTTAGGGGTTAGCCCAATGTTTTGCATGAGACATATACATTGTGTTTGGGAAGACCAATTCTGTGGTATGTTAAAAGAATCATGAGAAAGTACAAAGTTATGTGGACACATATGTTTGGAAATGCTGTGATAAGCAAATTCAGTCCATCTGTTATTTAGTAATGATAACGAATTGAGAGGAAGATATGAAACATTCACAAGAGAGGAAGAAAGACAAAAAACAAAGAAGAGGAAAGCAACATAGAACCAATATAAATAAGACTCTCTCAAGACTTGTGGTCCACATAGCATAATTACATACCCTGGGAAATGTATGCTAATGCTTCAGCAAAAGCTTCACTATAATGTGGTAATTATCTTAGCTTCCAACTTTTTATTAATGAAGAAAATGGAAGAGTAAAAAGAAAATTATTCCCCCTATTGAGTGGACTTGGTGAAGAACTAACAATATTGTAGGTTGTATCTCCAAAGCCCTCAAAATCCTTCAAACTGACTTGAAAGGCAAAACTGACTTGAAAGGCAAAACAGGACATTGCTACCTTGATACAAATTCTGAACAGTGTAGTGTAGAAATGGTGTAATGATATGAAGATGACAGAGTAGAAGTGTCTTATAAAATTTAAACATCAGGTAAATGTAAAAGGTGATTATCAAATATTGGGAATAAGAAAACTAACATATACTTCATTTCAGTTTGGTTCAGTTTAGTTGCTCAGTCATTTCCAACTCTTTGCAACCCCATGGGCTGCAGATTATTCAGGACTTATTTCCTTTAGGATGGACTGGTTTGATCTCCTTGCAGTCCAAGGGACTCTCAAGAATCTTCTCCAACACCACAGTTCAAAAGCATCAATTCTTCAGTGCTCAGCTTTCTTTATAGTCCAACTGTCACATCCATACATGAGTACTGGAAAAACCACAGCCTTGACTAGATTTACCTTTGTTGGCAAACTAATGTCTCTGTGTTTTAATATGCTGTCTAGGTTGGTCATAGCTTTCCTTTCAAGGAGCAAGTGTCTTTTAATTTCATGGCTGAAGTCATCATCTGCAGTGATTTTGGAGCCCAAAAAATAAAGTATGTCACTGTTTCCATTGTTTCCCCATCTATTTGCCATGAAGTGATGGGACTGGACACCATGATCTTAGTTTTCTGAATGTTGAGTTTTAAACCAACTTTTTCACTCTCCTCTTTCACTTTCATCAAGAGGCTCTTGAGTTCTTTTTTTGCTTTCTGCCATAAGTGTGGTGTCTGCATATCTGAGGTGTCTGCATATTGATATTTTCCCCAGCAATCTTGATTCCAGCTTGTGCTTCATCTAGCCCAGCATTTCACATGATGTACTCTGCATTTAAGTTAAATAAGCAGGGTGACAATATGCAGCCTTGACGTACTCCTTTCCCGATTTGGAGAAGATGAGTGCACGTCCTTCTATTCCGCCATCTTGAAACTTTTCCAAGCAAGATTAGGGATGTTTACAAAAAATTACTGAACAATTTGAAGCCTTCAGAAATAGATATTTAACCTATCAAATTGGCTTCTTCAAGTGACATGTAACTTTAGGAACATGTAAATTTCTGGAAAGAATTCCTATCAAGTTTTCTATCAAGAATTGGAAAAATATATCCTGGCAAGATACTCCTAGGTTCCACACTAATGCCTTTGGTGCCTCCTACATGTGGAGGTGCTACACAGAAAAAGTTGACATGGGATTAAAACCATTACTTTGCCTAAGATGAATTTTTCATCTTTCTGGTTATTTTTCATTGGGTCCGTTTCCCAAGGATTTAGTATTTATGATAGCTGCAGGAACAGGGGGATTTAGAATAGGGTGTTTGACATCATTCTCTGTTATCTACAAAATGATGTTGGAGCAATAGCCTATAATGAAAACTAAAATGGATGGTTGATTCCACTGGGCCCACATGTGTTCATATTCCATAGAACTATATCAAGCAACATATGATATTGTCACAAACTCAACATTTTTCTTACTTTCCCAATTGCGCCACCATACAATCTTACCAAGAAAAAAAAAAAAACATAGACTGTTATCCTAGAAAAGAAAGGAGGAGTTAATCTAAAATATAAAGAAGTAGCCAAAAGCTTAGAAATTAGAGATAAAAGTTGGCAAATGACATTAAACTTTAGAGGGACATTGTTAGTGATTCTGAAGACTGAAAAATCAATAAATAAAAAGACTGAGGAGAAAACAAGGATGAAGATATAAAGATAAATACCAAGTATATATTATTTAAAATATTTTTGATGATGGTGAGGGGTGAGATAGAGCCCTACTTACAAAGAGGAACAAGATTGAGCGTAGTGTTTCTGTTTCTTTATTTTTTAATATTTTGTGCACAGAAGGCACATAAGCTGCAGAGAAAAGAGATCAATGGAGACAGAGAAAGGAGAGTGTTGGGGCTGTTATCTATAGCAGAGGTTCAAGGCAAGTTTTGGGTGGAAGGAGGGGCATTATTTCCAAGTAAACCAAAGCTAAGCAAAGAAAGGTTGTCTGGATGGAAATGTACAGGAATGTTTGTGAAGTGAGAGTATTTAAGGGACTTTACACCTAATGGACTCAACAGTCACTAGGAAGCAAAGAGTTAAGGACATTTGCTGAGAGTGGGAAGAGGGTGGGGTAAAAGGCTGAAAGGGTGTCAATAATATAAATTTCCAATTGAAGGGAAAGGTTTCTAAGGGAATATGAGTGTACAACTAAGGTCAGCAATAACGAATGTGCCATGGCTCCTGGACAAACAATTGATCTCTTCCTCTAGGACTTAGCGACATGGGTGTAGGGACTGGAGAGATGAACGGTTGAATTTATACAAGGTTGTTACTTTTCTAAACCAAAACAGGTAAGTAATTTTTGGTAATTTGTGCTAAATTTGATAAAGAAAATGAATGAGAAAATAAGTTCAAAGTAACTGCAGCTTTGATTCTATTGAAGGATTCTGGGTCAGAGGAGCATTCCTGGCCTCTGAAATCACACCTCGCACCCATATAAGTAACAAGCCAGAAACACAGAATGGTTGCTTGTATGGGCACTTCCATCAGAATGCTTAGCTAACACTTTCCAGCTGTATAACAGGGGGCCAGTTTCTAAATTGTTCAATTTTAATATCTTTAAAATGGAAATTAAAGTAATTGATTCAATGAACTAATACTTAAAACAGTGCCTGCCTGGTCATATGAAGCATTCTATAAATGTTTGTACTAATTAGATTCTATGACCGTCTCTTCCTCAAACTTAATGCAATCTCCAAATGATGAAAGCAGAGAGTTAAACCTATGCAAGGGAGAAAGCCAAGAAGAAATTATTTTATTTTTCTATTAATGTTATAAATAATATATGAAGTACTTAATCTCTCAATTCCATTAACTACTGAATGAGGATAAGGTTCAAGGTTAATTTTTAAAAAGCAGTTAGTTTGCTCCACTAGTAACAGAACCTATTAACTTATTGCCACTTATTCCATTTCTTTACACATGGACAAAATTCTTAATGCAACTCTGAATATAGCTGTTTCAGTGGCTAAGACAGTATTTTTATCACCAGCTCATTAGAAGGCCATGCTTTGAAATTTCCTTACAAATATGATGTTTTAATAACAAGAGGTCTGCATAACCTAGTTAGAGAAGAGTAGTGAAATTTGAAGAGAATATTTTTTCTTCTCTAATCAGAGGAAATAAGGTGCTTTCTTAACAATGATCAACAGATTCTTAAATGCACTTACAGGGCAAGAGAATAAACAATCAAATCCTAAATGTCCAATGTTCCCTTTTGTTTCATTTGACTACTAGTCTTGGGAAAGCAGGTGGGTCAAAAATGGGCTAAAGAGGCAAATTTGCACAAAGACTATATTCAGATGTTCTGTACTGAGTAATTCTAAGGACCAGCAACCTTAGAATCATCTGTTAGAAATATAAACTCACAAGTACCATTTTTAACCTATCAAAACAGTTCCACATTTCAACAAGATGCCTGGGGATTCACATACATGTTCATGTTTGAGAAGCACTGTCTCAAGAAGCTCATATTCTTTGATAAAATGAAGACTGACTTCTCACTATTTTGCCCTTTTCTATTACTCTGGTTTCTGAACAACTAGAAAAAGCTGATCTGGAAACTTGAGAATAAGTCAAAAAGACACCCTACCCATACTGGCCTGCACATCTCCTTTCCTTGCCCAAGTCTGAGTGAAAAAGACTCTATATTCACCTAACCCTAGACCTTGACTTTCCTCATAAAATGATGGATTTTTGGTTGAAGAAATAGGATGTTCATGTCGTGGGTATTAGTACAGCTCATCAATTTTAGCAAGCGCAGCTTTTGAAAACAAAATCATAAAATATGACTGAACATACAGTTGGAAAATGAGGGATAAATTTTCCTATGACAAGAACATTTTTTAAATCTACAAGTTTGTCCAGGGTGATATGTATTTTATCAATAAAGACAGTTGCTGTGTCAAGTTGTCACACTAAGTGGATTTAAGAGAATAAGAAGGGATGGGACAACACAAACCAAACATATCTGTTTAAAGTTAGAAATTAAGTATTCCTTGTTTTATTTCTTTCACTGGCATATAGGAGAGAACATTTAGGAGAGAAGCGGGAATAATGAATTTGGTTCTCAGAACAAGATTTAAGATAGGGTTCAGGATGGGGAGCACATGTATACCTGTGATGGATTCATTTTGATATTTGGCAAAACTAATATAATTATGTAAAGTTTAAAAATAAAATAAAATAAAAAGAATTGAGTTTGAAGTTGCACTAAATCACCTCTGATGTCTTTTTAAATAGTAAATCAACTATTTATTTTGAACATTTTTGATAAAGCTAACACCTTACAATTGAATGTGAATTAAAATTTTCTTTATGGATTCTAAGTAGCATATGTCCAAAGTAATATTTAAATGATAGTTCCTGAGGACTGGGATCTTTAAATATAGCAAATTGTGGGTTTTCCAAAACTATATACCATGCCAATTTCTAGACCCAAATTGTATTCTCTGTATTACATACAGATTAATTGAACATTTTTAAGAAGCTAACCCATTTTTCTTGCCTTGATATTTCTTCTATGAATTAATCTCCATCTCAAAGTTTACTCTGAAGTTCAAGGTTAAGGAACAAGTTGAGAAATGCAAAGAAAGTCAGAGTGAATGACTTGTAGCAGTTAATCTGCAGTTTTGCTATACTATCTACTGAGACTTTAAACAATATTAGACAGTCAGACTTTGGGGATACAAGAGATATTTGAGGCTTGAGGTTAAATGTTCACTTTATAAGGGTAACCCAAATACCATATTAAAGTGCTTCTCCATGCTAGGAGAAATGTGATGTCCAGGCCACCCCAGACCAAATGAATGAGAATCATTTAGGGTGTGTGGTCTGTGCATCTGCATTAACAGCAAACAATAAACTGTCCAAATGATGCTAACTGCAGTTAGGGTTGAGATCTCTTTCCACGTATTAGAGGATGCTAATGGACTTTGTAGCTGATGTATATAAAATACCATCCAAACTATAAATTTATAACAAGGAAAATTATACCTGATTATTATATCCAATGTCAGGCTATGGATTTCAAATGAATAAAACAAAGTAAGGATACTGTGATCATAATATCTCTACTTGAGTGAAATACTCAATATGTGAAAAATGCATTCTGATATATATGGGCACTGTTCTTTCAGGGGAGATAAAAAATATCATTTCTTACTCTTATTAGTGCAACTGAGATTTTATTGCCTTTTAAACTTTATACAGAGGAGAATGTAGTCTTTCAAACATTCTTCAATGGAAAACATATATAAATATAAATTTATTTAATATAAATTTATAATATAAATTTTGGGGTGGATGAATCTACCCCAACATAAATATATAACTGGAGTTCAGGAACTGTTATATTTTGTTTGAAGTGATGGTCATTAACTAAAAATGCCATTATCAACTTTTTCTTATAATGCTCAGGTGTTAACACATTTTAGCAAATTTCATTTACTGAAGCATTTTGTATGACACTGGATGCCAAGTTTAATGGATAGTTTAAGTTCATTTTAAACTTTATATACCTATCTCCAGAGGGTAGATGACTAGCAATAAGGATTATGAAGGCAATAATTGCAACTGTAGGAAATAAAAGTATAATTCTGAGTGTATATGGTGAATGACTTCCCTATACATTTGTAATTGTAGTTTTCCTTTCAATGTCAGCTTCTGATAAAGTCTTAGTCATGAAAAAACTGTAAGGTAACTGAAAATCATTCCAATTTATTTCTCCTAGATAATCATTTCACAAGTGGACTTTTATCATTTGAGAGCTGATAGTATGGTAGCATATTTGTGTTTTATTGCTATGGCATAGCCCTTCTCTTGTGTCAATGATTATGTATTTTTGGTTCCTTGTTCTGAAATCACATGTTTACAAACAGGCACAGCTTTATGATGGTGGTTTTCAATTTAATTGCCTCCAGCAGTGTGCTGTGGATCCTGTGCCATGTTACTTAGATATCCCCTTCAGGACTGAAGGATAGTTGAACTCAGGTTTGGGGACTGCTGCTCTCAAATTATCTTAAACCATCAGTCTTTTGGAAATTGCCCTCAGCTCAAGAAAGTCTTCTTGTTCAAGATCATATTCCCATACTGGGCACAGCCTGAATCCAGTAACTGATTAATACAAGGATTTAAGAGTCGGCTCAACTCTGAATATCCATGCCAGAGCTTGAAAGAGGTTAGGCAGAGCCCAAGTTCTCCCTCTGCCTACACCTGATCTGTTCCATTCCCTTCAGGCATTATAACAGTACTGCTCACTGAACCTCCTATAGGAAAAAAATCTCCTTAGTGTCTGCTTCATGGGTAACTTGACCTGGAACAGTTTTATCTAGTAGAGCAGATGGACTGGATCACTTACTAGCCAGCCCACAATGAGTATCCAAATTCTTGGTGGTAGATGGAACTTGGAAAGCTTCTGTAACCAGGTATCAGTGAAATTGTTAAAAACTTTATTTAGTGAACTAGAGAGGTAAACTGGTAGATGCAAACTTACTAGCAGGTATAATATATATAGCAGATGTTTGAGAAATATAAGAGATACAGTATTTATAAAGATAGTGGAGTTGGATAACTATTGTTAGGGGTTATGATACTCTGAAGAAAGTACATGAAGGTCTGGGAGTTATTAACTGTCAATGAGAAGCAAACTGTGGAAGCTAGAGGGGCTCCTTGACTGCATACAATAGCCCTTATTCCCAGATACTAAGCATAGAGAAAACCCAGGACCTAACGGTAAAAAGTAGCCTGACTCCTGCAAAGGTTAACCTAAACAAATCTGATGCACCAAGTTTAGAGCTCTGATTGGGAAATAATGGGATCCTGATATATGGGATCATCTGTATTCATGCTCTTGATTCCCCAGATTCCTCTGAATTCTTTGGATTCCTTGAACTCACCCACTTCTCTCTGTTAGCAGTTAGTGTTCCCATTTGTCTTGAAGAAAACCTCTCTCCTCCAAGACATGTCCCCTTCTACATCTCTTCGTAAACAGCTAGAATTACTGGCTACCATAATCTGGCCTTGGAAGTGATGGGATTGCAAAGGGAGAAAGGGATTATATCCCAAGAATATTCAGACCCAAGCTAAACAGTCTTGAGAGGAACTTGGAAAATATATATGGAACTAAACTCAGAAAGAATATGCAGTTTTATAAGGGAGAGCTTATTGACACAGGGGAATGGCTTTTTGGAAAATAATCTGGGAGAAAACATTCAAAGAAAGACTGAAGAAAATGGTTCTAATATTTTCTAGGATATCTCATAGAAGCTTGCAGAAAATGGTGACCCCGAATAAGTGAAAGGATGGCTATAGCAAATGATAGTTAAAGAGGAAATGGTTCAGAGAAAGGAGATTGCCAGAGTGGTTGCATGATGTAAGGCTGGGGAAAATACTAGAATAATATGTTCTGCAGGCGGGCCAGAATTTTTATTCAACAAAGTAATAAAAAATATGCTGGTGAGAGAGCCATAAGTGTTAGAGCATACAGTCTAATTGTAAGCTAGGATTCATGTGAAGATGTGGAAAACTGGTTTCATGATAAGAATAGGGATGGTAAGTTCTGAAAAAGTGGGGTCTAGATGGTTGCTCTTAACAGTTTAAAGGTAGGATAACTAATTCACATGGGCGGCAAGGTTGGAATGAAAACCAGAGGAGCATGGCAAGCAGAGAACTAAAGATATGGCTAATATATCAATAATGCAGCTTTCTTGGGTGTGAGAAAGATACGCACCCAATTAGGGTATCGCTCAATCTCTCTAACAACAACAACAATCAAGGAAGTATGATCAAAGAAGGTGACTTCAGGCAGTCATCTTAGTAAAATGTCTCAATCTCTTGTCTAATATCCAGATGTGAGCCACCTTTCCAACTACGAACCCATTGAATGAAGGACAAACTTGATCCCCAAGAAGAAGTATCCTGTAGCATTCTGGCTATAATGATTACTTCATCTTTTCCCAAAAAAACCTACAGTCATTGACTTGAGTAACTATACACTGGGGAAAATGGAATACCTAAACATTCTAAGGATTGTTGCACACAAGAGCTAAGAAGGCATTGATACCAAAGACCACAAATTACCTTCATAGTTTCCCTGTGAGAGCAGGAACACATGGATTTTTGTTTTGCCAGGAAATAAAGTCCTAGTGTAAGTTCAGCTCAAAATGCATCCACTGGTCCCATGACTTACATGTGGTCTTTTCCCCCATTGTCAAATGTATAATTTTAGCTAATATTCCTGGCAATTAATGCAATTTCTATATTAGTTTTTTGGCCTATAAAGTAAAATCTATTATGGTGGAAAAGGCTAAATGGAAGCCTCTAAAACATCCCCCCTACCACCAATTCAAATAAGATGGTGACAGTATTGTAGGAGAAATGGCAGAGATTTGCACTACCTTAAAGATATAAAGGAGGCAGAGGTGGAGTCTCCAAAATATCTGCATTTAGTTCACTAGGCTGGCCTAGAAAACCAAACTGAGCCTGGAAAATAATGTAGACTACTACAGACTCAACCAAGAAGCAGCCTAATTAAACCTGCTATGGGAGAGACATCATCTTAGCTAGAGAAGATTGACATCATTTTATGTAGATGGTATTTGGCCATTTATCTCCCAAACATGTTCTTTTCCATCTGTATCAGCAAGGAAGAACAGAAACACTTCACATTCATTTGGGGGATTTCCTTGGTGGTCCAGTGGTTAAGAATGTTCCTTCCAGTGTAGTGGACATGAGTCCCATCCCTGGATGAGGAACTAAGATCCCACATGCCAAGCGGCAAGTAAGCCTGAGCACCACAACTGGAGAGAAGGCTGAATGCCAAAATGAAGAGCTCATGTGCCACAGCTAAGACCTGATGCAGCCAAATAAATAAACATTTAAAAGATAATTTTAAAAATATTCATTTGGAATGGACATCACTATTCAGTTTTGGTTTTGCAGCAAAGCTTTGCTAACTTTCCCACTCTCTGTTATAATACTGTCGAAGAAACCCAAACCATATGTGCTTCCTGTAGAACATCAAAGGCATTCACGATGTTGAAGACATCATGCTGATAAACCTGTATAAGCAGGAAATGTCAAGGACAAAACCTGTATAAGCAGGAAATGTCAGGAAAGCTTGGTAAGGCATGTGTGACCCAGGAGGTTGAAAAGAAGCCCTATGATTTATAGGTTTGCTATCATTGAATCTGTAGGAACTGGTCGTCTGGAACATGTTGGAACAACACATCTAAAATATAGGACAGATCATTTCATCTCATTTTATCCCAACACAAAGAAGGGATTTCAACCCCTGATAGGTCAATAGGTTTACTAAGGTTGTAGGGGTAGTATAGTCTATGCCTGCTACCATATTCCATCATTAAACCATATATACCGAGTGACATGAAAAACTTGTGCAAAGCTGGATGGGATTCATAGGACACAGCAGATTCTAAGCATAAGTAATGCCTGTGGTAGAAAACAGTATCACATGGAGTTTGTAACAACCCTAAATATGACAATAACAACAGAGACTAGGGATTCTGGAGAAAGACTATGCCACCTGCATAAGACTTTTTATAAAATTTTTAATTTATATTCATTTTAATATAAACCATGTACATTATATATTTTAGTATAAATACAGCTCTAGACCTAGATAAATTTATAAATAAATATCTATGCCTATACCAACATCTGTACCTATTATATTTCTGTACCTAGAAGGCTCTGTTAATCCCTAATAAAAGGGAAAAAAAAAATCCTCTAATTCAAGTTTAAAACCCCTCTAGTTTACAAGTGCTCCCACACTTGAGAATAGTTTAGAGATCTTTAGAAACAATTAATTCAGAATACTGACCAGCATAAAGACTGATAGCTCATTAGAAAACACAAAAATTGAGGTACATGAAGGCCTTGTACATAACACAACCAGATGAATCTATTAATGAAGGTTGCTCAGCAAGTTCCTAGAAACCTAGAGATGGTCCTTCTACAGGCAATACATATGCTATTTCCTATGCAACAGCCCCATCTTTTGGACCAATAGCTTGGTTAGTGAACCTTGAGTTTCTGTATCTTATCTGTCTTTTCTCCATTATATGTTTTTTCCTACATGTTCACCGGTCTCTACATAAAATCCTTCTGCTCTTCATTCTGTCCACAGTCCTCCTGGTGCTGTATGTGGAGTTCAATGTCATTACTAATAACTGAGAACTAGCTCTGCTTTGATTTTAAGTCAAAGAAGGATCGTCCCCTAAAAACACAGCTTCTCAAAACCTGCTGGGAGCAAAGTGAGGAGATATATTTGCTTCCCATCCTGGGTAAGCTTTCTTATCCCATAAACATTCGCAATGAGTTAAACAAGTCCTAATACAGCAAAGAAAATGACTAAAAAGCACAAGAAGTGGGAACAACCATTTAGCTATACTCTTTCTGCAAATACCTATTTGTATTCCACAGAAATAACTTAAATACATCATTACAGAGTTTTCCCCCAACCTTCAAACTTATAATCCTCTGCTCTGTCCAAAAAAGAGAAGGTGGTATATTACCTGTGATACAAAGGACCCAAGGTGGCAACGACTGTTCATCTTGATTTTTCTCTTACTGTGAAGCATGATCATTTAGGGAGTCACTATTTTAATCAGCCACCTGTGCTAGTTTTCTTTCACTACTTACAACAAATTCTACAAACCTAGTTGCTTATAACAACACAAATGTATAATTTTACAAAAGTCTGAAATGAGTCAGCAGGTGGGAATAGGTTACTCAGTTCTACATCTGGTGGTCCAGTGGTTAGGACTCTGTGCTTTCACTGCCGGGAGCATGGGTTCAATCCCTGCTCAGGGAACTAAGATCTTGCAAACTGTTTATTGCAGTCAAAAGAGATAAAATGAGTCAACAGAAAAATATTGCTTCTGGAAGCTCTAGGGGAGAATCTGTTTCTTTTCCTTTTCTAGAGGCCAAGTGTATTCCTTGCCTCACAGTCCTGCATCATCCCAGCTTCTGCTTCCGTGGCCACATATCTGACTCTGACACTGAAAAAGTGTTGGTCACTCAGTTGTGTTCAACTCTTTGTGACCCTATGGACTTTAGCCCACCAGGCTCCTCTGTCCATGGGGATTCTCCAGGCAAGAATACTGGAGTGGGTTGACATTCCCTTCTCTTGAGGATCTTCCCAACCCAGGGATCGAACCCTGTCTCCCTCACTGGAGGCAGATTCTTTACTGTCTGAGCCACCAGGGAAGACTCTGATGTGTCTCCCTCTTAAAAGGGCCCTTGGATTATACTGCTGCTGCTGCTGCTAAGTCGCTTCAGTCGTGTCCGACTCCGTGCAACCCCATAGATGGGAGCCCACCAGGCTCCACCGTCCTTGGAATTCTCCAGGCAGGAACACTGGAGTGGGTTGCCATTGCCTTCTCCGTTGGATTATACCTGGCTCACTTAAATAATCCAGGATAATCTTCCCATCTCAAAAGCCTTTACTTTATTGTATCTGTAAAGTCCCTTTTGTCATATAAGGTAACACATTCATAGGCTCTGGGAGTTAATTTGTGAACATCTTTGAGGGCTATTATTCTGCCTGTGATCCCACCCTCATCCCCGATTCAATATTTCAAGATGAGTAGCATTCAACCTGGCTACATGTGAGAAAGACCTGCAGGATTTTAAAAATACCCATTCTGGATCCCATCTCCAGAGACTTTGGTTTAACTGGTTTATAGTTGAGGCCCAGGGATGTATAGTTTTTAAAAGATTCCCAAAAGCACCCTATGTTAAGATCCATGTTATACAGTATTGAATGATTCTCAAATTTTCTGCCCCAGACTTAACCCCTAAGAATAAAGTGTATTCAAATATAATTAGTTTTGCCTCAATTACTCATTTATTCTAACCAGTCCAACAAAAGTTAATCGCTCTTAAATGTGCCAAGATAAATTCAGCATTCTTGTACGTCCTTGGTTTAACATATTAATTTTCAAATCTAGTTTGGCCCCATCTTCTTTGCAAAAATGTCTTTGTAGAGACTTTTAAAAGTATTATATTTTTCTTCCAAAAAAAATACCATTTATTATGTATATCTATTTATTCAGCTTACCTAACTCAGAGGAAGTTGGTTACATCGCTGCTTTGACACCTTACAGGAACTGACTTGTATGTATCTTGGTTTCCTGTTCTTCCTGAACAGATGTGCTTGCAATTCTGGGTATGGCTATTTGTTACCACAGTACATGGTTTACTTTCCTAAAATATAAATTTCCCTGAATATTTGGGAGGAATATTAATGCTATTAATACATTTCATAAAAGATCGCTACAATTAAAATTATTTAAAATAAATAATTCCGTCAAAAACAAAAGGAAGTGCTATGAACACATTTTCTTCAGACTCTATGTCATTCCTTATGAATACTATTGTACTTTAGAATTCTTTTGAAGAAAAACATGAGATTTAGAAAGATAACTTCTATTCCTAGATTACGGAATAACAAATATAGAGGGTGAGGTATCTGAAGAAAAGGGCAGAGAAGAACTTTGGTAAAATGAAGAACTGTAAAATATAAAAATGGTTGAGAAATGAAGAATGGATGCTTTCAAATTATGGTGCTGGAGAAGATTTGAGAGTCCCCTGAACTGCAAAAAGACCAAATCAGTCAATCATAAAGGAAATCAACCCTGTATATTTAATGGAAGGTCTGTTGCTGAAGTTGAAGCTCTAATACTTTGGACACCTTATAAAAAGAGATTATTTTTTGGAAAAGACCCTGATGCTGGGAAAGATTGAAGGCAAAAACAGAAGGGGGCAGAAGAAAATTTAATGCCTGTTTCTCTCACCCTCACCTCCTCGTCATTTTTTCCCCTACAAGGCTTCATTTCCTCCTTCTCTCAAAATATTCTTAAAAGACATGAAAGACATTTGTTTGTAGGCATCTCTGCTTTCATCCCTGCAACCAAGATGTCCTTGGGGGAAAATAACAAACAAACCAAAATGATAGCTTCATTCTTTGTAAACGGAGAGAAAAATGTACACAAATTAAAGTCTCAATAAACTTTGTGCTCACACATTATATAAAGTGCTTCTTAATAATACTCTCAGGGAAGTATCATCATGAAATACAGGTTGCCTGGTCCCCAAACATTTAGTGAGTGTAAATATAAATGAACCCATTTATGGAAAAACTAGCTTCGTGACCTGGGGTCCCTTCTCTAAGCCTTATATTTTCCATTTTTAAAATAAAGATGTTAGACCAGGTGATCTCTAAGGACACTTCCAAGCCCCAGGTCTGCTTTGATGTTATTGAAACTATGTGAAGAAAAACAGCTCACTGGAACAGTAACTTATAAAAAATGTAACTTATTTCTGTCAGAGATTCTTCATCTTAGCGGGTTTTATGTCATGATGGGAACAGATGCTGTTGGACTTTGTAATTCGAGTTTAATTGATTTACAGGCTTACAGTGCCCTTCAGTGCAGTGGCTTTTCCAAGTCGGAGAGAATTGCTACTCTAGAAGATCTTTAAATTCTCTGATATAAAATTATACTTATGTTCTGTGCTGAAATTATAATTGCTTTCCTGATTTTTCACAGGGACCTTCCCTTGGCCTGCATTTCCCATATTCACCATCTCTTGTCAAGCCCTTTCCTGGAGTCGTCCATCACCCCCTTTTGGAAAACTCTAAAGCATGTCTCTCCATATCCTTCCCTAGTTCATCCTGCATTTCCATCTGCTTGCTGGACATCACCACTTTTATAATCCAAAAGGACTAAAACTCAAAATGTCAAAACCAGACTCACTTTGTCTCCCTTTATTCCACCATACCATTTTTTCTGTAATTGTCATCTGCATTTGCTCAGTCACTAAGGCCGGAACACTTCTGCTGTGATGTCAGATTTCTGCCTTTCACGTGCTACCCTATGAGTGATGGGGTTCTCAAATAGCACAACTGATGAGTGCTAGCCTTGGAGAGAGACGATATGGTTCAAATCTCTGCTCCCCTGAGTCCCCAGCTGTGTGGTCTTTGGTTTCAGTTATCTCTCCTTGAAATAGAGCCACAGTTCTTATCTTAGACTTGTCAGGAAGATAAGATTAAATTATATATGTGATATTCTCGGAACAGAGTAATCACCTAATAAATGAGTATGATTATCCTAGTTGAGTTCCAAACTTAGTATTTTTCTCAAACCTCCATTCCCACTTGTACTATAAGATAACTTGAACTTTCCTTGCTTCAAACTATAGGATAACTCTAACTTTCCTTGCCTCAAACATAACCTTTTCACCCCCAAACTTTTTTGGGTCATTTTAACCTCCTATTTATCATACCAGTTTTCACTTTCCATTTTCTTCAGAATAGCTTTCCATTTCTCATTTTCCATGGAATGAAATCAATATTATTTAGTCTAACATTCAAGGGCACTCATGATCTAGACCAGTGTTCTTTTTCAAATTTATTTGCTGCATTTCTATTAATATGACCTATAATTTAAATAAATCCAAATGACTTTAAATGGCTATTTTCTTCCAACAGCACTGTGTGATTTGCCCATATTCATATTTATTCTTGCATGTTTTCCCTGCCTATAGCTCCACACCCATGATGGAACTCAAATAGTACTTTGGTCTTTATTTCCATTATCATCTGGGAGTTTTATGTATATTGTCTCATTTTTCATCTTCACAATGATATGGCATCTGTATTTTTGTTATTAAACACAGAGATCTGGATATCAAGAAGGATTACATTGCCCATCTATTTTCCTTAGTAATATAAGATCTGGGATTCAAATCCAGAGCTTATGATTTGTAATCTAGATTCTTTCATTTTTTGTTTTGTTCTTGCCCAGTATAGGGTAGATGGTATATATTCAAATTCAGCAAAATAAAGTGACAATCCTATATATTAACCCTCTGAATATCTACTCTTGCTGTGATCAATGGTATTTTTAAATAAAATAGTAAGTTCAATTTGGGCTGAATATCAACCTTTTACATGCTGCTTTATGCTACCCTTGACCAGGCATAATGCTGCTCTACAATTTCTCACCAGACTGTAATAAGCCTGGCATGTAGAATCCATGCTGCCAACTTGCACTGAGGAATTGTGTCGTTCCTCTATAATTTGTTTACTTTCTCCCTGGAGTCTATTTTCTCTGGATGATTTTAGTACTGAAAAGAAGACAGAGGCAGAAGCAGGCATATGAATGTTTGCTGACAAATGTTGCTTTATTGTTCTGCGACACAAAAAATAATACATAATAGAGAGCAGCATACTGCAGTATGATGAAAAGAATCACTCTTTTTTAAAAATAAAGAACGCTGAGAAATATGAAAAGATGATTTAGGGTTTCTTAGTCTAGGTAAAACAGACAGTAATTTCATAATGAATTTGACCTACTTTATTTAAAATTATATACTCTATTTAGTTGCCAAAAGAACTGAATTATTTATACATTTTTTCTCTCTGTTCTAAATGTACAAAATAAAATTAATTTATATTAACTTTATAGAAATCATATATAGTTTATATATTTATTATCAGAGAAAGTAATCAGAATTAAATGTAAAATTGAGCATGGAAATTAATAATTTTGGAATCTCACAAAAGGTGGCAAATAAAATGCTTCACAAACCTGTTCATAAAAATAACTCCAAAAAGTATATGACCAGTAGTGAAATTGCTGGATGATATGGTAGTTTTGGGCTTCCGTGGTGGCTCAGTCAGTAAAGAATCTACCTTGAAGTGCAGGAGACCCTGGTTTGATCCCTGGGTCATGAAGATCCCCTGGAGAAAGAAATGGCAACTCACTCCAGTATTCTTGCCTGAGAAATCCCATGGACAGAGAAGCCTGGTGGGCTACAGTCCTATGGTGGCAAGAGTCAGACACGATTAAGCACCTAAACCACCACCACCACCACCAGGGTAGTTTTATTCCTAGTTTTTTAAGGAATCTCCACACTGTTCTCCACAGTGGCTGTATCAGTTTATATTCTTATCAACAGTGCAAGAGGGTTCCCTTTTCCCCACACCCTCCCTATCATGTATTGTTTGTAGGTTTCTTCATGATGGCCATTCTGACCTGTGCAAAGTGAAGCCTCCTTGTAGTTTTGACTTGCATTTCTCTAACAATGAGTGATATTGAGCATCTTTTAATGTGTTTATTAGCCAGTTTGGAGAAATGTCTGTTTAGATCTTCCACCCATTTTTTTATTGGGTTGTTTGTTTTCCTGATACTGAGCTACATAAGCTGCTTGTATATTTTGGAGATTAATCCTTTGTCAATTGCTACATTTACAATTATTCTCTCCCATTCTGAGGGCTGCTTTTTCAATTTATTTATAGTTTCCTTTGCTGTTCAAAGCTTTTAAGTTTAATTAGGTCCCATTGTTTACTTTTGTTTTTATATCCATTACTCCAGGAGATGGGTGAAAGAGGATCTTGCTGAGATTTATGTCAGAGAATGTTCTGCCTACATTTTCCTCTATGAATTTTATAGTATTTGGCTTTACATTTAGGCCTTTAATCCATTTTGAGTTTATCTTTGTGTATGGTGTAAGTAGGGCTTCCCTGGTAGCTAAGTTGGTAAAGAATCCACTTGCAATGCAGGAGACTCCAGTTCAATTCCTGGGTCAGGAAGATCCCCTGGAGAAGGGGATTCCCTGGTGGCTCAGATGGTAAAGAATCAACCTGCAATGCCGGAGACTTGAATTCAATCCTTGGATTGGGAAGATCCTCTGGAGGAGGGCATGGCAACCCACTCTAGTATCCTTGCCTGGAGAATCCCCATGGACAGAGGAGCCTGGTGGGCTGCAGTCTACGGGGTTGCAAAGAGTCGGACATGATTGAGAGACTAAGCACAGTACAGCATGCTGTTAGGAAGTGGTACTAGGCACATACCCTCAGAAAACTATAATTCAAAAGACCCCTGTACCCCATTCATAGCAGCACTATTTACAATAGCCAGGACATGGATGTAACCTACGTATCTATCAACAGATGAATGGATAAAGCAGTTGTGGTACGTATATACAATGGAATATTATTCATCCATAAAAACAATGAATTTGAGTCCCTTGTTGTGAGGTCGATAAACCTCGAGCCTGTTAAACAGAGTGAAGTAAGTCAGAAAGAGAAAAAAAAATATCGTATATGAATGCATATGCACATATAGAATCTATAAAAATTATACTGGTAAACTTTTTTGCAGGGTAGCAATAGAGACACAGACATAGAGAACAGACTTGTGAACACAGTGAAGTGAGGAGAGGGTGGGATGAATTGAAAGAGTAGCACTGACATATATACACTGCCATGTATAAAATACATATCTAACAGGAAGCAGCTATATAACACAAGGAGTTCAGCTTGGTGCTCTGTGCAAACCTAGAGGAGTGAGATCGGGTGTGCGAGGGAGGCTCTAGAGGGAGGAGTTACATGTATACTTAGAACTGATTCATGCTGTTGAACAGCAGAAATCAGCACAACATTGTAAAGCAGTTATTTTCCAATTAAAAGAAAAAGTGCAACCCATATCACAAAGAGCTAATATGTAAAAGTTTCTATTTTTTTTTAAAAAGAAGATCATCTTGATGGAAAATAGGTGATGATTTGACAAAGAAATAAAATTCAAATAAAAAGAAACAGAAAAAGATAACTATAAAGGATAGACCAAGACAAAATTGCAAAAGATTTTTGGGAAAAAAAATCAACCTGAAAGTAACTATTAGCAAACAGTTCACCAAATAGTAGATGCATGGAACTGAATTTAAAACCACATTTAGTGGGAAACATTTATTTTGTTCCTGAGATGATTCTGAGTTGTCAAAATTGAAAAAGTCTTACTGGGAAACTTGGTTTCCTCCACCTGAGTCTCCCAGCTCACAGTTGTAGAATCATCAGAGAACTGAACAACCATCACTTTCCTTCATTTTAATTCAATAAGAATAATATACTTTTCTCTACTCTCTCCCATTTGACATCCATAAAAATCTCTACATCAGTATTCACCTTTAGATTGCAATATACATGCATGCACACACATACACATAAGAAATTAAAAGTAGATTTATGATGTTGCTCATATTTTAAGAGAATGAGGGACATGAAATGCTGATCCTTAAAGTTTCATAGTTCAGAAAGAATAAAAGAACTACAACTGATAATAGTACTTGATGAGAAATGTAGATCTTGTTTATACAGTCTGGGCAGTTTTTTAGTGATCAAATCTATCAGAAAAAAGCTTTGCTGAACAAGCAAAAGTACTCTAGTTGAAGTATTTTTTATGGAAATGGTTTTGAAATGCTTCTTATCATTATATGTCCTGTATTTTAAGGTGAATTGGGACTAATGCAAATATGGAAGATAAAAGTGATCAGGCTTAAGAGAAGCCTAATTCTTGATAGTAAACATGGGTATGGGATAGACCTCAGGTTGTTCAACAATCAGTAAATAAATACACTAAATAATCCAAAATGAGGCATATGAAAAATACTTCAGCACAATAAAACGTTAAATATTGTCCTCAATACTCAAAGAATAAAAATGCCCCTGAAAGTTATTTTTCTATAAGAAATTAATAAAAAGAATCTGTTTAATAGTTTCAATACAATGCAATTGTACATGAACAACAAATAATACTTGCTTAGGACTGTGTCTGGAACATAATAAGCATTCAGCAAATTGTAACTATTGTTACTAGAGAGAGACAAATAAAATATTATATATATATAATGTGAAAAGGGTCAATCCATCATGAAAGTATAGCTATCATGGGCATACATGCACTTAATAGAAAACAGAAATGTATGAAGCAAAACCTCACAGAATTAAGAAAGGTGAATACATAATTCAATTATAATACCTGAAAATTTCAATAGCTCACTTTTAATATGGAATATGTAAATGGTCCCCGAAATATACATAAAGCAACTTAGCGGGAAATGGGAAACTGGTTAATAAAGTAAAAGCTACTCATGATTTCCTGTTCTGAGAGAAACAATACTAGCTTTGATTAAAGATGACATTACTGGTTAAATCCACTGAGAAAGGAACCACACACTACAAAATGCTGACCAGGGACAAAGGGAGTCTCTTTTTCCTAATATTATGATGCCATCTGAAAAAAGCCACATTAGGGTCACAATTTTTACTCTTTTTCTCTTTTATTTACTCCTTTCCAGTGCTGAATTTGAGGAGATATGTTAGATGTAACAATTCTTCCAAACATGTCCACATTCTAGTCCCTGGAAACTATGAGTGTGTTGCCTTATATGTCAAGAGGCACTTGACATATATGTTGAGATGTAATTAAGAATCTTGAGATGGGAAAACCATCCTGGATGATCCTGGTTAGTTTAATATAAATCACAAAGGTCCTCATAAAAGGCACGCAAGATGTGTCAACGAGGCAGAACACAACAAGACAAAAGTGGTGGAGGATGGAATGATGAATTTCTGAAGATGAAGGAAGAGGGCCATGAGCTAACGCATGCATGTGGCCTGTAGAAGCTACTAAGTGCAAGGACATGCATTCTCCCTAGAGCCTCCACAAAGAACACAGCCTTGCCAACACCTTGATTCTAGGAACTCTGAACGCCGGAACTGTAAGATAACAAATAGGTAATGTGTTAATCTAATAAATTTGTGGTGATTTTTACAGAAATAGGGCTTCCCTGGTGGCTCAGATGGTAAAAAAATCTGCCTGCAATGCGAGAGACCCAGATTCGATCCTTGGGCCAGGAAGATCCCCTGGAGAAGGGAATGGCTACCCACTCCAGTATTCTTGCCTGGAGAACTCCATGGACAGAGAAACCTGGTAGGTTACAGTCCATGGGGTCGCAAAGAGTTGGACATGACTGAGTGACTTTCACTTTCCCTTTAGAGAAATAAGAAACTAATACTGGAAGATGGTAGCATGTGTGCTCTCTCTCTTTTTCTTTTTGTTCTTTTTTCTTCTATCTAATCTACCTTCCTGCAAAGAACCTATGTTCTGTTCTGCTCTTTTATGACATGTTTTTAGGCAGATGACCCTGGAAATCATTGATTTTTAAACCACTGCCGGGGACAGTGACTAGTGTGTCCAATTTAGGGTTAAAATTTTTGGCAAACAAGCAAAATTCTGGCAAAAAATCTTTGGCAAACAAACCTAATGCTCCTGTTCTTCACCATAGGCACTATAAGTAACAGGTTACGTTTTGGCCATTTGACTCCAACATCTCTTTCTCACTTTGTTTCCAATTCAGAAAGGTGAACAAATTACGCTATGTATTTTAGCTCTCTCAAAGTCTTGCAGTGACCTCGTTGGCTGGCTAAATGTTAACACAGTTAGCGTCCTTGAGCAAGTCACCCAAACTATCTGTACCTCTTTGTCCTTATTTCTAAAATGTGACTAATAATACTTGCATCTTAGGGTCGTTACAATGATTAAACATATTTATATTTGTAAAGTGCTTAAATTGGTGCCTGCCGTAGTCGCGAAGAGTCGGACATGACTGAGCGACTTCACTTTCCCTTTTCACTTTCATGCGTTGGAGAAGGAAATGGCAACCCACTCCAGTGTTCTTTCCTGGAGAATCCCAGGGATGGAAGAGCCTGGTGGGCTGCCGTCTATGGGGTCGCACAGAGTTGGACACGACTGAAGCGACTTAGCAGCAGCAGCAGCATAGACTAACAGCATAGACTCTATGACTACTTTCCCTTTTAGATTGTAAACTCTTACAGAGTTTCTTTAAAAACTATCTTTTACAGGCTTATACCATAACATATGTCCTAAGTACTCAGTAAACAATAATGAAAGGTGATTCCCTTTAGCACCAAATATTTCTAATAGCTATTCTCAGAAATGCTTTTATTTTATAAAATGTTTTAGATAGATCTTTTTCCCACCTGCCAATTTAGCTCACTTGAGTGGAAAAGCAAATTCAAAAAGTATCAAACCTGAAACATTATCCAATTTTTGTTTCCTCTTCACTATCATAAATGTTCAGTCTGACTTCAAAATAATGATTCACTAAAAAATGGCCACTTGTAGCTTTTAGTATGTGGGGGAAAATAAAAAATGTTAAACCTAGCTAAGAAATCATACCAGGAGAAAATATTTTGGAAAGAGAACAAATCAAGGTTTTCAGATAGTTATGAGCTCATTTATGTTCCGAAATAGTAAACAAAGCATTTAGAAAACCAGTTGTCCATTTACATGATAAACATGTTTATTTTTCTTTTCTGCCTTATATTTACTAACATATCACTTTGAAAATTATGAGGTGGAGGTAATATCTTAATCACTGGAATCATGATTTTAAAGTATTATTGGACACACTGTGACAAATGAAACGTTTATGTCTAGTAAATCTGTTTAAAATTTGTTGAAGAGCAGATTGTCTCAAAACAGTTTAATTGCTCTGGGTAGCTGTCTCTGCATATAAATCACAGATAATAATCAACCTTTTTTGTCCTTGTCATGCTGACAATACTGATATCATAATATTAATATACACATCCTAGGTCTTGGGGTTTCTTGAGGATGAATTATAGACCTAGAAGGACCTCACAGGGTCACTCTAAGTGTAGCTGTTCTTTGATGTTGTCTATAGCACTTGCCTTAGCAAAAAGCTTTCTAAATGACTTTTATTTCTCCTGTGTGATAGAAGAAAATAAGCAGTGTTCTCTCCACATATTTATAAACAGAACTCTGGGTCCTGATTTACAACTAAAGTTTTAAATTATATTGACAGCTTTTCAACATAAGTTTAGGGATTTCGTGCATTAGATACTCTAGAAATGATGCCATTATCTGGCGATTGTTTTATATAGTCTTTTTCAGGTTATATTTCAGTACAACAAATTTTAAGAGACTAGCCAGACCTGAGATGGAACTGGAGATTTTTGTTTCATTGAAAATTCATTTGAATAGAGGACTATGTATGTGTGTGTGTATCCCCCTCCAAAATGGTACAGTACCAGTGTTTACTAATGCAGAAATCAAACTAAGATTCTCAAGATGAAGAATTACCTCACTGATGCAAAGTAACAAAACAATTTAACAATGTTGATGACAGATGACTGACATGTCTGTATATTTGGCCAATTTAGTGAATGTTGGTAGATGGGACAAGCTGAAGATAAACGGCATTCTACTTCCTCTGGAGGGTGACTCAAATTCTCTTCCTCATTTTTGAGCATTTGTAAAATATATTGGGACATCTCTTCTTCCCTCCTTTTCTCATCTGTCAAACTCACTCACACATCTAATGTCTGAGAATCACAACAACTCCCAATGTATCTTTGAAGTCTAATATTGTGTCAACATCTATATGATGAACTGGATAGTTATCTGAAGAAAATAAGGTGGAATATCTCTTGCATTTACTTCTGATGAATTATATACTGGTTTAAATTGTCATGATTAATTCTTGTTAAGAAATATATAGTGATCCAAATGAGGTATGTTATCTAAAGTAGTATTTTTCCTTATTCATCTCTCCTTTTCTACCTATTCAACATATTTTAGAAATAAAGTCTCAGGCCCCAAATTTCACAATTTGTATAGAAAGACAAAAAACCCTGAATAGCCTAAGCAATCTTGAGAAAGAATGGAGCTGAAGGAATCAACCTTCCTGACTTCAGACTATAGTACAAAGGGACAGTCAGTGCCAGCAAATAAGAAACCTCCTAATTTTCATTACTGACTTCAATTCACTCAGACTGATTTTTAATTCAAAATCTCCCTCTACACCCTAACATCTACACTTTACTGTTATGTATGTCCCAAGCAGACAGTATTTCCAACATCTTAGACTCTAAGATCCTTGATATCATTTCTTCAGTATATATGGGGGTAGCATGGCACAACTTGAACCTTAGCATCATCTGGATTAAATAACCTCACTGTGTGAAAGAGCCCCTCATAACTCTCCTTTCTGTGTATTTAATATAGCTACTCTTCCATGGCACTGAGCCCCTTGATTCCCTTATCTATCCCCTTTCCCCAGTCTAATGCCCATCTCTTCTTATAAGCCCATTTTCTTTCTGCCAGTTTTTAGATATTACCAGCTTCCACTGGTAATTATTCAGTGCAGGAGGCTCCACTCTTTTGCTCTCCTGTGTTTTATGCAGGACTCACTGAAAATTACAAAACCTAAAACAGACAACCTACACTTCAATTTCCACATGTTGGCTAATCTCAAATCTGTCCCTTTATCAAACTACACCCATGAGTTACAAACCTATATTTTCCTTAACCTACTGAACCATTCCACCTTTATGTTTCATAGACATCTAGAAATCAATATATTCAAAATGTTTCCCCTCCATACTTCCTTCTCTTTGTATATATCTATCTTTGGTTTAGGGAAAGAATCATCTCCAGTCATAATCAACCACAAAGTATTGCCTATCACAGTAAGCTGTTATTAATGAAACAGAATGTTAAAGTCTGCTTATGCTTTTATGTATAGTCTATTTCATTTGAATCCTCTATTCAAGCCCTTATTATACTTACATTATTATACAAATATTCTGAAATGTATCTAATTATATATTTACAATGAAAAACAACAAAAATTTAGAGCAATTTAACATTATGTATGTCTTAGAAATAAAAATACAGAACGGCATTTAAATAAGAAAGTCAGTTATATTAAGGAGCCTCTCAAATCATTAACATCTACTTGATGCTAAATAGTATATTTATCATAGATATTATTTTCATTTTTTTCTTTTCTAATAAAATTTTAGATGAGAAGCTTTACACTGAAATACATTCATTTTCTAGAAAAAGCATATATTAGTTTTGACAAATCAAGCTGAAACATATTCAGAAGTTTAAATAACATGTATTAAATATTTTTTCCAAGCACATCATAAAAAATACATTCCTCAAATCTCATTGTCCTTGTTTAAGATTAGTCTTCTAAGAGATAAAATCCCTCGCTAAAATAATAATGTAATTTTGATTTACTTCATATTTTGATAAATAGTCCCATAAGTGAAAAGAATCATTGCAAAAGAATCAGCCGTTATCTTTAAAAAGAAGTCATACCATTAATGTATATACCAAATGTAATCATTAATTGCTATGGTATCGAACTTAGAAAATCTTAATTCTCATTCTGCCAAAAGAGACGCAGAAAGAAATATGTGTCTCAAGTACTTCTCAGTTTTGCTTTTTAATTTGCCTTATGTTCTGTAACTTTACTATCTGTCACAGTTTTATGTATCTATATCTCCTATATCACTTTTCAGATAATTTATTTCAAACGAAAAGGTGCATAGCTTTCATTAAAGAATAGCTTGAAGGCATGCTAACTTAGAATATGAGAAGTAAAGTTAAAAGTAGTAATATATGTTAATTTCCATATATATGTGAGTTAAAAGCAGTAATATTTGTTAATTTCCATATATACATGTGAGACACATAATGCATAAGATATATGGTTGTGATCCCTTTCAGTTCTTGAGTTTTGTCATTCATGGAAACAACCTAACATGTTTTTGTGCAACACTTTTAAATCTACTAGCAATAGCCTGTTTTCTTTCCATGATGGATGCTTTCCTTCAAATATAATTTCTGATCTTCAAACAGGAAACATAATGTTGCTCTGGATATTATCTTGCACTCTAGAAATAGAAAATGCTGCTATCTTCATGTCCAGAAATGGTACAGCTTTATAACTACCATTTAAGGACCCTTTATTCAATTAGCCAGTGGCTTTTACTGTTCACTAGCTGGTCAACCTCTGGCAAGTTGATTAACTCTTCAATTTAAAATTGGGACAGAGGATGGTAAAGCAGGGGATTTCAGTTTAATAAATATGCACCACTATTTACAAAACAGATGAACAGCAAGGACTTACTATATAGTCAAGGGAACTACATTCATTATCTTGTAATAACCTTTAATGGAAAAGAATTTGATAAACAATATGTATATATGTAAATGTGTGTATATATATATATAGATTTATATATATATGTAACCGAATCACTGCTGTACACCTGAAACATTGTAAATCAACTATATGTCAATAAAAAATAAAAATTAAGACGATGACAATAAAAGGTTGGATGAGACAATTGAAAAAGAAAGAAAAAAAAATGGCAAAGTATGACATGTAATTCACCACTCCCATGAACACATCAAAAATACATCTATATGTGGAACAATTCTCAATGAAAACTAACTGGATATTGGCAGAAAGACTCAAGGACATTCAAGATGGTAAGAAAGTTCCAAAAGGAATCAGGTAGGAAGAGAAAAGAAGTGATCAGGTCAGAACCCGTGCTCCTGGAACAGGACTCAGAAGAACAAGGAGAAACGAGTGGAGTCAACTCTGGGGAGTGAGCAACCCAAGCCACATGTTGGATTGCTCTGATCCTTGGGTCCGACACAGAGAAGATAAACCCACTTTGCTGGTTGGGCAACCGTGGGAACTAACAGGAGGACTGTGAGAAGACTGGGCTCCTCCTGTGAGAAGCACATGAGTGCTTGCTTGCTCCTGAGACAGGGAGATGAGGGTAGATGGAGCACTGCCCCAGTGGCTGCCAGTTTCTCATGACTACAACAGCACAAGCCTTAGCTTGAGCTCAGTGGAATCTCCAGTTCTGCTAGCTTTCACTTGCAGGAAAGCGAGGGCTGCCACTGGCAGAGAGAAAGCTCAGCAATGGGACACAAACAACTTAGACTCAGGGCTGCATCCAAGTGCAGTGAGTGTGGCCATTGCTGTCTCTTACACAGGCAGCACGTTAGGGAAGGTCCCAATCTCTGTCAGTAGTTGGACTATAGCTCATACCCTGATAGACCAAAAGGGCCCTCAAAGGAGACTCAGAGGAGCAGGGCTATTGTTCATGGAGTTCAGACTAGTAGCACATTGGAAGCAGCTTGGACCTCCATCCATGGCCAGCCCACATCAGCCCACATACTGTGATGAGCCAAGAGCCTGTATAGGCTTCAGAGTTGCTACTCTTCCAGTTAAAGGTACTGGTATTGGGAGAGGGGAGAGCACAAACATAAAGGGAACAGAGCTAGCTCAGACCCAAATCTCAGGGCTTCTGCTCCAGCAATTTGGAATCTGACCTTGCCCTCAGTAGGATGGTGATAGCACCTAAGCAGAGTATAAGACCCTCCTCACACCTAGCTCAATATGCAGCCCCTCCACCTCCAATACCACCTCCTGACAAGGTGATAGCTGCCAGCACACCCTGATGAGAAATATAACTTCTGTTCAGGTCAAATAAAAAAAAGCCACTGGGCACATGTAGACTGTGTAGGTAAGGATGCGCCTTTAGGAACACAATAGGGAACTATTTCACCTAAACTGGGAGACAGAGAAAGTGAAGCGAAATACCAAGGCAGAAGAACTGGTCTCAATTGAAACAGTGAGGGAGTATCCCTGAAAAAACAAATAATGAAATAGAAATAGAAAATTTAAAGGATAAAATAATAAAAACAGGAGTAAGAATAATGCTAACTGAATTAGCATTAGGGAAAAGAATACATACAGAATTTTAACAAGGAACTAGAAAATATAAAAAAAAAATCAACAGAATTGACAAATACAGTAACTGAAAGAAAAAAAAAAAAACACACTAGACAGAATAAATAGCAAACTAAGTGATACAGAAGAACACATAAATGACCTGGAAGACAGAATCATATATATATCACCCAATCAGAATGGAAGAAAGAAAAACACATTTTAAAAATGAGAACAATTTTTTAAAATATCTGGGATAATATCAAGCATAACATGTTTTCATTGTAGAGGTCTCAGAAGGAGAAGAGTGAGAGAGAGAAGTGTGTGAAAAGTATATTTTAGTAAATTATGACTGAAAACCTGAAGAAAGATATCCAGGTACAGGAAACATGTACATGCATGCTCAATCACTTTCGTCCTGTCTGACACTTTGTGTCTGCATGGACTGTAGCTGCCAGGCACCTTTGTCCATGGGATTCTCCAGGCAAGGATACTGGTTGCCATGCTCTCCTCCAGGGGATCTTCCTGACCCAATTCTCTTATGTCTCCTGCATTGGCTGATGGTTCTTTACCACTGAGCCACCAGGAAGAGGGTCTCAGATAAGATGAACTCAAATGGACCCATATCAAGGCATATCATAATACAAGTGGCAAAAATTAAAGAAAGAATTCTAAAGGCAGTGAAAGAAAAACAAAGGGTCATATACAAAGGGACTCCCATAAGGATATCAGCTGACTTTTCTGTGTGAACAGAAAAGCATATTCAAAGTGCCGAAAGGGAAAAACCTGCAAACTAGGATATTCTACCCAGCAAGATTATCATTTATAATGGAAAGAGAGATAATCTCTTACACAAGTAATCAATACTTAGCCTACTCTAAAAGAAATAAGGAGAGTTATATGCCCAAAAATTGGACATGCTAGAAGAAACAGGCAAATTTCTTGAAATATACAACCTGCCAATACTGGATCAGGAAGAAACAGACAATGTGAACAAACTAATCATGTGTAGTGAAATTGAATTTATAATAATAATAATAAAAACTTTCAGCAAACAAAGTCCAAGACCAGACAGCTTCACAGGGGAATTCTAAACATATAAAGAAAAACTAATGCCTCATCTTCTCAAACAATTCCAAAACTGAAGAGGGTGGGATATTCTCAAATTCATTCTGTGAAGCCACCATTACTCTGATGCCAAAACCAGGCAAAGACACTACAAGAGAAGAAAACAACAAGCCAATACCTTTGATGAACATGGATGCAAAAATCCTTAGCGAAATTTTAGCAAACTGAAACCAACGCTCTACAGGTATAATACAATCCTCATCAAAATACACATGACATTTTCACATAACTAGAACAAATAGTCCTAAAATTTTATTAAATCCCAAATTTATTTTTGAATCACAAATACTCAACTTGCCAAAGAAATGTTAAAAAAAATCTGGAGGTATCATGCTCCCTGATTATAGATATACTACAAATATACAGAAATCAAAACAGCATGGTATTGGCACAAACACAGATGCACTGCTCAATGTTAAAAATAGAGAGCCCAGAAGCAAACCCACACACTTATGGTCAATCAATCTACAATAAAGAAGGCAAGAATATACAGTTGAGAAAAGACAGTCTCTTTAAGATATGCTTGGAAAACTGCACAGCTACATGTAAAAGAATGATATTAGAACATTTCCTATCATATACAAAAATTAAACTCAAAACAGATTAAGGACCTATGTAAGACCTGAAGCCATAAAACTCCTAGAAGGGAACATAAGGAGAACATTCTTTGAAGTATATTGTAGCAATATTTTTTTTGGATCTGTCTCCTAAGACAAGAGAAATAAAAGCAAAACATAAATCTAATTAAAATTAATGGTTTTAAAGCTAATTATTAGAGAAATACAAATCAAAACTACAATGAAATATTACCTCACACCTATCATAATGGTTATCATCAAATCTCTACAAGTAATAAATGTTGGCAAGAATGTGGAGAAGGGGAATCCTTGTACGCTGCTGGGAAGAATGTAATTTGATGCAGTCACTATCAGTATGGATGTTCATCAAAAATTTTAAAATAGAACTAACATATGCTTCAACAATTTAACTCCTGATTATATACCTGAAAAAAACCCTACTAATAAGAAAAGATACATGCACTTAAATGTTCATAGCTGCATTATTTACAATGCATGCATGCTAAATTGCTTCATTCAAGTCCAACTCTTTGTGACTCCATGGCCCCATGGATTGTGGCTGCCAGGCTCCTCTGACCATGGGACTCTCCAGGCAAAAATACTGGAATGGGTTGCCATACCCTCCTCCAGGGTATCCCCGACCCAGTGATCGAACCTCGTCTCTTACATCTACCTGCATTGGCAGGCAGGTTCTTTCCCACTAGCACCACCTGGAAAGTCCATTATTTACAACAGCAAAGATATAAAGGCAACCCAAGTGTCCACCAACAGATGAATGGATAAAGAAGATGCAGTATATATGTACAATGAATTATTACTTGGCCATACAAAGATAATGAAATTCTGCCATCTCCAAAAATGTGGATGGACTTAGAAAATATTATCTTAGTGAAATGAGTCAGAAAAACACATATTGTATGTTTTCATTTATCTGTGGGATCTAAAAAATAAAACCAACACATTTATATAACTAAACAGAAGCAGACTCACAGATACAGGAAACAAACCAGAGGCTGCCAGTAAGGAGAAGGAAAGGGGAGGGGCAAGTTGGGATAGGAGATTAAAGAGATACAAACTGCTACATATAAATTAAATAAGCAACAAGGATGTATTTTACAGCACAATGAAATAGAGCTATTATTTTGTAATTGCTTTAAATGGAATATAATCTATAAAATTATTCAATCACAAAAAATTAATAAAAAATAAATAAATGTGGGATGATAGTATCTATTCCATAGTCTTCATAAGGATTAATATATATATATATATACATATTAATAGTACTTAGAATATTGCAGAACAAATAATGCTCAATAAATATTAGTCAATATTAAGTAAAAAATGTACAAAAAGAAGACAGGAGCCATAGATAGTCCAATTTACATGATTTCTTATTTGTTTCATTCTAAAAGGGAACTTTAAATTAGATGGCTCAGCTCAAAATGCTTCTTTCCAGTATATACAAGTTGTGGGTAATCATTCTATTCTTTAAGAGCCTGTTGATCAAAGTGAAACATGAGAGTGAAAAAGTTGGCTTAAAACTCAACATTCAAAAAATGAAGATCATGGTATCTGGTCCCATTGCCTCATGGAAAATAGACAGGGAAACAATGGAAACAGTGACAGACTTTATTTTGGGGGGCTCCAAAATCACTGCAGATGGTGGCTGCAACCATGAAATAAAAAGACACTTGCTCCTTGGAAGAAAAGCTATGACCAACCTAGACAGCACATTAAAAAGCAGAGACATTACTTTGCCAACAAAGGTCTGTCTAGTCAAAGCTATGGTTTTTCCAGCAGTCATGTATGGATGTGAGAGTTGGACTATAAAGAAAGCTGAGCTCCAAAGAATTGACGCTTTTGAACTGTGGTGTTGGAGAAGACTCTTGAGAGTCCCTTGGACTGCAAGGAGATCCAAGCAGTCCATCCTAAAGGAAATCAGTCCTGAATAATCATTGGAAGGACTGATGCTGAAGTTGAAATCCAATCCTTTGGCCACCTGATGCGAAGAACTGTCTCATTTGAAAAGACCCTGATGCTGGGAAAGATTGAAGACGGGAGGAGAAGGGGATGACAGAGAAGATGGTTGGATCATATCACGACGCGATGGACATAAGTTTGAGTAAACTCCAGGAGTTGGTGATGAACAGGGAAGACTGGAGTGCTGCAGTCCATGAGGTCACAAAGAGTTGGACATGACTGAGCCACTGAACTGAACTGATTCTATTCTTCACCTTTATTTCCTTAAGAACAAGCTTTTTTTCTCTATTCTTATCTAGCTTGCAGACAAGTCAGTTAGGGATGAGGAGAAGGAGTATGAAATAAATACCCATAGATTGAGCCAGAATAGTATTATCACAAGTTTTCTTTAAATGGGCTTTCTAAATTACCAAAGAAAACTTAAGCTCAGCTCGTGGTCCTAGGTACAGATGGTAAACATACTGAGGGGCTGAAAAAGAAGATTATACTCCAAATATTTAAATCTAGGAATATTTAAATCTAGGAATGAAATAGAGTGGACAATGTAAAGCAGTTGAAGGCATTAATTTGTGGATTAGCAGGAATAAGATATTTGTGCCGTTTAAGTCCAACACATTTTACTAAGTGTTAAATTAACTTCTTTATTGCCTTAGGCCCTAGTAAATTAAAGTCTGTATCTCCTGTATGACAAAGCATATAATCAGAAGGGAAGCTCCTCAACTTAAACCATAAACTCTGCCACTGTCAACATAGAAAATAGAGGATCCAAGCAAAAGCAATAGCACAGTGCTCGGTTATAGTAACGTAATTAACGAGGAGGCCTTTACCTAGGATGCTCTGGCATCCTAGGTAAGCAAACAAAAAACATAAACATAAGCCACAGGCAAAGCACTGGTCTGCTTTTGAGAAAGTAAAACTTAGAACAACCAGTCACGAAGAGTGTGGGGAATCACTTAAGCTACAGTCAATCAGATAAGTGTCTTGCTTTGCTTCTGCATCTTCTCTGTAGAAACCTTGAAGCTAGCTCCTGTAGGTGCAGGTGCTCCTAACCACTTTTGGTTCTGTGCTGCCTAACTGAAATCAACATTAGCTGAAATAAACTCTTCACAATTTTAATGTGCCTATTTTATCTTTTAACAGAAACCACAAGTCACTCAATAATGATTACCTCTTATCTTTATTAAAGTTGTTATGCTCAAAAACTTTGCTCTTGAGCATACCAAAACTCTAAATAGCTTTCCACTGGAAATAATAGAAAAGTTGACCAAGTGAAATGTTAAATATATTTGTGACTTCGCTTCAAATAGCAGTGGCAAAACTATTATTTCTTTATTTCTTTGTGTATGTGTGAATTCAGAGTCTAAATTCATTGAGAATATTCTTTCTCTGCAAAATATCTTATTAACCTAGGTGGACTTGATCCAAGGAAGCACTGTTAAGTCTAGATTTTGTTTCTGAAAAATGAGTTTAATTGATTTCTTCTAAAAGTGAAATGTATAAGAGCCAGTATGGTTAGATGTGTATTAACAGTGTGTTCTCTACTTATTTATGGCTGTTAAACTTTAAAACAATGCTTTCTATATATGTGTACAGTCAAGAATATTTCCATTAACATTCTGGCAAAGTAGATTGCATCACATATTGAACTGGATTTCAAGTTCACTAGATTTCGAATCTACCTTTACAGCTTTGTTAAGATATAATTTACAAGCCATGTAATTAACAGATTTAAACTGTATAATTCAGTGATTATTAGTATATTCACAGATAAACACAAATATCACCACAGTTAATTTGAGAACATTTTAATCACCTAAATAAGCAAAATCCATACCATGTAACTATTACACCTCTATACTTATATCACCCAACCCCAAGCAAATGCTAATCCACTTTCTGTCTACAGATGTCCCTCTTCTGGGCATTTTTTATATAAATGGAGTCATGTGATATACAGGGTTCCATGACTGGCTCTGTTCACTGAGTATAATCTTTTCAAAGTTCATCCTCATGTATCAGTGATCCACTGCTTTTTCATGGGCAAACTATGTTCCATTGAATAATATATACATGTATATATATTTAAAGGTTCACATTTTGAAAAAAACTTTAACGATTTTATTTAGTTATTTATTTTTAGCTGTGCTGGGTCTTTACTGCAGCATGGAATTTTCTCTAGTTGCAACAAGCTGGGGCTACTCTTCCTTGCAGTGCACAGTCTTCCCATTTTGGTGGCTTCTCTTGTTGTGAACCATGGATTTTAGGGAGTGGGCTTTAGCAGTTGCAGCACAAGGGCTCAGCAGTTGCAACTCCTGGACTCCAGAGCACAGGCTCAGTAGTTGTGGCATTTGGGCTTAGTTGATCTGTGGTATCTGGGATCTTTCCAGGCCACCGATTGAACACATATCTTCTGCATAGCCAGGTGGATTCTTTACCACTGAGCCACCTGGGAAGCACAGAATATATTTTTATATTGATAAATTAATGAATATTTAGGTTCTTTACACATTTTGCTATTATAAATAATTCTGCTGTAAACATTTATGTACAAGTTTTGGGTGAACATAAATTTTTCTCCTTGGTATTCTTTGGAACTCTGCATTCAAATGGATATATCTTTCCTTTTCTTCTTTGCCTTTAGCTTCTCTTCTTTTCTCTGCTATTTGTAAGGCTTTGTCATACAACCATTTTGCCTTTTTGCATTTCCTTTTCTTGGAGATGGTCTTGATCACT
The DNA here is from genome assembly GCF_032452875.1 of Bos javanicus. Classification (NCBI taxonomy): domain Eukaryota; kingdom Metazoa; phylum Chordata; class Mammalia; order Artiodactyla; family Bovidae; genus Bos; species Bos javanicus. The sequence goes on from NC_083878.1 coordinate 39,750,033, forward strand.
GCCTCCTGTACAATGTCATGACCTCCATCCATAGTTCTTCAAGGCACTCTGTCAGATCTAATCCCTTGAATCTATTTGTCACTTCTACTGTATAATTGTAAGGGCTTTCCACTCTCTCACATGCTAGCAAAGTAATGCTTAAAATTTTCCAAGCCAGGCTTCAACAGTACGTGAACCATGAACTTCCAGATGTTCAAGCTGGATTTAGAAAAGGCAGAGGAACCAGAGATCAAATTGCTAACATTCAGTGGATCATCAAAAAGCAAGAGAGTTCCAGAAAAACATCTATTTCTGCTTTATTGACTATGCCAAAGCCTTTGACTGTGTGGATCACAACAAATTGTGGAAAATTCTTCAAGAAATAGGAATACCAGACCACCTTACCTGCCTCCTGAGAAATCTGTATGCAGGTCAAAAAGCAACTGTTTGAACTGGACATGGAACAACAGACTGGTTCCAAATTAGGAAAGGAGTATGTCAAGGCTGTTTATTATCACCCTGCTTATTTAACTTATATGCAGAGTACATCATGTGAAATGCTGGGGTGGATGAAGAACAAGCTGGAATCAGGATTGCTGAGAGAAATATCAATAACCTTAGATATACAGATGGCACAACCTTTATGGCAGAAAGTGAAAAAGAACTAAAGAGCCTTTTGATGAAAGTGAAAGAGGAGAGTGAAAAAGTTGGTTTAAAACTCAACATACAGAAAACTAAGATCATGGCATCCAGTCCCATCACTTCATGGCAAATAGATGGGGAAACAATGGAAAGAATGACAGACTTTATTTTGGGGGGATCCAAAATCACTGCAGATGGTGACTGCAGCCATGAAATTAAAAGACACTTGCTCCTTGGAAGAAAAGCTATGACCAACCTAGTCAGCCTATTAAAAAGCAGAGACATTACTTTGCCAACAAAGGTCCATCTAGTCCAAGCTATGGTTTTTCCAGTAGTCATGTATGGATGTGAGAGTTGGACTATAATGAAAGCTGAGTGGCAAAAACTTGATGCTTTTGAACTGTGGTGTTGGAGAAGACTCTTGAGAGTCCCTTGGACTGCAAGGAGATTCGACCAGTCATCCTAAAGGAGATCAGACCTGAATGTTCATTGGAAGGACTGATTCAGAAGCTGAAATCCAATCCTTTGGCCACCTGATGTGAAGAACTCACTTATTGGAAAATACCCTCATGCTGGGAAAGATTGAAGAAGAGAGAAGAAGGGGATGACAGAGGATGAAATGGTTGGATGGCATCACCCACTCAATGGACATGAGTTTGAGTAAACTCTGGAAGTTGGTGATGGACAGGGAGGACTGGGGTGCTGCAGTCCAGGGGGTCACAAAACATTGAACACGAACTCTGAACTGAACTGAACTTAAACATCTGTTCGGAGCATACCATATGACCCAACAATTCCAGTTCTTTCCTCATCTATACCCATCTGTTAATCCCCCCAAATTATTGGTTGGTTGTCTAATTTACAACAATGATGTAATACATAACTTGCTCACAGACTTATACAATCAAACCTGGACTCCTTTAAAGAGATAGTCCTATGGTTGGTGTTTGATATTCTTCTTCACTCAGAAAAGCTCCTTCTTGATGTCTCTTTCCTCATTTGTCTCTTTCAAATAACCCTGCAACAGTTTAGCTTATATTTTCAGTGATTCAATGAATCCATCTCACCTGAGATTTAAGCCTCTCCAAACTCTGTGGCAAATTAAGTCACTTCTTTTGAAAAGAGATTAAGAACTCTGTAATATCTCCAGCTTCTTCCCTGTGCAAAAAAACTTGGGCCATGTCTTTAACACGGGGTGGAACAACAGTACACTTCTCTCCAAGTGACCCCCAATTTAGTAAGAGAACATTTTGTTTGAGTGGGAGGGCAACAGCCCCAGGCCTCCTTTGGCTTCCCACTCCTGATGTGGAATTTCTGCTCCACACATCAAGGCCAGAAAGAATAAGACCCTAGTATCTTCAGTGCTGTCATACCCAAGGTAGAACTTTCATTTCATGAGTGGGGGCCAGGTGGGAGAAAGCACTCCCAAGCTCACTGTTACACATTTCCTGAATTTAAACTCAATAACAAGTAGCTGGGTGCAGGAGGAGAACTTTTGATGCCCAGCTTCTCCTAGGAAAATAGCCCTCTAACTAGGAGCTAAGGTGGTAAAGGGGCCTTGTGTTTCTGGCTGTCCCAGTCAGGAGTTGGAGTTTCCATCTCACTGATCTTAGAGAGCAGAGAGACAGATTTAAGTCTTGGTTCCACAGTCACAGACGAAATTGCTCTCAAGAAGTTTTAGATTTTCTTAAAAAAATCTTCCCTTTTTTGCTGTATGCCCTCAGACCATTTCCAGAGATTTTAATGGTTGGGATTTTATTTTTACTGATTTTCTCTGGTTTTGCTGGACAGCATGACCACAGCTCCTCACACTGTCATACTATAAATTCTTTCAAGTTTTGGTACTTCGTATTAACAGAAAGTCTATAAGGAATGCATTGAAAATATTGTTGGCAAAGTGAGGCATTATACAACTTAATACTGTAAAAAAGTGATTTAGATACCATTTTTATATCAAAAATTATTGTTAATTTTTCTTTATTGTCTATTTAATTTTAATATTATAATTGAACATGATCTAAAAGATGTTTTGTCATGCTTATTGTCTATTGTTTAACAGCATAAAGTAGTTGCCATTATGTCTTGAATATACTACTACTCCAGTTCAAAATATCTATCAATGCTCTTCATAAAAATACATTGCCTGGATGTATAATAAATCTGTTCTCTCTGTCCCCTTTTCAAAATAATCTACCTAGTATAGCATTTCCTAAACTGATATCTGTTTTTCTCACTGAACAGTTTTCAATGTTTCAAAATCAATTTAGCTACCTAATAATAGCATTGGGTTTCTTTGCTTTGGGATAAAAATTATTTTAATTAAGCTTACACATAGAAGATATCACACACACACACACACAAAAGAAGATATCACATACTGAAAGATCTGCTTAGCTATTAAGTGAAAGTGAAATGAACTCGCTCAGTCGTGTCTGACTCTGCGACCCCATGGACTGTAGTCCGCCAGGCTCCTCTGTCCATGGGATTCTCCAGGCAAGAATACTGGAGTGGGTTGCCATTTCCTCCTCCAGGGGATCTTCCCAACCCAGGGATCGAACCCAGGTCTCCCGCATGGCAGGCAGATGGCTTGGTGGCTTTATCCTCTGAGCCACCAAGGAACACTGCTTAGCTATTAACAATGTTGTTCAAATTTCCAAAATTCATTGTGTGTGGTATGGGACAGCAAGGAGAGACATATTTATATGGTTTATCATCCTAGTTTTCTATTGTTTTTTTTTTCCATTATTGAGAAATATTTGTTTTTACAATATAAAACATAGGTTTGTAGGTTCTCCCTTGCTTTAATTTTGAAAAATATTTTGTTTTTTTAAATGTAGTTTATTGAGAAATTTGGTCCTAAGTGGTCAAAAGAGGAACAGTTTTTTTTTTTTTTTTTAATATAACCACTTTAAAATATAAAATTTCTAGCACCATCTGCATTTCTTTTCAAAGAATGCAGTATGGAGAAAGAGCCTGGAAAGTGCTTTTTTTGGAGATGATTGCATTCTTTTTCCTGCCGACTTTATATTTCAGTGGGAATTATATTAGCGTTCTTTGGGAGAAAGTGATGGGAAAGATCAGAAAAGATTAAGTAATATAATCTGTTGACAAAAGGGGAATTGATATTAGATGATTTCTATTTTAAAATAATCTGAAAAAGGAGATATTTATCAGTGTTGTGCTCCAAAAAATCCAAACAGGTCGAGTTTTGAAACTGAAACTGGGTTCTAATCTATTTTAAGGGATATGTTTTGTGGATTCATTTTCTCCCTTTTTTTACATTAGAAATCATATTTTCACATTCTCACTCTCTTGTACGTTGATATCAAATAATTTATAATTAATTTTTATAGGGAAATGATTGCTGATTACTATTTTCTTTCCTATCCTGTCATCATTTTAAACCAGTTCATATGATACCAGATGACTTGTACTTGTTTACTCAAGAAGAGCATGCCTGTGAAGGATTTAGCTCTTTTTTAGTCTAAATTAATATCAGCATTAATCGAGAATTAGTGTGGAAAATTACTTTCAATTAGTAAAATTCCTATTATTATTTTATTTAATTAATTTCTTACTGTTTCTTGAAATAAGGAGAACTAACTCCCACATACACACGCACACACACACACTCACACTCACTCACCCGTGGGCTCCATTTCATCACATTTATGAAAAGTTTCAAAGTCACAGAACTGAAAGAAGTTACCATAATATTTTAAGATTTCCCTGACATTAAATATATGAGCCTTCAGAATTACTTTCTTTGATGTATGAACACCCCTGGAAATTTATATTAATATTAATATTTCAGTATTAAAATATTTGCTATCTTCAGTTACACCCACTAAAACTATAAAGACTGTCAATCAATTGGGGAGTGATATAATTCAGAGGAGATCCAGCAGTCAAAGTGATGCACCTTTTCTCACCAGAGTAAGTAAAAGTGTTTCAGTAGCATCAAGCAAGGACTATCGGAGTGAGTGAACAGTCATTACAGTTAGCACTGCCATCATTTACAATTCATTTCAGGATGGATATTTACTTTTTAGAAATAATGTCTCCAGTTGTATTGGGTTCTTAGTTCCAGGGCTTTCTCCTACATTCTCCTGAATTCTAAATACCCTGTGTGTCTGCAGTTAGCCTAAATATAGTACTTCCAAGATAATCGTTTCCAAGATAAACATGCACAAAGCTCTGTGATCAGGGCTAGAGCACACAGTGACTTACGGGAGGCAATCTTCTCTGAAAGAACAGATATGACACTTAGAGAAACAGGCTGTATACATCACAGTGAGAGAAAATGGAAATGCCAATAACAATAGCATTAATAATAAAAGTTATCCTTTGTGGCACATTCTAAATATTTCATGAAGAAACTTACAGGTACCAAGGAGTGAGGGGAGGGATATATTGAGAGATTGTGATTGACGTGTACAGACTACCATATATAAAATATATAACTAATAAGGACATACTGTATAGCACAGGAAACTCTGCTCAATATTCTGTAATGGCTTATATGGGAACAGAATCCGAAAAAGAATGGTTATACATATATGAGGGCTTCCCTGGTAGCTTAGCTGGTAAAGAATCCTCCTGCATGCAGGAGACCCTGGTTCAATTCCTGGGTCAGGAAGATCCCCTGGAGAAGGGAATGGCTACCCACTCCAGTATTCTGGCCTGGAGAATTCCATGGACTGTATGGTCCATGGGGTCACAAAGAGTTGGACACGACTGAGTGACTCCACGCACAATTCACAATACATATATGAATAACTGACTTACCTCGCTGTACACTGGAAACTAAACAACATTGTAAATCAACTGTACTTCAATAAAAATAAAATATAAAATAAAAAAGAAGAGTAAAAGTAAAAAAGAAGAGTAAAAGTGAAAAAGAAGAGCAAAGTTCTAATTTCTCCACTCTGTTTTACAGTCCCTTTACTATTCTTGATAAAAGTCTTACTTTTTTTTTTGATAAAATATAATGCCACTCTGAAGCAAACACTATACAACATCTTTCCAGTCTCTACCCACATTCCCAAGAAGTTTATCACTTTTGCATGATACGCTTCCTTCACATGTCACACACTTGCCTAATTTACTTTCCCGTGCATATCAGGTATCCTTGGTACCTGTAAGTTTCTTCATGAAATATTTAGAATGTGCCACAAAGGATAACTTTTATTATTAATGCTATTGTTATTGGCATTTCCATTTTCTCTCACTGTGATATATACAGCCTGTTTCTCTAAGTGTCATATCTGTTCTTTCAGAGAAGATTGCCTACTGTAAGTCACGGGAAAGAAGTTATGCCTTCTTCTTAGTTCTCTTAACTAGCAAGATTATAAATCCAAGTTAGAACATGAAGTTAAATAATTTATAACTAGTGATCAGAATCCCTGGGCTCTATTAAAACACAAGATCATTTGTTCCAAACCTGTGGTGGATTCATTTTGATATTTGGCAAAACTAATACAATTATGTAAAGTTTAAAAATAAAATAAAATAAAATTAAAAAAAAAAGAGAAAATTATCATTTTCATGTTGTCTATCCAACCACTACTGTTCTCCCTCTCTGTTGCCTTTTACATTCGCCTCTTCCTTGACATTCCGATTGTCACCACCTCTTTCGGTCCATCATTATGTAAAACATGGATGGTGACAATTACTATGAAACCAGATTCTTTTCATTTCAGATATCTCCACAAAGCAATCCTCCCTGAACATACCACCAAGGTAGTATTTCTGATGTGGTAACTGGAGGCCATCAATGATATTCTGTTTCTCTGCATTACCACTAGAAGGTTTCATGTCCTTCACTCAATAACAGATAAAACTTCACATGTACACCTGTGGTGGATTCATGTTGATGTATGGCAAAACCAATACAATATTGTAAAGTAATTAGCCTCCAATTAAAATAAATAAATTTATATTAAAATAAATAAATTAAAAATTCAAATGTTCAATTAGCATTAAAATAAAAGAAATGACTACTTAAAAAGTAGAGATGAGAGGGAGTAAAACTTTCTGGTTGGAAAAAAAATGTGTGTCATATTTATGAAATTTGACCAACAAAATTTAGCAAATAATCAATTGTACAAAGCATTTGACCAAGATTGTTACAGACTGAATTGTGTTCCCTGCCCCAATCTGTACATTAAAACCCTAAGCTCCAGTGCCTTAGCTTGTGTTTCAAGATAGGATCTTTAAAGAGACAATCAAGTTAAAATGAGGTCATTAGGATAGATCCTAATGCAATAAAACTGGTTTAGTTATCAGATAATGGGATCAGGACACAGACCTACACAGAAGGAAGACCACGTGAAGACACAAGGAAAAGATGGCTGTTTGCAAGCCAAGGAGCAAGAGTGGGAAGAAACCAGCCTGACCACACCTTGACCTTGGATGTGTGACTTCCAGAATTGTGAGAAATACATTTCTTCTGTGTCAGCTGAAAGCTGTGGAGGAGCCATGGCTGCACGGGTGCAGGAGCCATGGCTGCATGGGCACAGAAGGGCCTAGAGGAGCTATCCCACGTTGAAGGTCAGGAAGGGCAGCAGTGAGGAGATACCCCTCGTCCAAGGTAAGGAGCAATAGCTGCACTTTGCTTGAGCAGCCGTGAAGAGATACCCCATGCCCAAGGTAAGAGAAACCCAAGTAAGACAGTAGGTGTTGCAAGAGGGCATCAGAGGGCAGACACACTGAAACCATACTCACAGAAAGCTAGTCAATCTAATCACACTAGGACCACAGCCTTGTCTAACTCAGTGAAACTAAGCCATGCCCATGGGGCAACTCAAGACGGGCGGGTCATGGTGGAGAGATTTGACAGAATGTGGTCCACTGGAGAAGGGAATGGCAAACAACTTCGGTATTCTTGCCTTGAGAACCCCATGAATAGTATGAAAAGGCAAAATCATAGGATACTGAAAGAGAAACTCTCCAGGTCAGTAGGTGCCCAATATGCTACTGGAGATCAGTGGAGAGATAACTCCAGAAAGAATGAAGGGATGGAGCCAAAGCAAAAACAATACCCACCTGTGGATGTGACTGGTGATGGAAGCAAGGTCCGATGCTGTCAAGAGCAATATTGCATAGGAACCTGGAATGTCAGGTCCATGAATCAAGGCAAATTGGAAGTGGTCAAACAAGAGATGGCAAGAGGGAATGTCGACATTCTAGGAATCAGCGAACTGAAATGGACTGGAATGGGTGAATTTAACTCAGATGACCATTATATCTACTACTGCGGGCAAAAATCCCTCAGAAGAAATGGAGTGGCCATCATGGTCAACAAAAGAGTCCGAAATGCAGTACTTGGATGCAATCTCAAAAACAACAGAATGATCTCTGTTCGTTTCCAAGGCAAACCATTCCATATCACAGTAATCCAAGTCTATGCCCCAACCAGTAACACTGAAGAAGCTGAAGTTGAACAGTTTTATGAAGACCTACAAGACCTTTTAGAACTAACACCCAAAAAAGATGTCCTTTTCATTATAGGGGACTGGAATGCAAAAGTAAGAAGTCAAGAAACACCTGAAGTAATAGGCAAATTTGGCCTTGGAATACGGAATGAAGCAGGGCAAAGACGAATAGAGTTTTGCCAAGAAAATGCACTGGTCATAGCAAACACCCTCTTGCAACAACACAAGAGAAGACTCTATACATGGACATCACCAGATGGTCAACACCGAAATCAGATTGATTATATTCTTTGCAGCCAAAGATGGAGAAGCTCTATACAGTCAGCAAAAACAAGACCAGGAGCTGACTGTGGCTCAGACCATGAACTCCTTATTGCCAAATTCAGATTTAAATTGAAGAAAGTAGAGAAAACCACTAGACCATTCAGGTATGACCTAAATCAATTCCCTTATGATTATACAGTGGAAGTGAGAAATAGATTTAAGGGCCTAGATCTGATAGAGAGAGTGCCTGATGAACTATGGAATGAGGTTCGTGACATTGTACAGGAGACAAGGATCAAGACCATTCCCAAAGAAAAGAAATGCAAAAAAGCAAAATGGCTGTCTGGGGAGGCCTTACAAATAGCTGTGAAAAGAAGAGAAGTGAAAAGCAAAGGAGAAAAGGAAAGATATAAACATTTGAATGCAGAGTTCCAAAGAATAGCAAGAAGAGATAAGAAAGCCTTCTTCAGCAATCAATGCAAAAAAATAGAGGAAAACAACAAAATGGGAAAGACTAGGGACCTCTTCAAGAAAATCAGAGATACCAAAGGAACATTTCATGCAAAGTTGAGCTCGATAAAGGACAGAAATGGTATGGACCTAACAGAAGCAGAAGATATTAAGAACAGATGGCAAGAATACACAGAAGAACTGTACAAAAAAGATCTTCACGACCCAGATAATCATGATGGTGTGATCACTGACCTAGAGCCAGACATCCTGGAATGTGAAGTCAAGTGGGCCTTAGAAAGCATCACTATGTACAAAGCTAGTGGAGGTGATGGAATTCCAGTTGAGCTATTCCAAATCCTGAAAGATGATGCTGTGAAAGTGCTGCACTCAATATGCCAGCAAATTTGGAAAACTCAGCAGTGGCCACAGGACTGGAAAAGGTCAGTTTTCATTCCAATCCCAAAGAAAGGCAATGCCAAAGAATGCTCAAACTACCGCACAATTGCACTCATCTCACACGCTAGTAAAGTCATGCTCAAAATTCTGCAAGCCAGGCTTCAGCAATTCCTGAACCATGAACTTCTTGATGTTCAAGCTGGTTTTAGAAAAGGCAGAGGAACCAGAGATCAAATTGCCAACATCTGCTGGATCATCAGAAAAGCAAGAGAGTTCCAGAAAAACATCTATTTCTGCTTTATTGACTATGCCAAAGCTTTGACTGTGTGGATCACAATAAACTGTGGAAAATTCTTCAAGAGATGGGAATACCAGACCACCTGACCTGCCTCTTGAGAAACCTGATTGCAGGTCAGGAAGCAACAGTTAGAACTGGACATGGAACAAAAGACTGGTTCCAAATAGGAAAAGGAGTTCGTCAAGGCTGTATATTGTCACCCTGTTTATTTAACTTATATGCAGAGTACATCATGAGAAATGCTGGACTGGAAGAAACACAAGCTGGAATCAAGATTGCCAGGAGAAATATCAATCACCTCAGATATGCAGATGACACCACCCTTATGGCAGAAAGTGAAGAGGAACTCAAAAGCCTCTTGATGAAAGTGAAAGTGGAGAGTGAAAAAGTTGGCTTAAAGCTCAATATTCAGAAAACGAAGATCATGGCATCCGGTCCCACCACTTCATGGGAAATAGTTGGGGAAACAGTGGAAACAGTGTCAGACTTTATTTTTCTGGGCTCCAAAATCACTGCAGATGATGACTTCAGCCATGAAATTAAAAGACGCTTACTCCTTGGAAGGAAAGTTATGACCAACCTAGATAGCATATTCAAAAGCAGAGACATTACTTTGCCAACAAAGATCCGTCTAGTCAAGGCTATGGTTTTTCCTGTGGCCATGTATGGATGTGAGTTGGACTGTGAAGAAGGCTGAGTGCCGAAGAATTGATGCTTTTGAACTGTGGTGTTGGAGAAGACTCTTGAGAGTCCCTTGGACTGCAAGGAGATCCAACCAGTCCATTCTGAAGGAGATCAGCCCTGGGATTTTTTTGGAAGGAATGATACTAAAGCTGAAACTCCAGTACTTTGCCCACCTCATGCGAAGAGTTGACTCATTGGAAAAAACTCTGATGCTGGGAGGGATTGGGGGCAGGAGGAGAAGGGGACGACAGAGGATGAGATGGCTGGATGGCATCACTGACTCGATGGACGTGAGTCTGAGTGAACTCTGGGAGTTGGTGATGGACAGGGAGGCCTGGCATGCTGCGATACATGGGGTCGCAAAGAGTCGGACATGGCTGAGCGACTGATCTGATCTGATCTGTGTCAGTTACCTACTCTGCAGTTCCTTGTTATGGCAGCCATAACAAATTACTATTAATGTTCTCCTTCAAGGAATTCATTACACAGAAAAACAAAAATGGGAAATGGCAAGTGTATTAATGGTTGTCATTAGATACTAAGTATAATATTTAAAAAATAGAAGATTTCCAAATATAATTCATTTGTAGATTGAAGAGATATATTAAGTTGCTTCCATAAATAGAAAAAAAAGGAATATATGGAAAAGGGTTATTGTTAATGAGAAAAAACAAGCTTCAGAATAATATGTAAAATATAAATCTTATAATAATAATAAAAGGCCTTCTAAAGTGACTTTCCTTATTTTATTTAGATATCCTCTTGGATATCTGTTTTTAATGGTGACATAGCTTCCAATTCATTTCAAAAAGAAATTTACTTTTTTTAAAAATAGTATTTTTTCAGTTGAACAGATTCTGTTTTTAGCCTCTAGAAAGTTTGTTTTTATTCTTTTTGCTGGTTATAAGTTCTTGCTGGTTGTATGCTTTTACTATACTTAATCTTTTAAGTGACTTTATACACATTTATCATTATTTTATAAACTTTTACAAGTATTTTACCCTTCTAAACTTAAGTTATTCATTTTGACCAAGATTAACCTATTTTCCTTTTAATTCCAAAATTATCCTCCTTTATTACAAATAGGATAATAATAAGAAAGCTGAACACAACCTGAGGAAAGTTGGAAGTGTATGCCTGTTTTACTGCATTGTAAGCGCTGTGGGTGATTGCTGATTTACTGGTACAATCAAAAAGCATTTCATAACCTCTTTACTTCTTGAGTCTAACTGCACACTGTAAACTCCACGAGGAAGAAGGCTCTGTCTTTACTACTCTATTTCTATTACATCTAACAATGTTGGCCATACCAATGATTAAATAAATTTTGTGGATATTTTCCAAAACTTCCAAAAATTTTGTTAAGCAAATACTATATGCTCAAGACTAATAGAATTTATATGGTAATATTTTTAAGAGCAATTTTCATAATTTAAAACAGTAAGTTGCTACCTCTATGGGACATATTTTTAATGGACATAAAAAATAAGTGAAAAACATAAAAGGAAAAAATAAGTCATTCAGGTTTAAATGCTGAAGAAACCTGTGGTCCATGGAGCCTCAATGCCAGAATTGTCTATGAGATTGTTAGAAAAGCAAAATCTCAGGCTTTACCCCAGATTTACAGAAATGGAATCGATATTTTCATAATATCCTCAGGTGACTTCTATGCACATTCATATTTAAGAAACACTCCTAACAGATGTCAAATAAAGTAGACATTTAAAATGGGCCAAAGAACAGATGGCCAAGAGACACATGAAAAGATGTTCAACATCACTTATTATTAGAGAAATGCAAATCAAAACTATAATGAGGCATCACCTCACCCTGGTTAGAATGTCCATCATCAAGAAATCTACAAACAATAAATGCTAAAGAGGGTGTGGAGAAAAGGAAACTCTCCTATACTGTTGGTGGGAATGTAAATTGGTACCGTCACTATTGAGAACAGTATAGAGATGTTTTAAAAAACTAAAAACAGAACTACCATATGATCCAGAAACCCCACTTCTGAGAATATATCCAGAAAAAAAATATAATTTGAAAAGATGTAGGCACCCCAATGTGCATTGCAGCATTATTTACAATAACTAGGACCTAAATGGAAGCAACCTAAATGTTTATCAACAAAGGAATGGGTAAAGAAGATGTGGTGCATATATATAATGGAATACTACTCAAACATAAAAAAGAACAAAATAAATACATTTCCAGCAACATGGATGAATCCAGAGATGTCATATTGAGTGAAGTCAGACAGAGAAAGAAAAATATCATATGATACGGTTTATGTGTGGAATCTAAAAACAAAAAAAAAAATGGTACAAATGAATCTATTTACAAAACAGAAATTAAGTCACAGATGTAGAAAACAAACTTATGGTTACCAGGGGGAAAGAGGAGGGATAAACTGGGGGATTATGACTGACATATATACACTATGATATATAAAAGATAGCAAATAACCTACTGTCTAACACAGAGAACTCTATTTAGTGCTCTGTAATGAGCTATATCCCCCTTCATAGGGGCTTGTATAACTCCATGAAGCTATGAGCCATGCCCGTGTAGAGCCATGCCCGTGTAGAGCCACGCAAGATGGATGGGTCATAGTGGAGAGTTCTGACAAAGTGTGATCCACTGGAGGCAGGAATGGCAAAACATGCCAGTATACCAGCTGTTGAGAATTCCATGAACTATATAAAAGGGCAAAAAGATATGACACCCAAAGATGATCCCCCCAGGTAAGAAGGTGTCCAATATGCTACTGGGCAAGAGCAGAGAACAATTACTAATAGCTACAGAAAGAATGAAGCAGCTAGGCCAAAGCAGAAACTATGCTCAGTTGTAGATGTGTCTGGTGATGAAAGTAAAATCTGAAGCTGTAAAGAACAATATTGCATAGGAACCTGGAATATTAGGTCCATGAATCAAGGTAAACTGGATGTAGTCAAGTAGGAGGTGGCAAGAAAAACATTGATATCTTAGGAATCAGTGAACTAAAGTGGATGGGAATGGGTTAATTTAATTCAGATGACTATTATATCTCCTACTGTAGGCAAGAATCCCATAGAAGAAATGGAGTGGCCCTCATAATTAATAAGAGATTCTGAAATGCAGTACTTGAGTGCAAACTTATAAATGACAGAATGATCTTGGTTCATTCCAAGGCAAAACATACAACATGACAGTAATCCAAATCTATGCCCTAACCACTGATGCCAAAGAAGCTGATCAGTTCTGTGAAGACCTAGAAGACCTCCTAGAACTAACACCAAAAAAAAAGATATCTTATTCATCATAGGGGATTGGAATGCAAAAGTAGGAAGTCAACACATACATGGAGTAATGGGCAAATTTGGCCTTGGAGTACAAAATGAAGCAGGGCAAAGGCTATCAGAATTCTGCCAACCTGGTCACAACAAACACCATTTTTCAACAACACAAGGGATAACTCTACACATGGATATCACCAAACGGTCAATAGCAAAACAGATTGATTACATTATTGATAGCCAAAGATGGAGAGTTGTATACAGTCAGCAAAAACTAGACCTGGAGCTGACCATCAGCTCCTTATTGAAAAATTCAGGCTCAAATTGAAGAAAATAGGAAAAAAAAAAAAAAAAACACTGGCCATTCAGGTATGACCTAAATCAAATCCCTTATGATTATACAGTAGAGGTGACAAATAGATTCAAGGGACTAGATCTGATAGACAGAGTCCCTGAAGAACTATGGACAGAGGTTTCTGACACTATACAGGAGGCGGTGATCAAAATCATCCCCAAGAAAAAGAAATGCAAGAAGAGAAAACGGTTGTCTGAGAAGGCCTTACAAATAGCTGAGAAAAGAAGAGAAGCAAAAGGCAAAGGAGGAAGGGAGAGATGTACCCAACTGAATGCAGAGTTCCAGAGAATATCAAGGCGAGATAAGAAAACCTTCTTAACTGAACAATGCAAAGAAATAGAGGAAAGCAATAGAATGGGAAAGATTAGAAATCTCTCTAAGAAAACTGGAGATACCAAGGGAATATTTCATGCAAAGATGAGCAAAATAAAAGACAAAAATGGCAAGGATCTAACAGAATCAGAAGACATTAAGAAGAGGTGGCAAGAATCCACAGAAGAATTGTAAAAAAAAAAAAAAAAAAGCTCTTAATGACCCAGATAACCACGATGGTATGGTCACTTACCTAGAGCCAGACATCTGGAGTATTAAGTCAAGTGGGCCTTAGGAAGCATTACTACAAACAAAGCTAGTGGAGGTGATGGAGTTCCAGCTGAGCTATTTAAATCCTAAAAGATGATGCTATTAAAGTTCTGCACTCAATATCTCAGCAAATTTGGAAAACCCAGCAGTGGCCACAGGGCTAGGAAAGGTCAATCTTCAATCTAGTTCTCAAAAAGGGCAGTACCAAAGAATGTTCAAACCACTGGACAATCACACTCATCTCCTATGCTATTAAGGTTATGCTTAAAATCCTCCAAGCTAGTCTTCAGCATTATGTGAACAGAGAACTTCCAGATGTTAGAGCTGGGTTTAGAAGAAGGAAAGAAACCAAAGATCAATTTGCCAACATTGGCTGGATCATAGAGAAAGCAAGGGAATTCCAGAAAAAAATCTCTACTTCTGTTTCATTGTCTATGCTAAAGTCTTTGACTGTGTGGATCATAGCAAACTGTGGAAAACTCTTAGAGATGGAAATACCAGATCACCTGATGTGCCTCCTGAGAAATCTGTATGCAGATGAAAAAGCAACAGTTAGAACTGGACATGGAACAACAGACTGGTTCCATATTGGGAAAGGAGTACATCAGGGCTGTGTATTGTCACCCTATTTATTTAACTTATATGCAGACCACATCATGCAAAATGCAAGGCTGGATGGGTTACAATATGGAATCAAGATTGCTGGGAGAAATATCAACAACCTCAGATATCCAGATGATACCACTCTAATGACAGAAAGCAAAGAGGAACTAGAGAGCCTCTCTTAATGAGGGTGAAGAAGGAGAGTGAAAATGTCAGCTTAAAACTCAATATTAAAACAAACAAAAAAAACCCAATGGCCTCTGGTCCCATCACTTCTTGGCAAATAGAAATGGAAAACGTGAAAGCAGTGACAGATTTCTTCTTGGGCTCTAAAATCATTGCAGATGGTGATTGCAGCCACGAAATCAGAAGATGATTGCTTCTAATTGACAATGACAGGAAGGGTATGACAAACCTAGACAGTGTGTTAAAAAGTAAAGACATCGTTTTGCCAAGAAAGGTCCATCTAGTCAGGGCTACGGTCTTTCCAGTAGTCATGTATGGATGGGAGAGCTGGACAGGAAAGAAAGCAGAGCACCAGAGAATTGATGCTTTCAAAATGTGGTGCTAGAGAAGACTCTTGAGAGTCCCTTGGAAAACAAGGAGATCAAACCAGTCAATCCTAAAGGAAATCAACCATGGATACTCTTTGGAAGAACTGATGCTGAAGCTGAAACTCCAATACTTTGGCCACCTGATACCAACAGCTGACTTATTGGAAAACACCCTGATGCTGGGAAAGATTGAAGGCAGAATGAGAAGAGCACAACAGAGGATGAGATGGTTAGATGGCATCACCAATTCAATGGACAAGAACTTGGGCAAACTCCAGGAGATGGTGAGGGGCAGGGAAGCCTGGTACGCTGCAGCCCATGGGATCATGAAGAGTCCAACATGACTTGGCTACTGAACAATGAGTTATATGGGAATGGAGTCTAGATGAGAGTGGATATATGTATATGCATGGCTGATTTACCTTTCTATACAGCAGAAACTAACACAGTATTATAAATCAAGTTTGCTCCAATAAGAATTCATTAAAATTAAATTAAACTAAAAAGCAAACAAACAAAAAACACAAATGGGCTGAAGAGTGTTAGGAAAAACCTGATATAGAAGGCACTGGTGAAGTCATGTAACTATATAATTACCAGGAATAATGAGAAGCTCCAAAACACTAAACATAAATGGAAATTGCACAAAATTGTTGTTTATTTCTTATATTCAACTTGCACTAAAGAGTTTATATGCATTGAAAATAAATGAAGAAGAATTATCCTGGTCCCATGCTTTTAACGCTTGACACAGTTATTCTAATACCCTGAATACTCTCTTATCTGAAAAATTTAAAGGGATGTATATGGACAGAGCCTCTACAGTCCATGTGGTTGCAAAAGAGTCAGACATGACTTAGTAGTTAAAACAACAATAACGGGATTGCATCAATCCAATGGTATAATTAGTTGATGTGAATTTAATGAAAATGCAACAAAGTACAAGCAGAGGATTGATGGCCTTAAGGTTGGCACAGGTAAGTTAGTAATGCCAAGTTCTCTGAAACTATTAACTGCACATTCATCTCTTATGAACATATTCTAAATGCAAGTAATATTAAATTTTTTTGTTCATTTGTTAGAGGCTCTTTAATCAGAGCAATTTGCAAAAGGAATAAACTATGGATGAAATTATACTTTAGTATAATTTTTGGACTGACCTTATTTCTATATTCATATTATCTTCTCACAGATGGAATAGTTTTCACAAATGACCTTAACACCAATTTAACCAATTATCATTTAACTAGAACTGGTGCTGTTTATCTCCACATCTTGATGGCTCAGCACTTCATAAAGCCAATATCCACTACACATGTTAAATGTAGAAACACAAAATCAAGAATATGCCAAAAACCTTGTGGATTTTTCATTGAAATTCAGTGAATTTTTCAGATCGGACTTGCCTTCCCAATTTGCTCTGTAGAGCAGCAGTAAAACAAAAATGTAATTTCTAATTAATAGAACATGATAGTTGGTAATGGAAATATTTCCCTAACTTGTGATAACTGGAAATATTTAGAAATGCCTTACTAAAAAGCATAGAGAAGTTAATTTAGAATAGAACATTTTGAATACTATAATAACCACCACAATAACTTTATAATTATGTTATGATTATATATGTTTATAAGTTTAAAATAATCTCTAAGATTTTGCCTGATAGAAATTACACTGAGAGTCTGCAAGGATATGAAATCTTTAGAAGGGCCAATTATTTTACCAGAAAAATGAGTTTAGTTGAGAATAGCAGAGATTTACAATTTGGGGCAAGCAAATTATCCTAAACCATAGGCAAGTCCTAAAGATCTTGAATAGAGGTTTACTTGTACAGAGGAAAGAGAAAATTGGATGGGGCTGTTTCAAAGAATCCCAGGATGATGACAGCTTCTCTTTGGCTGGCCTGTTGCTAGACAAGGAGAAGTTCTTTCTCCTGCTTGGCTCTGGTAGTGCATGAGAGTTCCCTCTTCAGAGTTTCTTATTTTGTTTTAAATGAGGTTTCCCTTATTTATTTTTACGAATGTTAATCTTAAGATGTGTGATTCTTGCATATGCTTTATACTTCTGAAAAAAATGATTTGTAATAAAGACATTTTTAAACAAGGTGTCTGAAACATTCCATAGTTAATACTTCATATTTACTTATTTATCATAACAGCTTTTCTTTGAAACATAGTTTTAAAAGTTTAACTCTTGTTATTATAAATGAATATTCCTGAATATTCCTTGAAAGGACTGATGCTGAGGCTGAAACTCCAGTACTTTGGCCACCTGATGGGAAGAACTGACTTATTGGAAAAGATCCTGATGCTGGGAAAGATTGAAGGCAGGAAGAGAAGGGGACGACAGAGGATGAGATGGTTGGATGGCATCACTGACTCGATGGCGATGAATTTGAGCAAGCTCTGGGAGATGGTGAAGGACAGGAAAGCCTAGCATGCTGCAGTCTATGGGGTCTCCAAGAGTCTGATATGACTGAGTGACTGAACTGAACTGATTATAAATGAATATTTCTTTGATTTATTATAGCTTCTCTCTATACAATGAATTTTTAATGAAACTGAGCAGGACCCTATGGCCCTTGCTGTTCATGTCCTCAGCCTCCTTTATGTCTGTGGAAAAACTTTAGCCAAAGTTTAATCAGAGAAGTGGGAAAATGCAGAAAGAAAGGAGAACAGTCAAAAGAGAGCAAGTGATAATAATGTAGCCATTAAACATAGTCAAGGACCTTTAATTTCTTCTCAAGGGCCATAGATAATATTCTGAGCCATAACCTGTGTGATGTCTTACAGATATTGAAACCCCAGGTAGAAAAGTTAACTACATGATGACCAGACTGTGTAGCCATGACATAAGTTGCCAAAATTCTGAGAACAGGCCTCAGGAAATAGAAGCAAACCAATCCTAGAACTTAAGATTAATTGTACTCAAGATGACACTGATCAGACCACCAATGACCAATGTCAAGATGACTGTCAGATGACTCTTTATGCATGTAGACCCCTCCCTCAGCCTGTAAAAGCTCTTGCCCACTATCAGTGGGGGAAGGGGGTCACATTTGGGCAGGTGTCTGTCCATCATCTCTCCTAGTTGCTGGCATCCAAAATAAAGCAAACTCACCTTTCCACCAACCCAGCCCCTTAATGGCCTTTGAGCAGCAAGCAGCTGAACCTGGTTTTGGCAACAATAGCACATATTAATACTGAAATTTAAAGCATTTTTAAGAAGAGATACATATACTTTGGTTTTCTGCTCTTGGTTTTTGTTATCACACAATTAATATTACTCCTTAATTAATTATTTTATATTGAAATGGAATTGTGTTAAACCTCTGGCATTCAACTCTCTGCCACATTATATTGAAAGAGCAGGTATTAACTTTCTGAGAGTTGAGAGTTCCTCAATTGCTTTAGTTGATATTAAATTGTATTATAATGTCATGACAACAGTTAAATGATAAACCATGAAGCATCTGATTACAAAACTGAGTCCAAAAGTAAGCTCATTTAACATAAATCCTTTTTTTTAGCAAAACTTTAAATGAAAAACAAACTGAGCATAGCATTATAAATTAACTTGCCTTGCCCCTTTGCTTTGATATTTACAAATTTAAAATTCAATGACTTTTCATTTTGAAAAACCAGTGTAAGTTTTCCTATATAACCCAATCCTGGTGATTCCACAGAAGAAAGAAGTCTTTGGTATTTTAGAACCTTATGACAATTTAATTTTTTAAATTTATTTAATTTAATTAGAGGCTAATTACTTTACAATATTGTATTGGTTTTGCCATACATCAACATGAATCCGCCACGGGTGTACACGTGTTCCCCATCCTGAGCCCCCCTCCCACCTCAACAATTTAAATTTTAAAAGCAGTGGAAGGAGAATCCCTGTAGGAAGCAGAATGTGTGGAAGAAAACAGCATCTTAGAAAAGGAGAAAATGCTACTTATGGCAAAGGGGATGCAAACACTTTCCCTTACTCTCCCATGTTTTATTCCACATTGTCTACCGCATTGCCTTTTTGTTGTTCATTTGCTCAGTCGTATCTAACTCTTTGTGGCCCCATGGACTGCAGCATGCCAGGATTCCCTGTCCTTCACCATCTCCTGGAGCTTGCTCAAACTCATGGCCATTGAGTTGGTGATGTCATCCAACCATCTCATCCTGTGTCATCCCCTTTCCCTCTTGCCTTCAATCTTTCCCAGCATCAGGGTCTTTTCTAATGAGTCAGCTCTTCACATCAGGTGGCCAAAATACTAGAGTTTCAGCTTCAGCATCAGTCCTTCTGATGAATATTCAGGGCTGATTTCCTTTAGGATTGACTGGTTTGATCTCCTTGCAGTCCAAGGGACTCTCAAGAGTCTTCTCTAGCACAACCATCTAACAGCATCACTTCTTCTCTCAGCCTTCATTATCTAATTAAAATTTAAGAAAGCAGCAATGCCAGACCAGACAGCCAGGTTGACAAGGAAATATCAAGGCATCCTGGATCCTAGCATCACTATAACAAATGCAGGAAAGCTGGGTTATGCCTAGGAATTTGTTCTTCTACATATTCCATGGCTTGAAACAAAATACAATCTGTATCACTTACCTGGAGCTTTCCTGTCATCCATTTCTTAAACACCAGGAAGGGAAGCTAGGTCATAGAATTCAGCACTTTTCCTGAGGTACCGTATATATAATTGGTCATGAAAACTGAAAATGGCAAGGAAATATGAGGTGATGATGGAAAATAATGTGTCACCAGTGAAATCTCAAGCGCTATGGAAGACAAACAAGAAACCAAGTAACATATTAATATAATAGGGTTCACTACAAAACAGAGCTTGGGGCAAAATTTATGTTCTAACATTACTGCAATGTGTAATCTCAGCGCAATGTGAGTGATAGCAAGGGGGAATGAGGCAGCTAAGTGCGGGAATCAAATACAATGTGATGCTCTAGCATGCTGGCCATGTGGGTATATCCACTTACCCTCCATAAGTTCCTGCTCAACTCAGAGGGCAAAAAAGGCATTTCATGGCTCTGATGTCAGTGTCAGATCAGACCCCATATCAAACAGTCCTCAAAATGTTTTTAGATTCTGGCAAATGGCTGCAGATATTGGTGGAAGCAATAGAGCATGCATTTTCAATGGGTGTGACAGTACCCCTAAGGAGGCATTGATTGGCTTGGGAGGAGGGGCTGCGAAAATTCTTACATTTAAATAAGAGCACATATATACAGAACAGATACACATATGATTAGGACTAGCTGCCTAGTTTGCAATGTCCTGAAGAAAATGAAAATGCAAGGCTCCTTATTCAAAAAGTAGGGAGGAAGTGTCACTAAAAATACTAAAATTCATGATTTTTTTCCTTTCAGCTGCAGTTTAGCTCCCTATTTATCAAAAGTTTTATTTGATATTTATTGCCATTTAAAATAAAGAAAAATTAAACATTTAAATTTGGGGTTGATTTTTTCCAATCATTCTTATATTGTGCAATCAGTTTGAAATGCAAAACGTAAGACCATTTAATTCATATGCCGAATCACAAAAATTGCATAATTTATATTTAAAGCCCATATATACACACATATTGTGCTATTTTTTCCCTCATAAAACTGAAACATTGGACAAAACTGTCTTCAAAAATGGCTGTATCATTTTGCATTCTTGCTAGCAATGAGTAAGAGTTCCTGTTGTTCCACATCACTGCAGTATTTGATGTTGTCAGTGTACCAAACTTCTAGCCATTCTAATAGGTGTGATCCCTCTAAAATTTGCCTTCCATCTATGCCTCATTTGAATCAACCACTTGTGAAAGCTTAAGAAATTATGCTGTTACTGAATGCCAGATTACCATCCCATTTATCAGGGCATCGAGTCCCTGTTGCTCTCACATGTGTAGATAATAGGATCCCAAAATCTCAGCCTGAGATTCTGTTTTCTAGAAACACTTCTAATTGTCTTAGATCAAGCATCCAAGAAAACAGCCTGAAACACACTGACTTCTTAATGGAAAGTGTGATTTCAAGGCTGCAGGAATGAGGGAAGAGCAATAAGGTGGGTAAGCAAACCCAAGGTGGTACATTTCTGCATTGGTCATTGTCTCACACAAATATGAAAGGGCTACACTTGGTACTTTCACACTGGGCCACCATATGAAGTTTCCTATGGAGTGTAAGTTGGAATATCTCATCAGAAAAAGGAAGAGGGTGGGGGATGCATGCACTAGTTCTTTTCTATCTCCAACTAATGAAACATTTACCTATAGGAAGTCAACTCCCCACATACTTTGCGGTTTCGTCACGTGGTCTTTTCACCAACTACGTAATCATACACTGCTGAGCCACAAAGGAGTGGCAACACATTTCAAAGTTTTGAATTCACACAGAATATATTTTCTGACCTAATGGAAATCAGGCTAAAAATCAATAAATATGTGAAAAGATCCCGATGCCCCAATGTTGGAGAAGTAACAGATGAGGCTTTTCAAAATTGAAGGTCATGATGTGTCCTAAACAAAGTGTGTTTTTGACTTGACTCTGTGTAAAAGAGTAGAAGCAGAGTTGATAAAGAGGGAGGGAGACAGAGAGAGAGAGAGAAAGAGAGAAGAACAAGCACAGATCTCTCAAAGTGGTTATATGGTAAGACATATCAATTAAGATTAAGGATAAATGCTGCTCACTATTTCTTTTTTCTATCTCTGATTTTGTTCTTTTATTTATTTGCCTTTTCCCACTTTGATGATTTTAAAAAATCTCTACAGGCAAAGACTCTCCTCACAGACAAGCAGCTCAGATTGATTGATTTCAGGGGAATCTAGCCTTGGTATTAGCCAGGCTATTATTTTGAGAGACTTCATCTTACTTGACTGCCAGGATTTTCATGGACACTGATGCCCATTCATGTGGCAAGATAGTAAATGAAAACTTTTATTTTCCTTCTGAGATTTTTCAAATTGGGACCTCAACTTTTATTTCTCTCAAGTGGTCTAAAAATTCCTTCAGAAAATCAGTTATGGTTTTGCTTGGCCCCTAGATTTTGACACTCACATTCCAGTAAGTACCTATTTGGGTGGCTCCTCTCCCAAGATGACAAACCATGGCTCCATGAATGGAGCCACCTCTAGCCCATGAGAGACTGCTTCTGGCTTCCTCTCTTAGTGAAAATAATATAATATATACTTTCATCCTATCACTACTCTGCCAACAGAGGCTGCACTAGCCCTGCCTTGCGTTTAGACTTTTTGAATTGTGAGTCAGGTATATCCCCTATGGCTCTCAAACTCTAGTGACACTGGTCAAACTTTTAGGGTGGTTCTCTGAAGTCCTCTTCTTTGGCTTGGTTGAAGAGAGAGGAAAAGGCTCAGCTTTCTGCAACACTTATTATATATCTCTCTAACCCTCTCCTGACTCATCTTTGATCCAGAAAGGACCCAAAATGATGAGATAAGCTACATGCTATAAAACTGATTTGACAACTGGATACCATGCTATAAGTAGATAATTTAACACTTAAAACCAAACATTTAGGATATCTGAAATTCTGAGACAAGGAAAATAATAGGTAACTTCCTATCAAAAATATTGATATGCACACATATGTTTACATGGCTGATACAGAAATAAGACTGATTATATTCTTTGCAGCCAAAGATGGAGAAGCTCTATACAGTGAGCAAAAACAAAACCAGGAGATGACTGTGGCTCAGATCATGAATGCTTTACTGCAAAATTCAGACTTAAATTGAAGAAAGTAGGGAAAACCATTAGAGCATTCAGGTATGACCTAAATCAAATCCCTTATGATTATACAGTGGAAGTGACAAATACATTCAAAGGATTAGATCTGATAGACAGAGTACATGAAGAACTATGGCAGAGGTTTGTGATATTGGACAGGAGGTGGTGATCAAAACCATCCCCAAGAAAAAGAAATTCAAAAAGGCAAAATGGTTGTCTGAGGACACCTTATAAAGAGCTGAGAAAAGAAGAGAAGTGAAAGGCAAAGGAAAAAAGGAAAGATCTATCCATCTGTATGCAGAGTTCCAAAGAATAGCAAGGAGAAATAAGAAAGCCTTTCTTCATGTTGATATATGGCAAAACCAATACAATATTGTAAAGTTAAAAAATAAATTAAATTTTTAAAAAAGCCTTTATCAGTGATCAGTGCAAAGAAATAGAGGAAAACAATACAATGGGAAAGACTAGAGATATTTTCAAGAAAATTAGAGATACCAAAGGAAGATTTCATTAAAGATGGGCACAATAAAGGACAGAAATGGTATGGACCTAAAAGAACCAGAAGATATTAAGAAGAGGTGGCAAGAATACAGAAGAAATGTAAAAAAATAGATATTAACCCAGATAACCATGATGGTGTGATCACTCACCTAGAGCCAGTCTCCTGGAATGCAAAGTCAAGTGGGCCTTAGGAAGCATTACCATGAACAAAGCTAGTGGAGGTGATGGAATTCCAGCTGGGCTATTTCAAAACCTAAAAGATGATGTTGTTAAAGTGCTGTACTCAGTATGCAAGCAAATTTGAAAAACTCAGCAGTGGCCACAGGACTGGAAAAGGTCAGTTTTCATTCCAATTCCAAATAAAGGAAAAGCCAAAGATTGTTCGAACTACGTCACAATTGCACTCATCTCACATGCTAGCAAATAATGCTCAAAATTCTCCAAGCCAGGCTTCAAAAGTACCTGTACTGTGAACTTCCAGATGTTCAAGTTGGATTTAGAAAAGGAAGAGGAACCAGGTATCAATTTGTCAACATCTGCTGGATCATCAAAAAAGCGAGTTCCAGAAAAATGTCTACTTCTACTTTATTGACTACACCAAAGCCTTTGACGGTGTGGTTCACAACAACCTATGGAAAATTCTTCAAGAGAAGGGAATGCCAGACTATCTTACCTGCTCCTGGTAAATCTGTATGCAGGTCAAGAGGCAACAGTTAGAACTGGACATAGAACAACAGATTGGCTCCAAATTGGAAAAGGAGTATGTTGAGGCTGTTTATTGTCACCCTTCTTATTTAACCTATATTCAGAGTAGTTCATGCAGAATGCTGGATGGATGAAGTACAAGCTGGAATCAAGATTCCCAGGAGAAATATCAACAACCTCAGATACGCAGATGATACCATCCTCATGGCAGAAAGTGAAGAAGAACTAAAGAGCCTCTTGATGAGGATGAAAGAGGAGAATGAAAAAGTTGGCTTAAAGCTCAACATTCCAAAAACTAAGTTCATGGCATCTGGTCCCATCACTTCATGGCAAATAGATGGGGAAATAATGGAAACAGTGAGATAATTTATTTTCTTGGGCTTCAAAATCACTGCAGATGGTGACGACAGCCATGAAATTAAAACTCTTGCTCCTTGGAAGAAAAGCTATAACCAACCTAGACAGCATATTAAAAGACAGAGACATTACTTTGCTAACAAAGTTCCGTATAGTCAAAGCTATGGTTTTTCCAGTAGTCATGTAGGGATGTGAGTATTGGACCATAAACAGAGCTGAACACGACAGAATTGATGCTTTTGAACTGTGGCATTGGAGAAGATTTTTGAGAGTCCCTTGGACGACAAGGAAATCAAACCAGTCAATCCTAATGGAAATCTGTCCTGAATATTCATTGGAAGGACTGATGCTGAAGCTGAAGCTCCAATACTTTGGCCACCTGAAGGGAAGAACTGACTCATTGGAAAAGGCCCTGATGCTGGGAAAGATTGAGGGCAGGAGGAGAAGGGGATAGCAGAGGATGAGATGGTTGGATGGCATGACCGACTTGATGGACATGAATTTGAGCAAGCTCTGGGAGTTGGTGATGTACAGGGAAGCCTGGTGTGCTGTAGTCCATGGGGTCACAAACAGCTGGACACAACTGAGTGACTGAACTGAACTGATTTGTTTACATGCTATCACATTTACATAGGGATATATTATATATACCAGTATATGTAAATAATACATACATATGAACATGCATGTAAGCACAACACACATGAGGTTAATAGACCAGTGTATTATTTGGGGGTTTATGTGTTATATACCAATGAATCTCACAACCTATTAAATCAGTTTATTAAACATTAGACAGCATGTACAATTATAGAGATGGAAACCATTTATCTTGTTATTCTGCTTGCTCCTCAATTGGGGAGAATAGTGTCTAAAATGTAAAAATATGCATATGTAAAAAGGATAACTTACTATCATACTTATTTTAGAACATCAACATTGATAGACAATTTACATAATTTAATAAAGTTGGGTTTAGCTATCATAAAACTGGGATACTAATTCAATTGCAATATATTTTCACTGGATAAATTAGTCTATAATTTAACCACTGGGTATATGTTGATTTAGGCATATAGCTTCTGACCTACATAAACCAAAATACATATTATACAAACTAATATCCCCAAAACCTAAACTTATAAGTAGCATAGTGTGCTCTGATCAAGTAAAGGAGCCCTAGGGTTTCCTTAATTATTAAACTGGTTTTCCTTGAATTTTTCATCAAGATTTAAGAAAAGATTAGGTTAATAAATAAACAAATAAACAAGATAACAGTTGACAAGAATTCTCCAGCAAAAGAAAAAATGAAGTACATAATGGATACAAAATGTTAAAATACATCACTAGAAATAAAAAAACAAAAAATTAAAACATAATGAGATGCCCTATTTTGCTACAAATTAGCAATCAGAGAATCAGAGTAAAGGTGGGCTGAGGTGGGTATTTTGATACACTGCTTGAAAGACTTTAATTTGCTATCTCTCTTTTGAATAGCAATTTGACAGTCAAGGACTTGAGAACGCTTCATTATTTTCCCAGTAATTTTACATCCAACATGAAGAAACATCTCTAAATAAAACCTCATAAATAAAGACATCTATTGTGAAGTTATTTATAATAGTGAAAATAATCAAAATGTTCAACAAGAAGAGAATTCTTAATTTAATTATTATACTCACATGAATGTTAACAACCATTGAAAAGTATATTTATGCAGATGTAGTTATAATATGAGAAAGAACCAATGATAAAATTAATAACAGACAAAAATAATAAAAAGATAAAATCCCAAGTATGAAACAAATATGCCCCCTAACTCCTGGCAGAAACAAATACAGAACCTCTCTGTAGGAAGTCCCCTCAACTCAGACTCCTTAGCTAGCTAGTTTAGTCTCTAAGTTAAGTCTGGACTGTAGCCCTCCAGGCTCCTTTGTCATTGAGATTTCCCAGGCAAGAATACAGAAGCAGATTCCCATTTCTTTCTCCAGATGTTAGCAGCCCAGAGATCAAACCTAGGACTTCTGCATTGCAGGCAGTCTCTTTCCTGACTGAGCTACCAGGGCTCCCATAAGTAGATTCAATAAAATATGAACTAAAAAAGAATTACAAAATGCAAGAGGTAATCAACAATTATGAAGAAGAGTATTCCAGATATAACTTCCATATATAAAACATAAAAATCACCTTAAGTATCTTTGAAGAAACAACAAAGGAAAGAAATGATGACCAACCAATAAGAAACTATTAAAGATGACAAGAAAATTTTGATAATGAATCAAATAGAGTTTCAAAGTAAAAAATATGATATATTAATATAATACATGATATAATTATATATAATACAAAATAAAACCAAATGTATTTTTAAATACTACTGAAGAATTAATTAAGAGTGTGACAGAACTGATATTTGGATGGCATACTCTTTCAAAGTGGCCTTTTATTTGCAATAATGTATATTCTTCTTATTTGAACTGAAAAGCAGAGAAGACATTCAACAAATGCCCATTTAAATAGGACTGACTACATTTGGACTCATAAGAAGACATTCTGAAATACTCCTTTTTCTTTGGTCTTCATGAATTTTTTTTAAAGATTTCTCTTCCTTTTGTGCTATGGGCAGAATTGATATGAGAAGCTGTTCTATTTATATAAATGACCTGTACTCATGCATTCTCATTGCTGAAGGCCTTGTTTTGAGCCAATATGGATGTCAAAATTGATTCCATCAAAGAATGCCTTTAGAGGGTTCATCATGACCTCCACATGGAATACAAAAGTTCACAATATTGTCAATGCAAACTCTAAAATTGTAGGGTTGGATTACAACAGGTCTACAGGGTAAGCAATAACCTCTGACCCAGTCACCTCTTTAATTTTGAAATGCAGATCTCTGAATCACAAAATGCCATGTTGGTAACAAGTGTATTTCCACTTTTTCATGTATTCAAAAGAAACATTGGATGAACAATTCAAATGACCTAGCACAGTCCTGAAACACGGTAATTGTCTCTCAAAAATAATCATCAGCACCTTCTGGGCCTAAACACAACATTAATTCAGACTTCTGTAATGCAATAAAACATAAAAGAAGGAAAAACCTAACTGAGTTCATCCTAAGTGCCCAAAACTGTGACAGAGATTTTATTGTTTATTGTATTTTACTTCCACAAAGACCTTAACAGTGATATTATTTTACACATTGGAAAACCAAGACTTAGAAGATAAATAACATAATAAGTCACAGAGAAAGCTGGAGTCTGACTCCAGAACTCTGTCACTTTAAACCTTAAGTCCATTTTTAAAGAATGGTGCACTGGGACGACCCAGAGGGAGGGTAGGGGAGGGAGGAGGGTGGAGGGTTCAGGATGGGGAATGCGGGTATACCTGTGGCGGATTCATTTCGATATTTGGCAAAACTAATACAATATTGTAAAGTTTAAAAATAAAATTAAATTAAAAAAAAAGAAAAAGAAAAATGACAAAGAATAAAACAGTAAAAAAAAAAGAATATATTTTCTCACAATTTTAATGCAAGTCATAAGCCCTTTATAATAACTTAAAAAAAAACTTGTTTAGTGTATTTCATTTTTTCCCTCACCTGTGTTTTATATTTTAACATCAAACAATTTGCTTTTATATGTTTTATTTTTTGTCTTACAATGAAATTCTACTAAATTTTCCAAAGAAAAGATCATCACAAGATCACATAAAATGTTCAGATATTAGAAAAACAGTAAATGCTTCTCAACTAATTTGATGATATCAGAATAAAGTTTATACCAAAACCAATGACTAGATTAAGATAAAGTTGCATATCAATCTCATGCATGTAAACAGATGGAAAATGCTAAACAAAAACATGGCGCTGTAAAAAAAAACAAACCCAGATCAAGTTGAATTTTTCTAAGAAATTCAAGGATAGTTTTAAATTAGCAAAACTACAAATAAAAGCCGTGCATGCATGTGTGTATTAATCGCGTCTGACTCTTTGAGACCCCATGGACCGCAGCCTGCCAGGCTCCTCTGTCTGTGGAATTTTTCCAGCAAGAATAGGGGAGTTGGTTGCCATTACCTTCTCCAGGGGATCTTCCTGACCCAGGGATCGAACCTGCTTCTCCTGCGTCTCCTGCATTGCAAGTGGATTCCTTACCTGCTGAGCAATCAGGGAAGCCCAAATCGCCATCTAAATAGATGTGCAAAACTCATTTAATAAATGTCAATTTTAATTTGGGACAAAACTTCTGGGCAAATACTGAGACTTCCTTAAACCAGTAAAATTATATCTAGAAAAACAACTTAGAATAATAACTAATCTTACTAGAAAACCAGAGAAGGAAATAGCAACCCACACCAGTATTCTTGCCTGGGAAATCCTATGGACAGAGAAGCCTGGCGGGTTACAGTACATGGAGTCCCAAAGAGTCAGACACAACTGAGCAACTAACACTTTCACACTTTACTGGAAAATAACACAGTATCACCTTTAAAATCAGACACCAGTAAAGGCACTCAGTAGCACTACTTTGCTACTTAATATATTGGTTATTCTAGCCATTATATTAAGGCAAAATTTAATTAAAATAATCATAACTATTTGAAAAAATTATTACATATAATCAAATTTTAGCATATCAGTATCTTTGTACAAAGAATTCTAGTGCTAGGATTTTATTATTTAGGAATACTTGTGTGTCTGCATGTAAATATATGATCAAAGATTATTATTTTTGCATTGTTCACAGTAGTGAAAAATTGAGAAACATATAAACATTAGTTAATAGAGTATTTGGCGAGCAACATTAAATTTTATATTGAGTCAGTAAAACCAATTGAAGATTAAATGCAAAATCATTGCAAAATAATGAAAGGGTATCACCTCATTATCAAATGCATTAATGTGTATGCTTATGTGTGTACATATGAATATATGTATATGCAGGGAAATTAATGATTCCCAGGTGGCTCAGTGGTAAAGAATCTGCCTGCCAATGCAGGAGATGTAGGAGATGTGGGTTTGATCCCTGGGTCAGGAAGATCTCCTGGAGAAGGAAACGGTAGCCCACTCTAGTATTCTTGCCTGGAAAATCCCATGGACAGAGGAGCTTTGTGGACTACAGTCCATGGGGCTGCAAAGAGTTGGACATGATGGAGCACATGCACAGAGAGGGAAATTAAACTAAAACACTGCAAAAAGATGCACATCAGTTGATAAAGCCTAACTGTGGAAAGCAGAGCAGTTGTCCACATATTTGGGGAGGGGCTGGAACTAAAGAGAGGCTTCCCTCTTTTGTTCAGTATAACAATTTACAAATAGAATGTGTTCATATGTTAATTACTTCGTTTGGAAAAGGGGGAATATAGAATAAAGAAAACAATAATACGCAAAGAAGACAAATGACATTACATAAAAGAGAAAATAAATTAAAAGACCAATAACCATATTAAAAGATGAGTAATCTCACTTCCCTTACGGCAGAAAGTGAAGAAGAACTAAAGAGCCTCTTGATGAACATGAAAGAGGAGAGTGAAAAAGTTGGCTTGAAGCTCAACATTCAGAAAACTAAGATCATGGCATCTGGTCCCAACACTTCATGGCAAATAGATGGGGAAATAGTGGAAACAGTGACAGACTTTATTTTGGGGGGCTCCAAAATCACTGCAGATGATGACTGCAGCCAGGAAATTAAAAGACCCTTACTCCTTGGAAGGAAAGTTATGACCAACCTAGACAGCATATTATGAAAGTTATGAGAGTTATGAAAATATGAAAGCATATTATGAAAGTTATGACCAACCTAGACAGCACATTAAAAAGCAAAGACATTACTTTACAAGGCTATGGTTTTTCCAGTAGTCATGAATGGATGTGAGAGTTGGACTATAAAGAAAGCTGAGTGCCAAAGACTTGATGCTTTTGAACTGTGGTGTCGGAGAAGATTCTTGAGAGTCCCTTGGACTGCAAGGAGATCCAACCAGTCCATCCTAAAGGAGATCAGTCCTGGGTGTTCATTGGGAGGACTGATGTTGAAGCTGAAACTCCAATCCTTTGGCCACCTGATGCAAAGAACTGACTCATTTGAAAAGACCCTGATGCTGGGAAAGATTGAAGCCAGGAAGAGAAGGGGACGACAGAGGATGAGATGGTTGGATGGCATCACCGACTAAATGGACATGAGTTTAGTAAACTCCAGGAGTTGGTGATGGACAGGGAGGCTGCAGTTCATGGGATCTTAAAGAGTCAGCCACTACTGAGCAACTGAACTGAACTGAATCTCACTAGTAATTAGAGACACATACGTTAAAATTGTTAAATATACACTGTTCACCTAAAATATTTTCACCCATTAAAGTGGATGAAAGGGCTTGTTATTATCCTCTGTGGGTAAGAAAGAAGGATAATAGATAATCTAAACCACTGTTTGTAAGAGTATAAACTGACAAATTTTTCTTTGAAAAATCACTTAGAAGCATCTGCAAAAATTAAAAAACTATATACCTTTTATGCAGCAAAAACATTTCTAGAAAACTTTCCAACACATATGCATAAAGGCATATGTGAAGAGATACTCATAGTATCACCAATGGGGGAGTAAAAATAAAATACTTATACGTTGAGGAATAGTTAAACACGTTGAGCAATAAGTTAGCAGCAATTATGAGGTATAAGAATGAGGTAGCTCCAAATACACTAATATTAAAGATTATCCAAATGCTTGTTACATTAGGAAGAGAAAACAATTATATCAAGCATGACCCCAATTGTGTTGAAAATGTTAACTAAAATTGTGTGTATTCACCTGCACTTTTCACTCCTATCAATTTCCATGCAATAGGAAACACTATCAGGAAGACTATTGAATGCTCAAGGGGTAAGCTGGGTTGAGAAAGAATAAAGTAGTTCTATAATTCTTCCTGGTTCCAAATTTTATATTGCTTACATTTATTTATTAGCGTTTACTCTAACATTATTTGGAGAATTAAAATAATTAATCAAAATAAAATTGCTATATAATCTCATAGAGAAGAAACTAACAATTTCATTGGGAGGCAGCTGAGTTTTTATTGCATTGTGGGTGCAAATACATACTTTCAAGCATCTTTTTTCCCATGAATCCAAATGCTTCATCCATTTTTTAAGTACACCATTTTTTAAGTACACCACTCATTTATTTTAAGCAGTATTCCCCACAGTTTGGCACATCCATCTAATACTAATCTCTTCTATTTATGTTCTATTTCAGTTTAAAATGGTGCCAGAGATACAAAAGAAAGAAAGTGACAGGCAGGCAAAAAGACCTGTGCAGACTCTGAGATTTTACCCTACTAGAAGCCACGATATTCCTGGATAAGAGACAAAGGACTTTATTATTCACAATGATAGAACTGTCAAGTATATTAGTTTCTCTCTTTTGCCGTTTCCCTAGGCTCAGCTTCTCACTGGAAAATGCAAAGAGGGCCAAATGATTCCTGCACATACAGTAGGTTACATTACAGGAAAGAAGCCCCGAGCTTACAATATAATTCTATTATAAATGGTCATTTAACATGTCTGACACTATTTCTAAAGGCCAAGGTTTTATTACAAAAATATGCTTGAAATGTAGTTCCGAATAAAAAAGAAAATCAATGTCTTTGCTTGCAAGGCAGACATGCTGAAACACAAACTATCAAAAAAAAATCATTTTGATGAGTTGCCGTCTGAGAATGTTAAATGGTCTGTCATGCCACTAAACTGTAGATGCATGTCTCTCATTGGTAAATATCTTGCATTACGTAACTGGATGAATTTGATAGTATCTTAACTGATGTGTAAAAATACACAGAGAAGAAACTAATTACGGAAAATCTTAGAGATGGTTGGGAGAAGATTTATTGAAATTTAAGATGAGGGACAATCCATTATTATTAGAAATAGTAAAACATAAAAAGTATTTCTAGGTAAAAATATTTCTAGGTAAAAGCCATGATAATTTAATGGAATATTCAGGGTTGTTGCTTAAAGATATGACCTCTTGCTTCTAACGATAAAAACAGGTTATAACAAATTTGCATGTTTTGTCAATATTTTTCTCTGGATTTACAAAACCTCTGAGGCAAAACCCATACCTGAAAGTATTTCCAATGGTTTTGTCTCTCCTTATAATATCTGTGCAAGTTTTTTTTTTTTTTCTGACAGACCCTGATTTAGGAGAATAAATGAGGTGGGTTTCTTTCAAGAAGCAAACACAGCTCACAGCCTCTGAATACAGCTTTCAGGTATTTGGATTGTTGCTCCTTTAGCCCTGTGCTGCTCATGGTCCTTATCTGCCTTCATCAGATCTTCCTGGAGGGGAAGCCTTCAATTTCCCTGAAGCCCTGATCTCAGGAAGAAAACCTCAGATTGTCCTGACATCTGTTGTCCTATCTTTTAAGGACACAAAGAACTATGCATTGGGTTATTCCATCAGGTCTTCCTAAGACATATTTTTTTTCATACCAACTACTCTTTTTTTCCTCTTCATTTTAATTTTTTTTTAAGAAATTCTATCACCCTGATACATACACAATGAAAGGGGAAAATAAATTGCAAAGCATTTTTTTTTCTAGATGATGTTTCAAATGCTGCAGTTTTCTAGTGAAGAAGTCTTGTTTGATAAAATGAATATGGAGTAAAAGCAAAATATAAACCCATCATTATTTGCAGATGATATGATACTGTACATTAAAAATCTCAAGGTATCTAGAGAAATAACATAATAATTAAGATAAATGAGTGATATTGTGGGATGTTGTTCAGTTGCTATGCCGTGTCTGACTTTGTGACCGCATGGACTGCAGCATGACAGGCTTCCCTGTCTTTCACAATCTCCCAGAGTTTGCTCACATTCATGTTCATTGAGTTGGTAAATGCTATTTAACAGTCTCATCCTGTGCTGCCCTCTTCTTTTGCCTTCCATCTTTCCCAGCATAAGGGTTTTCTACAGTGAATCACCTCTTCACATCAGGTGGCCAAAATATTGGAGCTTTAGCTTTAGTCCATCCAATGAATATTCAGAGTTGATTTATTTTAGGATTTACTGGTTTGATCTCCTTGCAGTCCACATTTTTTCAGAAATCTCCACTATGATCTGTCCATCTTGGGTGGCCTTGAATAGCATGGCTCATAGCTTCCTTGAATTAGCAAGCCCTTTCACCAAGACAAGGCTGTGATCCATGAAGAGGACTGTGGGATACAATGTCAATAAACAAAAATATATCACCTAATTGACTATAAAATAGCAACAAAATTTTGAAACTGAGATTTAAGAAATTACACTTTACTCTCTAACCAGCAATTCTAAGAGCTTTGAGAGCTTTAATTTTTCCACATTCTCACCAACATTTGATGTTTTTAATCATTTTAAGATCTAATAAATTTGAAATAGCATTTCAGTGTGGCTTTGCACTTGATAGTTTTTAAAGTTATTCTAAATGGTATTGTAAGCATCACTATGAACAAAGCTACTGGAGGTGATGGAATTCCAGTTGACCTATTTCAAATCCTGAAAGATGATGCTGTGAAAGTGTTGCACTCAATATGCCAGCAAATTTGGAAAACTCAGCAGTGGCCACATACTGGAAAAGGTCAGTTTTCATTCCAATTTCAAACAAAGGCAATGCCAAAGAATGCTTAAACTACCACACAATTGCACTAATCTCACACACTAGCAAAGTAATGCTCAAAATTCTCCAAGTCAGGCTTCAGTAGAACGTGAACTGTGAAATTCCAGATGTTCAAGCTGGATTTAGAGAAGGCAGAGGAACAAGAGATCAAATTTCCAACATCCGTTGGATCATTAAAAAGTGAAGGAGTTCCAGAAAAACATCTACTTCTACTTTATTGACTATGCTAAACCCTTTGACTGTGTGGATCACAACAAACTGTGGAAAATTCTTAAAGAGATGGGAAAACCAAACCAACTTGCCTGCTTCCTAAGAAATCTGTATGCAGGTCAAGAAGCAACAGTTAGAAGTGGACATGGAACAACAGAGTGGCTCCAAATTGGGAAAGGAATATGTCAAGGCTGTATATTGTCACCCTTCTTAGTTAACTTATATGCAGAGTATATCATGAGAAATGCTGGACTGGATGAAGCACAAGCTGGAATCAAGATTGCTGGGAGAAATATCAATAACCTCAGATATGCAGATGACACCACACTTTTGGCAGAAGAACTAAAGAGCCGCTTAATGAAAGTGAAAGAGGAGAGTGAAAAAGTTGGCTTAAAATTCAACATTCAGAAAACGAAGATCATGGCATCTGGTCCCATCACTTCATGGCAAATAGATGGGGAAACAATGGAAACAGTGAAAGACTACTTTTTTTACTCCAAAATCACTGCAGATGGTGACTGAAGCTGTGAAATGAAAAGATGCCTACTCCTTTGAAGAAAAGTCATGACCAGCCTAGACAACATATTAAAAAGTAGAGACATTACTTTGCCAACAAAGGTGTGTCTTGTCAAAGCTATGGTTTTTCCAATAGTCATGTATGGATGTGAGAGTTGGACTGTAAAGAAAGCTGAGTGCTGAAGAATTGATGCTTTTGAACTGTGGTGTTGGAGAAGAGCCTTGAGAGTCCTTTGGACTGCAAGGAGATCCAACCAGTCCATCCTAAAGGAGATCAGTCCTGAATATTCATTGGAAGGACTGACGCTGAAGCTGAAACTCCAATCCTTTGGCCACCTGATGTGAAGAACTGGCTCATTTGAAAAGACCCTGATGTTGGGTAAGATTGAAGGTGGGAGGAGAAGGGGACAACAGAGGATGAGATGGTTGGATGGCATCACTAACTCAACAGACAGGAGTCTGAACAAACTTCAGGAGTTTGTGATGCGAGGCATCAGGGAAGCCTGGCGTGCTGTAGCCCATGGGGTTGCAAAGAGTCGGACGTGACTGAACGACTGGACTGAACTGAAGATACATATAAATAATAAATATATATAGAGAGACTTAATTTTGACAAAATGACAATGAATTAGAACAGGAAAGTGATTTTTTTTCATAAATGATGCTGTGAAAATTGGATATCCTTTATAGAAAAAAATACCTCACATCACACACAAAAATTAATTACAGCTAGATTGTGATCTTACATGTTAAAGTAAAAATAAAGTTTCTAGGAGAAAATATAGGAAACTATATGATCTCAGAGTAAGTAAATATTTCTTGAACAGCAAACAGAAGCAGTCATTAACAGAAAAGAACAATACATTGAATTTCACTCCAAGTGAAACTTTTTGTTCTTCAATAAAGGTCACCTCATCAATACAAAAGGCCAGCTATAAAGTGAGAGAAAATTTTTGTAATATATTTGTCTTTAAAGAACTAAAATAATACAAACAAATTCTTACAAATCAATGTAAGTCAAATACCCAATTTAGAAAGTTGGCAAAAATATTTAATAGAACTTTAAAAATCTAAGAGGCCAAGAAAGATATGAAAAGGTCCTCAACTTCATTATTCATTATTACGTATGAATTAAAACTTCAATGAGATATCACTACACAACCACTAGAAGATAAAAAATGCAAAAGAGTGATGATGTAATGGTATAAAGAAAATAAAAAAATTTATACTCTCATAGACTCTTTGGAGATGTGTAAACAGGTGCAACCACTTGGGAAATCTATTTGGCAATATATAATAAAGCTGAATATATGTTATGACCAAACAATTTCATCTCTGCAAATACACCCAAATGAAATATGTTCATGAACGCACTCAAATACATGTTGATAGAAACTTTTATAGCTTCCATAAAAGTAGCAAAGAAAATTAAATTGTGTCATAGTAATATACTGAACACTACTCAGTAATAAAATCATGGAGCTTTTTTGTCTACATACAGCAGTGTTCTTGAGTAAAACAAATATCAGATGAAAGTGAAAGTGAAAGCCAATAAGTCGTGTCCGACTCTTTGCAACCTAAAGCATTCTCCAGGCCAGAATACAGAAGCGGGTAGCCTTTCCATTCTTCAGGGGATCTTCCCAACCCAGGAATCAAACCCATGTGTCCGGCATTGCAGACGGAGTCTTTACCAGCTGAGCCACAAGAGAAGCCCAACAATACTGGAGTGGGTAACCTATCCCTTCTCTAGGGGATCTTCCCGACCTAGGAATTAAACCGGAATCTCCTGCATTACAGGCGGATTCTGTACCAACTAAGCTATGAGGGAAGACCAATACCAGATTAAAAAGGGCATATACTGTATGATTTCATTTTATAAGAGTCAGAAATTGGAAAACTATTCTATAGTAAGAGAAGTTCCAGGAGTGATTACATTTTTCTAAGCACTTGCAAATGCATTAGAATTTTCTATGCTGCCTGTAAGATTTGATTTTGGTCTAGGTGCTGCTTACATAGATGTTTTCACTCCGTAAAAAATTATACACATTGAACTTATGATTTGTAGACTTTTTGTACATATGTTATATTTCAATGAGCGTAGTTTAAACATAAAATGTCCACCAAAATATTGTTAGAACAATGAACCAATTCAGTAAGCTGCAGGATACAAAATCAACATACAAAATCTGTATTTTATGTGATATGTGTGTGTGTATATATATATATATATATAACTATTTTTCAGCCATTAAAAAAAAAGGAAATCTTGCCTTTTTTCACAGCTTGGATGAAACTTGAGGGCATTAAGCTAAGTGAAATAAGTCAGACAGAGAGACAAATATCACTGACCTCACTTATATGTGGAATCTATAAGCGAAGCAATACAGCAGAAGCAACAACAAAGCTCACTAATACAGAGAACAGACTAGTAGCTGGAGGTGGGGGAAGTGAGAAATAAGTGAAGGGTTTTAAAAAGTATAAACTTTCAGCTACAAAAAAGTAGGTCACCGGTGTAACATACAGCATGGTAGTAGTAGCAGTGTTAGTCGCTCAACCGTCTTCAACTCTTTGCAACCCCGTGGGCTGTAGCCTACCAGGCTTCTCTGTCCATGGGATTCTCCAGGCAAGAATACTGGAGTGGGTTGCTATTCCCTTCTCTGGAAGATCTTCCTAACCCAGAGATTGAACCTGGGTCTTACACATGGTGAGTACAGTTAATATGATAATGCATATTTGAAAGTTGCTAAGAGAGTAGATCTTAAAAGTTCTCATTACAAGAAAACTATTGCAACATATATGGTGATGAACATTAACTGGACTTATTGTGGTCATCATTTCACAACATATATATCAATATCAAATCATTATATTGTACATCTGAAACTAATACAATGCTATATGTCAATTGTATCACAGTAAAAAAATAAAAAGCAAATAAAATGTTCACACCTTCCCAAGTCCATAAAGTATTCTCACTTGTAACTGTGTTATTGTATGGGAAATAGCTTCAAGAAGATATTTCTCAGCAATTTGAAACAGTATTAACTGTGAAATAAATACACAAAATGTGCTTCCTTGCATTAGAGCCCTCCAGAGCTCAGTTCCTTGTAGACTAAATGCACTTGTGTATATTCACCCTATCAGAAACACCTTGTATTTCACTGCTTCTGAACAAAACCAGGCCATCATTTTATCAAGTGCACACTCACCCTTCTTTTTCTCTGACATAGCAGTATAGGAAGGTTTTAGCATAAAGGTACATTTCATTTATATACCATCCTATCCAAACAGGTTTCTCTTAATTCACTAACAAGAAGCAATAGTAACCTCTAAAATCTCTTAATTAATGTTCTTCTAGATAACAAATTCCACAGTTAATTATATTTTTGTTGTCAAATATTCTGCTGCTTTATTGAATTGCCCTTTGCATTTTTATTGTTGTTTAATGTTTTGTCCAAATACTGTACCCTCAAATAGGGACTGTTGACTTCTAAAAGAGAGGAATAGATCTGGAAATATTTCATGTTCTTAATCATATTTCATATTGAAGGAGAAAGGATTCCTTGAAAAGAAGTCAGGTGAACCCTTGAATGTACAAAATCTGAATTACCGATTCAGGGGAGAAAAGTCAATTTCTATTATTTATCCTATTATCAGTTCAGTTCAGTCACTTAGTCATATCTGACTCTTTGTGACCCCATTGACTGCAGCACGCCAGACTTCCCTGTCCTTCACTAACTCCCCAAACTTGCTCAAACTCATGTCCATTGAGTCGGTGATACCGTCCAACAATCTCATGCTCTGTCATCACCTACTCCTCCTGCCTTCAATCTTTCCCAGCATCAAGGTCTTTTCAAATGAGTCAGTTCTTCACATCAGGTGGCCAAAGTACTGGAGTTTCAGCTTCAGCAGCAGTCCTTCCAATGAATATCCAGGACTGATTTCCTTTAAGATGGACTGGTTGGATCTCCTCGCAGTCCAAGGGACTCTCAAGAGTCTTCAACACCACAGCTCAAAGGCATCAATTCTTTGGAGACCAGCTTTCTTTAAAGTCCAACTCTCACATCCATTATGTGACTACTGGAAAAACAATAGCTTTGACTATGTGGAACTTTGTTGCCAAAGTAATGTCTCTGCATTTTAATATGCTGTCTAGGTTGTTTGTAGTTTTTCTTCCAAGGAGCAAGTGTCTTTTAATTTCATGGCTGCAGTCACCCCCTGTAGTGATTTTGAAGCCCCCAAAGATAAAGTCTTTCACTGTTTCCACTGTTTCCCCATCTATTTGCCATGAAGTGATGGGACCAGATGCCATAATCTTAGTTTTCTGAATGTTGAGTTTAAGCCAACTTTTTCACTTTCCTCTTTCACTTTCATCAAGAGGGTCTTTAATTTTTCTTCACTTTCTGCCATAAAGGTGCTGTCATCTGCATATTTGAGGTTATTGATATTTCCCCTGGGAATCTTGATTCCAGCTTGTTCTTCATCCTGTCTGGCATTTCATGTGATATACTCTGCATATAAGTTAAATAAGCAGGGTGACAATATACTCCTTTCTAAATTTGGAACAACTCTGTTGTTCTATATCCACTTCTAAATGTTGCTTCTAGACCTGCATACAGATTTCCCAGGAGGCAGATAAGATGGTATGGTTTTCCCATCTCTTGAAGAATTTTCCACAGTTTGTTGCAATCTGCACAGTCAAAGGCTTTGTCATTGTCAATAAAACAGAAGTAGATGTTTTTCTGGAACTGTCTTGTTTTTGATGATCCAGCGGATGTTGGCAATTTGATCTCTGGTTCCTCTGCCTTTTCTAAATCCAGCTTGAACATGTGGAAGTTCACGGTTCGTGTACCATTGAAGCCTGACTTGGAGAATTTTGAGCATTACTTTGCTAGTATGTGAGATGAGTGCAATTGTTTGGTAGTATGAACATTCTATGACATTGCCTTTCTTTGGGATTGGAATGAAAATTGACCCTTTCCAGTCCTGTGGCCACTGCTGATTTTTCCAAATTTGCTGGCATATTGAGTGCAGCACTTTAACAGCTTCATCTTTTAGGATTTGAAATAGCCCAGCTGGAATTCCATCACCTCCACTAGCTTTGTTCATGGTGATGTTTCCTAAAGCCCGCTTGACTTCACATTCCAGGATGTCTGGCTCTAGGTAAGTGATCACACCATCATAGTTATCTATGTCATGAATAACTTTTTTTGTTTAGTTCTTCTGTGTATTCTTGCCACCTCTTCTTAATATCTTCTGCTTCTTTTAGGTCCATACCATTTCTGTCCTTTATTGTGCCCATATTTGCATGAAATGTTCCCCTGGTATTTCTAATTTTCTTGAAGAGATTTCTAGTCTTTCCAATTCTTTGCTTTACTCTATTTCTTTATATTGATCACTGAAGAAGGCTTTATCTCTTCTTGTATTCTTTGGACCTCTGCATTCAAATGGGTATATCTTTCCTTTTCTGCTTTGCCTTTAGCTTCTCTTCTTTTCTCAGCTATTTGAAAGGCTTCCTCACAACCATTTTAACTTTTTGCATTTCTTTTTCTTGGGAATGGTCTTGACCACTGCCTCCTGTACAATGTCATGAACCTCTGCCATAGTTGTTCAAGAACTCTATCAAATCTAATCCCTTGAATGCATTTGTCACTTCCATTGTATAATCTTAAGGGATTTGATTTAGGTCATATCTGAATGGTCTAGAGGTTTTCCCTACTTTCTTCAATTTAAGTCTGAATTTGGCAATAAAGAGTTCATGATCTGAGCCACAGTCAGCTCCTGGTCTTGTTTTTGCTGACTGTATAGAGCTTCTTCATCTTTGGCTGCCAAGAATATAATCAATCTGATTTCAGTATTGACCATCTGGTGATGTCCATGTGCAGAGTCTTCTCTTGTGTTGTTCAGATCAGATCAGTCACTCAGTCATGTCTGACTCTTTGTGACCCCATGAATCGCAGCATGCCAGGCCTCCCTGTCCATCACCAACTCCCGGAGTTCACTCACACTCACATCCATCGAGTCAGTGACGCCATCCAGCCATCTCATCCTCTGTCGTCCCCTTCTCCTCCTGTCCCCAATCCGTCCCAGCATCAGAGTCTTTTCCAACGAGTCAACTCTTCACATGAGGTGGCCAAAGTACTGGAGTTTCAGCTTTAGCATCATTCCTTCCAAAGAAATCCCAGGGCTGATTTCCTTCAGAATGGACTGGTTGGATCTCCTTGCAGTCCAAGGGACTCTCAAGAGTCTTCTCCAACACCACAGTTCAAAAGCATCAATTCTTCAGCACTCAGCCTTCTTCACAGTCCAACTCTCACATCCATACATGACTACAGGAAAAACCATAGCCTTGACTAGATGAACCTTTGTTGCCAAAGTAATGTCTTTGCTCTTGAATATGCTATCTAGGTTGGTCGTAACTTTCCTTCCAAGGAGTAAGCTTCTTTTAATTTCGTGGCTGGAGTCACCATCTGCAGTGATTTTGGAGCCCAGAAAAATAAAGTCTGACACTGTTTCCACTGTTTCCCCATCTATTTCCCATGAAGTGGTGGGACCGGATGCCATGATCTTTGTTTTCTGAATATTGAGCTTTAAGCCAACTTTTTCACTCTCCACTTTCACTTTCTTTTTTTTTCCACTTTCACTTTCATCAAGAGGCTTTTGAGTTCCTCTTCACTTTCTGCCATAAGGGTGGTGTCATCTGCATATCTGAGGTTATTGATATTTCTCCCGGCAATCTTGATTCCAGCTTGTGCTTCTTCCAGTCCAGCGTTTCTCATGATGTACTCTGCATATAAGTTAAATAAACAGGTGACAATATACAGCCTTGATGTACTCCTTTTCCTATTTGGAACCAGTCTGTTGTTCCATGTCCAGTTCTAACTGTTGCTTCCTGACCTGCATACAAATTTCTCAAGGAAGAGGATATTTTCTATGACCAGTGTGTTCCCTTGGCACACCTCTGTTAGCCTTTGCCCTGCTTCATTTTGTACTCTAAGGCCAAATTTGTTTGTTATTCCATATATCTCTTGACTTTCTACTTTTGCATTCCAGTCCCCTATATTGAAATGAACATATTTTTCAAGTGTTAGTTCTAGAAGGTATTGTAGTTCTTCATAGAACCATTCAACTTCAGCTTCCTCAGTGTTTCTGCTTGGGCTGTAGGCTTGGATTACTGTGATAGTTAATGGTTTGGCTTGGAAACAAACAGAGCTCATTCTGTCGTTTTTGAGACTGCACCCATTTTAGACTCTTTTGCTAACTATGATGGCTACTCCATTTCTTCTAATGGATTCTTGTGCACAGTAGTAGATATAATGGTCATCTGAGTTAAATCCACCCATTCCAGTCCATTTTAGTTTACTGATTCCTAAAGCGTCTATATTCACTCTTGTCATCTCCTGTTTGACCACTTCCAATTTACCTTCATTCATGGACCTAACATTCCAGGTTCCTCTGCAATATTGCTCTTTACAGTATCAGACTTTACTTCCATCACTAGTCATATCCACAACTGGGTGTTGTTTTTGCTTTGGCTCCATCCCTTCATTCTTTCTGGAGTTATTTCTCCACTGATCTCCAGTAGCATATTGGGCACCTACCAACCTGGGGAGTTCATCTTTCAGTGTCCTATCTTTTTGCATTTTCATACTGTTCATAGGGTTTTCAAGGCAAGAATACTGAAGTGCTTTCTTTGCCTTTCCCTTCTCCAGTGGATCACATTTTGTTATAACTCTCCACCATGACCCACCCATCTTGGGTGGCCCTTCCTGGCATGGCTCATAGTTTCACTGAGTTAGACAAGGCTGTGTTTCATGTGATCAGTTTGATTAGTTTTCTGTGATTGTGGTTTTAACTTTGACTGCACTCCGAGGGATACGTATAAAAGGTTTATGGAAGCTTCCTGATGGGAGAGACTGACTGTGGGGAAAACTGGGTCTTGTTCTAATGGGCAAGACCATGCTCAGTAAATTTTTGATCCAATTTTCTGTTGATGGGTGGGGCTGTGTTCCCTCCCTGTTTTTTGACCTGAGACCAAACTATGGTGGAGGTAATGAAGATAACGGTGACCTCTTTCTAAAGGTCCCACGCACGCACTGCTGCACTCAGTGCCCCCGACCCTGTAGCAGGCCACCGCCAATCCTACCCCTCAGCTGGAAACTCCTGGACACTCACAGGCAAGTCTGGGTCAGTTTTCTGTGGGATCACTGCTCCTTTCTCCTGGGTCCTGGTGCGCAAAAAGTTTTTTTTGTACCCTCCATGAGTCTGCTTCCCTAGTCCTGTTTAAGTTCTGCAATCAAATACCACTAGCTTCCAAAGTAAAATTCCCTGGTGGGTTCTCAGTCCCTTTGCCAGATCCCCAGGTTGGGAAATCTGTTGTGGGTCCTAGAAGTTTCTTAACAGTGAGGAAATTTCTTTGGTATAATTGTTCTTCAGTTTGTGGGTCTTCTGCTCAGTGGCTCTATGGTGGGGTTAATGGCGACCTCCTCCTAGAGGACTTATGTCACACCTAGGTCTGCTGTACCCAGAGCCCCTGCCCCTGCTGCAGGCCACTGCTGACCCTGACCCGTACCTCTGCAAGAGACACTGAAACACTCAAAGCCAGGTCTGGCTCAGTCTTTGTGGGATCTCCTGTTGCGAATAAGGTTTTGTTTGAGCCCTCCAAGCATCTCTGGTGGGTATGGGGTTTGATTCTAAACTCCAATTTAACTTTCAACTAATATAATCTAACAGTATTGCAGAGGACAATATTGC
Organism: Bos javanicus; assembly: GCF_032452875.1. Lineage (NCBI taxonomy): Eukaryota > Metazoa > Chordata > Mammalia > Artiodactyla > Bovidae > Bos > Bos javanicus. The sequence continues at coordinate 39,793,984 of NC_083878.1, forward strand.
ATCATAAGATCTGGGTTTGCATCCTATGGGTTCTGTCTGAATTTACATTAATTCCCTTAGCTTTTTTATGCATCTTAAAATCTTTATTAGCAAGATGTTCAGATATCAGACTGTGTTAGTTATCATTACATGAAATACTCTATAAATAAAGTACATTAATTTTTTTTATTTCTCATCTAACATTTTGTGATTAGAAGAGAGTAAGAGCTGAGAGACACTGATTTGTTTTCCATTATTTACATTTCATCCCCAATTCTTTCTATATTTCCCTCAGTATCTCCTCCTCCATGCCTTCACATATTATATTGGATCATGACTCTTCCATTAGGAATTAGAACCTTATTTTACGCAGGAGGGGAGTGGTCTCTACAGCCAGAAAATAAGGAGGGGAAATTGTGTTCCTTGCATCTAAGTAAGAATTAGAAACATAACTATTATAGAAACATAGTTTTCAGTTTTCTTATATTTCCTGGCTGTAAATATAAACAGAAAGAGTTAACACCACTTTCTAAGGTCTAGACTATTGAGAAGGCAATCTCTCTCTCTTTTTAAATTTGAAACCATCAATTCACAAATAAGCAATTTTCCAGGAAGTTCAGAGACCTATAGTACTGACACTATATTGCTTTGTTTTCCTAAGAAACACAAGCACATGTAGGAAATAACAACAAAAAAGAAAACAGTTTTATTGTTACTTTATAACAAGCACAACGAAAGAAAATCTAATGTATTGTTAAAATATGATGAGGTTGAGCCAAATTGTTTTTCCAATTCCTTCATATCCATTCACATTCAAAAACAAACTCACAGTATTTGTGATAAAGTGTCAAATAAGAAAGCATGCCTGTACATAAGGATATTATACTGTAATGAATTTTAACAGATAAATGTATTTAAGTATTAAATATGAAAAAATTTTGTGGCAACAGAAGTATTTTTTCTTCATTCATATACATTTGATTCAAGATAGGAGACAAAAGATATCTCTATGTGTATCAATAAAAATCAGTTCCCTTGAAACAATTTTTTTTGGGGGGGGCAGTTTTTTTTTTATAAAAATACATGCATAAAACTGATAAGCTAAATAACTGGTGGCTACCTGAAATCTTTCCAAAATTTGGGTTATGATTCTAAATATAATATCCTCTTTAATCACTTGCTTTATCTTTCATTTATAAAACTTAATTTTGTAATTGTAACTGCCATTAATGTATATACTATAAAGAATTTTCAGATATTCTTGTAACAAAGGAGACTAACAAGAATTTGCTGAATGATGAGCAAGTGTTAATAAAGAAACTAAAATTATCTTAAGAACAAAGTAGAGGCACTCAAGAAGCAAATTTTATTATTTATTTTTCATTTAACTTCGTGTATAATTTTATTTGCATTCAGAGAGATAACCTCTGGTGGCACAGAGGTTAAAGCGTCTGCCTGCAATATGGGAGACCTGGGTTCAATCCCTGGGTCGGAAAGATCCCCTGGAGAAGGAAATGGCAACCCACTCCAGTATTCTTGCCTGGAAAATCCCAAGGACAGAGGAGCTTGGTGGGCTACAGTCCACGGGTCGCAAAGAGTCAGACACTACTGAGCGACTTCACTTTCACTTTCAGAGAGATGCTTTGTCTTTCAGTTTTTGACTGTTTCTGATATAAACCCAGTAATTGTGTACAAAATGTAGGTGTTTTTTAAACATTCCTAATTTGGAAAAAAAAATATAAAACCCAGTTCACATGGCTGAGGTCTTTTTCCATGTTCTCGCCTTCAACAGACAGACTCAACACTTTGCATTCTTATTTCACAGACACATACTTTTATTAATCTTGAAGAAAATAAAACTGTTCTATTGTAACAATATAATATATATTTCTGGTTAATCAAGTTAGAGAAATCATAAGATCCTACTTATAAATTATGTTTAAAAGACTTGCTCCTTAGAAGAAAGGCTATTACAAACCTAAACAGCATATTACCAAGCAGAGACATTACTTTGCCAACAAAGGTCCGTACAGTCAAAGCTATGTTTTTTACATTAGCTGTGTATGGATTAGAGAGCTGGACCATAAAGAGAGCTGAATGCTGAAGAACTGATGCTTTTGAACTGTGGTGTTGGAGAAGACTCTTGAGAGTCCCTTGGATTGCAAGAGATCCAATCAGTAAATCCTAAAGGAAATCAGTCCTGAATATTCATTGGAAAGATGGATGCTGAAGTTGAACATGAATCTGTGTAAACTCTGGGAGTTGGTGATGGACAAGGAGGCCTGGCATGCTGCAATCCATAGCGTCTCAGAGTCGGACACGACTGAGCAACTGAACTAAACTGAACTGATCCTTGCATTGTCCTCTGCATTTTCATTTTGCTTTTTGTTGCCTGTTTCTTCTTCTTGTTCTTTTTTTTTTTTTTAGTTTAGTTTTTCTGTTTTCTTTTCCAGTTGTCTAATTTCTCAGTAGATCATTCCATGAGAAATCAAATTACTCTCTTGACACTAATATCTTCACATATATAGTTCTTAAATACTAAAACATCTCTTTCAGTTCAGTTCATTCACTCAGTCATGTCTGACTCTTTGCAATATCATGGACTGTAGCATGCCAGGCTTCCCTGTCCATCACCAACTCCCAGAGCTTTCTCAAACTCACCCCCATAGAGTCAGTGATGCCATGCCAACCATCTCATCCTCTTTCATCCCCTCTTCTCCCACCATCAATCTTCTCCAGCACAGTCTTTTCCAATGAGTCAGTTCTTCGCATCAGGTGGTCAAAGTATTGGAGTTTCAGCTTCAGCATCAGTCCTTCAAATGAATATTCAGGACTGATTTGCTTTAGGATTGAATGGTTTAATCCCCTTGCAGTCCAAGGGACTCTCAAGAATCTTCGCCACACCACAGTACAAAAGCATCAATTCTTTGCACTCAGCTTTCATTATACTCCAAATCTCACATCCATCTTAAACATCCAGATGTTCAAGTTGAATTTAGAAAAGGCAGAGAAACCAGAGATCAAGTTGCCAAAATTCATTGGATCATCCAAAAAGCAAGAGAGTTCCAGAAAAACATCTATTTCTGCTTTATTGATTATGCTAAACCCTTTGACTGTGTGGATCACAGCTCACAATGTACTCTGCATATAAGTTATATAAGCAGGGTGACAATATATAGCTTTGACATACTCCTTTCCTGATATGGAACCAGTCTGTTGTTCAATGTCCAGTTCTAACTGTTGCTCTTTGACCTGCGTACAGATTTCTCAGGAGGCAGATCAGGTGGTCTGGTATTCCCATCTCTTGAAAAATTTTCCAGTTTGTTGTGATTCACACAGTGAAAGGCTTTGGCATAGTCAATAAAGCAGAAATAGATGATTTTCTGGAACTCTTTTGCTTTTTTGATGATCCAGCAGATGTTGGCAATTTGATCTCTGGTTCCTCTTCCTTTTCTAAATCTAGCTTGAACGACTGGAAGTTGATGGTTCATGCACTGTTTTAGCTTGGCATGGAGAATTTTGAGCATTATTTCGCTAGCACGTGAGATGAGTGCAATTGTGCAGTAGTTTGAACATTCTTTGGCATCTCCTTTCTTTGGGATTGGAATGAAAACCGACCTTTTCCAGTCCTGTGGCCACTGTTGAGTTTTCCAAATTTGCTGACATACTGAGTGCAGCACTTTCACAGCATCATTTTTTAGGATTTGAAATAGAATTTGAATTCATCTGGAATTCCATCACCTTCACTAGCTCTGTTCATAGTGATGTTTCTTAAGGCCCACTTGACTTTGCATTCTAGGATGTCTGGCTCTAGGTGAGTGATCACACCATTGTTGTTATCTGGGTCTTGAAGATCTTTTTTGTATAGTTCTTCTGTGTATTTTCCCCACCTCTTCTTAATATCTTCTGCTTCTGATAGGAATTTGCATTAGTTAAGCCAAACATCTCCTTTGGTGAAACTAATAACTTACTCCTTTTTGATGCATTACAAAGAGTCTCCTAAATATTCTATATTATGGAAATTCTGAGATCATTCTCAAGCCTTTCTAAGGAAATTCACAGGGATACATTGGTTATGCTGCTGGTGCAGTTCTAAACCACCACAATGAAGTGAACATTGTAATAATGAGAGCCACATCACTTTTTTTTGGTTTCCCAGTGCATATGAAAGTTATGTTTAATATACAATTGTCTATTACCTGTGCAATAGCATGTCTTAAAAAGTGTACATACCTAAATAAAAAGTGCCTTATTGCCCTGAGTGCTAACCATCATTGGAGCCTTCAGCAAGTTGTAGTATCAGCAATATCAAAGATCACAGATCATGATAACAAATATAACAATAATGAAAAAGTCTGAAATACTGCACAGGTCACCAAATGTGATGCAAAAACATAGAGTGAGCAAATGAAATGTTGTTGGAAAAAATGGCAGTAAGACACTTGCTAGACACAGGCTGCCACAAGCCTTCAATTAAAAAAAAATAAAGCAGTATCTAAAAAAGCAATAATGTGAGGCACAGTGAAATGGTATATGCCTGTACAAGGGAATGGTTTCTCAGGGGTACTCTTATTTTTTCTTTGACTTAGGATATTTACACAGATATAATTAGCATTTTCCTAATAGTTACCATTAGCCTTACAAATTGCTATTGTGTTTTGAATTAAAATATCTTTTCTTACAGCAGAGCCAAAATGTGTGGATGAAACATCATACCTATTAGCCTTGAGAAACAGGATTGATATTTGTAATCAAATAAGTGAAAAACTCCATGTCTTTTTGGTGGAGAATAATGGAAATTTGAAGTGGACCATGCTTCAGAATTTAGGTGGCCAGGCTTTGGACCATCTAAGAAATCAGCACATCTAAGAAAATTAAATTTTAACAAATAAAGAACAATAAATAGATGCCATCAGGAAGGACTGTAACGGTAGCCCTGTTTTGTTGACTGTTACATCTCCACCTGACTAAAACTCTGGGCTGAAGGATTGATATCCATTAGGAGAAGGCAATGGCAACCCACTCCAGTACTCTTGCCTGGAAAATCCCATGGCTGGAGGAGCCTGGTAGGCTGCAGTTCATGGGGTCGCTAAGAGTCAGACACGACTGAGCTACTTCACTTTAATGCATTGGAGAAGGAAATGGCAACCCACTCCAGTGTTCTTGCCTGGAGAATCCCAGGGATGGGGGAGCCTGGTGGGCTGCCATCTATGGGGTCACACAGAGTCAGACACGACTGAAGCAACTTAGCAGGAGCAGCAGCAGCAGCAGACTTCTATGTAGAGCTTCCCTGGTAGCTCAGGTGGTAAAGAATCTGCCTGCAATACAGGAGACCCCTGGTCATTTCCTGGGTTGGGAAAATCCCCTGGAGGATGGCATGGAAACCCACTCCAGTATTCTTGGGCTTCCCTGGTGGCTCAGACAGTAAAGATTCCACCTGCAGTGAGGGAGACCTGGGTTCAATCCTTGGGTTGGGAAGATCCCCTGGAGGAGGGGATGTTAACCCATTCTAGTATTCTTGCCTGTAGAATCCTCATGGACAGAGGAACCTGGTGGGCTACAGTCCAAGGGGTTGCAGAGTCGGACACATCTGAGTAACTAAACACACAGCAATAGTGAAAATAGTTTATAAAATGAGAACTTCACCATGTGGTTTAATACTTTTGTTATGGATGTCACATCTTCCCAGTTCATTAATCTGTTACTCATGTACCTCCAAAATCTAGCAACACCCTATTCCTTTTGTTAGGTCATGTGCTCATTAATTCATTTGTTCATTCAGCAAGGCTTATTAGCCAGTTACAATATTCCAGGCTCTGAGTTAGTTTCTGGAGAATTCACTTTCAGCTGTATACAGAAGAGAAGTAAATACATGTGTATCACAAAAGACTGATATGTAAATGGTCATAGCAATTTTATGCAGAAACAGACAAAAAACAAAAATGGGGCCAATGCTCATTAACAAGTGAATGGACAAGTACCTTATGGGGCATCTGCACAAAGGTATGCTACTCAAAAATTTTTAAATGGGCAACAATTGGACACATGGTTGAAAAGAATTGGAGATGAGGGAGGTTTGATGTCAACACCCCTCCAGAATTACCAGAGCTAAATATAATAAAGCTAATAAAGCAAAAACATCTCACCATAGAATGCATAGAGACAAAACATAACCAAAGAGTCATGGTGCCTGTTTTTGCTTTAACTGGAAAAATTAGCAGTGTCTAGAGTTGGACATGACTGAAGCGACTTAGCAGCAGCTGCAGCAGCATCCAAGACTAGATGTGGTTTACTCGAACACTATTCATAGTTAAACAGAAGCTGGTGGAGAATACTACTAACTGGTATTTTAAAATAATTTCCTCATATAAGTGGAAGCGTGAATGTAAATTTAATTACATTTTATAGCTCTTGGATAATTTATTTACTAGAGTTGCATCAGATATTATTTATCTTCTATTAGATGTCTGGTAATCTGTAAATTTTTATAACATAGTAATTAATGAGACTCAATTTCTTATAGTTTCAGTATTCTTATCTAATCAGGGAAACATGTTTTAACTAACAGTTTCTCTCTCTCAACCTCTCTGTCTCTCTCTCTCTCATATGTACATACCCATGCATACGCATACATGCACACACACACACACACACACACACACACACGTGCTACTATCTGAACCACCAGGGAAGCCCCATACAAAAGGATATACTATTAAAATTCCTCCTTTGAATTGGATGTATTTCAAACTCCAACCCAAATCTTATCATCTTCAGCATCTTCTTGAATATAACTTTCATTCCACACCTATTGAACTTTCTTATTTTCCTACATGCACCATAATGATGGACAAATAGAAATGAAAGCACACAGATCCCCTTTCATTGCTTAATGAAGTCACCATATCCAAAAAACAGTTTTTGAGGCAGAAACATCAGGTGCAGCTTGTAGGTCCATTTCAGGGCTGGCTCTTGATTGAAACATGAAGGATGAAACTTCAAACTCAAGACCAGGGGAAGGAACTGTTTCATGTTACTTCATCAAAATACAAACAAGGTGAGGTTTTTTTCATTAATGAGACATAGGTTTGATCTCTTTCCACACTGAGTTGCAAAATATTTGTAAGTCTTAATGAAACTAGTTTAATGATATTTTTAAGACTTGCAAATGTACTGATCTACCAAGATCTAAGTTAATCAAAACCTCACTTGAAAGTATGAATTTTGGAATCATGCAAATTCTGGAATTCATCATGTATGACAAATAATAATGAACAGTTTGACCTTCCAAGTTGTTTGATTTTTCTTCCTCCAGCAAAGAGAAAGTTGACAGACAAGCTCCTATCTTTACCTACTCATTAGTCACAATATACGACTAGAAATATCCAATTGTTTTGCCCATTTGCTAATGCTGACCTGAGCTTTCTGCTTCCCTGCAAGATAAAACCTGTTTTCAGCTTTTACTTTACAAAGTAACCACAGAGCTACAACAGGAAAACAAAAATATTCTGAATTTTATGGAGTCTCAAATGTTTATAAGATAATAAGTTTCAGCATTAAAATACCTTGTGGAGAAACAAAGAAGATCAAAATGGCGTGGAACTCACTTCCTCCCACGAATACATAAAAAAATACATGTATATATGGAACAACTCTCACTTAAAACTACTTAGAAACTGGCAGAAAGACCCCTCTACAACCATGGCTTTAAGATCCACAGAGAATTGGGGAGGAAGGGAAGAGAAGTAATAAGGTTGGGACCTGTGCCCAGGAAGAAGACTCAGAGGAAAAGGGAGATTATGCAGCTCTCCCAGCAAAGCCCTGGGCACATGAAGACTATGCAGGGATGCTCCCACACAGGGACATCACTTGAAGTCCATAATTGGTAATTATTTCATGAATTTCATAGAAACAGTGAAAGTTATGCAAAATGAGAAGGGAGAAGAATCAGTCTCAATTGAAAGAATAACAGAAGAACCCTGAAAAACAAATAATGAAACAGAAGTAAACAATTATCAGATAAAGAAATCAAAGCATAAGTAGTAAGAATGCTAATGGAGTTAGGGAAAAGAATAGATGAACACAGTGAGAGCTGTAACAAGGAAACAGAAAATATGAAACAGAAACTATCAGAACTAATCACTACAATAATTGAAATGGAAAACACACTAGAAGGAGTTAATAGTAGACCCAGTGATAAAAAAGAATGCATAAGAGATCTGGAAGATGGAATGATGGAAAGCATCCAATCAGAACAGAAAAAGGAAAAACAAATTTAAAAAATGATAACAGTTTAAGAGCCCTCTGGGATAATATCAAGCATACCAATATTTGGAATATAGAGGTCCCAGAAGGAGAAGAGGGAGAGAAAGGGTCAAATCAAATCTATTAGGCACCATTGAAGATGTTATTAAGCAAATAATTTGCCACAAAACATTCTCAAATTGCTAGTGTAAATGTTAAAAACAAATAGATTCTATATTCCAATAGATCTTAATTTAAAATTGAACCCAATACCTATTAACCACATTACCTCTTATTATCTTAGACAGTTTAAGCCTAGAAACACTCAAAATGTTTCAACTATAAAATGGAAAAGCAATCTGTAATATACATTTTGGGGAGAATAGGAGATGAAGTAATCTACAAAACATTGAAAAATATCTTTATATAATAAATGTTTAAAAGTGGTTATGTAGAATTCCATTTTCTCCATAATGGAGTAAAGAGTGTCACATTTACCCTCATGCCATAGAAAATCATAATTCTGGACAAGATATATAAAGCAAAACTTTGCAGGCACTGGGCAACATATCACATAGTGCTTTGATCAGTCAGAGAAGTGAAATACATTAGAAGAGCTACACATTTACCTCAATTTCCTACCTGGGGGATTTTCTAAACTTTAGCAAAATAGAAGTGAAGTGAAGTCGCTCGGTCGTGTCTGACTCTTTGCGACCCCGTGGACTGTAGCCCACCAGGCTCCTCCAACCATGGGATTCTCCAGGCAAGAATACTAGAGTGGGTTGCCATTGCCTTATACTAGAGTGGGTTGCCATTGCCTTCTCCAGGGGATCTTCCCACCCAGGGATCGAACCCAGGTCTCCCACATTGCAGGCAGACACTTTAACCTCTGAGCCACCTAAAGGGGTAGCAAAGTAGAAGTATAACACAAATAAACAGCAGTGGTTTCACTAGTTGGGAGGAAGAAGACGGCAGAGTTCATGCTGAGATAAAGGTATTAGAATGAAGGTGCATTCACAGACAAAGAGTTCTAGACATGGTCCTTTAGGTCCCTTTGACTTTTTGGTCGAATGTTAGCTAACTTAACTGAGCAAACGTCTGTAGTTGTGAGCACAAATAGAATTGTTGCAACTACAGAGGTTCACAATGTTAGGAGACTTTGGAGTTTTGACAAAGAGTGAGTTGAGTTGATTTTGAGACTGAAGTTGATTTGAAGGCAACCCAAAGATAGTACAAATGTTGTAATAGGCAAAGGATTTATGCAATAACTATAAATACATAGAAGAAATTCAAATGGACATAAGTCATTGAACACATAGACAGTCTTAGGAGAAAAATGAAAGCTATAACAAAAGAAAATAAAAATTATAAATGCATAAATATAATATCTGCAATTAAGAATTCCCTGGATTAATCTACAGTCAGATTGTATGGTGACAACCTGAGTAAAGTACAGAGAAAGAGAGACAATCCTACTTATAAAATCAAGAGGAAAGATATTTTTAAAAACTCAACATAGACTTACTGACTTGTAGAAAATATTTAGTAGCAAGATATACATAACTGGAGGGCTTCCATGGTGGCTGAGATGGTAAAGAATCTTCCTGCAGTGAAGGAGAACTGGGTTTGATCCCTGGGTCAGGAGAATCCTCTGGAGAAGGAAAGGGCTACCCACTCCAGTATTCTAGCCTGGAGAATTTCATGGACAGTGGAGCCTGGCGGGATGCAGTCCATGGGCTTGCAAAGAGTTGCACATGACTGAGCAACTAACACTTTCACTTTATACATAATTGGAATCCTCTGAATGAAAAGACGTGAGGGCTAGAAAAAAAAAAAAAACTGAATTTCTAAGTTTGATGAGGAATATCAACCCAAATATTTAAGATATTAAACAAATCCCAAGTAAGATAAACACACACACAAATATACACAGGCAAATATAAGCAGGCACGTCATAGACAATTGTGGAAAAACAAACATAAAAAGAAAATTATTAAAAGAAATAAGACAAAATGAAATGTTCTATAGATATAAATTTATATATATATATATATATATATATAAGCAGTGGACAAGAATAACTGCTGAATTTTCATCAGAAACAACTCAAACCACAAAGAAATGCAATGGCATATTTAAGGTGCTGAAAGATGAAACATATCATATCAATTAGAAATCCATATCTAGTAAAACAATCTTTGGAAAAACGGAGGTGAAATAAAGGATTTAAAATGAAACAACAGCCAAGCGAAGTTATTGCCAGAAGCCTGGCTCTCTTTCCAAGAAATATTAAAGACTATCATTAAGGGTGACGGGATGTTATACCCAATGGAAATATAAGCCTACATGATGCAAAGAACACTAAAAATAACAAATAAATTGGTTAATTTACAAATTGGTAGTAGATTTACAAATAAATAGATTTATTTCTTAATTTATTTAAAAGATACTTATTTACAGCAAAACAATAACAATATATTATAGGGCTTATATCATATATTGAAATAAAACGTGTGACAATAAAAGCTGGGAATTCTAAAGTACAAAAGAATAGCAAATAATTTATATTTTAAAGAAAAAACAATTGTTATAAAGACATGATTAAAAGACAATTAGTCAAGAAGCTATATCTCCACTAAATGTGCACAATCCTAAAAATAAAAGATTAAATTATGTAATGCAAAAACTGAAAGAACTAAAGGGAGAATTAGACAAGGTCACCATAATAGTGGTACATTTCAACATATTTTCTCAGTAATTGACAAAAGCCATGAGTCAGAAAAGATCTACCCCTATCTTACATCATGAGATGAGATTAATTTGATGAAGCTCACAGACTTAAAAGTAAAAGCTAAGACTATAAAAAATTTAGGGAAAAATAACTAGAATAGGCAGAGTTGTTGTTGCTGTTGTTTTTCAACAGGATAAAGAAAGGAATATTCATAAAATTTTATTGACAAATTTGACTTCATTGAAATTAAAAACTTCTCTGAAAAAAAAATCGTTAAGAAAATGAATAGGCAAGAATCAGACTGGGAAAAAATATTTTCAATACATATATCTGACAAAAGGCTTGAATTAACATTTTTAGGCATCAAGGCCAATTTAAACTACAAAGAGATACATTATATACTCACTACATATACAATAGAACTTCTAAGATATAAATATGATAGGACCAAATGCTGACAATGATATGAAACAAAGGGACCTTTCATACATTACTTCTGAGAATGCACATAGTTGTAATCATTTGGGAAAACAGCTTGCCAGTGACTCATAAGTTTAAATGTATGCAACCATTTCATTACTAGATTTTAAGCTAGAAAATCAAATTCAAGTATAGTCCATATTTGATGAATGGAATAAAGTCCAACAATGAATGGAATATAGAGGAATAAATTCATAGAATATTGATAAGCAATAAAATATATCATGGTGCTATCACAGATAAGATGGTGAATCCAAAAACAAAGTACAGAAGAGTACATACGGTATGATATATTTACATAAAGTTCTAGAACAGACAAAGCTAATCTATGGTGATAGAAATCTGGTTGCTTCCATGAGTGTGAAAGGGTAGGAGGTTACTTTTTTCTGAATGATAAAAATATTCCATATCTTGATAGATTTCTGGATGCCATAAGTGTTTGGGTTTGTCAAAATTTATGAACTATATTCTTAAACTCTATTGTATGAATAGCACACAATGCTGCTGCTGCTGGAAAATGGTATGTTTCTTTCTCTCTCCTCCCTCTCCTTCAATTTTCTGGCTGCCTCTTGCCAAACTTTTTCCTTCCAAGGACACTATTTTATTCATAATTTTTCAAATATGACCTAGAGCCTAGCTTCTTTTAAAGGATTAATCATTTTTCTTTCTTCCAGAAATATGATTATGGATTTAGGATTGTTACTTATCTAATGCTAACATGCCAATTCATTTTATTTTAAGAACTATTTTAAGGATTTACACAAATGGATATGCTTCTTTGACTTTGATCAGAATTTTTCACTGATTTCAGTTTTAATGTTATTGTTCAAAGTATTTTTAAAAATAAATAATAAAATTACTTTGACATTCTCTTTGGATTATGTTTTAAATTCACAATAGAAAATAAGTCTCATAACATAATGGTAATCTGTGTTTCAAGGGAAAATGCTATTGTGGTATTAGAGTTCCATATTATTTACCAGCTCTTGTAAATAATTGGGTTTTTTAATTTATTTTATAATAACCATCAATCAAGTCCACTATTAAAATTGGGAAATTCTCTGCACCAGTAGTGTTCAGGTGATTATACATGGAAGCCAGGAGTTTGAGCCCCTGTTGTGCTTATGAAGGACACATAGATTTTAAGTCTTTTATACATATGCAGACACATGCTAATACTACCAAAAAAAGGTGGAATTTATAAAGTTAAATGTAGATAACAAGTGAAGCTGTGATAGCAGAAATACTAAAACAGAATAAATTTGTTTCAAATATTCTATATGTATAACATTAAGTCAAGCATCTTTCAGACTAGGTTCAAAAGATACAACTCAAATATAAATAAAGAAATTATTATATAAAATATATTTATTAATACCTACAATAATTTCTCCTTCTTTTAAGGACAAATACAAATTTAAAAATTTTTCTGGCGAAATAAACAGAAACTCTTCTCAAATCATGTTTTTTAGAGGATTGCCTTAAGAAACTTGTAACTGTGTATTCCTTCTCTGCCCCTTTGAAATATCTGTATATCTTTTTAAAAGCTAGATAACATCTTGTCAACTTTATAAGCCTTTCCTCAAGGAACTGGAAAACATTTTTAAAAATGTAACCAAGGAAGATAGTGCCCCTACCCACCAGCTTCTGTGGGGGAATACGAACCTAATTCCGCTGGCCCCCTGGCTACAAACCTACCTCCTTTCAGAGATATAAGAATGTATGTTTTCTTTGGATAAAGGCAATTAGCAAACACAAGTGGCAAACACAATTACTCTAATTATCAGGTGAATTTAGGATGAACTATGTGTGACAAATGATGCTGTTAAGACCTCTTACTTGATGACTGACTACTGTTTATTTTGAAAACTGTATACAGTGAGCTGTATCAGCTTGACAATATGAAGCAGTAAGATTTCTTTTTGTCTTTTACCTGGAATGAGTTTCACATTCTTGTTTAATGATTATTCAATAATAAAAATGTTTTCATCCTCTGCTACTTTTTGCAGAGATTTTTCTGGTATGACAAATAATTTTGTTTTTAATTGTATTTCCCCTACACTCTCTGCACCAGCTTTTGTGCTTTTCACAGACTTGATAGGCTAAGATTATCCCACAGAGCTGGAGTTTACGTGAAGAAGGTCCAGAGACAAGTTGAAATTTTCTGTAAGCCTTGAAGTTTCAAAGCAGACTCCTGGAGAAGGATTCTTGTCTCAAAAAAGGTGTTCACTACATGATTATTTTCTTCATTTTTCAAAGAAAAAATGTTAGGTTTCAGATGGTTAAATATCTTGAAGGAGAATTAAACATATATATTTTGCTAACAATATTATCTTACTACAGATACTTTGGAACTTGGAAACAGAATCAAACACTGAATTTACATAGTCTCTATAATTTTAATTGTTTGACACAAATCCGTAAAGCATTTTAAAGAGTTTTATGTAGAAGCAGTGCAATGTGTCTACCAGTGCTATGATTCAATTCATTTAATTACTACGGCTGCCTGTGGGATCTTCCCAGACAGGGGATGAAATCTGTGTCTCTTGCATTGGCAGGTGGATTCTTAACCACTAGGCAGCCAGGGGAACCTTCTATGATTCTGTATTGAACCAAGAAAATGTGCTTATAATTCTCATTATGGATTATTTCAATGTGACACCTATCAATTCAATCATCAAAATCTGAAGGATTCTTTCCCCCCCTAAGTTAGAATCTATTGAGTGAACAAATTGTATATTAATAGAGTTGTTTCATAGACTGTTGTAGGGAATCTTTATTTTTTTTTTGTCTGAGTGCACACTCAGGAAGGATTAAACTTCGTTTCCCAAAAAGTATATGGATAGGACATGAATGATAAAGTCATGTTCACAAGCATTCATGACTTCTTTATTAGATTTCAGAAGATGATATGAATCCTAAAATTTATACTTGAATAAGGCCTTCAAAGTAACCTCTTTTGGTTGGATGAGAAGTCTGGTGTTCGGTATGATTGAATTATATGATAAAAAGGAACAACATCAATCTTTTTGAGACAATTTTTTCTGGACTTGGTTTTTAAAACATTTATAGGTATTGCCTCTTCCAAGAAGTTTGAGGTTTTATAACTGAGTGGAAATGTCTTCAAGCTAAATAGTGTAATTTGTATCCACAGACGGCAAAAATCACACAGCAAAAATACCAGTGAACTTGAATTTTGAAAGGTCATGTATTCCTTCTGCCTTTCCAGCTAAGAGTTATTATGAGTCTGTGAAGGTAATTGCATTTCATGTACCTTTATTACTTCATGTGTAAAATAAAAGCACTGCATCAGAATTGCTTTCCAATTGCCTGTTTTTAAAAGTATTCTTGAGATGCCATTCCAAATTAGTAAAAGATCAATGAGGAAGAAATAACAGTAACAGAAATATTAACACACACTCTAGTGATGATTCACTGTTTAAGTGACATACCTGGCTAATCGAAGGAAAACAAATTTTCCTTTTGATTGGTTTTCTTTTGTTGCATCCACTCAGATATTAAGATAGAAATAATATGAGTCTATATTTTTCTTTTCCTTTCATTTAGTTGACCTTTGATACATTTCTTTTTTCTTAAATTTCCTAACGAGAAAGTCAACGAATGTATAAATTGGCATGAGGACATGTGCAATTGAATGTGCTTTTCCATTTTAAGTGACCTTACCTTGTGAATGCATTAAAGTGCTGACACTCAGGAGGTGCTGAGTTCAGGAGAATCAATGAGTCCAGGAATTTCTGAAAGGTCATAGATTTTACTGCAATTCATTTGACAGTTTTGTTTTGTTTTTTTCTAATTTTGAAGCTGCTCCATAAAACTCATTGTTAGTAAATGATTTATATAAATTCATTTATATAGTTCGGATCTTAAGATCTATTATTTACCATTGCAACTGAAATCATTTTACCATTAAAATAACTTGGGAAAATTATATTCCATTATTAAAGATAATAATTGCAGTAAGGGGAGTCCTGTCCAGAGGCCAAACACCTGAGACAAGTCAATTATCATCTAAGTAAATCTAATCTTCTTTCTATTTTGCCTAACATGATCCCAGGTACTAATTTGACTATACATTTTTTTTCTTACTTAAAACAACTGATTGATTTGGGTTAGACATAATTTTTTTATAATTAATGTATTTATTTTAATTGGAAGCTAATTACGCTACAATATTGTAGTGGTTTTTAACATACATTGACATGAATCAGCCACGGGTGTACATGTATCCCCCATTTGGAACCACCCCACCTCCTTCCCCATCCCATCCCTCTTGGTTGTACTAGTGTACCAGCTTTGAGACCCTGTTTCATGTATTAAACTTGCACTGGTCAAATATTTCACATATGGTAATACACATGTCTCAGCGTTATTCTTTCAAATCATCCCACCCTCACCTTCTCCCACAAGTCCAAAAGACTGTTCTTTACATCTGTGTCTCTTTTGCTGTCTCACATATAGGATAATCATTACCATCTTTCTAAATTCCATATATATGCGTTAGTATGCTGTATTGGTGTTTTTCTTTCTGACGTACTTCACTCTGTATAAAAGGCTCCAGTTTCATCCACCTCATTAGAACTGATTCAAATGAATTCTTTTTAATGGCTGAGTAATATTGATGCTTTTGAACTGTGGTGTTGGAGAAGACTCTTGAGAGTCCCTTGGACTGCAAGGAGATCCAACCAGTCCATTCTGAAGGAGATCAGCCCTGGGATTCCTTTGGAAGGAATGATGCTAAAGCCACCAGTCCAGGTTCGATGCACAGTACTGGATGCTTGGGGCTGGTGCACTGGGACGACCCAGAGGGAGGGTACGGGAGGGAGGAGGGAGGAGGGTTCAGGATGGGGAACGCAGGTATACCTGTGGCAGATTCATTTCGATATTTGGCAAAACTAATACAATATTGTAAAGTTTAAAAATAAAATAAAATTAAAACTCAAAAAAAAAAATAAAAATAAAGCTGAAACTCCAGTACTTTGGCCACCTCATTGGAAGAGTTGACTCATTGGAAAAGACTCTGATGCTGGGAGGGATTGGGGGCAGGAGGAGAAGAGGATGACAGAGAATGAGATGGCTGGATGGCATCACTGACTCGATGGATGTGAGTCTGAGTGAACTCCAGGAGTTGGTGATGAACAGGGAGGCCTGGCGTCCTGCCATTCATGGGGTCTCAAAGAGTCGGACATGACTGAGTGACTGAACAACTGACTGACTTGTTATCAATTTTGTACCTTTAAGAATCCAATCTTCAGTACCCATTTTTACTTAGGAGTGTGATTACTGGCTTGATTGCCGTGTCCCCCTTTTGACTCTCATTTTTCTCCCCCAGGTCACCTCTATCTCCTCCCTCCTCCTTCTCTTCTCTACCCAATGCGGTGAATCTCTTTGGGTTTTCTGAGCTGTGGAGAGCACTTAGGGAACTGATTACTGGCTAGATATGTCTCTCTCCTTTTGACTCCCCCTCTTCTCCTCCTGGTTACCTCTATCTCCTTCCTCTCTCTTCTCTTCTCTATGTAACTCTGTGAACCCATCTGGGTGTTCCAGACTGTGGAGAGCACATAGGGAATTGATTACTGGCTAGATTGCTCTCTCCTCTTTTAATTTCCCCTCTTCTCCTCCTGGTCACTTCTGTCTCCCAAATCCATCTTCTCTGTGTAACTCTGTGATAGGGAGTCTACCTGAAAAAGCATTCAGAATAATGATAGTAAAAATGACCAAAAATTTAGAAAACAAAATGGAGTTATAGATAAATAGTCTGGAGACAAGGATTGCGAAGATGCAAGAAACATTTAACAAGGACCTAGAAGAAATAAAAGAGAGTCAATCTATAATGAATAATGCAATAACTGAGATCAAAAACACTCTTGAGAGAACAGATGAAAGGTTGTTGCTGACCCACTAAAAGATGCTAGAATTCTTGGCCTCCGGAAGAGAAGAATTCAATCCAGGGCCAGAGACGAGGCTTGATTGCTCAGAGCTTTTGTGCAATAGAGTTTTATTGAACTATAAAAGGGATAGAGAAAGCTTCTGACATAGACATCAGAAGAGGGCAGAAAGAATACCCCCTTGCTAGTGTTAGCAATGGAGTTATATACTTTTTAATTAGTTATTACAATGAATCGAAAGAATGTCTCAAATTTGTGAAAATTTTACCAGACCTATTCCCACAATTTACACTTTAGGATAAAAAGATTAGAATTTAACAATAGAAAGACCCTCAAGACCCACCCCTATAATATACATTCTAAAATATCAGGATTCAGTTCAGTTCATTTTTTTAAATTTTATTTTATTTTTAAACTTTACATAATTGTATTAGTTTTGCCAAATATCAAAATGAATCTGCCACAGGTATACATGTGTTCCCCATCCTGAACACTCCTCCCTCCTCCCTCCCCATACCATCCCTCTGGGTCGTCCCAGTTCAGTTCAGTTCAGTTGCTCAGTCATGTCCGAATCTTTGAGACCCCATGAATGGCAGCACGCCAGGCCTCCCTGTCCATCACCAACTCCTGGAGTTCACTCAGACTCACATCCATCGAGTCAGTGATGCCATCCAGCCATCTCATTCTCTGTCGTCCCCTTCTCCTCTTGCCCCCAATCCCTCCCAGCATCAGAGTCTTTTCCAATGAGTCAACTCTTCGCATGAGGTGGCCAAAGTACTGGAGTTTCAGCTTTAGCATCATCCTTCCAAAGAAATCCCAGGGCTGATCTCCTTCAGAATGAACTGGTTGGATCTCCTTGCAGTCCAAGGGACTCTCAAGAGTCTTCTCCAACACCACAGTTCAAAAGCATCAATTCTTCGGCACTCATCCTTCTTCACAGTCCAACTCTCACATCCATACATGACTACAGGAGAAACCATAGCCTTGACTAGACGAACCTTTGTTGGCAAAGTAAGGTCTCTGCTTTTGAATATGCTATCTAGGTTGGTCATAACTTTCCTTCCAAGGAGTAAGCTTCTTTTAATTCCATGGCTGCAGTCACCATCTGCAGTGATTTTGGAGCCCAAAAAAATAAATGACACTGTTTCCACTGTTTCCCCATCTATTTGCCATGAAGTGGTGGGACCGGATGCCATGATCTTTGTTTTCTGAATGTTGAGCTTTACGCCAACTTTTTCACTCTCCTCTTTCACCTTCATCAAGAGGCTTTTGAGTTCCTCTTCACTTTCTGCCATAAGGGTGGTGTCATCTGCATATCTGAGGTTATTGATATTTCTCCCGGCAATCTTGATTCCAGCTTGTGTTTCTTCCAGTCCAGCATTTCTCATGATGTACTCTGCATATAAGTTAAATAAGCAGGGTGACAATATACAGCCTTGACATACTCCTTTTGCTATTTCAAACCAGTCTGTTGTTCCATGTCCAGTTCTAACTGTTGCTTCCTGACCTGAATACAGATTTCTCAAAGGCAGATCAGGTGGTCTGGTATTCCCATCTCCTTCAGAATTTCCTACAGTTTATTGTGATCCACACAGTCAAAGGCTTTGGCATAGTCAATAAAGCAGAAATAGATGTTTTTCTGGAACTCTCTTGCTTTTTCTATGATCCAGCGGACGTTGGCAATTTGCTCTCTGGTTCCTCTGCCTTTTCTAAAACCAGCTTGAACATCAGGAAGTTCACGGTTCACGTATTGCTGAAGCCTGGCTTGGGGAATGTTGAGCATTACTGTACTAGCATGCAAGATGAGTGCAATTGTGTGGTAGTTTGAGCATTCTTTGGCATTGCCTTTCTTTGGGATTGGAATGAAAACTGACCTTTTCCAGTCCTGTGGCCACTGCTGAGTTTTCCAAATTTGCTGGCATATTGAGTGCAGCACTTTCACATCATCATCTTTCAGGATTTGGAATAGCTCAACTGGAATTCCATCACCTCCACTAGCTTTGTTCATAGTGATGCTTTCTAAGGCCCACTTGACTTCACATTCAGGATGTCTGGCTCTGTGTCAGTGATCACACCATTGTGATTATCTGGGTCATGAAGATCTTTTTTGTACAGTTCTTCTGTGTATTCTTGCCACCTGTTCTTAATATCTTCTGCTTCTGTGAGGTCCATACCATTTCTGTCCTTTATCGAGCTCATCTTTGCATGAAATGTTCCTTTGGTCAAGGGATCTCCTTGAAGAGATCCCTAGTCTTTCCCATTCTGTTGTTTTCCTCTATTTCTTTGCACTGATCACTGAAGAAGGCTTTCTTACCTCTCCTTGCTATTCTTTGGAACTCTGCATTCAGATGTTTATATCTTTCCTTTTCTCCTTTACTTTCCACTTCTCTTCTTTTCACAGCTATTTGTAAGGCCTCCCCAGACAGCCATTTTGCTTTTTTGCATTTCTTTTCTATGGGAATGGTCTTGATCCCTGTCTCCTGTACAATTCCTGTACAATGAGGTCACAAACCTCATTCCATAGTTCATCAGTCATTCTATCTATCAGATCTAGGCCCTTAAATCTATTTCTCACTTCCACTGTATAATCATAAGGGATTTGATTTAGGTCATACCTGAATGGTCTAGTGGTTTTCCCTACTTTCTTCAATTTAAGTCTGAATTTGGCAACATAATTTACCTCAACAAAATAAAAACCATATATGATAAACCCACAGCAAACATTATCCTCAATGGTGAAAAATTGAAAGCATTTCCCCCCTAAAGTCAGGAACAAGATAAGGGTGCCCACTCTCACCACTACTATTCAATATAGTTTTGGAAGTTCTAGCCACAGCAATCAGAGAAGAAAAAGAAATAAAAGGAATCCAGATTGGAAAAGAAAAAGTAAAACTCTCACTGTTTGCAGATGATATGATCCTTTACATAGAAAACTATAAAGACACCACCAGAAAACTACTAGAGCTAAGCAATGAATATAGTAAAGTTGCAGGATATAAAATTAATACACAGAAATCCATTGCATTCCTATACACTAACAATGAGAAAACAGAAAGAAAGAAAACTAATCCCATTCACCATTGTGGCAAAAAGAATAAAATACCTAGGAATAAATCTAACTAAAGAAACAAAAGACCTATATATAGACAACTATAAAACACTGATGAAAGAAATCAAAGGTGACACAAATAGATGGAGAAATATACCATGTTTGTGGATTGGAAGAATGAATATAGTGAAAATGAGTATACTACCCAAAGCAATCTATAGATTCAGTGCAATCCCTATCAAGCTACTGACGATATTTTTCACAGAACCAGAACAAATAATTTCACCATTTGTATGGAAATACAGAAAACCTCGAATAGCCAAAGCAATCTTGAGAAAGAAGAATGGAACTGGAGGAGTCAACCTGCCTGACTTCAAACTATACTACAAAGCCACAGTCCTCAAGACAGTATGGTACTGGCACAAAGACAGAAATATAGATCAATGGAACAAGATAGAAAGCCCAGAGATAAATCCACACACCTATGGACACCTTATCTTTGACAAAGGAGGCAAAAATATACAATGGATTAAAAACAATCTGTTTAACAAGTGGTGCTGGGAAAACTGGTCAACCACCTGTAAAAGAATGAAGGTGGAACACTCTAACACCATACACAAAAATCAACTCAAAATGGATTAAAGAGCTAAATGTAAGACCAGAAACTATAAATATCCTAGAGGAAAACATAGGCAAAACACTCTCTGACATAAATCAGAGCAAGATTTTCTATGCCCCATCTCCCGTAATAATGGAAATAAAAGCAAAAGTAAACAAATGGGACCTAATTAAACTTAAAAGCTTTTGCACAATGAAGGAAACTGTAAGCAAGGTGAAAAGACAGCCTTCAGAAAGGGAGAAAATAATAGCAAATGAAGCAACTGACAAATAATTAATCTCAAAAATATATAAACTGCTCATGAAGCTCAATACCAGAAAAATAAATGACCCAATCAAAAAGTGGGCCAAAGAACTAAATAGACATTTCTCCAAAGAAGACATACAGATGGCTAACAAACACATGAAAGCATGCTCAACATCACTCATTATCAGAGAAATGCAAATCAAAACCACAATGAGGTAACATGTCATGCTGGTCAGAATAGCTGCTTTCAAAAAGTCTACAAACAATAAATGCTGGAGAGGGTGGCAAGAAGAGGGAACCCTCTTACACTGGGATGGGAATGCCAACTAGTACAGCTATTCTGGAAAACAATGTAGAGATTCCTTAAAAAACTGGAAATAGAACTGCCATACAACCCAGCGATCCCACTGCTGGGCATACACTCCAAGGAAACCAGAATTGAAAGAGACACGTGTACCCCAATGTTCATCGCAGCACTGTTTACAATAGATAGGGCATGGAAGCCACCTAGACGTCCATCGGCAGATGAATGGATAAGAAAGTGTGGTACATATACACAGTGGAATATTACTCAGCCATTAAAAAGAATTCATTTGAATCAGTTCTAATGAGGTGGATGAAACTGGAGCCTATTACACAGAATGAAGTAAGTCAGAAAGAAAAACACCAATACAGTATACTAACGCATATATATGGAATTTAGAAAGACGGTAATGATGACCCTATATGTGAGACAGCAAAAGAGACACAGATGTAAAGAACAGTCTTTTGGAGTCTGTGGGAGAGGGCAAGGGTAGGATGATTTGAGAATGTAGCACTGAAATGTGTATATTATCATATGTGAAGTGTATTGTCAGTCCAAGTTTGATGCATGAGACAGGGTGCTCAGGACTGGTGCACTGGGATGACCCTGGGGGATGGGATAGGGAGGAAGGAGGGAGGGGGGTTCTGGATGGGCAATACATGTACACCTGTGGCTGATTCATGTCAATGTATGTTAAAAACCACTACAATATTGTAAAGTAATTAGCCTCCAGTTAAAATAAATAAATTAGTATAAAAAATGTAGTAGCTATTCATCAGCTTTATTTTCTTTTTTAGTGGCACATAGAAATGGTGTATCTTAGGTCTTATAATCAATGATACAGTTTTACTTCTTCTTTTCCAATCTGTATTCCTTTTGTTTCTTTATGTTCTCTGATTGCTGTGGGGTTAGCCATAATTTTCAAGATAATCATAATGGTCTAAATGGAAAAAATGCATCAACTTCTTTTCAGATTGTAAATCAAATTCACATTTATTTTAAAATCTAGAAAATGATCTAGCTTAACTTTCTATATACTCTCTCATGAGTTTCCAAAGATTGGTTGAATATTTTAGCTCACCAAACTTGCAATTCTCAACACATTTTTTACAATTTAGAAAAAATAATTTTATCATTATTGATTTTTTCAGAATTAATAAACCATCCTGAAACTTATGGCCCAAAAGATATTTTATTATTGACTTAGTATTGAAATTTAAAAACCATACTTCATTTCAAATGCTAATTATAAATATCCTATAGCTAAGTATAGTTATCACCTTCATTAATTGTCCAATTTACACTTTAAATCTTCATTAACTCTGCTAATTATAGCCTGAATCCCTCAGTGATACTGTTGTAAGAATACCTTCAGGAGTGTTCTTTTTCTAAGAGTTTTGTCTTGCTAACTTTTTCCTACAACTTTTAGAAATCCACGGAACTGTTTATTTTTTAAAAGCAGTTCATCTTATGTCACAAAAGAGAATAGTATATCTCCTCCAAAAAATTAAATTTAATTTGGATTTAATAGTTCTTTTAAAATTTTAATTATTTTTAATAGATCTTAATGATGGGTTAAAGATGAGAAAATTTCTATTAAATCTCTCATTTATCCCATCAGTATTGTCAATAATAAAAATACTTCAAGCTAATCAATGTTCTAAGCTCATCATCCTCTCTTTCTCTATCTCTACTTAAACATAACATCACTCTAGAAAGTATGTAACTTTATAACTTATTTAATCTATGATACCACTGTAACATTGATGATAAGACCTAAGATCTACCATTGCTATGTGCCAATAAAACAGAAAAGAAAGATGATGAATAAGCTACTACATTGATTGTGAGGTATAAGAGATATTAGAGAGAGAAAAAAAATGTGCATTTTATGATCAATTAGTGATGGTATTTATCATTTCCAGTTTACACATTGAGTAACTGTAGGAGAAACAGCAGGATTATATAAGTTGTCTAACATCACACAACTAGAGACTGTCAGAGCTGTACTCTAGCTTCAAGATCGTCAGGCATTAACCACTATTCAATACTCTCTCAGATTAGGAAAAAACAAACAAAAAAACTAAACCTAAGTCAGGAGTTCAAAGTCTGGAAGAGAACAATGAGCCAAATATTGCTGTGCTAGTATAGAGTGTAGTATAGTTCTAGTGTCTGACAT
The DNA here is from genome assembly GCF_032452875.1 of Bos javanicus. Lineage (NCBI taxonomy): Eukaryota > Metazoa > Chordata > Mammalia > Artiodactyla > Bovidae > Bos > Bos javanicus. The sequence continues at coordinate 39,817,721 of NC_083878.1, forward strand.
CTTAAAAATCATAAACAAAAACTTTTACAGGAGTTCAAAATTTTTCATACAGCATATGGTTTTTAGGTATAAAAAGTTATAAAGATATTTAAGTCAATTAAAAATGTTTAATATGGCTGATCTGAAATTTTATTTAAATGAAATGGTGGAAATAATTGACCAAAACCAGCAGGTTGCAAGATAGGATGTATATTTATGATTCAGTTTTGGTATGCACATGCATGTGCAGATAAATCTCTAGAAGGGTATAGAAATGAACTGGTAAACTACCTTGACGGGGGGCAGCCTTGATTTATAGCAGGGGGTGATTATCATGGTATATATCATGGCATTAGTCCTATTTTAATCAACTTTCTTTATGGTCCAACTCTCACACTCATACATGACTACAGGAAAAAGCACAGCTTTGACTAGACAGACCCAGCAACATAATGTCTCTGCTTTTTAATATGCTGTCTATGTTGGACATAGCTTTTCTTCCAAGGAGCAAGTGTCCTTTGATTACATGGCTACAGTAACCATCTGCAGTGATTTTGGAGCCCAAGAAAATAAAGGCTCTCACTTTTTTCACTATTTCCCCATCTATTTACCATGAAGGGATGGGACCAGATGCCATGATCTTAGTTTTCTGAAAGTTGAGTTTTAAGCCAACTTTTTCACTTTTCTCTTTCACTTTCATCAAGAGGCTCTTAAGTTCCTCTTCACTTTCTGCCATAAGGATGCTGTCATCTGCATATCTGAGGTTATTGATATTTCTCCTAGCAATCTTGATTCCATCTAGGGCTTCATCCACATTCATCATTCCACATGACATAGTCTGCATAGAAGTTAAATGAGCCAGGTGACGTATAGAGCATTGACGTACTCTTTCCCAATTTGGAACCAGTCCGTTGTTTCGTTTCCAGTTCTAACTGTTGCTTCTTGACCTGCATACAGATTTCTCAGGAGGCAGGTCAGGTGGTCTGGTATTCCCATCTTTTGAAGAATTTCCTATCGTTTGTTGTGATCCACACAGTCAAAGCCTTTAGTGTAGTAAATGAGGCAGAAGTAGATGTTTTTCTGGAATTCTCTTGTTTTTTCTATGATGCAACAGATGTTAGTAATTTGATCTCTGGTTCCTCTGCCTTTTCTAAATCCAGCTTAAACATCCGGAATTTCTCCTTTCACATACTGTTGAAGCCTAGCTTGGAGAATTTTCAGCATTACTTTGCTAGCATGTGAGATGAGTGCAATTGTGTGGTAATTTGACCATTATTTGGCATTGCCTTTCTTTGTCAATGCCTGTAGCAGTCCTGTGGCCAATGCTGAGTTTTCCAAATTTGCTGGCATAGTGAGTGCAGCACTTTCACAGCATTATCTTTTAGAATTTGAAATAGCTCAACTGGAATTCCATCACCTTTACTAGCTTTGTTTGTAGTGATATTTCCTAAGGCCCATTTGACTTCACACTCCAGGATGCCTGGCTCTAGGTGACTGATTACAGCATCATGGTTGTCTGGGTCATGAAGATCTTTTTTGTATAGTTCTTCTGTGTATTCTTGACACCTCTTCTTAATATCCTCTGCTTCTGTTAGGTTTGTACTGTTTCTGTCCCTTATTGTACCCATCTTTGAATTAAATTTTCCCTTGGTATCTCTAATTTTCTTAAAGAGATCTCTAGTCTTTTAGCTAAGACCAAATGTCCTGCAAGGGACAGGGAGTTGGGTGCAGATGCATCAGTGTTCCTAGCCAAGGCCAGAAGAATTGCCCAGTGGAGTTGAACTTAAATTATTAACTTGTTAGTAATAAACAATTTTCAAATGGTCTGTGATACAAATGTAAAGCAGAATTCCACTTATATGGATTATCTAAAACAGTCAAATTCTTTGGACTTCCCTGGTGGCTCAGACAGTAAAGCATCTGCCTACAATAAGGGAGACCCGGGTTTGATCCCTGGGTTGGGAAGATCTCCTGGAGAAGGAAATGGCAGCCCACTCCAGTACTCTTGCCTGGAAAATTCCTTGGACGGAGGAGCCTGGTAGGCCACAGTCTATGGGGCTGCAAAGAGTTGGACACTACTGAGCGACTTCAATGTCATGTCAATGTCATGTCATTGAGTCAAAGAGTGGAAGACTGGTTGCCATGTGCTAGAGGGAGACGGGAATGGAGATTTACTAGTCAAAGATTATTCCTATAAATCATAAAGTTTCAGTTAAGCAAGATGAGTAAGTTCTAGAGATGTGATGTACAATATTCTACCTATGCTTTAAAACACTATTTTACACTCAAAGTTTTGTTAGGAGGGTATGTCTCAGGTTTTGTTCTTACCACAGTGTAGATAGATATAGATATAGGCATAGGTATAGATATGTATTTAAATGTAAAGCAAAAACAATATTAATTTATAACCTGGGTAGGGAAGTGATTTTAACATTTTGTTAAAATTTAGAAGCAATAAAAGAGAAGATGGATAATTTAGCCACTTAAAAAAAGAACTTTTTGTAATAAGGAAAATGGAACAAGTGAAAGGAAAATATTTTCAACAAATATCACACAAAAAATAGGCTAACATAATCACTTACCTAACATAAAATGAGCTTTTAAAAAAATAAACACTGATCGGAATCCAAAATTATTATACAAATGTAGGCTCTCAGACACACAAAATAGTTAAGACAGTTCACCAAATAAGATTTACCATCATAACATGTGAGAAGACTTTTTTTCTCATAATAAAATATGCAGATAAAATTTCTCTTGAAATTAGTCAAATATGTAAAGCTAAACAACACACTCTGTTGGAGAGAAAGCAGTAGTATGAAGAAAGAAGAAAGAGAAGAAAAAAAAGAGAAAGCAGCAGTATGAAGAAAGCAGTAGTCTAATTTATTCCTGTGGAAGTACAAAATTGGACTATACCTAAGAAAGGGATTTGACAATTGTTAGGGAAATTATATAAATAGTCCTGTTTAGGCTTCAGAGACCAAGCAGAGTAGACTCTGACCTTGCTTCTAACCTACCTAGACCCTACCCTGATGGTGAGTTGACTGAGTATTTGCCTGCTGTGAGTGCAAGACTTGCAGCAGCTTAGATAAGATGGAAGAGGAATCTTGTGATGTTGAGCCCTTGGAGGGGACCTGGGCAACCAAACTCCAGGCTTAGTAACATTCTGAGTTTTACATGACAATATCAACAGCATTAACATGAAACCAGAGCTGCAGTTTGGTCACAGATTGATGATGAAATCAGTTTGTGTCCTGGGATTATAAGCAGGAAGCCCCAGCTGCAATCTTTGAGGTCTTACCCATGCAGTGGATGCACTGCCTGGGACTTTTTCCCAATTGAGACTCCAGATGTGCTGTGATGGGACTTCCCAGTGCTGATTAAATCTGGCTGTTGGTCAAAACCCAATTTGGTGATGATTCCTCTGCTCTATTTCTCTTCTTTGAATGTTAGTATATTGAAAGTAAGCTAGATAATTCTCTAATAAATATTTGTATTATTTATCTGTAAATAGTGAGTGGCTTATTTTGTTAACAAATTCTTTGAACCTGAGATGAAAGCGAAAACTTTAGGCAAAACAACAATTAGTACAAACATATCTTTTCTGCTCTGAATTCATCCTAAATATATACTCCACACTATAAAATATGTGTCCACAAGGTATGTGTGATGACATTATATGTAAAAACAAATCATGGGAAATACCAATACCCACCCACTGGAAACGGTACAAACAATGCAGTGGGTATCACACAGCTGGGACTTATGCAGTTATTACAATATCTGGAAGGAGCCACTTGATCTGACATGGATGACTTCCAGGATGTTCTGTTAAGTAAAAAAAAAAAATTTAAAGTAAAAGAAATCTTAGGTTTATCTCTATGTTTTGGTTCAGTGAGACATTTTCTGTAAGTTTAAATAAATTTCTCTGCGTGTGTGTTAGTAGCTCAGTCGTGTCCAAATCTTTGCAACTCCATGGGTTATAGCCCACCAGCCTCCTATGTCCATGGGATTCTCCAGGCAAGAATCCTGGAGTGGGTAGCTATTCCCTTCTCCAGGGGATCTTCCCAACTAGAGTTTCCTGCACCACAGGTAGATGCTTTACCGTCTGAGTCAACAGGGAAGCCCTAAATGAGTTTTAATTATTTCACATGGGTTTTGATACTTACACTCAAAAGAATATCAATCAGCACACTAATTGTAAAGGATAACACCCACTTTTGTCTTTAATCCTTCTCCACGGTAAGATGAAACCAAAAATATAGCTTTTAAGAAATCAACTGCTCAATCTGATACAGCTCCAACACCCTCAAGAGAATTTCATTTTGCAGGAACAAGTTTTCTTCTTTTTAAATCCTATTTTCTCTCATTTTCTTGTCAGTTCCTGTGTGTACTCTATGTCCACTTTGCCAAATGCCACATTTATATGACTGAGTTTCAGGTGATGAGAGCAAGGTCAATAAACCTCTATCCTCTCCAACAATCATATCTCTACATTAATATTGGAAGAAGTAGCCAGGTTCGATGCACGATACTGGATGCTTGGGGCTAGTGCACTGGGACAACCCAGAGGGATGGTATGGGGAGGGAGGAGGGAGGAGGGTTCAGGATGGGAAACACATGTATACCTGTGATGGATTCATTTTGATATTTGGCAAAACTAATATAATTATGTAAAGTTTAAAAATAAAATTAAAAAAAATAATTAAATGGTAAAAAAAAAAAGAAATGAATATAAACATTTCCTAAAATATAAGGCTTCCTGATATAACACTGAGGAAGAAAAAATTAAACACATCTTGCTATTTTTTTAAAAATAAGCTACACTATCCTGATAGAAAATTGAATATTTTTAACAATTATAATGTGAACTGTCTCAAAATGCTTATGGCATTGATGGCATTGAGAATGGATCTACCACCTCTAGACTGGAAGCATGGGTCAGATGGGATAGATGATTATAAAGGGATCATTTATTCTGACCTTTTAATGTTTAATGAGACATTAATGAGGTAGTTCAAATATCTAGGCTAAAAACAACTTGGATTCTATCACAGAGTTGGCAGAGACAAACCAACTAGACAGTTCTTAAGGAGTTAATTCCTTTCATATGACTTCACTCAGTCAAGGTTATATTCAAGTCACCTTTTTAAAGTAAATTCTCTGTTTTCCCACTCCACAAATCTATTCTGCTTTTCCGGTGTAGTATTTGCATTTCTTAAAAATAATCAGGGGAGATTTTAAATTTATGAGTTTGGAAAGGAACTTTCTTTAACTCCCATATATTCTTAAGAAACTGATTCTGAATAGATTTCATGTCTCTTCACAGTTTCAAATCTTTCAGAAAATATCTGGGGGATACTACTCATTCACATTAACTTGTATACAGCATTCACCTTTTTGCTCTGTCGACTGAAAAAAAAAAAAAAAAACACCCACAAAGTAAGAGCTGTGAGTTTCTGTTTTTTCTTTCCTAAGGACTTGCTGAGGACTGTAGTCCAGGAGCAGGGGAGCTGCTGTGTGTGTTGCAGGGTGAGGACACCAGTAAAGGGCCATGTACAGTCAAGCACTGCCGCACAGCTTCCTACTGTCTTACATACCTCCGTTCATTCATTTTGCCTGTGTGACCCCTACCACTGCCTTAAGGGTTTCTCAAGGAGGCTTCAGGGCTCTAGGTCCCTTACCACCAAAACAGCTTCACTTTAACTAGTTTTATATATTGGCCTCCCAAATAAGATTTCTCTGAAGATTTTCTGCTAACAACAGTTTGAAGATTTAGATTAAATAATAAATTTTAAAATGTAACTTTTGAGCACCTGATGGTAGAGGAAAGCCACTTTAAATTTTTCTTTAGATAGAATTTATAGGTAATCTCGGAGAAGGCAATGGCAACCCACTCCAGTACTCTTGCCTAGAAAATGGATGGAGGAAATGAAAATGCTCCTCCTGCCATGTACGGAGGAGCCTGGTAGGCTGCAGTCCATGGGGTCGCTAAGAGTCGGACACGACTGAGCGACTTCACTTTCACTTTTCACTTTCATGCGTTGGAGAAGGAAATGGCAACCCACTCTAGTGTTCTTGCCTGGAGAATCCCAGGGACGGCGGGGCGTGGTGGGCTGCTGTCTATGGGGTCGCACAGAGTTGGACACGACTGAAGCGACTTAGCAGCAGCAGCAACAGTCAAGCACACATCTTGGTAGGTTACTGCTAGTCAGAAGGAACAGATTTCTCAACCAGTGATTTTACTACTATTCTGAGTTTGGAAAGATAGAAGAATCCAGGTTCATAAACATTTTCTCCTGAAATGTTTCTAGTTATCTAGGGGCTGCGGCTGCTGCTGCTGCTAAGTCACTTCAGTCGTGTCCGACTCTGTGCGACTCCATAGACAGCAGCCCACCAGGCTCCCCCGTCCCTGGGATTCTCCAGGCAAGAACACTGGAGTGGGTTGCCATTTCCTTCTCCAATGCATGAAAGTGAAAAGTGAAGTCACTCAGTCTATGGGCTAGTAATACCTGTTTTCCCAGAGCCTCATTCTTATCTTTGTCTTTAATTCCTTTCAGGGTGTCTTAGAGGTCAATAAATATAGGGACTAATTACTTGATTCTTGTAGAACTGGATGGTGGGCAATATTCTTTGCTTTACAGAGTCTACAGGCTATCCATATAAAGGAACTTCCTTGGGAAATAATTCTACTGGTTTCTTAGCTATTTCCCATTTGGAGGCGACAGTAAGAAACAGATTTCCCAAAGAACATAGGGTAGTAAAAGACTTTCAGAGGGAAATGAACAACTGTGTTATATTTTGCAAATGCTGTCTCTTGGCAAGCAGAGTTTTCAGAGTTTTCAGCTTGAAATTCACACTTACTTGTTCACAATATTTTAAAAAAGAGAAAAAGAAAAATTCTATTTGTTGACCTAAAAAATGAAAAAAGTATATGGTTTAGGTATGAAAAAAATTATCTTTCTCATAATCTCAGACATTTCAAAAATTCAAGACACTATTTTAAATAAATGCTATTTATTTTCATGATAGTCGACTTGAGGGTATTTGTGTTGAAACATTTTATCAAGGAGGAAGGAAATTTCCTCCACCATCTCAGGTTCTTCTGGTGATCTAAGAATTAAAATGACATGAGACACCTTAGCAGGAAAAAATCAAACAGATTTTTAATAATATGTTTACATGGAAGAGACCCAGAGGAACTGATAACTTGCCAAAATGGCTGATGCCATCACCTTAAAGCCATCTTTGGCTAAAGACAAAAGATGTTGGGGGGAACAGTTTAGGACTGCAAAGGGGAAAAAGGAAAGTCATATGAAGATGGAAAAGCAACTCAATGGTAAACAAATGTTTGCTGACCCATGCAGAAACAATGGGGCACAGAGATGAATTCTAGCAAAGAGACTTTGCTGGTTTCATCCCTATCTACACACCTAGTTCATATTAGGGCTATCTATGGTGATCATCATAAAAAAAGTTGGCTTAAAACTCAACATTAGAAAAACTAAGATCATAGCATCTGGTCCTATCACTTCATGGCAAATAGATGGGAAAACAATGGAAACAGTGACAGACTTTATTTTGGGGGGCTCCAAAATCACTGCAGATGGTGAATGTTGCCTTGAAATTAAAAGACACTTACTCCTTGGAAGAAAAGCTATGACCAACCTAGACAGCATATTAAAAAGCAGAGACATTACTTTGCCAACAAAGGTCCATCTAGTCAAAGTTATGGTTTTCCAGTAGTCATGTATGGATGTGAGAGTTGGACTATAAAGAAAGTTGATCACCGAAGAATTGATGCTTTTGAACTGTGGTGTTGGAAAGTCCCTTGGACTGCAAGGAGATCCAACCAGTCCATCCTAAAGGAAATCAATCCTGAATATTCACTGGAAGGACTGATGAAGCTGAAATTCCAATACTTTGCTCACCTGATGTGAAGAACTGACTCATGTGAAAAGACCCTGATGCTGGGAAAAATTGAAGGCAGGAGAAGAAGGATACAACAGAGGATAAGATTGTTGGATGACATCACTGACTTGCTGGACATGAGTTTGAGCAAGCTCTGGGAGTTGGTGATGGACAGGGAAGCCAGGCATGCTGTAGTCCATAGGGTCAAAAAGAGTTGGCCACAACTGAGACACTGAAGTGAACTGATAGTGATCAACCCTGTCCTTTGTATATGTTCTTTTAGGCAGATAGAGGGAAGGTAAAATCGTTGTCTTGAGTCTTTCTCTGAGGTCTGATTATTTTCAGCTTAAAATAATCTGCATGCTAGAGACATTTTGGGGTGGCAAATTTTGTTCTCCTACAGTTTTCTATCTTCTCTGATTAAAACAGCTATTTGTTAAACTATTATTCCTAAGAAGAAAATACTACTTACAAACAGTTTGCAAGAAAAGCCAATTTTCTATATTAAAAATATCGCTAAACCTCATCAAAATTTGATTTTGAATATTTAATTATTTTCAACACTTCAGAGTTCCACATATTAAGAAAACATTTGTAATTAACTTTTTAAAAAGATTCTTATTTTTAAACTGGGACTTGCAGACAATTACTCTGCAATATTTACATTTTTAAAAATGAATAAGCTGATGGCTCCTTTGGTAAAGAATCCACCTGCTATGCAGGAGACACAGGAGATGCAGGTTCAATCCCTGGGTCAGGAAGATCCCCTGGAGAAAGAAATGGCAACCTCGCCAGTATTCTTACCTATAAAATCCCATGGTCTGAGGGGCCTGGCAGGCTATAGTCCATAGAATCACAGAGTTGGACACAACCGAGCACACACACACAATCAACGTTCTACAGAAACCTGAAAACATATTTATTCAATGCAGAATTTCTGCAATGACTGGTATAAGCAGATTCAGATGGGTTATCCTAAAGATCATTCTAAATGTAATGATGAAGAGTTATGCAGCTTTACCAGGATTACCATTCCCCAATATTTGACTTGGAGAAGGAAATGGCAACCCACTCCAATGGTCTTGCCTGGAGAATCCCAGGGACGGGGGAGCCTGGTAGGCTGCCATCTATGGGGTCGCACAGAGTCAGACACAACTGAAGTGACTTAGTAGCAGCAGCAGTAGCAGCAGTATTTGACTTGGGATAGGAATCAAATCTAATTTTACAGTTTGGTAAGAAAAATCTGGCTACTGTAGAGGAATAAACAAATACTTAAATGAGACTGAATCCCACTGCATCCTTTGTTCTCATTGACACTGAGCACAACAAGGTATTGTCTACTCTCCATGTTTCCAGTTTCATTTGTGATGAACATGGCATGGGGAGAGAACTACACTGAGGGTCAAAAGGTAAATTTTGGCCTCAACACCAATTGAAATTTTCTAATTTTGCTTAGGCTTATGTTGTTTCTATGAAAAGTATGTAGTAGCTCCAGGCAACACAATCCCAATTGTTCTCTAAAGTAGTAACTAGCTTCATACTGAACATTGTAAATTACAAACTAACATAAACTTTATGTAAATAAATCTGTTGATCTTCTGACTGCCATAGGATGATGGAAGAATCTAAATAACATTGATGCCAATTACTTGAAATTTCAAATTAATATGTAGTAACACAAAAATTATTTTAAATCCTTATTATCTGAATTCTATGCCAAAGTTTCTGATAATTTCTGAAGATAGCTCTCAGGATGCTGCTTCTAAGCTGCTAAATTGTTGTTATAATAGAAATTTTTATTAAACCTGGGAAAGTTTTAGTGAGGTAAGCACTCTCCAGAAATACTGTAGATGAGAAAAAAAAAAGAAAAGGTGAGATACTACCCTGATGGCTTATTGAGTGCAGTATAAGTAAATTAATCATCCTTGCTGTGTCTGACATGATAAAGTTGTTTGGCACAAATAAGGACATATATAAAATTGATGGGCAATTTCTTTGGAATTACAATTGAGATGGGATGAGCTGCCAAGATTCCTTTTATAAAGCAATTTCACAACCATTCTCTTGGGCTGAGAGTCTTGTCAGATAATGTTAAAGTCAGGCTTGTTTAAAACATGCATACCCAGGGTACACACCAGCTGAAATCAGACAGGAAGTGTCAAAATCTAACCCTAATTATCCAAAACAGAGTCAATTCAAGTAATTCAGAAAGACCTCTGGGGTGGGAATTAGGAACCTTGATTTATTAAATCAGCTAGAGCTATATCATTCACTGGTGATCTTTGCTAGTTCCTCAAGCCTTCTTGGGCTCTATTATCTCATTTATGAAATACAGACTCTGGTGTAAGTCAGTGGTTTTCCACCTCACAATCTGCTATCAACTGAATTACGTGTCCCTCAAAATCATATAATATATATATATATAGGGCTTCACTGGTGGCTCAGCTGGTAAAGAATCTGCCCAAAATGTGGGAGACCTGAGTTCAGTCCCTCAGGTTGGGAAGATCCCCTGGAGAAAGAAATGGCTGTCCACTCCAGCATTGTGGCCTGGAGAATTTCGTGAACTGCATAATTCATAGGGTTGCAAAATTGGACATGATGGCTTCAAGCTCAACATTCAGAAAACTAAGATCATGGCATCTGGTCCCATCACTTCATGGGAAATAGATGGGGAAACAGTGTCAGACTTTATTTTTTGGGACTGCAAAATCACTGCAGATGGTGACTGCAGCCATGAAATTAAACGATGCTTACTCCTTGGAAGGAAAATTATGACCAACCTAGATAGCATATTGAAAAGGAGAGAGATTACTTTGCCAACAAAGGTCCGTCTAGTCAAGGCTATGGTTTTTCCAGTGGTCATGTATGGATGTGAGAGTTGGACTGTGAAGAAGGCTGAGTGCCGAAGAATTGATGCTTTTGAACTGTGGTGTTGGAGAAGACTCTTGAGAGTCCCTTGGACTGCAAGGAGATCCAACCAGTTCATTCTGAAGGAGATCAGCCCTGGGTGTTCTTTGGAAGGACTGATGCTAAAGCTGAAACTCCAGTACTTTGGCCACCTCATGCGAAGAGTTGACTCATTGGAAAAGACTCTGATGCTGGGAGGGATTGGGGGCAGGAGGAGAAGGGGATGACAGAGGATGAGATGGCTGGATGGTATCACTGACTCGATGGACGTGAGTTTGAGTGAACTCCGGGAGTTGGTGATGAACAGGGAGGCCTGGCGTACTGCGATTCATGGGGTCGCAAAGAGTCAGACACGACTGAGCGACTGAACTGAACTGAACTGAACTGAGCGACTTTCACTTTCTTTCATATATGTATATTAAGTGCTAACCCTCATTACCTCAAAATGTGATCTTATTTGGAAATAGGGTCTTTGCGGGTGTAATTAACTAACTATGGTTTGGATGAAATCATACTGGAGTAGGGTGGCCAACATAATTAGTTTAAATTTGAAAGGTCACTGAAAAATAGGACAGTTAATCAGGCATTGAGAAGAGACATGTCAGTAACATGTCAGTTTTAATTTGGTAAGTTAAGATCAAATTTTATAAAAAAAGCATGACTTAACTATTCTATATAGATAGCACAAATTTTAAAAAGTGTTTTGGGGATTAGACTTATTTTAACTACTAAACAATCACAGGTCATGTGATAAATAATTTTTTATGGGAGAAAAATCCTACCCAATTTAGGCAAAGATAGAACTACACTGTGGTAGGCTGAATATTTGTCTCCAAAGTTATCCAAGTTCTAAAACTTAAAGCTTGTGAATCTTATTGCTTGGGCAGTTGAGATTTTGCAGATAGGATTAAATTAAAGATCTTGCAGAAGGTTAGCATGGCTTATTTGATGGGCTTCAATGTAACTACCAATGTTCTTATAAAAGTATTGAAGAGGGAGATTTAACTATACAAGAGATATAGGAAATATGATGATTGCACAAGAGGCTGGTGTGATGCCAGAAAGAGATTATGAATGTGAGAATGCAGAATCCTCCAGAAGCCAGAAAAAGGGAAAAATCAGATTCACTTCTCAAAGCCTCCTGAAGCAACCAGCTGACATGCTGACTTTAGTCCAGTGAAACTGACTTCAGACTTCTGACTTCCAAAATTGTAAGATAATAAATTGGTGTTGCTTTAAGCTACTATAAGTTGCAACAGCAAAAGGAAAGTAATAAATACAACATTTTTCACATTCTTCTCTCTGAATTAGCATTCTTTTCTCATTCTATTTAATTCCCTCTCAGTCTAAAATAATCTAGGCAGTCTTCAACTAGTTAACACCAATTTTTTTTAACCCAATGGACTGCTTAAGAATGAATGATTCATTAATAGATAAGGCAGCATTTCTCTGTTTTACTGTGAAGGAAACAGTTTTCCACTTATTTAAACCAAAGTGGGAGGGCAGATACATATTGCACATGTCAGGTATTATGTACAATGAATAAGCACCATGAATAAGAAATATGGGAGTCATTGATACATCCAATATAGGCGACACGCTACTACTATTAAAACTCTCATTTAGGGGGTTTTGTGGGGGCCTTTCAAATCACACTACCTATATTTGGTGTTGTATAAACAGATGCTTTAAAATTCTCTGAGCATTTTGAAATACATAAATTGCAATAATGGTGTTCATTCTCTTTTCTAATCTAAAATTGAAAATCTCTTGCATTTTAAGAGATCTCAATACATTTGAAATCAGTGAAAAACACAGGTTATCCACCTGGTGATTATCATTAATTAGAGTCAAATTATGAATAAAGAAATAAAATCCCCCAAAATAAAAAGCTATTTTCTGGCTTGATTCTCTCATTCTTGGTGAAATGGCCACTGTAGCACATAATTCTAAGAAAGGATAAAAGGAGATTCATTTTCTTTGAGGAATTCAAGGTCATGCTATAATGTTGTGAAGTTTTTTTTTTTTTTTAATGGGAGGAAGACTTTTATTCTATTATTATAATAATATCATCATATTGTGCCAGTAAAGTGAGCAAAATGTTAAAGGAAAAAAGAACAGATCAACTGAATAAAAATTGAAAATAAAGAGAAGGTTTAAAAAATAGGGAGAGGAAAAAAAAGATACATTCCTTACAGAGAAAAACATAATAATTGCAAATTTCTTGGGAACAAAACAAATCAAAAGTCAATGGAACAATATTCTTAAATGATAAAACTATACCACACAAACTCAACAAATCTCTAAAGGATTCATTAATCTTTTGAAGGGAAAAATAAAGAAAAAATTCTCCAGCAGACTTGTACTACAAGAAATGTTAAAAGGAGCTCTTCTAATAGAAATAAAATGATAGTAGATGACAACTGATTCTATATATGAATGAGAAATTCTAAATACATAAGAAATGGTAAATGGAAAATGGTAAATGGAAATGGTAAATGCATAAGAAACAGAAGACAAGTTTATCTTTGTCTTAAAATATGACTAAATGTTTAAAATGAAAATAAGAACAATATAACATGTTTTATAACATGTGTAGAAGTAAAAGTATGATAGTAATAGTACAAAAAATAGAAGAGTTACAGAAAGGATGTAACTAAAATTTTATCACAGCTTCTAACTAATATCATTCTATTTCATATAAAGGATAATGTGAAAATTCAAACATATTTATTCAAGCAGTATATGCATTTCTTTCAGATGAACATGTAACATTCATAGGAAATATCATAGACTAGTTCACGGAACAAATCTCAACGTCAGACCAAAATAGAATCAAATTATAATCTATAACAAAAAAATACATGGAAAATCTTCAAACATTTGGAGACAGAATAAGCACTTGTAAGAACGCCCAGGGATCAAAGTAGAAATCACTAAAGATACCAAAAAATATGCTGAATTGGACAATATTGAAACACAAAATATCAAAATTGTAAGATGAAACTAACACACTGATTAGAGGGAAATTTATAATTCAGAATATTTATATTGGGAACAATAAAGTTCTAAATCTTTCATCTACGTGTCTTCCATGTGAAACTAGAAAAGGAAGAACAAATAAAACGTTAGTAGAAGAATTTAAATAATAACACTAAAATGGAAATCATTAAAATAGTAGACAAAAGAGAAAAAACAATGAAACTAAAAGCTGTTTTTAATAAGATCAATAACATGATATATATCTATCTAGTCTAAGAAAAATAAAATAGAGAAGGTCCAAATGACCATATCAAGATTAGAGTCAGAACATCATCCTAAATTATAAGGATAACAAAAGAATATTAGAGAATATTAAAAACAATTTCATGATAATGTAAAATATCAAAAAACAGTCAAAAGAAACAAGGAAAACAAAATATAAGTAACAAAGAATACTGGGAACAAGGAATATGTATTTAAACCCAAGGTGATATACTTAAACCCAAACATATAAAGAATTTTCATTAACAAATTTGTTCTAATTCACTGAGATTTGACAACCTATAAGAAATAGAAAAATTTCTGGAAAGATTCCATTACTAAAACTTACTAAAGTATATATATAAATATTAAGGGCCTATAAATATATTAAAGATATTGAATTACAATGAAAGACCTTGGCATCAAGTTAACTCCAAACTCATAGTTTAACTAGAAATTTCTGCTAAACATTTTCAGCAAAGATAATACTAATCCTACCAAAAAATGTTTTCAGAAAAAAAGTGGAGAGAACACTTTCTAACTAGTTTTAATAGGCCAGCATTACTCAAATGTCAAAATCAGACAAAAATACTACAAGAAAAGAAAATTATAAACTAACTTATTCATAAATATAGATTAAAATATCCTTAGCAAAATAATAGCAAATTGAACCCAGCCATGTGGAACTAATCTTAGCAATGAAAGGTCAGCTTGACATTAGAAAACCAAATCAATGTAACACATTAACAGAATATGTGATTTAAAAAAATGATAATTTTGATTGATGGGGAGAAAGTATTTATCAAAATTATAGTTATTTATGATAAAAAGTCTCAGAAAACTGGAAAAACAAGTGACATCAACCAAGATAAAAACAATGAACATCTTAATGATAATGGAGCAGGAAATGGCAACCCACTTCAGTATTCTGGCCTGGAAAATTCTATGGACAGGGCACCTGGTGGCTGCAGTACACGGGGTCACTGAGAGTCAGTCACAGCCGAGTACACACATATGCACTTAATGATAAAACACTGAAAAATTTTCTCTCAATGACTGGGAATAAGGCAATATTTGTATATCCATTTGAATACAAATATCAAATAAAATACCACTTTATTTCAGATGGATATACAAATTGTATATTCATTTGAAATTAAAATACAACATTGATCTTTACCTCTTGTAGATCCCTTCCCCACAAAAATTTTAAATCATATAAGAGTATAGTAAATTAAAACTGTAAAAGTTCTATTAGAAAACACAGGATATTATTTTTGCAAAATCAGGTTAATTTGTTAAATAGGGTGAAAACTGTAAAGGATAAAGTAATGTTAAACTGAATATCAAAATTTTAATTTCTGCTTAATAATGCCAATATTAAAAATTAAGATCCAGGAATTAATAATATTTATTTCAGTAGAAAGTTTGAATATATATATATATATATACACACACACACACACACACGTATGTGCATATATATATATGCTTTATCTTCTACCACTCAGAAATTGGAAAGAAAGCAACCCAATCAAAATAGGTCAAAATTACAATCAAGGGATATAATGAGGATATTTTTACAGTGATCCAATTGTTCTATATATTGCTTCTAGTATTGATTACACAACTATATGCCTTCAAAATTCATTGAACACTATAGCAAAGCAATTACATTTTATTATATGTAAATTCATCAATATTTTTGAATAGATACTTCCAAAAAGAGATATATAAGTCAATAAGTACATGAAAAGATGTTCAACACAATTACAATTAGGGCAATGGGAGTTAAAGTCTCTATATACCTACTATAATGGCTAAAATTAAAAAGACTAAAAGCACCTAGTGTCAAGAATGTTGTGAAGCAACTGGAATCTGCATTCACTGCTGTTTAAAATATAAAACGGTGCAACTACTTTAGAAAACAGAAAGTGTCACATAGAATTGAGTATACAATTACCACGTTACATAGTAATTCAATGCATGGGTATTTACTCAAGAGAATAAAATAGATTAAAACTATGTTCATGGAAATTCTTATACTTAAGCATAGCACCTTTATTTACATTGACCCCAAAACTGGAAACGACTCAATGTCCAAGACTAATGATTTGATAAACAATTTCTGATATATCCATAATAGTACACAACTCAGCAACCAAAAGAAACAAGCTACTGTAAAAGCACAACATGTTTGATTTGCTAAAACACACTCATAGATGCCAGATGCAACGGAGCCTGTATTGTAAAATTTCATTTGTGTGTTAGACCAGAACTGGAGAAATTAATTTGTGGTGATACAAAGCAAATTAGCGACTGCAGGTAGAGAAGCAGGTCACAGGATGGGATGGTTGGATGGCATCACCGACTCAGTGGACATGAGTTTGAGCAAGCTCCAGGAGATGGTGAAGGTCAGGGAAGCCTGGCGTGCTGCAGTCCATGGGGTCACAAAGAGTTGGGCATGACTGAGCAACTGAACAACAACAACCAGAGGCCAGTGGTGGAGGAGCAGAGTATGAAGTGGGCTTTGAGGGATAGCAGAGCACAGAGTTGGACACGACTGAAGTGACTTAGTAGTAGTAGGAGTAGTGGAGGGCACAGGAAAACTCTCTGGGGTGATAAAAATATTCTATAATGTACACTTTGTCTAAACTCTCTGCTTAAAACAAATATATTGTATGCATATTATATACCTTAGTAATATTGATTAAAGTAACATTTTTGTTTTTAGCATGCTTTATATGTTTAGATAGAAATATCTGTATAAATATGCAAAAGATAGAACCAAAATAATCAATATTACTACAGCAGTATATAATGTTTATTTCTAATGAAGAAAAATTAACTAGATTTTTCATTTAATTATACTGAAACTTTGCTTCTAAGCTTGTTAATTTAATTTTCAGTATTTCCATAAAGGGAATTTTGAACAGCTTCAGTCCCTTTTATACCACTTTTCCTCTCTCATCTTCTCTAGCAAATATGGATGATGTTTAACCAAAATGCTCTCTACAGTAGCTCCAGCATATGGTCATCTAGGACTAAAGTGTGATTGAGTATGAGGCTTTAAAATCTTTCACTGGATAAAATAATCACAAATAAGTTCTGTTATAAGCAAGTTCATATATAAAATGGGATACAGAGAGTTTTTCACATGTCAATATTATTGTCTCAAAGGAAAACCAAATACAAAGACCTATAAAGTCCCCAGGAAATCTTGTGGACTGCTTTGTTTTGAGCAGTACATGCTGTGATCTTTTAACCTGTTTCCATGGACGTAATCTTTCCCAACCTTTACCTTATTGAGTTGAAGCTGTATTGAAAGTGGATGAAAATCAGTGCCTCCTGACAACTGAAAAGCTGTTAAGAAAAAAGAGGTATGGCAATGGAGCAGGGTGATGACAGCCAGACAGTCATATGTCAAGCGTATTTAAGTGTTGTGTTTTTTTTTTCTTAAGATTGAAGCTTGCTATAGGCATCTGCACTAGCACAGGTACTGGGACACATTTGTTCAATTTCTAATTTTGTTTTTAGAAACTATACTACCATTGGAAAAAATATGTCTTAGATTTAGTGACTAAAGAGCAGAAAAAAAAAAGAAAAAGGAAAGTCAGGATTGTGTTTATTTGGGGGTATTGTGTGTATACATAATTTTTAAACATTATGGAGATAACCTTAGATATCAACCCTTATATGAGAAATGTAAAAAAGAAGAAATGTTACAAGATGATTTATAAAAGCATTACTAATAATATTAAAAAGAAATGGAAAAATCTAAATGTCCACTAGACATTTAGTTTAAATCAGGTACATTTACTGATATGGAGAGTTTGTAAGATACAACAAAGATTGAAAAAAATTAAGAAGAATAATTACATTATAATGAATTAAAAAAATACCAAGCCATACTAAACAATACTCACAGATATATATATATGATACAAATCTATAAAGACAGTACTAAATTCATTTATGAAAATTATAACCAATTAGTTTATTACAGTTTTTATTAACACTGGTAAAGTGGAAAATGAGACTTCAATGATTTTATGCAAATAAATGAAGATGACCTAAATGACCTTGCTATAGAAAGAAAGTCAGACACCATTACCTGCATTTGACAGAGACTCAAAGGAAGACAGAAGAGTGGGAAAGATTTATAGTAAATAAAAGAAGAGAGATGGATTCAGGCGTGCCCTGATTGGAAGTTGTTGGCATGAGAAGCTGGAGGAAAGCTAACTAAAATTGGGACATCATACATGTAATTCTTTAGGGGAGTACATATGATTTTTCCAGTTGGTCTTACATTGGATGTAGAAGCATAAATTAGGGAAACTGTTGGTTATTCATCAAGTCCTGGCCGTTTGGGACCACTTGCTTCAGGGGTTACTGCCTGTCTTCTTGGGCTGGTTGCTACAGATAATGATTTGACTTTGTGGGCTGGCTGCTAAGGCTAATGGGTTAGAGTTCTATTTTTATATATAATCTGACTATCATCCATTCATCTATTCAGTCTATTAATTTGTAAGGCTTTATTCCTTAAGGAAAACTCACACTATTGATACAAGTCAAAATGTAATTCTATGTACAAATACTTAAAAGTGGCAAGAAGTATAAATTTATATTAATAAAAAATATAAAATTAAGATATTATAATCATGTATATTTTGCTATTTCTTCACATTTGCTGAAGGTTATCACTATATACTTGTATATATAAGCATGATTCCTAAATTAAAACTCTACATGGGCTTCCAAAATGTTGATTCTTAAAACATACAACTCAAGATAGCTTTGGCATTCATGAAGCACACTATTATGGGACTACAAATGAAATTTTATTAAGATCTATTTTCATAACTGAGCACTGTAATAGGAACTGAACAATGCAAGTCATGTATTATATTTATCAACATTATTTATTTTCTATTAATATTTTATCTTCAATATTTCAATGTATGGGAAAGAAATGCATGGTAAAAAATATTTTAAATCACTATTAAGGAAAATGATTGTTCTGCTTCTCAGCTAGTAGAGTATGGGTGTTGATACATAGTAGTATCTTTCATGAAAAGAGAAACAGAGACAGTTCTTGTGTTAGAAATGCTACTTTTATGGGCCAAAGTTATCTACTTGTAAAATTGGTGTTTCCTTGAAAGAAGTCATATTATCAAGCTGAGGAACAAGTCTAACTTCATATCTTGTAGAACATTACAGCCCATTTTGATTTCTTACATGATTTCATTTTGATGTTGCAAACTTTCCTTAGAGAAGAAATAGCAAGGATTGTTGTTGAGGAAATCATTATATTTTACAGAGGAGCTGACTGATTTGAGGAAGGGGCATAAGGATTTACTAATGATCTGGCTTTTATTTATTTATTTCTTATAAGCTAACTCTGATACTTGATATGATAGAAAAGGTAACTGTGGCTGATTGCTACTAGGATTTTGTAAAGTTTGATTGGTTCAGTTTTTAGGGGGATAGTGCTCTAGTTATCCAAATGGTATTAACAGGAATTGAAAATTACTTCCTTTCCACTCACTCAGATTCAAAAATCAGGTCAGGTTGTTCTGTAAATGAAAACTTAACTGAAGCAGTTTCTCTCATCCTCTTTGGCTAAATCAGGATCTAGACTTCAAAGCTAAAAATGTAGTCTTTTCAGGAGCAATACAATCAATGCAGACAAAAGTAAAACTCACAGATCAGCCTCTTCAAACTTTGAAACTAAGATTAAAAGACTCATTTAAATTTCATGGACAGTGAAATGTCATGTTAATCATAGAAATTTGACCCACAGTTACAATCTTCTCTGACATATTTGTTTTAAGAGCAGTGGGCTTAGCCATTCAAGCATTAAACTGAGATAACCTGAATGAATTTTTTTTAATAAAGGCTATAGATAATGCAGGTCCACTCTAAAGTTAAAACATATCTTCATGAATATACATCCTTTATGTGTTAAGAGTTCGCCTGGCCAGTAAAAATCTTCTAAAATCTATTTTAAGGAACAATTTACATTCTTGTGCACCATTGCTGAGGACTTGTCTTATAAATCTAAAGACTGACTACATTTCTGTTTTATCCCTCATGTAGAAAAAAGAGTTTTTTTTTTTTAATTAATATGCTGATCATAGTTTTTTTTTAAATTTCAAGAAAACATGAGAAATAATATTTAAAAAATGCCCACATCCTTAAAACCTCAAGTTTAGTATGGAAAACAAATTTATAAATTCATAGTTCATAAACCATATGCCACAGATTTCTAAATGGTGCCCTGGAGTTTAGAGCCCCACAGATAACAACATAAGCAACTCTACTAGAGTTGATTAAGGCACTGTAGGGAAACCAACCTTTAATATGAATTTAGAATTATGAAAATGAGCACAATAGACAAAGAAGAAGGAGGAAAAAAAAGACAGAACCTTTAGGCAGAGGCAGGAGAATGTTCTAGAAAGTGTGAAAGGACACAGTGTATTTTAGGAAGTTCAGTTAGGCTGGGACATAGAAGCTATCACTGAAGACAATTCATGATGGACTTTCCCTGACAAGACAATGAATCTGAACACTGGCTTGTAGGCAATAAGCAGTCAGTAAACATGACCATATTTAGAAATTATCTATTTGCCTTTTAAAAGATAATTGACAGCAGTTCTATGAGCTATAAGTGGAGAATGAGGTATGAGAAGGAGAAACAAGCAGCAGGAAGTTGGTAATGAGGCTGTTTCAGGATGAATAATCTAATTCAAAAGCCTATTAAATAGACAGGAAGTAAAGAATCCAGCCTTCATTTCCAAAATAGCAATTAATGATTGATTAGGCATAATTGGGAAAGAAAAAACTGAAGATTAAGATACCAGTTTAGGTTAAGGACAGTGGTACAACTAATCAAGCTCAGGAATATTATAGGAGAAGCAGATTGAGGAGGCTGGGATAGAGAATGAAAGTAGAAATAAGTGAGATCTTTGTACCAGTGGTGGTTTTGAAATTCCTAAAGGATGCTCATTAGACTTACAGGTTTGGGTCTTGACCCTTAAACCCATAAAATCAATAGCTGATGTTCTATCAGTTGAGGAACTCACCCAGAAACAGTATAAAAATTGAGGGAAAAAACCCTAAGGAACTATGTAGCATTTGAAGGGGTATGAAGAAAGAGGATTCAAAGAAGAACACTAAGAAAATGCCATACAATTGTACATTGTTGCTGGAGATGAAAGTATTCTAAAAACCAAAAGAGATCATTTCCAAAAATTCAGAGTCAACTCTGTCAAGTGACAACACATGTATTATGAGGCCGCCATGTTAATACTTCCATGCATGATTTGTTAATTTTTGTTATCTTTTCAAACAAACAGGTGAAGATCATGTACTTAATTAAATGCTATTACTTTCAAAATACCTTTTTCCTTTATCTTGCACACATAAAGAAATGAATGTTGCATTTAACATTTTTGTTTCTTTTTGTTTTTAATTTAGCTCTTTTAGATTGTATTTGACTGAGTGACAGAATATTTAAAAAATGGTTTAATCACTCAAAGATTCAATTTCTCATGTTAAAAAAAACAAATATAGCCCTCTTTGGGCTCCTACCTTAGCTCTGTAGCCTCTTGCGTCTGTCTCTTTCATCTAACAGCCTACTTCACCATCTTACCATGTGGCATCCATTCTGAGGGTCATGATGACTGCTGAATCTATGGTATCACATCTGAATTTCCAGTCTAATAAAGGAAAAAGAGAAAAGAGATGGGTAAAAACATCCCTCTCATTTGAGTCAGATCCTCTGACAGAACCTTCCTGGAATTCCTTCCCAACACTTAAGGTTTCTGGACCACATCTAGGTTTAACAGAGATTGGAAATGTAGCATTCATTTCTAGCAACAATAGACCAAGATAAAACTTGGGAGTCTGCTAAATAGATGGGAATGTTTTATAGGTTATTAGCTATCTTTGTCATGAGTTCCTAATATATGGAAGGGTTTGGCTGATTGAAAAAAAATATATATATATATTTAAAAATTTAAATGTGGTCCCTTCTTTTCATTAATAGTCCATAGAAAATAATATAAAACACAATATGAAAAACAGTAATTTTTGCCATTAAGAAGGTAGTATTAAGTACAATGGGTTATAGAGGAGAATGTAATCCCTGATGGAATCCAAATTTTCCAGGTTGCTAAGACTGAGGAAGGACACAAGGGAATGGAAAACTCATGTGCAAAAAAAAATGATATGTTTTGGTTAAAGCATCCAAAATAGTAGGGGGAGAATAACACTGGGCCTTAGAAATTCAAACAGCAAATTCAACACTTAAAACTTAGAAATATTTACTTATAAAGAGAGGGTCAGGCACTTAGGAACATGGAAACTTCTAGGTCTTAAGTATCAATTACTGAGGAATTTTACATGAAAGCTACTGCCCAAAACTGCAAGACAAATTCTTTAGATTCTGTAGTAAAGGTGTGAATGTCACCTACATGCAATTTGTTAATTTTTAAGAAATTCTCATGCTTCTTTAATGGAATGAATTGCCATCAATATTGTATAAAAGAAGAGAAAGAAGTTTACTTTTTTATATATCTTCAAATATTTGGTTTAGAGAAGTTTAATA
This sequence comes from Bos javanicus, assembly GCF_032452875.1. NCBI lineage: Eukaryota > Metazoa > Chordata > Mammalia > Artiodactyla > Bovidae > Bos > Bos javanicus. Next base: position 39,840,372 of record NC_083878.1, read on the forward strand.
TTTGAAAAGGGAAAAATACAAAATGTATTTTTGATGTATATTAAATTTTATCCCAAATGAAGATATGAAGTGTGTGTTTAGAGAAATTTAAGACACCTGATTGAAATGACTGATATTCAATCAGGAGAGACTTTTGTACAATGTGCAATTTTGTTTTCTGAATTATTTTTTTAGAGACATTTGCCCTTTCATAACTGTTGTTAAGAATTATATTAAGTTATTGGGTTTTTTGATGTAATTTCATGTATTATGTATTATGAGCAGATAATTAAACTAGCATTTAGATTCTCCAACTTGCTTAACCTTACAACCCTCTGTAATAGATATCATTAGAATAAAATTTTGGAGAAGGAAATGGCAACCCACTCCAGTGTTCTTGCCTGGAGAATCCCAGGGACGGGGGAGCCTGGTGGGCTGCCGTCTATGGGGTCGCACAGAGTCGGACACGACTGAAGCGACTTAGCAGCAGCAGCAGCAACAGAATAAAATTTTATGGACAAGAAAATGCAAACATTGTATGTTATAGGCATTCCTTTCAAGGAAAAAGGAGAGATCACTTTCTACATCTGGTAATTATTAGCTATTTGTAAACTCTGTAAACTCACCACATAGACAGCATCAGAGTATTCTATTATACGAATATGACGGTTATCTCTTTCTGTGGATTAGTTGTATTTCTAAAACCAATTTCAATATTTTTTTCCAAATTTTCCCCCCGCCCAAAAAAATATGAAATCAACATGTCCTTTTTAAACCTCAGAGTTAAAAACAGTACTTTCTAAACTGGTTTATGGAGTCCTAACTCCTTGCTCTCATGTGCCTTTCTCCTAGAATGCTTTGCCTGTTTTGGCATACCTCTTTTTTGTGGCAGAAAAAGTCCTGAGACTCTGCTTATAAAGCAGCACACATTGACTATAATAGGCTGTTTTTATCAATGATACATGAGCAGCTTCCAAGAAACTGATACAAAATCTAGAGAATGAAGATGCATATGATATTCACAATTGAACTGATCAACTTCTTGAGACACCTGCAAGTAAAGATGAAGAAAAAACACATAATCAAAAAAAAATTAAAAAAAAAAAGTCACTTTCATTAACAAAGACTTTTGGGAACAACTCAGTCTCAAAGAGATTATGGGCACTTTATCTGTAGCTGTCAATTCTACTTTCTTGCTTTCTTTTTTGATTCCTTTACAAATCCAGAGAGCTCTAATGCTTCAAAAGAAAATTGTCTTATTGGCCTTAGGTGTGATATAGCAGGAGAGCCAACAATAGATCTTTATCCTCCCATTGTTGGGACCATTAAAACTTCAAAATCAAAACTACTTTAAATAGAACACATCAATTTTCAAGATATATTTCAAGTATGTTGGAACATTATTGAAAGGAGTTACCTTAAACCAGGGTATTTAAAAATGTACTAAAAGAGTACATTTTTCTTAATCTCCATCCAAGAATGTTAGTTAATTAAGAACCTTAAAGGCAGCTAGGTGCAGAAAATGATTTTAGACTTGAAGCGTGAGCATGGGTCAGACAGGTGTGCAAACAGATTTTTGCTTAACTGAGTATTGTATGCACTTGAACCCTTTCCAGGTCTGGAGCTTGATAAAATGCAAATGACACTTTGCATGACAATTAATAGGATTAAAATAGGTCATGGACAAAGAAAGTTGATCACATTGATTCTCTATAAATAATACTTACTGTGCTTGTTTAAAGTGCTATATTATTGTCGTAACACTAGATAAATCTTGAAAACTACTCAGGATACTTCAAATAAGCATCTATATACTCTTTAACCCTGTGCCAGCCTTTGTATTACCTCCTGGAATTCCAGAGAAAATGAAGACTCAATCCCCAAATTGAAAAGTATCCACTCTAATGGATAAGCAAATATATAAACAGATTGTTTACCATAATTTGGTAATTTGGATCCCTATACCTAAAATGTCATTTTTCAAATCTAGCTATTTTCATTTTTTTAATTGTATTTATTTTTGTTGTTGTTTAGTCACTAAGTTGTGTCTGACTCTTTGTGACCCCATGAACTACAGCACACCAGGCTTCCCTGTCTTTCATCATCTCTCAGAGTTTGCTCAAACTTATGACCATTGAGGAGGTAACTCCATCCAACCATCTCATCCTCTGTCACCCCCTTTTCCTCCTGTCCTCAGTCTTTCCCAGAATCAGGGTCTTTTCCAATAAACCAGCTCTTTGCATCAGGTGGCCAAAGTACTGGAGTTTCCGCTTCAGTATCAGCCCTTCCAATGAATATTCAGGGTTGATTTCCTTTGACTGGTTTGATCTTCTTACTGTCTAAGGGAGTCTGAAGAGTCTTCTCCAGCAACACAGTTTGAAAGCATCAATTCTTCAGTGCTCAGCCTTCTTTCTTGTCCAATTCTCACATCCTTACATGACTACTAGAAAAACCACATCTTTGACTATATGGATCTTTGTTGGCAAAGAGATGTCTCTGCTTTTTAATATACTGTCTAGGATTGTCATAGCTTTTCTTCCAAGGAGCAAACATCCTCTAATTTCATGGCTGCAGTTACCATCCACAGTGATTTTTGAGCCCAAGAAAATAAAACCTGCCACTGTTTCCATTTTTTCCATCTATTTACTATGAAGCGATGAGATTGGATGCCTTGGTCTTAGTTTTTTGACTATTGAGTTTTAAGCTAGCTCTTTCACTCTCCTCTTTCACCTTCATTAAGAGGCTCTTTGCTTTCTGTGGTTAGAGTAGTAACATCTACGTATCTGAGGTTGGTGATATTTCTCCTGGCAATCTTGATTCCAGCCTGTGATTCATCCAGTTTGTCATTTCACATGATGTAGTCTGCATAGAAGTTAAATAAGCAGGGTGACAATATACAGCCTTGATGTACTCCTTTCCCAATTTTGGAACCAGTCCATTGTTTCATGTCCAGTTTTAGCTGCTGCTTTCTGACTTGCACACACGTTTCTCAGGAGGCAAAGTTTTTTTTTTTTTTTAATAATTTGATTATGATCATTGTTTTCTTTTTTTTTGCACTTATACTTTTAATTTTATTTTATTTTTAAATTTTACATAATTGTATTAGTTTTGCCAAATATCAAAATGAATCCACCACAGGTATACACGTGTTCCCCATCCTGAACCCTCCTCCCTCCTCCCTCCCCATACCATCCCTCTGGGTCGTCCCAGTGCATTGTTTTCTTAGAATTTATCTTATTCGGGGAAGATTTTCAATTTCTTGAGTCTGTATATTGTGTATATTTATGTATTTTGTCTAATTTGATGTTTTCAATCATTATTTCTTCAAGTATTTTTTTTTTCTGCATTTGGAACAGCAATTATCTATTTGTTGGCTTTTAAAAATTCTCCTACAAGTTACTGAAGATCTGTCCATTAAAAAAAAACAATTTTCCCCTTTATAAATGTGATTATTTCTATTGCTATAATGTCAAACCTACTGTTTTTTTGTTTGTTTGTTTGTTTGTATTTTTGACTTTTCAGAGTTTCTAAGAATAAGAACTAACTAGAGATCTGTGGGGGACTTTGGCAACAGCTTTTAGAGATATAATTCACATATTATGCAACTTATCCATTTAAAGCATAGAATAAATATTTTAGTTGTGCAATGATTACTTCATCAATTTTAGAAGATTTTATCATTCAAAAAAAATGTCATATGCTGCAGCCAGCACAGCAGGTAGGGATCGAAAGTGGTCGATGCACAGTTTGGGAAAAATAAACTAGAGACAGAATTAAAGTTTTAAAGATGGGACTAGGGGACTCAAGACCTCTTGGGTCAAGAGCCCTGTTTCTCGGAGCCACATCACTTTTATTTAGTGTCTTGGCAAGCAGAAAGTATCTGTTGTGTTACGATGAAGTCAGTCTCCTCTGTCCTTGGTCATATCTCCCATTTTATTGACTACTTTCAACTATCTTTGCTATTTTCTTGGACAAGGGCTATCCCTTAGCTGGAGGTCAAAGACCCGCATATGCCTTGGGAAAACATCTTAGTATGTGCACAAGCAGTGTTCTGAACTTGCGCTGACCCGGCTTTCCAAGGTCCACACTATGTTTTTCCTTACTTTAGCAGGACATGACAACCCGAACTGATCAACCCGATGTACTTTTATTTGGATTATGCTGTATTGTCATATTTGCTTTTATTATTTTCCCATGGTGATTTCTCATGGCTTAGCCAGAGCAACAGGTGGCTGACTATTAACCCCTGCATATCCCACTTTTTGTTTTTGTTGCAGAAACCTCGGAAGAATATTGGCCAGACATACACAAAAATCTCATAATATACTGCTGCTGCTGCTAAGTCGCTTCAGTCGTGTCCAATTCTGTGGGACCCCAAAGACGGCAGCCCACCAGGCTCCCCCGTCCTGTTCTAGGGAGCCCAAAAATATGGAGGGAAAGAATGAAGGCAGGAGGAGAAGATTGGATGGCATCACTGACTTGATGGATATGAGTTTGAGTAAGCTCCGGGAGTTGGTGAAAGATAGGGAAGCCTGGCGTGCTGCAGTCCATGGGTTCGCAAAGAGTCAGACAAGACTGAATGACTGAACTGAACTGAATCTTGCTTGATTTCTAGGCTGAAATATCAGACGCATATATGCCTCTTAGAAAGAAAGAGAGTTGCGACCCCATGGGCTGTATAGTCCATGGAATTCTCCAGGCCAGAACACTGGAGTCTTTCCTTTCTCCAGGAGATCTTCCCAACCTGGGGATTGAACTCACATCTCCCACATTGCGGGCAGATTCTTTACCAGCTGAGCCACGAGGGAAGCCCAAAAATACAGGAGTGAGTAAGCTATCCCTTCTCCAGGGGATCTTCCCAACCCAGGAATCGAACTGGGGTTTCCTGCATTGAGGGAAGCCCATATGCCTCTTAAGGCAGCTTTTAAAAGTCGAGGAACAAAAATAAGTGAGGACAGGCTATTGGAGCTTTTACACACCATTGAGAAACATTGTTCATGGTTCCCTTCTTCCTTATTTAGATTTATGAACATGGGAGAAGGTAGATAATAAATTAGACAAGCTTCTTTGCAAGGGAATGCCCTTGCCTGTACCTATCTGGTCAATTTGGACACTGATAAAATCTATTTTAGAACCTCTTCAGAGGCAGAAAGCTCAGAAGGGAGTGAAGATGAAGGTGAAACCCCATCAAAGGGAGAACCTGAATATGCAAAGCCTGAGGGGATAGAACAAAAACGCAGGAGGCTATTAAAGCTACAGTTCCTTCTGCACCTTTGTTTGGGGAGGACAAATTTCCTTTGCCTCCTCTTTCTCCCTCTCCTGGCTTAACCCCTGGAGAGGCTTAAGCTTATCCTTCCTTACAACAGGCAGCCGTTCTGTCACTTCTCCAGAAAGGCATTTGTCAGACTCGGCAGGAGGGTGACTTGGATGCTATGACTATGGCATTTCCAGTGACAATACATGAATGGATAGTTCCTGGGACAGAGCCTAATAATCCTAAAGGGGTATATGAGGCTGTACACAAACAGGTTCCCTTCAAAATACTGAAGGAACTTAAGCAAGCTGTTCAGAATTATGGAGTAAATTCTCCTTTTACCTTGGGAATAGTGTAGGAACTAGCTGAGGGTTCCCATTTAACTATGGTGGCTCATGGCTTAGCCAGAGCAACAGGTGGCTGACTATTAAGCCCTGCAGTCATATCCTATAGCCCCAATTTTATCTCTCAAGTATCCTCTGTACCCCATCCCTAGGTAATAACCACTAAGCAAATGTCTATTTCCATTGAGTTGCCTATTCCGGATATTTTACATAATATATGTGGTCTTATAATGTTTTCAAGGTTCATCCCTCTTATAGCATGTACAAGGATCAAGATTCATCCCTTTTGTGGTATCTATCTTATTTTATGTTTATGTAGCACATTTTAATTATCTATTCATCAGTTGATGGCCACTATTCTATTTGTGCTGCATTTCTCAGATATTTATTGACAGTAAGATTCCCAGGTTTTATTATACATTTCCATTTGGTGGCATCCTTGGAAGAACCAGGCTGTCTATTTCATTTTATCTTTTTGTGCACACACTGGGTGATATGGGGTTGTATAGAAATGTTTGTCATATAAAGGAAAATCACAAGGGAGAACACAGGCATAGGCCCTATATGATTGTTGTTCAAGCCAGAGAACTTCCTCTTGAGTTTTTTTATTCTCACCACATTTGGAAAAACTCTGCTATAGGTCAGCACTAACACCAGATGTGACTGTAAGTCAGTCACGTAAGACCAAATACTATATGATTCCACTTATTAGATATTCAAATAGTGAAAGTCACTCAGTTGTGTTTGACTCTTTATAACCCATGGACTATACAATCTGTGGAATTCTCCAGGCCAGAAGACTGGAGTGAGCAGCCTTTCCTTCTCCAGGGGATCTTCCCAACCCAGGGACCGAACCCAGGTATCCCACATTGTAGGCAGATTCTTTACCAGCTGAGCCACAAGGGAAGCCTAAGAATACTGGAGTGGGTAGTCTATCCCCTCACCAGTGGATCTTCCCGACCCAAGAATCAAACTGGGGTCTCCTGCATTACAGGCAGATTCTTTACCAGCTGAGCCACAAGGGAAGCCATATTAGTTATCTAAAATATTCAAATTCATGGAATCAAAGAGTAGACTGGTAGTCACCCCTTCTATTTTCCCCACATCCTCAATATACACTTAAAAGATCTAACTTTCCCTCTCTTATTCAGTTCTGAAATAATATGTAGATGTTCCAAATTGTTTAGAGAACATAGAAGCCTGTAGAAAAGATTCCAATTGTTTTTTTTTTTTTGATTCTTATCAGAAAAGGGATATAAAGTCTCAAAAGATAAATTACAATTTTGTCAAAACATAGTTAAGTATCTATAGATTGACTTATCTAAGGAGAGAAAAGCACTCTCTCCTGACAGACTAAAAACTAGTTAAACTTATCACATACCCTAAACACAAATACACACACACACAGGAGTGTTACCCCTTACTCCAAAAATTATACTTTCCTTACCACCAACAATCTTCTGAAAGAATTGGAAGGACGAGTGTGCTGTGCTGTGCTCAGTCTCTTCAGTCATGTCCGACTCTTTTCAACCCTATGAACTGTAGCTCGTCAGGCTCCTCTGTCCATGGGATTCTCCAGGCAAGAATACTGGAGTGAGTTGCCAGGCCCTTATCCAGGGGATTTTACCAACCCAGGGATTGAATCTGTGTCTCCTGCCTCTCCTGCATTGCAGGCATATTCTTTACCCACTGAGCGACCTGGGAAGGACCAATAGCATACTTAAATTCAAACCAGTAAAACTTTCAAAAGTCCTTGAGTTCTCTTGGCCAAAGATACTAGCAGTACATTTTATAGCCATCTGAACCATGGTTAAAAGGACATATCAGTTTTCCATTTATGAATTGGCAACTGGAAGGCCACACCTTTAGGGAAGTTATCTTTGATACTAGACTCTGCCCTACTGCATGCAGACATGGCAAAACACTGAAAGGAGTTCATGTACTACAGCCCTGTACTATACACATAAAGGCGCCTTACCATTTATTTCTAAACTGACTCTTCATGATTGTCAACTAAGAGATTTCATCTGTTGGAGGAGATATCAGAGAAAATATGCTCTTGAACCTTATGAGGAGAGATTTTATCAGATATTGGAAAGAACAAATACAGAAGGTAAACTCCAGGGAATCAAACCTTGAGTTTGTATTTCACAACTAAGAAGAAATTTAAATTTCTTCACACCTGGAAGTCTATTCCAATAGGGAACCTCAAACAGAATTGGCAGAGATCCCCTAGAAGCAGCTGATCTTTAACAGAAGACAGCTCATCCAAGATCTTTGGAATAAGTGATCGACTTCAAATAGTAAACAGCTTCTTCCCAAGTGTGTGACCAACACTCATATCTAATTCCTTTTTCTCTTTGATATGCATGATTATAACCATTCTCATTTCCTATGGATCCCTGGTTGTCATCCATTTAGAGTGACCCTTTTCCCCTTTTCTTCCCTCCTCTCTGTAATTGTTAATTGAGAACATTCTCATTCTCATGCCACTGCCTTCAGTCCTGCTGACAGCTGAATTTGCCATCTATCATAAGGCCCTACTAATTAAATAAAAACCTCTGGGCAATGCTGGTCTCATCAAATGAGACCACCAGGAAGGAATTACAGGCAATTGCATTTCTATTTTCACTTAACATGTACAAGCAATGTTAAACTAATCAAACCATTGTTTTGTTAGTCTCTCTCTCTTCCAGAGAAAGAACAAACTATTACAATCTATTGATTAGACCAGACGCATTTCTAAATTTGATTCAGCAACCTTCAGAGAACAATAGGCAAATACTTGCCATCTAGAAAAACCTAATGGAAATCTATATATGTAACCCAGCTAATGTAAGATCTTTGTTCCAATTTTGCATGGTGCACAACTCATTTCCCCCCACCCCCGCCCCGCCCCATTTCTCCACAGGGCTCTACTGGAAACTTTTTTCCTTTGAGGCCATGGCACCAAAAAACCCATAATAACACCTCATGCCCATTAAGAATAATATTCCAAGACTTAACTAGTCACTAAGATCCTAATTTCATAAGTCACCAAGTCTAGAAATTGCAGCTCATATGTAGGCTCCATAATGAGGCCACCTCGATTATTCAGCCAGTTTACCTGGCGGGGGGGGGGGATTACTGACATTATTTATACAAAGAATCAGAACAATGATCCCATTGGTAGTACTCTTCCAAAGAGAAAAGGCTATAAGAAACTTATTACTAACTCTGTGAGATGTTATTGATGATATCATCTCTGCCAAATAAAAATTGAAAGGGTTTATAAAAATTACAAGTAGAAACAAAATTTAAAACTTTAAAAATAAAAAGTTTCAGTTCAGTTCAGTTCAGTCGCTCAGTTGTGTCCGACTCTTTGTGACCCCATGAATCGCAGCACGCCAGGCCTCCCTGTCCATCACCAACTTCCGGAGTTCACTCAAATTCATGTCCATCAAGTCAGTGATGCCATCCAGCCATCTCATCCTCTGTCGTCCCCTTCTCCTCCTGCCCCCAAGCCCTCCCAGCATCAGGGTCTTTTCCAATGAGTCAACACTTTGCATGAGATGAACAAAGTATTGGAGTTTCAGCTTTAGCATCAGTCCTTCCAATGAACACCCAAGACTGATCTCCTTTAGAATGGACTGGTTGGACCCGCTTGCAGTTCAAGGGACTCTCAAGAATCTTCTCTAACACCACAGTTCAAAAGCATCAATTCTTCAGCACTCAGCATTCTTCATAGTCCAACTCTCACATCCATACATGACTACTGGAAAAACCATAGCTTTGACTAGATGGACCTTTGTTGGCAAAGTAATATCTCTGCTTTTTAATATGCTATGTTGGTCATAACTTTCCTTCCAAGGAGTAAGCGTCTTTTAATTTCATGGCTGCAGTCACCATCTGCAGTGATTTTGGAGCCCAGAAAAATAAAGTCTGACACTGTTTCCACTGTTTCCCCATCTATTTGCCATGAAGTGATGGGACCAAATGTTGTGATCTTAGTTTTCTGAATGTTGAGCTTTAAGCCAACTTTTTCACTCTCCACTTTCACTTTCATCAAGAGGCTTTTGAGTTCCTCTTCACTTTCTGAAATAAGGGTGGTGTCATCTGCATATCTGAGGTGATTGATATTTCTCCCGGCAATCTTGATTCCAGCTTGTGCTTCTTCCAGCCCAGCGTTTCTCATGATGTACTCTGCATATAAGTTAAATAAGCAGGGTGACAATATACAGCCTTGATGTACTCTTTTTCCTATTTGGAACCAGTTTGTTGTTCCATGTCCAGTCCTAACTGTTGCTTCCTAACCTGCATATAGGTTTCTCAATAAATAAATAAATTAAAAGTTTAGAGGCAAACTAAATTATTCTGTTGCTTATTCACTTAGCTTTTATTTATTTCTACCATTTTTAAAGAAATCTGCTTTCTCCTAAAAAAGAAAGGCAAAGAGACATGGCCCTGAATTTGATACCCCAGACTTTAGTGAGTGGCTTATGTATGTAATAAAAATCAGTGTGAAAATTACACTTTATAAAAAAGAATTACATACAATTCTAAAAGAGCACATTGAGGGGGGGTATACTCTTCCCACAACATAAAAAAGATGTCTTCATAAAAGGATTGATGCTTGACTTTCATCCTTAAAGAATTAATAGAATTTTCTAGGTATAGAAAGAATGGAGAATATTACAGGTGCACAAATTAGAGTGTGCTCACTATTGAAGGTAGGGAAAAGAACCAGTGGTCTCACTGAGAAGTGAATGTGTCAGTGTGGCCATACACAAAACATGGCTGGGAACATGGAAAACCTAGACTAGGAAAATATGTAGAGTCTGAATTGTGAAGGGTCTGAGATGTTGTGTTAACACTTTATCTTAAAGGAAATGTATAGTTATTAAAGTTTTTAAAGCAGGGGTACATCACAATCATGTTTCTCTGTTAGAATGTACTGTTAAACTTGAATAGTGATTGGGTTTCCCTGATGGCCCAGATAGTGAAGAATCCACCTGAAATGTGGGAGACTTGGGTTCAATCCCTGGGTTGGGAAGATCCCCTGGAGGAGGGCATGGCAATCCACTCCAGTATTCTTGCCTGGAGAAACCCCATGGACAGAGGAGCCTGGCAGCTACAGTCCATGAGGTTGCAAGGAGTTGGACACAATAGTGATTAGTCAGGTAGAATCTGAGAGATCTCAATTTATGCCTGCGTTAGGCAATAAAATGGTCCCCCAAAGATGTATATGTTCTAATCCCTGGCACCTGTGACTATGTTACGCTATATGGAAAGTGGTAACTAATATGGAAAGAGGTAATGAAGGTTGCTAATTAGCTGACCTGAAAATGAGAGTTTATTCTGTATTACAATCGGATCCAACATAATCATAGTTCAGTTCAGTTCAGTTCAGTTGCTCAGTCATGTCTGACTCTTTGTGACCCCATGGACTGAAGCACACCAGGCTTCCCTGTCCATCACCAACTCCTAGAGATTGCTCAAACTCATGTCCATTGAGTTGGGGATGCCATCCAACCATCTTATCCTCTGTCATCCACTTCTCCTCCTGCCTTCAATCTTTCACAGCATCAGAGTCTTTTCAAATGAGTCAGTTCTTCCCATCAGGTGGCCAAAGTATTGGTGTTTCAGCTTCAGCATCCTTCCAGTAAATATTCAGGACTGATTTCCTTTAGAATGGACTGGTTGGATTTCCTAGCTGTCCAAGGGACTCTCAAGAGTCTTCTCCAACACCACAGTTCAAAATAATCAATTCTTCAGCTCTCTGCTTTCTTTATAGTCCATACATGACTACTGGAAAAACCATAGCTTTGACTAGACAGACCTTTGTTGGCAAAATACTGTCTCTGCTTTTTAATATGCTGTCTAGGTTGGTCATAACTTTTCTTCCAAGGAGCAAGCGTCTTTTAATTTCATGGCTGCAGTCACCATCTGCAGTGATTCTGGAGCCCTCAAAAATAAAGTCTCTCGCTGTTTCCAAGAGTCCTTTAAATGTGGAATATGGAAGCAGAAGCATTACCATCAAAGTAAATGTAAGAAAGACCTGATTGGCTGTTACAGCCTTTGGAGATGGAAAGGGGCATAAGCTAAGGGATGAGGGCAGCCTCCAAAAAGTTGAAAGACAATAAAATAGGTTCTACTACAAAGTCTCCAGAAAAGCTCAACCAACATCTTGATTGTAGCTCACTGAGACCAATTTTGGACTTTCCAACCTTCAAATCTGTAAATTAACCCACATGGAATTGCTTTAAGCCACTAAGTTTATGGCAATTTGTTATTATCAGTAATAGGAAATTAATATATGATCCCATCTACTAGATATGCATGATCTTTGGCAAAGTACTCAACTTTCTATTTCCCCAATTGTAATATAAGATAAGAACATTATCCCATTTGTCTTCCAGGAAAACTGAAATAATGTACATAAAGCACTTTGCCTATTGTTGGTATTATATATATATAGTAGGAGGCAGCAAAAGCAGTAGTAACTGCAGTATTATCTTTATTTTCTTCATTATTGAACATTCTGTGAATTAAATGTTATATGATAAAAGAAGACAAATTTAATTTTTTTCACTAAGCAAAAGTAGTGGTGGTGGGGTTGGTGAGAAGAGGATGATCTGCGAAGCATTTCAGGGAAGAATCAAAGATTTTTGGTGGTAGGAAAGGAATAGCAATGGAAAGGGAAGGCTTTTATCTTCAGTCTTGGGTGACTGAATATATTTCACAAATGGCAATATAGTTTAGTAAATCATGTCATGCTCTGATACATGAGTGCCTATATAACTCAGGCTGAGAGCCATGAGAGGCTGTTCCAAATGCACAGTCTTTTTCTACTTTCTTAAAGTATATTAAAGACACTAAATAACTTCATTAAGCTGCAAGAAAAATTGATCCATTGTCAGATAAGCCCTGCTGTCCATTGCACATACTCAGCAAGACAAGACCTTCAATAGCATCTTCAAATCTACCCAATAACTCCATTAACAACTTTTTCTCTCTGGTAGCCTAACCCCTGCCCACCATCTTTAATAAAATGCTTATCCCCACACTGATCATGCCGCCCTCTGCAACTATCGGGTGCCTGAATGTTCTACTCTAACAATTATCTTTCCCAAATAGCTTCCTTTTGGACTTCCCTGGTGGCTCAGACAGTAAAAGCATCTGCCTACCAGGAGACCCAGGTTTGATCCCTGGGTCAGGAAGATCCCCTGGAGAAGGAAATGGCAACACATTACAGTACTCTTGCCTTGAAAATCCCATGGAAGGACAAGCCTGGTAGGCTACAATCCATGGGGTCTCGAAGAGTCAGACATGACTGAGTAACTTCACTCTCACCTTCATAGCTTCCTTTTTTAAGCTTGGATTTGAACAGCAGAGTTTCTGTGTTGCTATGGATTCTGGACATATATCATTTTGTCAACTCTTGAACCTAAACCTCTCTTTTCCATCAACAGTTTACTTAAGTATCCTTTACCTTGTTTCCTTATTAATAGACAAATGCTTATATATTGAGAACATATCTGGAGTCCTGCTGAAATTAGTCCTTGGACTTCTGCTGATTTTAATCTGTACAAATGATCTAGAGAAAGAAACTGACTGTGAAGTAGTTGGAATTATTAATCAGCCAAAATTGCAGGGAAGGAGAGAAGTAGAGGAAGCTACAACCAAACACAGGTAGGGTTCAATATACTCTGTAGCTAAGTGGGTATGTGGCAAACAAAACATAAAAGGGAACCTCATGAAGAGCTCTATACACTGGGCCTCAATGATTAAGAAATAAGTAATGCCATTCAGTTGAGATGCATGAAGTTTGGGGCATAATTATGGATTAGTCACTCCAAAATGGTATGAACTGTGTGAAGCTTCAAAGAAACCAGAAAAATATGTAAGACCCACTTATCTGGCTCACTTGGAAACAGTTTTGAATTTCAGTTTAACTTTCATAAAAAATACTGCTGAGGAAACATATAGAAATATGATATAAGGATTTGCTGTCAGACTCACTAATAAATTGGAGTGTGTGTGTGTGCATGCATGTGTATGTTCAGAGTCAAGTTTACCATTTTGTAAATTTTGATATATATATATATATATATATGCATACATGTAACTAGCACATGTGTGCATGTGTGTGTGTGTATATATATATATATATATGTAAAATATGCATAGCCATCAACCTAGAAAGTGTTCTTGAGGCCCTTAAAAGCAATTTCCCTTTTTCCATAGGCAACCATAGTTCTTATTTCTACCTCTATAGACTAGTAAGGAACATTCCAGAATTTCATATATAAGGAATCTACAGTATACACTCTGTGTTTGGCAACTTACACTTAGTTTTAGGCTTCTGAGATGCATCTACACTGTTGGGTTTATTAGTATTTCATTTCACAATTTGTCTATTTCCTGATTGATGGACACTTAGACTCTTTCCTGTTTGTGGTTATTGTTTAATAAAATGAAAACATTATATGAACTTTCTTGCACAAATCTTTTTTCCTTAAGGACTTATATTTTCATTTATCTTACAATTGGGTCGGTACACATGTAGCATTATAAAAAACAGGAGAGGGACTTCCCCAGTGGTCCAGTGGCGAAGGCTCTATGCTCCCACTGCAGGAGGCTTGGGTTCCACCCCCAGTCAGGGAACTAGATCCCATGCCACAACTAAGAGTTGGCATACCACAGCTAAAGATCTTGCAGGCAACAACTAAAAGACCTCACATGCTGCAGAAAAGATCGAAAATATCACATGTCACAAGTAAGACCTAGCACACCCAAATCTATACAATAAATATGTTAAAAACACAGATCAAAAAGTTGGCCAAATAATTGCATTAATTTATATTCCTATGAGCAAAGACAGAGTTCCAACTAATCCATGTCCTTGTCAACATTTTGTGCTGCAAGTTTTTATATTTTTTAACTACTCTAACTTGATGTAAGGGATTTGATTTAGGTCATACCTGAATGCTCTAATGGTTTTCCCTACTTTCTTCAATTTAAGTCTGAACTTGGCAATAATGAGTTCATGGTCTGAGCCACAGTCAGCTCCTGGTCTTGTTTTTGCTGACTGTATAGAGCTTCTCCATCTTTGGCTGCAAAGAATATAATCAATCTGATTTCGGTGTTGACCATCTGGTGATGTCCACGTATAGAGTCTTCTCTTGTGTTGTTGCAAGAGGGTGTTTGTTATGACCAGTGTATTTTCTTGGCAAAACTCTGTTAGTCTTTGCCCTGCTTCATTCCATATTCCAAGGCCAAATTTGCCTGTTACTCCAGGTGTTTCTTGACTTCCTACTTTTGCGTTCCAGTCCTCTATAATGGATTCCAGCCTAGATCTGATAGATAGAGTGCCTGATGAGCTATGGAACGAGATTCGTGACATTGTACAGGAGACAGGGATCAAGACTATCCCCGTGGAAAAGAAATTAAAAAAAAGCAAAATGGTTGTCTGGGGAGGCCTTACAAAGAGCTGCGAAAAGAAGAGAAGCAAAAAGCAAAGAAGAAAAGGAAAGATATAAACATCTGAATGCAGAGTTCCAAAGAATAGCAAGAAGAGATAAGAAAGTCTTCTTCAGCAATCAATGCAAAGAAATAGAGGAAAACAACAGAATGGGAAAGACTAGAGATCTCTTCAAGAAAATCAGAGATACCAAAGGAACATTTCATGCAAAAATGGGCTCAATAAGGACAGAAATGGTATGGATCTAACAGAAGCAGAAGATATTAAGAAGAGGTGGCAAGAATACACAGAAGAACTGTACAAAAGAGATCTTCATGACCCAGATAATCATGATAGTGTGATCACTGACCTAGAGCCAGACATCCTGGAATGTGAAGTCAAGTGGGCCTTAGAAAGCATCACTACGAACAAAGCTAGTGGAGGTGATAGAATTCCAGGTGAGCTATTTCAAATCCTGAAAGATGATGCTGTGAAAGTGCTGCATTCAATATGCCAGCAAATTTGGAAAACTCAGCAGTGGCCACAGGACTGGAAAAGGTCAGTTTTCATTCCAATCCCAAAGAAAGGCAATGCCATAGAATGCTCAAACTACCGCACAATCGCACTCATCTCACACGCTAGTAAAGTAATGCTCAAAATTCTCCAAGCCAGGCTTCAGCAATATGTGAACCGTGAACTTCCTGATGTTCAAGCTGGTTTTAGAAAAGTCAGAGGAACCAGAGATCAAGTTGCCAAAATTCACCGGATCATCCAAAAAGCAAGAGAGTTCCAGAAAAACATCTATTTCTGCTTTAATGACTATGCCAAAGCCTTTGACTGTGTGGATCACAATGAACTGTGGAAAATTCTGAAAGAGATGGGAATACCAGACCACTTGATCTGCCTCTTGAGAAATTTGTATTCAGGTCAGGAAGCAACAGTTAGAACTGGACATGGAACAACAGACTGGTTCCAAATAGGAAAAGGAGTACGTCAAGGCTGTATATTGTCACCCTGTTTATTTAACTTATATGCAGAGTACATCATGAGAAATGCTGGACTGGAAGAAACACAAGCTGGACTCGA
The DNA here is from genome assembly GCF_032452875.1 of Bos javanicus. Taxonomy (NCBI): domain Eukaryota; kingdom Metazoa; phylum Chordata; class Mammalia; order Artiodactyla; family Bovidae; genus Bos; species Bos javanicus. The sequence continues at coordinate 39,856,477 of NC_083878.1, forward strand.
GATTGCCGGGAGAAATATCAATCACCTCAGATATGCAGATGACACCACCCTTATGGAAGAAAGTGAAGAGGAACTCAAAAGCCTCTTGATGAAGGTGAAAGTGGAGAGTGAAAAAGTTGGCTTAAAGCTCAACATTTAGAAAACGAAGATCATGGCATCCGGTCCCACCACTTCATGGCAAATAGATGGGGAAACAGTGGAAACAGTGTCAGACTTTATTTTTCTGGGCTCCAAAATCACTGCAGATGGTGACTGCAGCTATGAAATTAAAGGACGCTTACTCCTTGAAAAGAAAGTTATGACCAACCTAGATAGCATATTCAAAAGCAGAGACATTACTTTGCCAACAAAGGTTCGTCTAATCAAGGCTATGGTTTTTACTGTGGTCATGTATGGACGTGAGAGTTGGACTGTGAAGAAAGCTGACCACTGAAGAATTGATGCTTTTGAACTGCGGTGTTGGAGAAGACTCTTGAGAGTCCCTTGGACTGCAAGGAGATCCAACCAGTCCATTCTAAAGGAGGTCAGCCCTGGGATTTCTTTGGAAGGAATGATGCTAAAGCTGAAACTCCAGTACTTTGGCCACCTCATGTGAAGAGTTGACTCATTGAAAAAGACTCTGATGCTGGGAGGGATTGGGGGCGAGAGGAGAAGGGGATGACAGAGGATGAGATGGCTGGATGGCATCACTGACTTGATGGACGTGAGTCTGAGAGAACTCTAGGAGTTGGTGATGGACATGGAGGCTTGGCATGCTGCAATTCATGGTGTCGCAGAGAGTTGGACATGACTGAGCGACTGATCTAATCTGATCTGAACTTGATGTAAAATGATATCTAATTAAAAAATGATTTTTCATTTTAAAATTTAATTGTATGTCTATGGGGACTCCCTGGTGGCTCAGAGGGTAAAGCATCTGCTTGCAGTGAGGGAGACCCAGGTTTGAACCCTGGGTCGGGAAGATCTCCTGGAGAAGGAAATGGCAACCCACTCCAATACTCTTGCCTAGAAAATTCCATGGACAGAGGAGCCTAGTGGGCTACAGTCCATGGGGTCACAAAGAGTTGGACACAACTGAGCAACTTCACTAATTAAGACTAAACATGTTAAGCACTTTTCCCATGCTTTGGGGCAACAAGCCTTTTGATCAATATAATTTTGTTGTCTTTTCATTATTTATTAAAAGGGAGAGAAAACATATATGCAGTACTTAGATATTATTACAATTTTTTTCTCATCTGCAATTTGCATTATGATATTTTTAACAATGCTTTTAGATAGAAGGGGTTTTATGTCTAATATACTTTTTTCCTTCTAAAAGTTCATTTTGTATTCCAAGAAACATTGCCTATCCAAGGTCACAAAGATATTCTCTTATAGAGGTTTTTCTTTACAAGATTTATATTTAATTTGTGCTTATAACCATGATATATCAGGAATTAATTTTTATGATATAATGATTTTTTGTATTTCTCCCTTAAGTTTATTTAATATTTCCATTTACATCTGTTGAGCAGACTACCCTACCTCTTTCAATTAGTTTGGTACCCAGGTAGAAAAAAAAAAAAAATCTCAATCAACAGGTACATGTTGGTCTGTTTCTGAAGCCTCTATTCTATTCTATTCACCACTTTGTCTATCTTTGTACCAACAGTACACTGTATACATTTACCTTTGTGATGCTTTTGAACTGTGGTGTTGGAGAAGACTCTTAAGAGTCCCTTGGACAGCAAGATCAAAACAGTCAATCCTAAAGGAAATGAGTCCTGAATATTCATTGGTAGGACTGATGCTGCAGCTGAAACTCCAATCCTTTGGCCACCTGATGAGAAAACTGACTCATTGGAAAAGACCCTGATGCTGGAAAGACTGAAGGCATGAGGAGATGGAGATGACAGAGGATGAGATGGTTGGATGGCATCACCAACTCGATGGGCATGAGTTTGAGCAAGCTTGAGGAGTTGGTGATGGATTGGGAAGCCTGGCATGCTACAGTCCATGGCGTTGCACTGAACTGTAAGCCCTTTAACTATAATATTATTTTCGAATTTGCATATAAAATTTTGTTTTCTTTTTCCTTTGTTTTCTCTTTTCTGTAAATTCTAGAAATAACTTGACAAGTTCTATTTTTTTAAAGACTGGATTTTTATTGAGATCATGCTGAATTCATAGATCAATTTATAGAGACCAGCATTTTAATATTCAGTCTTCCAGTCTATAAATGTAACTATTTACTTGTCTTCTTTAATTTCTTCTAGTAATGATTTGTGGTAGTTTTCCATGTAGAAATTTCACATATTTAAAAACTTCATTTCTAGGTATTTTGTGTTTTCTGAAGCTAGTATGAATCAGATCAGATCAGATCAGATCAGTTGCTCAGTCGTGTCCGACTCTTTGCAACCCCGTGAATCGCAGCATGCCGGGCCTCCATGTCCATCACCAACTCCCGAAGTACACTCAGACTCACGTCCATCGAGTCAGTGATGCCATCCAGCCATCTCATCCTCTGTCGTCCCCTTCTCCTCCTGCCCCCAATCCCTCCCAGCATCAGAGTCTTTTCCAATGAGTCAACTCTTCGCATGAGGTGGCCAAAGTACTGGAGTTTCAGCTTTAGCATCATTCCTTCCAAAGAAATCCCAGGGCTGACCTCCTTTAGAATGGACTGGTTGGATCTCCTTGCAGTCCAAGGGACTCTCAAGAGTCTTCTCCAACACCACAGTACAAAAGCATCAGTTCTTCAGGTCTCAGCCTTATTCACAGTCCAACTCTCACATCCATACATGACTACAGGAAAAACCATAGCCTTGACTAGACGAACCTTTGTGGGCAAAGTAATGTCTCTGCTTTTGAATATGCTATCTAGGTTGGTCATAACTTTCCTTCCAAGGAGTAAGCATCTTTTAATTTCATGGCTGCAATCACCATGTGTAGTGATTTTGGAGCCCCCAAAATAAAGTCTGACACTGTTTCCACTGTTTCCCCATCTATTTCCCATGAAGTGGTGGGACCGGATGCCATGATCTTTGTTTTCTGAATGTTGAGCTTTAAGCCAACTTTTTCACTCTTCACTTTCACCTTCATCAAGAGGCTTTTGAGTTCCTCTTCATTTTCTGCCATAAGGGTAGTGTCATCTGCATATCTGAGGTTATTGATATTTCTCCTGGCAATCTTGATTCCAGCTTGTGTTTCTTCCAGTCCAGCATTTCTCATGATGTACTCTGCATATAAGTTAAATAAACAGGGTGACAATATACAGCCTTGATGAACTCCTTTTCCTATTTGGAACCAGTCTGTTGTTCCTTGTCCAGTTCTACTGTTGCTTCCTGACCTGCATACAAATTTCTCAAGAGCCAGATCAGGTGGTCTGGTATTCCCATCTCTTTCAGAATTTTCCACAGTTTATTGTGATCGACACAGTCAAAGGCTTTGGCATAGTCAATAAAACAGAAATAGATGTTTTTCTGGAACTCTCTTGCTTTTTCCATGATCCCGTGGATGTTGGCAATTTGATCTCTGATTCCTCTGCCTTTTCTAAAACCAGCTTGAACATCAGGAAGTTCGTGGTTCACATATTGCTGAAGCCTGACTTGGAGAATTTTGAGCATTACTTTACTAGTGTGTTAGATGAGTACAATTGCACGGTAATTTGAGCATTCTTTGGAATTGCCTTGCTAGTATGAATAGAAAGTTCTAATTTTATTTTTAAAATTGTATTCCTGATATATAAGTTTCAGAACAAAGTACTATAAATTAGGCAACTTAAAACACCAGGAATATATTCTTTCACAGTTTTGGAGCCTAGAAATCTGAGATCAAAGTGTAAATAGGGCCAGACTCCCTTTGAAGGCTCTAAGGAAAAACCCTTCCTTATCTCTTCAAGGTGGACGGGGACAGTGGATATTCCTTGTTTGTGTGTGCTTAGTTGCTCAGCCATGTCCGACTCTTTGTAACCCCATGAACTATAGGTCACCAGGCTACTCTGTCCATGGGTATTCTCCAGGCAAGAATACTGGAGTGGGTTGCCACACCCTCCTGCAGGGGATCTTCCCAGGGATCAAACCCAGGTCTCCTGCATGGCAGGCAGATTTATACCATCTGAGCCACCAGAGAAGCCCAACTCCAATCTCTGCCTCCATCTTTACATGGGCTCTTCTCTGTGTGTCTCTATGCCCATCCATCTCCTTGGAAGGAAATTAATTGTAGGATTTAGAGTCTACAGTAATCCAATATGACCATCTCCTAACTGCAAATGTTTTCATTCCAAATAAGGTCATATTCTGAGGTCCTGAGTGGCATGAATTTGGGGTGAGGGACACCATTCAATACACTGCATTGAGTACATGGAAATACAATTCATTTTGTTTAATGAAATAGGGTCATACGGCCTTGTTAATTCATTGATAAGATCCAGAAGTTGGCTTTACAGATTTTTATGGTTTTCTTTTTATAGCTGTGTCTGGTCATCTGTGAATAAAGACAGTGTTACATCTTTCTTTTTCTTGCCTTGTTGTTCTCAAGAAGACTTTCAATACAATGCTAAGTAGAAGTAATAAGCACCATCATCTTCTCCTTTATGCAATTTTAGGTAGAGAGCATTACAGGTGATTTTTGTCATATTAGAAAAGAGTCTTTGTATTCTTACTTTGCTTAATTTTTAAAAAATGATGAATGGCTGTTGGATTTCGTCAAATGATATCATTTAACACATTTATGATGATAATCATTATTTTTTCTTTACTTTGTTAATTAGGTAAAGTACATTGACTGATTTTTTTGTTATTAAAGCACCTTGCACTTCTAAGATAAATCCCACATGCTCGATTATGTTTTATCAGTTATTCTTTGCTGGATTCATTTTAATAATATTTTATTGAAGACTTTTCTGTTCTGCCCATGAGAAATGTTGGTTTATAATTTTATTTTATTGTCAAATTTTGGCTTCTAGGGTTATGCAGGCCTTGAAAAACAAATTAAGAGATGTGTCCTCCTCTTCTATTTTCTGAAAAAGTTTGTATATGATTGGAATCACTGGCTCTTTATTAATAAAGAAATTCACCAACAAGATTATATGTACCCAAAGTTTTCACTGAGAAGTTTTTGATGATGAGTTCAATTACTTTAATAGACTTATTCAGATTTTATATTATTCTTTGTCAGTTTTTTCTCACATATGGTAATATACATGTTTCAATGCTATTCTTCCAATCATGCCACCCTTCCCTTCTCTTACAGAGTTCAAAAGTCTGTTCTTTACATCTGTGTTTCTTTTGCTGTCTTGCAAAAGTGAGTCAGCTTATAACATTAGGTGCCCAAAGTATTGGAGTTCAGCTTCAACATCAGTCCTTCCAATGAATATTCAGGACTGATTTCCTTTAGAACAGGCTGGTTGGATCTCCTTGCAGTCCAAGGGATGCTCAAGAGTCTTCTCCAACAACACAGTTCAAAAGCATCAGTTCTTCAGTGCTCAGCTTTCTTTATAGTCCAACTCTCACATCCATATATGACTACTGGGAAAACCATCACTAGATCTGATAGAGTGCCCGATGAACTATGGATGGAGGTTTGTGACGTTGTACAGGAGGCAGTGCTCAAGACCATCCCCCCACAAAGAGAAATGCAAAAAAGCAAAAATGGCTATCTGAGGAGGTCTTACAATAGCTGTGAAAAGAAGAGAAGTGAAAAGCAAAGGAGAAAAGGAAAGATACACCCATTTGAATGCAGAGTTCTAAAAAATAGCAAGGAGAGATAAGAAAGCCTTCCTCAGTGATCAGTGCAAAGAAAGAGGAAGTCAAAAGAATGGGAAAGACTAGAAAGGACTATGTCAAGGCTGTATATCATCACCCTGCTTATTTAACTTATATGCAGAGTACATCATGAGAAATGCTGGGCTGGAGGAAGCACAAGCTGGAATCAAGATTGCCGGGACAAATATCAATAACCTCAGATATGCAAATGACACTACTCTTATGGCAGAAAGTGAAGAAGAACTAAAGAGTTTCTTGATGAAAGTGAAAAGGGGGAATGAAAAAGTTGGCTTAAAGCTCAACATTCAGAAAACTAAGATCATGGCATCTGGTCCCATCACTTCATGGCAAATAGATGGGGAAACAGTGGAAACAGTGGCTGACTTTATTTTTCTGGGCTTCAAAATCACTGCAGATGGTGATTGCAGACATGAAATTAAAAGACACTTACTCCGTGGAAGGAAAGTTATGATCAACCTAGATAGCATATTCAAAAGCAGAGACATTACTTTGTCAACAAAGGTCTGTCTAGTAAAGGCTATGGTTTTTCCAGTGGTCATGTATTGGTGTGAGAGTTGGACTATAAAGAAAGCTGAGCACTGAATAATTGATGCTTTTGAACTGTAATGTTGGAGGAGAATCTTGAGAGTCCCTTGGACTGCAAGGAGATCCAACCAGTCCATCCTAAAGGAGATCAGTCCTGGGTATTCTTGGAAGGACTGACGTTGAAGCTGAAACTCCAATACTTTGGCCACCTCATGCGAAGAGTTGACTCATTGGAAAAGACCCTGATGCTGGGAGGGATTGGGGGCAGGAGGAGAAGGGGACGACAGAGGATGAGATGGTTAGATGGCATCACCAACTCAATGGCCATGGGTTTGGGTGGACTCTGGGAGTTGGTGATGGACAGGGAGGCCTGGTGTGCTGTGTTTCATGGGGTCACAAAGAGTCGGACACAACTGAGTGACTGAACTGAACTGAACTGAAGAGATTTCTTCCTTTTTCATTAGATGTCCCAGGCGGCACTAGTGGTAAAGAACCCACCTGCCAATTCAGGAGACATAAGAGATTCAGATTTGATCCCTGAGTTGGGAAGATCCCCTAGAGGAGGGCATGGCAACCCACTCCAGTATTCTTGCCTGGAGAATCCCATGGACAGAGGAGCCTGGTGATCTACAGTCCATGGGGGTCACTAAGAATCAGACATGACTGAGTGACTTAGCACATTCGTTTGTTAGAAGAACTTCTCTTGGTTGTGATGTTGTTTTCTGAATTCTTTGTTTCCTTCTATAATTTCTCTAGGGTTAATTTTTAGGGAAGCAGTGACTATCCATTCTAATTCTTATCCCAAGCAAGTATCAGATCTATCATTACATATCTTTACACTAAAATTAGCACATTTCCTGTAGTATTAATAACAGATATATAATAAGTCCTTTCCAGTGAGTTCCCTTTCATCTCATTCTCCAGTGAGATTTTCAGGATTTTTTCTAACTTTTCTGCTCTTCCTAGTCAATCCAAGCATCCCTCAAGCTTAATGCATAGTTTCTAAGCTAGGTTTCATAAATTTTATACATATTATGCTTGCCTCACTGGTTTTATAGCACAAGATTCACTATGTTTATTCCATTGGGCTTATAGAGGAACAAATTGCTTTAGAGAAAATGTGATTTTGATCAGTTAGGTCAATTGATTGCTCATGTTGAGTTTTGCAACAGAGGAAATTTGATATTTATTATTAATTGTCAAACTCTGAATTTAGGACTAGAGAATAAAATGTAGGTTCGGTGTGTTTGCGTATGTGTGTATGTGAAAGGGACAGTTTATTAAGACAATAAGACTCGCATATCTGATGTTCCTTGAAATTAATTTATGGAAGGATAGTTGACTCTAATATATTAACAACTTTGAGTGTCAGAGACTATATTTTTATTAGTTAATTGTGAAATTAATTGGCCATAAAAAAGACCATGAAAGTGAAATTGTTAGTTGCTCAGTTGTGTCCAACTCTGTGAGATGCATTGGACTGTAACCTGCCAGGTTCCTCTGTCCATAGAGTTCTCCAGGCAAGAATACTGGAGTGGTTTGCCATGCCCTTCTCCAGAGGATCTTTCTGACCCTGGGATTGAACCCAGGTCTCCTGCATTGCAGGCATTCTTTTACCATCTGAGCTATCTGGGAAGCCCCCTAAAAAGGCCATAGACTAAAAGTAATTTAACCTACTCAGACAGGTTAAGACAGAAAATTATTAATATATTTAGATGTTCCCTATATTCTTCTTAATCTTAAATCCTTAGCTATCCTATCTATGTTAAATGGTGTCTTAACTTTAGTATCAATTATTTCCTTGTGTTACTTTATAGTTTTCTACTTATTTATATGCTGCTGCTGCTGCTGCTAAGTCGCTTCAGTCATGTCCGGCTCTGTGCGACCCCATAGACGGCAGCCCACCAGGCTCCGCCATCCCTGGGATTCTCCAGGCAAGAACACTGGAGTGGGTTGCCATTTCTTTCTCCAATGCATGAAAGTGAAAAGTGAAAGTGAGGAAAAAAGTGAAAGTGCTCAGTCGTGTCTGACCCTCAGCGACCCCACGGACTGCAGCCTTCCAGGCTCCTCTGTCCATGGGATTTTCCAGGTAAGAGTACTGGAGTGGGGTGTCATAGCCTTCTCCGATTTATTTATATGTCCCTAAGCAATATTTTCTTTTAAATTTGATGCTTATAAAATTCAAATTCATGAAATCATATTGTAAGTATTCTTGTATGAGTTGCATCTTTAGCTCAACATTATGTTTTTAATAATTCATATCAATGCAACAGTTGCAGTTTTCTCATTTTTATTGAAGTAGACTGTTTTCATATATGAATATATTATTTATGTATCTATTCTGTTATTTATGAACATTGAGTTGCTGGCATTTTGTTAAAATGGACCATACTACTAAGCATTCCTCTATGTGTCTTCTATATAAACATAAGGGAAAACTCCTAGGTCATAAGTTATAATATCTTCATAGTCTACAGAAACAATTATTCCATGATTTTCTGTAATAACTTCTGATTTTCCAAGCCATCTCATCTGTCTTTATTCTTAGTTTGGAATGACCCAGATGAATCATTAAAACAGAACTCATTCCTTATCACTCTTAATCACGAATGCTATTCCCAAATCAAAGTTCTATCAGGGAAAAGTACTGTATAATTAGACATGATTCTAAAGATCAATGCATGGCTAATTTGATCATTTTGGCATTCTTTATAGTAAATATGCTTCAGTGCTCAATTTATCCAATTAGAGCATTTGATTCTGATAAAATAGACAGCTAAATTAGACTTCCAAATATATCTAAATGCTTCAGTCTCATTTATCTTCTGTGGACCCATAGATATCTAGTCTCTATAAGGCAGAACAGAAGGAATATTTTAAATTTGTACACAAGTATAATTTTTTATAGATTTTCACACTGAAGGAAGATAGCTGACAGCAAGGAAGATAGCTGACAGCAGAGACTTTTTACCTAGCTATCAGTTTCAGAGAGTTTATGGGGAAGAACAAGTTAGTTTTACAAATTCATTAGGAGATCTATAAACCTAACTTTTATCTCCTCTTATTATATTACATGCTCAATCTATGTGTCTCTGAATATTAATTGTATAACATGTTAATACCATACTTCCTTCAAGTTGCTTAGCCATGTCTGACTCTTTGTGACCCTATACAGTCCATGGAATTCTCCAGCCCAGAATACTGGAGTGGGTAGCCTTTCCTTTCTTCAGGGGATCTTCCCAACCCAGGGATTGAAACCAGGTCTCCCGCACTGCAGGCGGATTCTTTACCAACTGAGCCACAAGGGAAGCCCTTGCTTTCGGAGATATAACCAAAAAAATAAGTGCTACCTTTTATGTCAGAGAGTGTTCTGCCTATGTTTTCCTCTAAGATTTTTATGGTTTCTACTCTTACATTTGGGTCTTTAATTCATTTTGAGTTTGTTTTTATATACTACATTGAATCCTAATATGTCCTTGGGTACTATGGTCATGTTAACAGTACTAATTCTTTCAATCCATGAATACAATATGCTTTTCCATCTGTTTGTGTTTTCTTCAATGTTTTTCATCAGTGTCTTATAGTTTTACAAATACAAGTCCTTTACCGTCTTATGTAGGTTCATGCCTAGGTATTTTATTGTTTTTGTGTGATAGCAAATGAGATTGTTTCATTAATTTCTCTTCCTGATACTTTGTTGTTTGTGTAATGACATGCAATGGATTTATGTATGTTAATTTTGTATCCAGCTGCTTTACTGAATTAATTGATGAGCTCCAGTAGTTTTCTGGTAGTGTCTTTACAATTTTCTATGTATAGTATTATGTCATCAGCAACCCACTACAGTATTCTTGCCAGGAGAATCCCCCACAGACAGAGGAGCCTGGCATTATATCCAACATATATGAATAATTTTCTATGCATATTATTATGCCAACAGTGACAGTTTCACTTCTTCCTTTCAAATTTGGATTCCGTTTATATACCTCCCTTATCTGATTGCTGTGTCTATGACTTCCAATACTTTGTTGAATAAAAGTGGAGAGAGCAGGCATCCTTGTCTTATTGTTGATCTTAGAGGAAATGCTTCTGATTTTTCACCATTGACTATAATCTTAGCTGTAGGTTTGTCATATACAGCCTAATTATGTTGAAGTATGTTCCCTCTATGCCCACTTTCTGGAGAGTTTTTATCATAAATAGATACTGGATTTTACAGAACAATCACTGATTAAAAAAAAAAAAAAGACCAGAATCCATCTGGAAAGATTTTCTACAACTGAAGACAAAGAGAAGCAATGACAAGGAGACAGGTAGGAGAGGCATACTTTTGATATAGTCAAGTTCCATATCTCCCAGGTAGGAGACTTACAAGTTGTAGAATAATTATATTGCAGAGGTTCTCCCACAGGAATGAGAATTTTGAATCTCATGTGTGTCTCTCCATCCTGGGAGTCCTACACTGGGAAGACAAGCCCCCAGAGTATTTGCATAGCTAGTCATTAGGGAAATGAATATTAAAACCACAATGAGATAACACTTCACACCTTTCAGAATGGTTATCATCAAAACACCAAAAATAACAAATGTTGGCCAAAATGTGGAGGCAAGGGAACATTTTTACACTGTTGGTGGGAATGTAAATTGGTGCAGCTGCTGTGAAAAACATATGGAAGTTTCACATAAAAATAAAACTTGAATTACCATATGACCCAGAAACGGCTTCCCTGATAGCTCAGCTGGTAAAGAATTCACCTGCAATGCAGGAGACCCCAGTTTGATTCCTGGATTGGGAAGATCCCCTAGAGAAGGGATAGGCCACCCTCTCCAGTATTCTTGGGCTTCCCTGGTGGCTCAGATGGTAAAGAATCTGCCTGCAATGCGGGAGACCTGAGTTTGATCCCCAGGTTGGTAAGATCCCCTGAAAGAGGGCATGACAACCCACTCCAGTATTCTTGCCTGGAGAATCCCCCATGGACAGAGGAGCCTGGCAGGGTACAGTCCATGGGGCTGCAAAGAATCAGACATGAGTGAGCAAGTAAGCACAGCAAAATAGCATGATGTAGAAATTCCACTCTTGAGTATTTGTGTGTGTGTCACTTAGTTGTGGAAGTAACCTAAGTTATGGAAATAACCTAAGTGTTCATCAGTGTACATCAATAGATGAATGGATAAAGAAGAAAAATAGATGTGCGATGTGTGTGTGTGTGTGTATACATATTTATATGTATATGTGTGTATGTATGTGATGGAATACTACTCAGCTATGGAAAAGAATGAAATTTTACCATATGAAAAAGAATGAAATGTTGCCATTTGCAGCAACATGAGTGAAATAGCAAGACAGAGAAAGACAAATACTATATGATATCACTCATACGTGGAATTTAAAAAATACAGTCAACTAATGAATATAAAAAAAAGAAGAGGACTCACAAATATGATGACAAACTAAGGGTTACCAGTTTGTGGTAACTACCAGTTTGGGGAGATGGAAAGGGGAAGGAGCAATATAAGGTTAGGGGATTAAGAGGTACAAAATATTACATATAAAATGAGCTACACGGATATATTGTACAGTACAGTGTATATAGTCAATATTTTATAGTAACTATAAAAGAAACATAACCTTAAAAACCATGAATCACTATATTATACACATGTAACTGTGTATAATATACATTATACAATATACACTATATTTATACCTGTATATAGCAACATACATAAATTATACTTCAATAAAAATAGATTCTACCATTCCAGTTTGACTATTAGTGGATAGCACATTTGTTAAAATATGTATATGCATACAGATTCCTATTATAGATGTCAATAAAATATTGCCTGTGGGCCATATTTGACATGCAACCTGGTTTTGTAAATAAAGTTTTATTGGAACACAGCTACACCTATACATTAACATATTGCCCATGGTTGTTTTTACATTTTAATAGAGTTGAGGATTAAGATAGAAGCCATACAGTTGACAAAGCCAAGCCTAAAATATTTTCTATCAGGTTCTTTATTTTAAAAAAGTTGATGATATGTGCACTAGTATCAATACATCAGAATTGAGAAATATAATTTTCAAAGAAAAATAGAATTATTTCTTAATTTCTTTCTTCATTTTGTTGCTTCATTGTTCCTTTAACTTTCTTCCCTTAACTGTGTATCTCTGAATGTTAAACTGCCCTTTTAAAAAATTAGTGGGATTTTAATTAATAGATGTTTGGAACATGATTAATAATTGATTTCACCATTGTAGTAGTCATTTGAGCTGTACATAAAGTCTTCTGATTCTTTCCACTCTGGACACATAGCAAGAGTCCACTTCTTCATTGGCTTGAAATAAGGTATAGTAATATAACTTGAGTTGGCCAAAAAAATATGAATAGAAATAAGATACTTTTTTTTCAGACAGAAGTATAGAATTCCCAGCTTTATATTTTCCCACTCTTGGGGCAACTGAACTGCCACTAAAGTCAGAGCTTCCTTGCCTATATGGAATGATAAATAGAAAGAAATAAGTCTTGCTGTTTTAAGCCATTAAGATGTTAAGACAATTCATTACCAGAAGCATAAGCAAATTTACCTTGATTGTTTTAAAAAAAATTTTTGTTCAAGCCATGGGATGTAGTCAGTATAAAGAATGGTGGTTGGTGAAACAGTTTTAGAGAATGGGAGGAAGGTAATGAGTGACAGGCAGTTACAAAACACTTGGTAAAACTCTCACCTATAATAACTTGAGGTAGACAATGTAAAGTTAGAGCTTTAGGTGAACATATTGGAAAAGAGCATGTTAATATCATAAGTTAGTGATTACAGGATTCTTTTAACAAAATAATAACAGATATATGCAAATTCAGAATATAAATGCTCATTTTTCAAACAGTATTGAATAGGAATAGAAGAAAATCCAGAGATGCAGGGATTTACAGAGTTATCAAGGACAAAGTGAAAGTTGCTCAGTCGTATCCGACTATTTGCATGAACTGTACAGTCCATAGAATTTTCCAGGCCAGAATATTAGAGTGGGTAGTCTTTTCCTTCTCCAGGGGATCTTTCTAACCTGGGAATTGAACCTAGGTCTCCCACATCACAGGCAGATTTTTTACTGGCTGAGCCACCAGGGAACTGGCAAAAAGATAGGGAAAAAGTGGAACCAGTGATAGATTTTATTTTCTTGGACTTCAATATCACTGTGGACAGTGACTGCAGCCATGAAATTAAAAGACACTTGCTCCTTGGAAGAAAAACTATGACAAACCTGGGCAGCACATTAAAATGTAGAGACAACACTTTGTTGACAAAGGTGCATATAGTCAGTGCTATGGTTTTTCCAGTAGTCATGTATGGATATGAGAGTTGAACCATAAAGAAGGCTAAGTGCTGAGGAACCAATGCTTTTGTATTGTGGTACTGGAGAAGACTCATGAGAGTCACTAGGACAGCAAGGAGATTAAACCAGTCAGTCCTAAAGGAAATTATTCCTGAATGTTCACTTTAAGGACTGATACTGAAGCTGAGGCTCCAATATTTTGGCTACCTGATGTGAAGAGCTGACTCACTGGAAAGACCCCGATGCTGGGAAAGATTGAGGGCAGGAGAAGGGGGAAACAGAGGATGAGATTGTTGGATGGCATCACTGACTCAGTGGACAGGAATTTGAGCAAGCTCTGGGACACAGTAAAGGACAGGGAAGCCTGGTGTGCTGCAGTCCATGGGGTCGCAAAGAGTCAGACACAACCTAACAACTGAAAAACAACAGAGTTAGGAGGGAAAAAAGAAAAAAAAAACATATTTTGAGCAATTTTTGAACAATAAATGAAATAAAATTCAAATTTAAATCAAATACATCCAATAAAATTCATCCTCACAGTAAAAGTAAATAAAAAATTTTAAATGCCAGACTTAGTCACCCAGTGTTAGTTAAAAATTCTGAATGGGTTTAGATATTTCCAAGTTAGTCTTTTGAATCTGAAACAATTGTTCAGAGACAAAGAGATTAAGTGTGCAACTGTGTCATGTAATCTTGAAAGGTAAGGAATATCACCACTGGGAAGAAGATTTAGGGGTCACTGCACATTTAACAGTGTCCTATTTTCCTGACCTCAGTAGCCATAGAAGCACGTGTCAAAAAATGAGTCTCCATTATCCTGGGTCCTTAAATGACTACACTGACTAAAACTCCTTGTTGATTCATAAAAAACAAGCAGGATGAGAAGGGTAAACATTATGAAGACACTGAGATTCTGGATTTTCTTTGTTTCTTCAGGATAATGTAGCCTATCCTGACCCCAAATATTACTTTTCTTAAATATCTAACCTAAGATATATAGTGATTCTTTTTTTAATATAAATTTATTTATTTTAATTGGAGGCTAATTACTTTAAATATTGTATTGGTTTTGCCATACATCAACATGAATTCACCACAGGTGCCCATCCTGAAGCCCCCTCTCACCTCCCTCCTTATACCATCCTTCTGGGTCATCCCAGTGCACTAGCCCCAGCTTCCTGTATCCTGCATTGAACTTGGACTGGAGATTCATTTCACATATGATATTATACATGCTTCAGTGCCATTCTCCCAAATCATCCCACCCTCTCCCTCTCCCACAGAGTCCAAAAGACTGTTCTATACATCTGTGTCTCTTTTGCTGTCTCACATACAGGGTTATTGTTACCATCTTTCTAAATTCCATATATATGCTTTAGTATACTGTATTGGTGTTTTTCTTTTTTTTTTTTCTCTAATTTTATTTTTAAACTTTACATAATTGTATTAGTTTTGCCAAATATCAAAATGAATCCGCCACAGGTATACACGTGCTCCCCATCCCGAACCCTCCTCCCTCCTCCCTCCCCACACCATCCCTCTGGGCCGTCCCAGTGCACCAGCCCCAAGCATCCAGCATCATGCATCGAACCTGGACTGGCAACTCGTTTCCTACATGATATTTTACATGTTTCACTGCCATTCTCCCAAATCTTCCCACCCTCTCCCTCTCCCACAGAGTCCATAAGACTGTTCTATACATCAGTGTCTCTTTTGCTGTCTCGTACACCGGATTATTGTTACCATCTTTCTAAATTCCATATATATGCGTTAGTATACTGTATTTATGTTTTTCCTTCTGGCTTACTTCACTCTGTATAATAGGCTCCAGTTTCATCCACCTCATTAGAACTGATTCAAATGTATTCTTTTTAATGGCTGAGTAATACTCCATTGTGTATATGTACCACAGCTTTCTTATCCATTCATCTGCTGATGGACATCTAGGTTGCTTCCATGTCTTGGCTATTATAAACAGTGCTGCGATGAACATTGGGGTACACGTGTCTCTTTCCCTTCTGGTTTCCTCAGTGTGTATGCCCAGCAGTGGGGTTGCTGGATCATAAGGCAGTTCTATTTCCAGTTTTTTAAGGAATCTCCACACTGTTCTCCATAGTGGCTGTACTAGTTTGCATTCCCACCAACAGTGTAAGAGGGTTCCCTTTTCTCCACACCCTCTCCAGCATTGATTATTTGTAGACTTTTGGATCGCAGCCATTCTGACTGGTGTGAAATGGTACCTCATGGTGGTTTTGATTTGCATTTCTCTGATAATGAGTGATGTTGAGCATCTTTTCATGTGTTTGTTAGCCATCTGTATGTCTTTTTTGGAGAAATGTCTATTTAGTTCTTTGGCCCATTTTTGGATTGGGTCGTTTATTTTTCTGGAGTTGAGCTGTAGGAGTTGCTTGTATATTTTTGAGATTAGTTGTTTGTCGGTTGCTTCATTTGCTATTATTTTCTCCCATTCTGAAGGCTGTCTTTTCACCTTGCTAATAGTTTCCTTTGATGTGCAGAAGCTTTTAAGTTTAATTAGGTCCCATTTGTTTATTTTTGCTTTTATTTCCAATATTCTGGGAGGTGGGTCATAGAGGATCCTGCTGTGATGTATGTCGGAGAGTGTTTTGCCTATGTTCTCCTCTAGGAGTTTTATAGTTTCTGGTCTTATGTTTAGATCTTTAATCCATTTTGAGTTTATTTTTGTGTATGGTGTTAGAAAGTGGTCCAGTTTCATTCTTTTACAAGTGGTTGACCAGATTTCCCAGCACCACTTGTTAAAGAGATTGTCTTTAATCCATTGTATATTCTTGCCTCCTTTGTCGAAGATAAGGTGTCCATATGTGCGTGGATTTATCTCTGGGCTTTCTATTTTATTCCATTGATCAATATTTCTGTCTTTGTGCCAGTACCATACTGTCTTGATAACTGTGGCTTTGTAGTAGAGCCTGAAGTCAGGTAGGTTGATTCCTCCAATTCCATTCTTCTTTCTCAAGATTGCTTTGGCTATTCGAGGTTTTTTGTATTTCCATACAAATTGTGAAATTATTTGTTCTAGCTCTGTGAAGAATACTGTTGGTAGCTAATACCAAAACCTGACAAAGATCCCACAAAAAAAGAAAACTACAGGCCAATATCACTGATGAACATAGATGCAAAAATCCTTAACAAAATTCTAGCAATCAGAATCCAACAACACATTAAAAAGATCATACACCATGATCAAGTGGGCTTTATCCCAGGGATGCAAGGATTCTTCAATATCCGCAAATCAATTAATGTAATATACCACATTAACAAATTGAAAAATAAAAACCATATGATTATCTCAATAGATGCAGAGAAAGCCTTTGACAAAATTCAACATCCATTTATGATAAAAACTCTCCAGAAAGCAGGAATAGAAGGAACATACCTCAACATAATAAAAGCTATATATGACAAACCCACAGCAAACATTATCCTCAATGGTGAAAAATTGAAAGCATTTCCTCTAAAGTCAGGAACAAGACAAGGGTGCCCACTTTCACCATTACTATTCAACATAGTTTTGGAAGTTTTGGCCACAGCAATCAGAGCAGAAAAAGAAATAAAAGGAATCCAAATTGGAAAAGAAGAAGTAAAACTCTCACTATTTGCAGATGACATGATCCTCTACATAGAAAACCCTAAAGAGTCCACCAGAAAATTACTAGAAATAATCAATGACTACAGTAAAGTTGCAGGATATAAAATCAACACACAGAAATCCCTTGCACTCCTATACACTAATAATGAGAAAACAGAAAGAGAAATTAAGGAAACAATTCCATTCACCATTGCAACGGAAAGAATAAAATACTTAGGAATATATCTACCTAAAGAAACTAAAGACCTATATATAGAAAACTATAAAACACTGGTGAAAGAAATCAAAGAGGACACTAATAGATGGAGAAATATACCATGTTCATGGATTGGAAGAATCAATATAGTGAAAATGAGTATACTACCCAAAGCAATTTATAGATTCAACGCAATCCCTATCAAGCTACCAACAGTATACTGTATTGGTGTTTTTCTTTCTGGCTTACTTCACTCTGTATAATAGGCTCCAGTTTCATCCACCTCATTAGAACTGATTCAAATGTATTCTTTTTAATGGCTGAGTAATACTCCATTGTGTATATATACCATAGCTTTCTAATCCATTCATCTGCTGATGGACATCTAGGTTGCTTCCATGTCCTGGCTATTATAAACAGTGCAGCGATGAACATTGGGGTACATGTGTCTCTTTCAATTCTGGTTTCCTTGGTGTGTATGCCCAGCAGTGGGATTGTTGGGTTGTATGGCAGTTCTATTTCCAGTTTTTTAAGGAATCTCCACACTGTTCTCCATGGTGGCTGTACTAGTTTCCCACCAACAGTGTAAGAGGGTTCCCTTTTCTCCACACCCTCTCCAGTGTTTATTGCTTGTAGACTTTTGGATAGCAGCCATTCTGACTGGCATGAAATGGTACCTCATTGTGGTTTTGATTTGCATTTCTCTGATAATGAGTGATGTGGAGCATGCTTTCGTGTGTTTGTTAGCCATCTGTATGTCTTCTTTGGAGAAGTATCTGTTTAGTTCTTTGGCCATTTTTTGATTGGGTCATTTATTTTTCTGGAACTGAGCTGCAGGATTTGCTTGTATATTTTTGAGATTAATTCTTTGTCAGTTGCTTCATTTGCTATTATTTTCTCCCATTCTGAAGGCTGTCTTTTCACCCTATTTATAGTTTCCTTTGTTGTGCAGAAGCTTTTAATTTAAATTAGGTTCCATTTGTTTACTTTTGCTTTTATTTCCAATATTCTGGGAGGTGGGTTATACAGGATCCTGCTCTGATTTGTGTCTGAGAGTGTTTTGCCTATGTTTTCCTCTAGGAGTTTTATAGTTTCTGGTCTTACATTTAGATCTTTAATCCATTTTGAGTTGATTTTTGTGTATGGTGTTAGAAAGTGTTCTAGTTTCATCCTTTTACAAGTGGTTGACCAGTTTTCCCAGCACCACTTGTTAAAGAGATTGTCTTTTCTCCATTGTATATTCTTGCCTCCTTTGTCAAAGATAAGGTGTCCATAGGTGCGTGAATTTATCTCTGGGCATTCTATTTTGTTCCATTGATCTATATTTCTGTCTTTGTGCCAGTACCATACTGTCTTGAGGACTGTGGCTTTGTAGTATAGTCTGAAATCAGGCAGGTTGATTCCTCCAGTTCTATTCTTCTTTCTCAAGATTGCTTTGGCTATTCGAGGTTTTTTGTATTTCCATACAAATTGTGAAATTATTTGTTCTAGTTCTCTGAAAAATGTCGTTGGTGGCTTGATAGGGATTGCACTGAATCTATAGATTGCTTTGAGTAGTATACTCATTTTCACTATACTGATTCTTCCGATCCATGAACATGGTATATTTCTCCATCTATTTGTTTCCTCTTTGACTTCTTTCACCAGTGTTTTATAGTTTTCTAAATATAGGTCTTTTGTTTCTTTAGGTAGATATATTCCTAAGTATTTTATTCTTTTCATTGCAATGGTGCATGGAATTGTTTCCTTAATTTCTCTTTCTATTTTCTCATTATTAGTGTATAGGAATGCAAGGGATTTCTGTGTATTAATTTTATATCCTGAAACTTTACTATATTCATTGATTAGCTCTAGTAATTTTCTGGTGGAGTCTTTAGGGTTATCTATGCAGAGGATCATGTCATCTGCAAACAGTGAGCATTTTACTTCTTCTTTTCCAATTTGGATTCCTTTTATTTCTTTTTCTGCTCTGATTTCTGTGGCCAAAACTTCCAAAACTATGTTGAATAGTCGTGGTGAGAGTGGGCACCCTTGTCTTGTTCCTGACTTTAGGGGAAATGCTTTCAATTTTTCACCATTAAGGATAATGTTTGCTGTGGGTCTGTCATATGTAGCTTTTATTATGTTGACGTATGTTCCTTCTATTCCTGCTTTCTGGAGGTTTTTTTTTTTATCATAAATGGATGTTGAATTTTGTCAAAGGTTTTCTCTGCATCTATTGAGATAATCATATGGTTTTTATTTTTCAATTTGTTAATGTGGTGTATTACATTGATTGATTTGCAGATATTGAAGAATCCTTGCATCCCTGGGATAAAGCCCACTTGGTCATGATTTATGATCTTTTTAATGTGTTGTTGGATTCTGATTGCTAGAATTTTGTTAAGGATTTTTGCACCTATGTTCATCAGTGCTATTGGCCTGTAGTTTTCTTTTTTGTGGCATATCTGTCAGGTTTTGGTATTAGAGTTATGGTGACCTCATAGAATGAATTTGGAAGTTTACCTTCCTCTGCAATTTTTTGGAAGATTTTGAGTAGGATAGGTGTTAGCTCTTCTCTAAATTTTTGGTAGAATTCAGCTGGGAAGCCGTCTGGACCTGGGCTTTTGTTTGTTGGAAGACTTCTGATTACAGTTTCAGTTTCTGTGCTTGTGATGGGTCTGTTAAGATTTTCTATTTCTTCCTGGTTCAGTTTTGGAAAGTTGTACTTTTCTAAGAATTTGACAATTTCTTCCAAGTTGTCCATTTTATTGGCATATAGTTGCTGATAGTAGTCTCATGATCCTCTGTATTTCTGTGTTGTCTGTTGTGATCTGTCCATTTTCATTTCTAATTTTATTGATTTGATTTTTCTCCATTTGTTTCTTGATGAGTCTGGCTAATGGTTTGTCAATTTTATTTATCCTCTCAAAGAACCAGCTTTTGGCTTTGTTGATTTTTGATATGGTCACTTTTGTTTCTTTTGCATTTATTTCTGCCATAATTTTTTAAGTTCTTCATTTCTTCCTTTTCTAGTTGCTTCAGGTGTAGAGTTAGGTTATTTATTTGACTTTTTTCTTGTTTCTTGAGGTATGCCTGTATAGCTATGATCCTTCCCCTTGGCACTGCTTTTACAGTGTCCCACAGATTTGGGGTTGTTTTGTTTTTACTTATTTCTATGCACATTTTGATATCTTTTTTGGTTTCTTCTGTGATTTGTTGGTTATTCAGCACTGTGTTGTTCAGCCTCCATATGTTGGAGTTTTTAATAGTTTTTCTCCTGTAATTGAGATCTAATCTTACTGCATTGTGGTCAGAAAATACGTTTGGCATGATTTCAATTTTTTTAATTTACCAAGGCTAGAATTATGGCCCAGGATGTGATCTATCCTGGAGAAGGTTCTGTGTGTGCTTAACAAAAAGGTGAAATTCATTGTTTTGGGGTGAAATGTCCTATAGATATCAATTAGAAATAACTGGTCTATTGTATCATTTAAAGTTTGTGTTTCCTTGTTAATTTTCTTTTCTTATTCTTTTTTAAATTATTTTAGAAAAGGCAGAGGAACCAGAGATCAAATTGCCAACATCCCCTGGATCATGGAAAAAGCAAGAGAGTTCCAGAAAAACATCTATTTCTGCTTTATTGACTATGCCAAAGCCTTTGACTGGGTGGATCACAATGAACTGTGGAAAATTCTGAAAGAGATGGGCATAACAGACCACCTGACCTGCCTCTTGATAAATTTCTATTCAGGTCAGGAAGCAACAGTTAGAACTGGACATGGAACAACAGACTGGTTCCAAATAGGAAAAGGAGTACGTCAAGGCTGTATATTGTCACCCTGTTTATTTAACTTATATGCAGAGTACATCATGAGAAACGCTGGACTGGAAGAAACACAAGCTGGAATCAAGACTGCCGGGAGAAATATCAATCACCTCAGATATGCAGATGACACCACCCTTATGGCAGAAAGTGAAGAGGAACTACAAAGCCTCTTGATGAAGGTGAAAGTGGAGAGTGAAAAAGTTGGCTTAAAGCTCAACATTCAGAAAACGAAGATCATGGCATCCGGGCCAATCACTTCATGGCAAGTAGATAGGGAAACAGTGGAAACAGTGTCAGACTTTATTTTTGGGGGCTCCAAAATCACTGCAGATGGTGACTGCAGGCATGAAATTAAAGGACACTTACTCCTTGGAAGGAAAGTTATGACCAACCTAGATAGCATATTCAAAAGCAGAGACATTACTTTGCCAACAAAGTCCATCTGGTCAAGGCTATGGTTTTTCCTGTGGTCATATATGGATGTGAGAGTTGGACTGTGAAAAAGGCTGAGCACCAAAGAATTGATGCTTTTGAACTGTGGTGTTGGAGAAGACTCTTGAGAGTCCCTTGGACTGCAAGGAGGTCCAACCAGTCCATTCTAAAGGAGATCAGCCCTGGGTGTTCCTTGGAAGGAATGATGCTAAAGCTGAAACTCCAGTACTTTGGCCACCTCATGCGAAGAGTTGACTCATTGGAAACGACTTATGCTGGGAGGGATTGGGGGCAGGAGGAGAAGGGGACAACAGAGGATGAGATACCTGGATGGCATCACTGACTCAATGGAGGTGAGTCTGAGTGAACTCCAGGAGTTGGTGATGGACACAGAGGCCTGGTATGCTGTGATTCATGGGGTCACAAAGAGTCAGACACGACTGAGTGACTGAACTGAACTGAACTGATCTGAATACTCCATTGTGTATATTTACCACACAGCTGTTTAGTTGACCTATCCATAGGTGTGAGTGGGGTATTAAATTCTCCCACTATGATTGTGTTTTTTTAATCTAAATTTCTTTATTTTAATTGGAGGCTAATTACTTCACAATATTGTATTGTTTCTGCCACACATCAACATGAATCTGCCACGGGAGTACACGTATTCCCCATCCTGAACCCCCCTCCGACCTCCCTCTCTGTACCATCCCTCCACGTCATCCCAGTGCACCAGCCCCAAGAATCTTGTATCGAACCTGGACTGGTGATTCGTTTCATATATGATATTATACATGTTTCCATGCCATTCCCCCAAATCATCCCACCCTCTCCCTCTCCCACAGAGTCCATAAGACTGTTCTATACCTCTGTGTCTCTTTTGCTGTCTCACATACAGGGTTATTGTTACCATCTTTCTAAATTCCATATATATGCTTTAGTATACTGTATTGGTGTTTTTCTTTCTGGCTTACTTCACTCTGTATAATAGGCTCCAGTTTCATCCACCTCATTAGAACTGATTCAGATGTATTCTTTTTAATGGCTGAGTTAAAGTGGTACACATACACTTTATTGTGTATATGTACCACAGCTTTCTTTATCCATTCATCTGCTGATGGACATCTAGGTTGCTTCCATGTCCTGGCTATTATAAACAGTGCAGCGATGAACATTGGGGTACACGTGTCTCTTTCAATTCTGGTTTCCTTGGTGTGTATGCCCAGCAGTGGGATTGCTGGGTTGTATGGCAGTTCTATTTCCAGTTTTTTAAGGAATCTCCACACTGTTCTCCATAGTGGCTGTACTTGTTTGCATTCCCACCAACAGTGTAAGAGGGTTCCCTTTTCTCTACACCCTCTCCAGTGTTTATTGCTTGTAGACTTTTGGATAGCAGCCATTCTGACTGGCATGAAATGGTACCTCATAGTGGTTTTGATTTGCATTTCTCTGATAATGAGTGATGAGGAGTATCTTTATATGTGTTTGTTCGCCATCTTATGCCTTCTTTGGAGAAATGTCTGTTTAGTTCTTTGGCCCATTTTTTGATTGGGTCCCACTATTAATGTGTTATTGTTAATTTCCCCTTTCATACTTGTTAGCATTTGTCTTACATATTGCAGTGCTCCTATGTTGGGTGCCTATATATTTATAATTTTATATCTTCTTCTTGGATTGATCCTTTGATCATTATGTAGTGTCCTTCTTTGTCTCTTTTCACAGTCTTTGTTTTAAAGTCTACTTTATCTTATATGAATATTGCTACTCCTGCTTTCTTTTGGTCTTTATTTGCGTGGAAAATCTTTTTCCAGCCCTTCACTTTCAGTCTGTATGTGTCCCTTGTTTTGAGGTGGGTCTCTTGTAGACAACATATATAGGGGTCTTGTTTTTGTATCCATTCAGCCAGTCTTTGTCTTTTGGTTGGGGCATTCAATCCATTTACATTTAAGGTAATTATTGATAAGTATGATCCCGTTGACATTTACTTTAATGTTTTGGGTTTGAATTTATACTCCTTTTTTGTTTCCTATCTAGAGAAGATCCTTTAGCATTTGTTGGAGAGCTGGTTTGGTGGTGCTGAATTATCCGAGCTTTTGCTTGTCTGTAAAGCTTTTGATTTCTCCTCCATATTTGAATGAGATCCTTGCTAGGTACAGTAATCTGGGTTGTAGGTTTTTCTCTTTCTTCACTTTAAGTGTGTCCTGCCATTCCCTTCTGGCCTGAAGAGTTTCTATGGAAAGATCAGCTGTTATCCTTATGGAATTCCTATTGCAATTCAGTTCAGTTCAGTTCAGTCACTCAGTCGTGTCCGACTCTTTGCGACCCCATGAATCGCAACACGCCAGGCCTCCCTGTTCATCACCAACTCCTGGACTTCACTCAAACTCACATCCATCGAGTCGGTGATGCTATCCAGCCATCTCATCCTCTGTCATCCCCTTCTCCTCTCGCCCCCAATCCCTCCCAGCATCAGAGTCTTTTCCAATGAGTCAACTCTTCTCATGAGGTGGTCAAAGTATTGGAGTTTCAGCTTTAGCATCATTCCTTCAAAAGAACACCCAGGGCTGATCTCCTTTAGAATGGACCAGTTGGATCTCCTTGCAGTCCAAGGGACTCTCAAGAGGCTTCTCCAACACCACAGTTCAAAAGCATCAATTCTTCGGCACTCAGCTTTCTTCACACTCCAACTCTTGCATCCATACATGACCACTGGAAAAACCATAGCCTTGACTAGATGGACCTTTGTTGGCCAAGTAATCTCTCTGCTTTTCAATATGCTATCAAGGTTGGTCATAAGCATTTAATTGTATACAAAAACTATAGATGATCCAGGATACCATAATTTCATTTGAATATTGTTGTTTACATCAGAATATAATGTTTTAGAAATATTTCAAATAACAGTTGTCAATATTCTTTAGATAAAGATGTACAGGAACACATGCTGTTATGCAAGTTGGTTTATTACTCATTGCAGTGAGAGAACACACATGAGGGGGAACATGAGGCCTCAGTAAAAAAAAGTATTACAATACTTATTATACAGTTTAGGGTTTGATGGGTGATTTGGGGAGGGTATACAGAAGATGTTATCTCTATATTCATTCCTATCAGAAAGCAGGAGTAATTCTATGTGGAGTTACATAATAAATCTTATCTGTAGGAAGAAAAGATTAGAAAGAGGATAAAAGTATCATTGGTAAATAAACAACAATTATTCATTTTGGCCAAGAGAGGAGGCATCTGGTATTTTCTGAGTAGCACAGTGGCTTTGTGTCTTGGTGGCACTTGGACAAAAACAATGACGTGGTCTTGCTTTGTCTCATTTATTTTGGTCTCAGGGTAAATTTCTCTGATATTAGTACTCTGAAATTATTTATATCAAATATTAATAGAATTACATAGTCTGGTTGTAAGTGCTAGGAAAGTTTTTAAATGCCACAGATTGTTTTTTTCTTTTCAACCTGAAAATACAAATTCAAACTTGAGATACCACTTGGCATCACCAAGAAAATGTGGTTCTAGTAGGATAAAAATATTTTTATATGTGGTTTAAGTGTACACATGTACATATAAGATGACTATATTATAATGCAGTTTTTATAGAAGGGAACAGCTTTCCTCTTAATATTAATAATGAGATATCTAAATTTCAGGAAAAAAATATAATTTTATATCTTAGAATAAAATACTACATATTTCTAGAAAATTCATGAATGTTTGATGAGACAATCATTGAGTTGATTGTGTTGAGACATTAGAAATGTCCCACCTGATGTCTTATGTAAGAACTACTATGTTTAGTTAATAATATACTTGAGTCCTGGACCACTTGATTTCAGTCCCCGAGGCATCACTATTATGATGAAAGCCATATCTTCCATTCTGAAGATAAAATGAGAAAGACTAAACCAAATGGAATTATATTCTTTTAAATAAATAGATGATTTAGACTTCAGGGATATAATAGTGTCAAAATCACAAAGGGATTATTAAAATTTATGAAAATTTTAAACATTAAAAATTTTTGCAGTGTGAGTAGTCCTACTTAGCATTTTGGGAGGTTGTTTGAAAGCATTTATGTTTCAACATTAAAGTCTACACAAATACATTTACTTTTCTCTTTCCCTGAATCTCATTTAAAGGGTAATAAGGGATAAAAATAAATCATAAGCCGGCAAAAATAAAGGCAATCTGAAGGGAGCTTTCCATGAATAAGACATTTCAATAAATTTCTTAAAGGTATAAAGTAAATTGAAAAGGGAACTGAAATACCTCATGGTTAGAGAGAGGGTTACCAAATAAAATAAACTCTTCAGTTAAATTTAATTTTAAATAAGCATTTTTTTTAGTATAAGTATGTCCCATGCAATACTGGGAGTTCTGCATTTTAAAAAAATTTTATTCATCTATTTATTTTTACTTTTTTGTTAATCTGACAAGCCTAGACACACAGAAGCTATTATTCCTAGAATGATTTGTAAAGATAGATGATTCATAAATCCCAAATAAGATGGAATCAAAAAAATAACAGTTACAGAAAGTAATCTTGGAAACATAATTGCAATCAGAAATAGAAAGCAGAATAAAGGACAAATGAATATAAAAAAGAAATCCTTTCAGAACATGACAGAGAAATTGTATATAGGAAGAAGAAAATGAAGGTTTGGTGGAAGAGGTGGCAGACTATTGCCTATTGCCATTTTCTGTTGCCTTTGGACACTGTTCAAGGAGGTTACCACTGTGAGTTCCAGAAACCAAGCCAGGGCATCTCGCTCTGGTCCTATTCCTGCTCCATCTCCATTTCTGTCCTGCGTCCCCAACTAGCAACCACAACGATGCTCAAGCTACAGGATCGTCATCCCACTGCATGTAGGGGACACTGCAGTTGGCAATTACCAAGCACAAAATGGTGGAGTTTCAGTCAGGAACACAGTTCAGTTCAGTTGCTCAGTTGTGTCCCACTCTTTGCAACCCCATGAACTGCAGCACACCAGGCTTCCCTGTCCATCACCAACTCCCAGAGCTTACTCAAACTCATGTCCATTGAATCGGTGATACGATCTGACCATTTCATCCTCTCTCATCCCCTTCTCCTCCCACTTCAATCTTTTCCAGCGTCTGGGTCTTTTCCAGTGAGCCAGTTCTTTGCATCAAGTGACCAAACTATTGGAGTTTCAGCTTCAGCATCAGTCCTTCCAGTGAACATTCAGGACTGATTTCTTTAGGATGGACTTGTTGGATCTCCTTGCAGTCCAAGGGACTCTCAAGAGTCTTCTCCAACACCACAGTTCAAAAGCATCAATTCTTTGCCGTTCAGCTTTCTTTATAGTCCAACTCTCACATCCATATGTGACTACTGGAAAAACCATAGCTTTGACTAAACGGACCTTTGTTGGCAAAGTAATGTCTTTGCTTTTTAATATAACTGTGTAGGTTGGTCATAACTTTTCTTCCAAGGAGTAAGCATTTTTTAATTTCATGGCTGCAGTCACCATCTGCCGTGATTTTGGAACCCCCCAAAAAAGTCTCTCACTGTTTCCATTGTTTTCCCATCTATTTGTCATGAAGTGATGGGACCAGATGCCATAATCTTTTCTGAATGCTGAATTTTGAAACAACTTTTTCATTCTCCTCTTTCAGTTTCATCAAGAGGCTCTTTAGTTCCTCTTCACTTTCTGCCATAAGGGTAGTGTCATCTGCATATCTGAGGTTACTGTTATTTCTGCTGGAAATCTTGATTCCAGCTTGTTTCATCTAGCCTAGCATTTCACATGGTGTATTCTGCAAAGAAGTTAAATAAGCAGGGTGACAATATACAACCTTGACACACTCCTTATCCAATTTGGATCCAGTCTGTTGTTTCATTTCCAGTTCTAACTGTTGCTTCTTGACCTGCATACAGATTTCTCAGGAGGAAGGTCAGGTGGTCTGGTATCCCCATCTCTTGAAGAATTTTCCACAGTTTGTTGTGATCCACACAGTCAAAGGCTTTGGCATAGTCAATGGAGCAGAAGTAGATGTTTTTCTGGAACTCTCTTGCTTTGTTGATGATCCAACAGACGTTGGCAATTTGATCTCTGGTTCCTCTGGTCTTTTCTAAATCCAGCTTGAACATCTGGAAGTTCACGGTTCATGTATTGCTGAAGCCTGGCTTGGAGAATTTTAAGCATCACTTTACTAGCATGTGAGATGAGTGCAATTGTGCAGTAGTTTGAAGAGTTTAGCATTGTCTTTCTTTGGGATTGGAATGAAAACTGACCTTTTCCAGTCCTGTGGCCATTGCTGAGTTTTCCAAATTTCCTGGCATATTGATTGCAGCACTTTCAAAGCATCATCTTTTAGGATTTGAAATACCCTAGCTGGAATTCCATCACCTCCACTAGCTTTGTTTGTGGTGATGCTTCATAAGGCCTATTTGACTTCACATTCCAGGATGTCTGGCTCAAGGTGAGTGATCACACCATCGTGGTTATTTGGGTCATGAAGATCTTTTTTGTACAGTTCTTCTGTGTATTTTTGCCACTTCTTCTTAATATCTTCTGCTTCTGTGGGTCTGTACCATTTCTGTCCTTTATTGTGCTCATCTTTGCATGAAAAAATGCAAAGATCTTGGTATCTCTATTTTTCTTGAAGAGATCTCTAGTCTTTCCCATTCTGTTGTTTTCCTCTCTCTTTTCATTGATCACTGAGCAAGGCTTTCTTATCTCTCCTTGCTATTCTTTGGAACTCTGCATTCAAATGAGTATATCTTTCCTTTTCTCCTTTACCTTTTGCTTCTCTTCTTTTCACAGCTATTTTTAAGTCCTCCTCAGACAATCATTTTGCCTTCTGCATTTCTTTTTCTTGGGGATTGTCTTGATCACTGCCTCCTGTACAATGTTACGAAACTCCACCTATAGTTCTTCAGGAATTCTGTCTATCAGATCTAGTCCCTTAAATCTATTTGGGGACACAGAGAAGCAGCAAATTTCATCATCTCCAGGCAACTTCCCAACTTAAGAGAGCTTGGCTCTCTTGAGGAACAGAAAGATTAAGTATCACTGAGGCAGTGAATGAAACTGACCCAGGTGGCTTCCTTTTCCACCCTCACTTACCTCATCGAACCTATTTCTCCATCTCTGAATACTGGCTCTTTTTTCTTCATCTTCAAGTGTCTCCAGTGTTTAGCAACTTGGTGCAAAGCATGCCTACCATTTAGTGGGATCTGTCACAGGTAAACAAGGTAGGCAGAGCCAGAGTTTCCCTCTTATTGTGTAAATACCACACAATATTCTCCAAGTTCCCACTTCACTAATAAAGCCTGACATATTCACTACCTGGCATTTTTCTTAAAATATCTGCAAACTCCAAGTCTAGTGATTGATCAAAAAAAAATTTAAAACAGTGACTGAAAATAGTTTCATGAAGAAAAAAAAATGTGAAAGTAGACAGAAATGGAACAATAAAAGAAACAATAGAAAAAGTCCCTTAATACTGTAGAAGGAAACACATCTTCAGTTTGAAAGGACTCTTGAAGTGTATATGAAAAATGAAATGGAGAAAAAGCATCTATGTTATAAAAAGGAAAGCCTACATGTTTCCTAGGGTAGGGGATAGTGGGAGGGGAAAAAACAAGAATCAACTGCCATCAAACTTCTCATTAGCAATAACTGATATTAAAAGGCATATGCTTGAATGCTTTCCAGTTGCTGAATTAAATTGTCATCTGAAAGTTTCCACTCATCCTCATGTTTATTAAAAATCACAATCAAGTGCAATGAGAAGATTAAAATATTTTCAGACATGCAAGGTACAGTTTTGTATTATTTTGGTTTTGTTATTTTTTTTTTAATTTTCTTTTCATTTATTTATAACATACAAGTTTCACTGTGTACTCTTATATTTCAACTTCTGTATACATCACAGTGTGCTCACCACCAAAGATTTCGTTTCTGCCCATCACCATAAAATTGATCCCCTTTATCGATTTTGTCCTACCCACCCACTCCCCTTCTGGTAACCATTACTCTGATTTTTGTATCCATGTGTTTGTTTTCTGTTTCATTTGGTTTGCTCATTTTGTTTTTATATTACCCTTATGAGTGAAATAATACGGTATTTGTTTTCTCCACCTGACTTATTTCACTTAGACTATTTTCAAGGTCTATCCATGTTGCTATGGCATTCCCAGGTGGCTCAGTGGTAAAGAATCCACCTGCCAATGCAAGAGACATGGGTTCGATCCCTAGGTCAGGAAAATACCCTGTTGAAGGAAATGGCAAACCACTCTAGTTTCTTGCCTGGGAAATCCCATGGACAAAGAAACCTGGCAGGCTAGAGTTCATGGGTCACAAAAGAATTGGACACAACTTAGCAACTGAACAACAACAACAAAAAATGCATGTTGTTGAAAATGGCAAAATTTCATGTTTTATAACAGAATAGTATTCCGTTGTATACATACATCACATTTTCTTCATCCATTTGTCAGTTGATGAAGGCAATGGTAACCCACTCCAGTACTCTTGCCTGGAAAATCCCATGGACAGAGGAGCCTGGTGGGCTGCAGTCCATGGGGTTGCTAGGAGTCAGACACGACTGAGTGACTTCACTTTCCCTTTTCACTTTCATGCATTGGAGAAGGAAATGGCAACCCACTCCAGTGTTCTTGCCTGGAGAATCCCAGGGACAGGGAGGCCTGGTGGGCTGCCATCTATGGGGTCGCACAGAGTCAGACACGACTGAAGCGACTTAGCAGCAGCAGGCACTTAAGATTGTTTCCATATTGTGGCTATTATAAATAATGCTACAATGAATATAGGGCTGCATTTACTTTTTTAAAAGTTTTTATATTTTTTGGATAAATATCCTGAGAGTAACATTTGGATTATATGGTAGTTCTATTCTCATTTTTTTTTTTTTTTGGAGGAATCTCCATACTGTTTTCCTTAGTGCCTACACTAAGTTTTACATTCCCATCAACAGTGTATGAGAGTTTTCTTTTCTCCATAAACTTGCTAACACTTGTTATTTCTTGCCTTTTTGATAACAGCCATTCTAAGGGGCATGAGATGATATATCATTGTGGCTTTAATAATTTCAGATGTTGAACATTTTTTTCATGTGCCTATTGGTCATCTGTATGTCTTATTTAGAAAAATGTGAATTCAGATCTCTGTCCATTTTTTAAATGGGCTGTTTTGTCATTTTTTAAAGTTGTATAAGTTACTTATATATTAGGAATATCATACATTATTGGATATATGATTTGCAAAGATCTTCCTCCATTTGGTAGGCTTTTTAAAAAAAAATTTCTGATAGTTTCCTTTACTATGAAAAAACTTTTCAGATTGATATAGTACCATTTATTTATCTTTGCTTTTGTTTCCCCTGTCTGAGAAGACATGTCTAGTAAGACATTATTAAGACCAATATCAGAGAGTGTACAACCTATATTTTCTTCTAGGAGTTTATGGTTTCAGGTCTTACGTTCAAGTCTTTAACTATTTGAGGCGATTTTTGTGTATATTTCTGTGATATTGTAGTCTACTTTCAATCTTTGACATGTGGCTGCCAGTTTTCTCAATACTGTTTATTGAAAAGATTATCCTTTCCTTTAGTGTATGTTCTTTGCTTCTCTGTCACATAATTGGCCATATATGTATGGATTTATTTGTGGGCTCTCCATTCTGTTCCTTTGATCTATATACCTGATTTTCTGCCAATACATGTCACTTTGTAATAATATGAAATCGGAATATGATACATCCAGCTTTATTCCTTTTTTTCTCAGAATTTGGCTTCATGGGGTCTTATTTGGTTCCATACTAATTTTAGGATTTTTTTGTTCTATTTCTATGAAAAATACTATTCAGATTTTAATAGGGAATACACTGAATCTAAAGACTGCTTTAGGTAATATGCACATTTTAATAATGTTAATTCTTCCAATTCATGAACATGGAATATATTTCTATTTCTTTGTGCCATCTTCGATTTATTTCAACAATGTCACAGTTTTCAGTGTATAGGTTTTTTATTTCCTTGGTTAAATTTTTTACTAGGTATTTTATTCTTTTATTATGATTATAATTGGGTTGTTTTAATTTTTCTTTTTGCTAGTGTATAGTAATGCAATGGTGTATAGAAATGTTCTTACCTGGAGAATCCCAGGGATGGGGGAGCCTGGTGGGCTGCCATCTATGGGGTCACACAGAGTTGGACACAACTGAAGTGACTTAGCAGCAGTAGCAGCAGAAATGCAAGATTTTTGTATACTGATTTTGCATCCTGATTCACTATATTTGTTTATTATTTCTAATAGTCTTTTGAAGGCATCATTAGGGATTTTTATGTATAATATTATGCTATCCACAAATAGTAAAATTTTAATTCTTATTTTCCAATTGGAATACCTTTTATTTCTTTTTCTTTTCTTATTGCTCTGGCTGAGTTTCCTTAGTATGATAAATAAGAGTGGGGAGAATGGGCATCCTTTCAAACCTTTAGTTAGATCCACTAAAAATGAGAGAGGGCTCTGATAAAATAAGAAACAAAAGGGGAGAAATAGCGATGAATACCACAGAAATACAAAGGATTATAAGAGAATATTACGAACAACTATATGCCAAGAATTTGGACAAGTGAAAAGAAATGGATAAATTCTTAGAATCATGAAACTTTCCAGAACTCAATCATGAAGGAATGGAAAATCTGAATAGGCCAATCACTAGTAAAGATATTGAAACAGTAATCAAAACCTCCCCCAAAATAAAAACCTAGGACCAGATGACTTTACTAGTGAATTATAACAAAAATTCAAAGATTTAACACCTATCTTCGTCAAACTATTGTAAAGGATAAAATAGCAAGGAACTCTTCCAAACTCATTTTATGAAGCCAGCATTACCCTGATACCAAAACCAGGTAAGGACATTACCCAGAAAGAAAATCATAGCTCAGTCCCTGTGATGAACACATATGCAAATATACTCAACAAAATGTTAGCAAGCCAAATACAACAGTACCTTGAAGTGATCACACACTGTGATCAAGTGGGATTTATTCCAGAGATGCAAGGATGGTTTAATATTCACAAACCATGAATACAGTACATTATCACAATAAAAGATAAAAACATTTGTGACTGATGCACAGAAAGCATTTTACAAGATTCAAGAGCCATTTATGAGGAAAACAAAACAACAAGAACAACAAAAACCTCTCAATAAAATTGGTACAGAAGGAATATACCTCAACATAATAAAGGCCATATATGGCAAGTCCAGAGCCAACATCATACTCAGTGGTGAAAAACTGAAACTGTTTCTGTAAAACTTTTCTTATATTCTCGGATACAAGCCAAGGAAGAAGGTATGACAAAAAAGCAGCAAAAAACTGTTCTCAAAGGAGAACAGTGAGAAGAGAGTTATCCAAAGGTGACGACTAGTCTTACACTTCCAAGCCCAGAATTGGCACAGGATAGAGGATTCAGGAAGAGAAGCTTTGAATGGGAAAATAATACTCTATAGAAAAATCAGTACAGTTGAGAGTTTGAAAAAAAATGAGAATATGCTAAAATCTATTAATATTAGGGGAATGTAAAAAAAAATTAATTTAACTTGACACTTGATTCATTATACATTGAGTAAGACTATTTGAACCATAAATAAATCAATATAATCATAGCACATGGGCACATGGTTTCCATGGCAAGGAAAACTATTTAGAGTACAGTATAACCTTAACATTATTTATTTTATAACTTTCATAATCAGGCATTAGTAAAGTCACAGAAGAATAAACTATAGCTTATTAATAAATAATAATCAATTATTTGATTAATATACATAATACATTAATAAAACAAACAGAGTTCTTTACATTATGAGGTTCTTTGTGAAAAGCTTAATGAGTTGAATGTAAGCCAAACAACTAAAATTGAATTAGGAAGATGTAGGAGTTTCACTGAAATTCGTCAAAGAAAGGAGAGGTGGTTTTATTTCTGAGAGGTTCAGAGAAGAGATATGAAAAGGTTGGGAAAGAAAGGATGTTCAAGGCTACATTATCCATATCCACAATTTTGTTAATACTTTAGAGAAAACAACTTCCTGCTTTCAAGTGCAATAACTTGAAAAGGAAAATTGTTTTACTGACATTACTCAAAATGAACTTTTAAAAGGACATTTTAGTATGGTACCAGCAATGAGATCTTTCATGTGCTATATGATTACTGCTTGAAGCATATAGTGATTTTTTTTTAATTTCCTTTTTCCCTCATAATTACCCTCTAAAGTAAGTAATACCTTTTTAATTTCAAATGTGGATGAAACTCAAGTTTGGAGAGCAATATCCTGCCCAAGATAACACAGTTTACAAGAAACAGAATCAATATGCTAATCAAGGTCTTTGTGATTGAGATACTGAACACAATGGAAAATGGCTAGAACATAAACTTATGCTAATAGAACTTGGACCTACAACCTCTGTAGCAATCATCTCAGAATGGTCAGGGCTAGGTCACTGACTTCTAGCTTCCCTATTTTTCCCATTTCCACCTTTGTCCAACTTAGGATCAACCAGAGAAAGTAAAATGTGCTCTCCAACCCAATTACATAGCATATCCCACTTCTAGTTAGCTCACCTCTCCTTTGCCATGCCAACAACCTCTAATCAGAGCCTACCTGAAGTCTCTTTTTTTACTATAAAACTTTTCTACTCTGCCTAACTTTGAGTCCTTGCTGAAACAATTAATGGTAACTGAATCCTTTTCCATAACAAGCTCTGAATAAATACCCTTTGTTTGTCCTCATTTGGGTGAGCTTTATTTATTTCCACATACCAAATGCTATAATTTCAGTCACTGTACAGTAACATTTAGACTTCCAGTGCAACAACAAATTGCTAATATTCTTAAAACTTGCTTTTGGAAGATAAAATTTTCCAGGCAAAGATTAAAAAAAAAAAAAAAAAAACATTTACAGGAGCTCCCCACTTTAGATAATTTGGAGTGATAAACTATAGTAAAATAAAAACTGCAAATTGTTGTTCTAACTCTTAAGTTCACTTGTGTTCTGCATTTATAGTTGGAAGAAAGGATCCAGGGCCAAATGACCTTTTATGTTGTATTCCTTGGTTCCCTTCTACAGCTGGTATTGTTACAGATAAAAACAACCAGCAGTGCTCAGATGTAAGCTGCAGATGGTGTTAAAGCAAAGTGCTTTCTGGCTCTTAATGGCTTTCCCTTTGCAAATGGAATGAAACACAGCAGGGACTAAAAGTAAGCACCTAAATATTTCCTATCAAAGCAAGGGGTCTGTGCAAACAAAATAGTTAAGGGGAAATATTTAAAATAGTATCAATGCATGAGATATGACTCAGACAAAGAAGGAGAGATTCTATATCAATCACTTCCAAGTACTTTGACTTCAGCATATGATACCTTAGGTGGCTCTGCGTTAATCTATTTCCAGAGGCCACCAGGCTCTAATATTCTGGCCACCTGATGCGAAGAGCTGACTCATTTGAAAATACCCTGATGCTGGGAAAGACTGAAGACAAAAGAAGAGGGGGGCAGAAGATGAGATGGTTAGATAGTATTGCTGACCCAATGGACATAAATCTGAGCAAATTCTGGGAGATAAAGAAGGACAGGGAAGCCTGGATGGCTTCAGTCCATGGGGTCACAGTCGGACACAACTTAGCAACTGAACAACAATAACAATAACCAGTATTTGTTTCTCAACTGGTGCTTCTGAGAAAATCAGTTTCTCCAGAGCTTATGAAGTGTTCTACAACCAAAGCAGAGTGTAGTGTCTTTTTGAATGAAATGTGAACAACTGGGTTACACGAAATTGTAAACATTCCTTTCTTATAATACTTCCGTGACCTTTAATTATATAGGAAGATATGACCTGAAAATGTTTCTAAATATTTTCACAGTTCAGTTCATGGAAGTAGTGTTCAAAGAAACATAATGAAGTTGTTAGATCTTCATTGGAAGCCATTTTAAAGCTTTAAGTGAATTTCTGTATTCCATTGCAATGAAGATATTACAGAGTGCAGAGTCTGAAAAGGGCCAATGAGTTAACTTTAGAATTCTGGAACTAGGATAAGGTGAAAGAAGAAAGGGTCTTACGCGACAGAATAGAACAGTGATTAAAGGCTGAGGATGTGGTACCAGTCTGTTAGATTTGAATTGCTGGATTTACTGCTTTGTGGCTTTAAAAGTGAAAGTGTTAATCTCTCAGTCATGTCCAACTCTCTATGACCCCGTGGACTGTAGCCCACTAGGCTCCTCTGTCCATGGAATTCTCCAGGAAAGAATATTGGAGTAGGTAGTGGCATATTATTAATTACATTATGCTTCAGTTTCCTCTTCAATTGAAAGTTATTGAGAGGATTGAATAAGTTAGCATATGTAAAGTGCTAAGAATGTTATACTTTTCATTACTATTGCTATAATTTATTTACCATTTTCTGGGAAAATTGAACAGCAGATCTTGAACTATTCTGACCACACTCTTTCCTCTGAGTTTACAGTAGACAAGTTAATTGTTTATGCTATGAAAAATGGGTCTGAAAATTTTTTGAAAATCTCAATGTCTGCTGTTTGGGGAAGGTTGTCAGAAGAGGTGGGGACTCATATGCAAGTCATACATTTCAGTCCCTTAGCACTCTTATACCTTTAATAAAGAGGTTAATCCTCTGCCAAATGAATACCCACTACATTCTACCTCTCTCCTCAAGATGTTTTCCTTCTACAGAACTATGCTATAAATTGGAGCATGGTGCAAACTGCTCTGAGGGCTAACTCACTGGGATAACTCTGACACCATTTGAAGCACAGAGACCTTCTAGGAATTCTAGGGGGTTCATAGCCCTACTACTGTGTTTGCAATTAGGTCCTTCACTCAGCTGAAGAGTGACTCACATTTCTATTGAAAGATTGTCTTGATTGATAGATATCTAATGAAATGACTAGATTTTAAATCAGCAAAACATTTCAAATATAATATTCTATTCTTTGCCCCCCACCTCTATTCTTCCTTCACACTGGCACTTGAAGAAGATAAATATAATTTCCCCAAAATAAAAGTTCTTTTGTCTAGCATGCTATATAAATCAGCATTGATTTTATGGGAAGCAATAAAAAAACTGGAACTGAATCTAGCTTATTCAGTTTCAATTTTAGTTTAAAAGTTCAGTTCAGTTCAGTTGCACAGTTGTGTCAGGCTCTTTGTAACCCCATGGACTGTAGCACACCAGGCTTCCCTGTCCATCAGCAACTCCCAGAGATGGCAGCCCACTCCATTACTCTTGCCTAGAAAGTCCCATGGGCGGAGGAGCCTGGTAGGCTGCAGCCCATGGGGTCGCTAGGAGTCGGACACGACTGAGTGACTTCGCTTTCACTTTTCATATTCATGCATTGGAGAAGGAAATGGCAACCCACTCCAGTGTTCTTGCCTGGAGAATCCCAGGGACGGGGAGGCCTGGTAGGCTGCCATCTATGGGGTCGCACAGAGTCAGACACGACTGAAGCGACTTAGCAGCAGCAGCATGTCCACTGAGTCGGTGATGCCATCCAACCATCTCATCCTACATTGTCTCTTTTTCCTCCCATCCTCAATCTTTCCCAGCATCAGGGCCTTTTCCAATGAGTCAGTTCTTCGCATCAGGTGGGCAAACAATTGAAGTTTCAGCTTCAGCATTAGTCCTTCCAATGAATATTCAGGACTGATTTCCTTTGGGATTGATTGGTTGGATCTCCTTGCAGTCCAAGGGACTCTCAAGAGTCCTCTCCAACACCACAGTTCAAAAGCATCAATTCTTCGCTGCTCAGCTTTCTTTATAGTCCAACTCTCACATCCATACATGACTACTGGAAAAACCATAGCTTTGACTAGATGTACCTTTGTTGGCAAAGTAATGTCTTTGCTTTTTAATATGCTGTCTAGGTTGGTCATAGCTTTTATTCCAAGGAGCAAGCGTCTTTTAAATTCATGGCTGCAGCCACCATCTACAGTGATTTTGGAGCCCAAAAATAAAGTCTGTCATTGTTTCCACTGTTTCCCCATCTATTTGCCATGAAGTGATGGGACCAGATGCCATGATCTTAGTTTTCTGAACATTATGTCTTGAGCCAACTTTTTCACTTTCCTCTTTTACTTTCATCAAGAGGATCTTTGGTTCTTCTTTGCTTTCTGCCATAAGGGTGGTATCATCTGCATATCTGAGGTTATTGATATTTTTCCCAGCAATCTTGATTGCAGCTTCTGCTTTATACACTCCAGCATTTCTCATGATGTAGAAGGTATATAAGTTCACTAAGCAGGATGACAATATACAGCCTTGATATACTCCTTACACAATTTGGAACCATTCTATTGTTCCATGTCCAGTTCTAACTGTTGCTCCTTGACCTGCATATAGATTTCTCAGAAGGCAGGTCAGGTGGTCTGGTAATCCCATCTCTTGAAGGTAATTTTCCACAGTTTGTTGTGATCCACACAGTCAAAGCTTTGGCATAGTCAATAAAGCAGAAGTAGATTTTTTTTTTCTGGAATTTTCTTGCTTTCTCAATGATCCAACAGATGTTGGCAATTTGATCTCTGGTTCCTCTGCCTTTACTAAATCCAGCTTGAACATCTGGAAGTTCTCAGGTCACGTACTGTTGAAGCCTGGCTTGGAGAATTTTAAGCATTACTTTACTTCAAGGCTGTATATTGTCACCCTGTTTATTTAACTTGTATGCAGAGTACATCATGAGAAATGCTGGACTGGAAGAAACACAAGCTGGAATCAAGATTGCTGGGAGAAATATCAATCACCTCAGATATGCAGATGACACCACCCTTATGGCAGAAAGTGAAGAGGAACTAAAAAGCCTCTTGATGAAAGTGAAAGAGAGTGAAAAAGTTGGCTTAAAGCTCAACATTCAGAAAACAAAGATCATGGCATCCGGTCCCATCACTTCATGGGAAATAGATGGGGAAACAGTGGAAACAGTGTCAGACTTTATTTTTCTGGGCTCCAAAATCACTGCAGATTATGACTGCAGCCATGAAATTAAAAGACGCTTACTCCTTGGAAGGAAAGTTATGACCAACCTAGATAGCATATTCAAAAGCAGAGACATTACTTTGCCCACAAAGGTCTGTCTAGTCAAGGCTATGGTTTTTCCTGTGGTCATGTATGGATGTGAGAGTTGGACTGTGAAGAAGGCTGAGTGCCGAAGAATTGATGCTTTTGAACTGTGGTGTTGGAGAAGACTCTTGAGAGTCCCTTGGACTGCAAGGAGATCCAACCAGTCCATTCTGAAGGAGATCAGCCCTGGGATTTCTTTGGAAGGAATGATGCTAAAGCTGAAACTCCAGTACTTTGGCCACCTCATGTGAAGAGTTGACTCATTGGAAAAGACTGATGCTGGGAGGGATTGGGGGCAAGAGGAGAAGGAGATGACAGAGGATGAGATGGCTGGATGGCATCACTGACTCAATGGACGTGAGTCTGAGAGAACTCTGGGAGTTGGTGATGGACAGGGAGGCCTGGTGTGCTGCAATTCATGGGGTCATAAAGAGTCGGACACGACTGAGCGACTGATCTGATCTGATCTTTCTAGTTTGTGAGATGAGTGCAACTGTGCAGTAGTTTGAAGAGTTTTTAGCATTGTCTTTCTTTGGGATTGGAATGAAAACTGACCTTTTCCAGTCCTGTGGCCACTGCTGAATTTTCCGAATTTGCTGACATATTGAGTGCAGCACTTTCACAGCATCATCTTTTAGGATTTGAAATAGGTCAAGTGGAATTCCATCACCTCCACTAGCTTTGTGTACAGTGATACTTCCTAAGGCCCACTTGACTTCACATTCCATAATGTTTGGCTGTGGGTGAGAGATCACACCATCGTGATTATCTGGGTCATTAAGATCTTTTTTGTATAGTTCTTCTGTGTATTCTTGCCACCTCTTAATATCTTCGCTTCTTTTAGGTCCATAACATTTCTGTCCTTTTTTGTGTTCATCTTTGCATGAAATGTTCCCTTGGTACCTCTAATTTTCTTGAAGAGATCTCTAGTCTTTCCCATTCTATTGTTTTCTTCTATTTCTTGGCATTGATCATGGAGAAAGGTTTTCTTATCTGTCCTTGCTATTCTTTGGAACTCTGCATTCAAATGAGTTTATCTTTCCTTTTCTCCTTTGCCTTTCACTTCTCTTCTTTCACAGCTATTTGTAAGGCCTCCTCAGACAATCATTTTTCATTTTTGCATTTCTTTTTCTTGGGTATGGTCTTGATCACTGCCTCCTGTACATTATCATGAACCTCTGTCCATAGTCCTTCAGGCACTCTATCAGATCTAATCCCTTGAATCTATTTGCACTTCCACTGTATATTCATAAGGGATTTGATTTAGGTCGTACCTGAATTGTCTAGTCATTTTCCCTACTTTATTCAATTTAAGTCTGAATTCGGCCATAAGGAATTCATGATCTGAGCCACAGTCAGCTCCTGTTCTTGTTTTTGCTGACTGTATAGAGCTTCACCATCTTTATTCTCAAAGAATATAATCAATCTGATTTCAGTATCAACCATCTGGTGATGTCCATTTGTAGAGTCTTCTCTTGTGTTGTTGAAAGAGGGTGTTTGCTCTGACCAATGCATTCTCTTGGCAAAACCCTATTAGCTTTTGCCCTGCTTCATTCTGTACTTCAAGGCCAAATTTGCCTGTTACTCTATGTATCTCTGGACATACCTCTTTTGCATTTAAGTCCCCTTTGATGAATGACATCTTTTCTGGGTGTTAGTTCTAGAAGGTCTTGTATGTCTTCATAGAACTGTTCAACTTCAGCTTCTTCAGTGTTACTGGTCGGGGCATAGGCGTGCATTACTGTGATATTGAAAGGTTTGCCTTGGAAACAGAGATCATTCTGTCATTTTTGAGATTGCATCCAAGTACTGAAGTTCAGACTGTTTTATTGACTATGATGGCTACTCCTTTTCTTCTAAGGGATTCTTGCCCACAGTAGATGAAAGAATTTCAGAATCTATGGCTTTCTAAATTCTTCAAGGTTTATTAGTCTCTGTACCCTGACACAGCAATAAGCTGATAACTATAAGGCATTACTTTCCAGTGAAGAGGGTATTTAAAAGCTGAATAGCTGCAAAATAGCTTATAATATTACAATGCTAGCTAAAAGGATTAGAACTAATGAGCAACATTTGGATTACATGTTTGTATGGTACTATAAAAATTATCATTCTCCTAAAATAGTGTAAGCTCTTTTTGTGGCTATTCAGCTTTTAAATACCTTCTTCACTGAAAAGTAATGCATTATAGTTATCAGCTTGTTGCTGTGTCAGGGTACAGAGACTAATAAACCTTGAAGGATTTGAAAGCCATAGATTCTGAAATTCTTTCATCAAGTTTCTCTGGCAGGTTAAATTACTTATTAATATCAGGCTGCAGTTCCTCCTAATAGTGAAAGGTCACCTTAAGTGTCTCTGTAAATAATTACATAATTCTAAAACCTTGCAGTTGAAATACCCATTTTTAATCATCCAACTCACTTCTAGAACATATCAAGGCAATAAGATCATTTTAAAGTTGATATTTTAATCTCCAACTTAATCATTGTTCAAGATAGGAAACAATCAGTAACCATATCCAAAATAATTTTAAAGTTAATTTACTTAACTCTTACCTCTTTCATGTTTCAATTGTCAACTCTATTTTATAAATAAGTGGTGAGAGTAATCAAAAGTGTCTCATAAATGGCTATGTGTAAAATGTGCATGTTTTTTAACCTAAACTTTAACAAACAATGAAGCTAACTTTCACTGAAGAATCAACTAAGTTTATCTACATTCCCCACTTTGGTGTATGGGTGCAATATTTCCTTTTTCATAATTCATAAACTTAACCTGAAGATTTGAAAAACAATAATGCATGCTTCTTTGTATCAACCGTATGATACTGCATGCTGTGTACTTAGTCACTCAGTCATGTCCGACTCTTTATGACCCCACAGACTGTAGCCCACCAGGTTATTCTGCCCATGGAGATTCTCAAAGTAAGAATACTGGAGTGGGTTGCCATGCCCTCTCCAGGGGATCTTCCCAACACAGGGACTGAACCCAGATCTCCCACATTGCAGGTGATTCTTTACTGTCAAGCCAATATATGATATTAGTAGGGTGATAACTTCATCCACCACTAAAATATTATTTTTGTTTCTTTAGCTTAGATGCCAAAATTTTAAAAAAAAAGATATACACAAACACACAAAACATTGCAAGGGCATGGAAATTTAGAAAATAATATACATTTGCAAACTATAAATATAAATATTTCCCTATAATTCTATTTAAATGATTCAAGAAAAAGCTTAGGTATTTTTAGTCATTTCACACTTCATTTGAAATTACTCTGAGGGCAAATGAAATAAATAAAATGAGATGTTATATATATCCCATTTAGTTCTCTGTAACAGTGAAAGAAGATGGGGAAGAAGATAGAATGAACCAGCAAATTCATATTTGCCTTATTCCAATCTCCACTAATATACATAGGCTGATCTTCATTAGTAGAAAAAAAAATTTCTGTGAACTATAAAAACTAGAATCCATGTTCTGCTGAGAATTACAACAAAGAGGATTCTTGCCTTCATCTTCAAAGATCAACTTAATCATGGGCTTTTCTGGTAGTCCAGTGGTGAAGACTTTGCCTTCCAATGCAGAGGGTTCAATCCCTGGTCAGTGTGCTAAGAACCCATATGCTTTGGGACCAAAAAAACAAAACACAAAACAGAAGCAACATTGTAACAAATTCAATGAAGACCTTAAAAACTGGTCCTCATTAAAAAAAAAAAATCTTAAAAAAAAAATCATACTAATCAGACTTGTCTTCTTGTCTCTCCTTTTGATTTTTCCTCTTTCTTAGTATTCCTCTTCTAACTCCCACTTGATCTGACAAATGTCTTTAGGTCTTAACATTCATGTTTCTTTTCCTCCCACCCCTGGGCATATTCATCATATGTTAATTCATTTACCAAAAATTGTACTTTTTTTCATTGTAAGAGGGCCTGAGCTCACATGAAAAAATGTTTAAAATAAAGGCTGCAATTAATATGCATATCATTAAACTAATTTTTAAATGCAGTATAATGATCTTAGGGATTCAAGCCTTTTGAGGGTTGTTTGACCTTAAATCTACAAAAAGGTTGAAAAATTACCTCTAGAAGGATAGACTATTTGTAGTTAACAAATAATTTTACATTATACCTCTATAGAATATGTATGAGGAAAACATTAAAAAAGTTATGATACCAAGACCTTTACAGGGATGAAAAGTGCATCAGAAACCTAAGTGAATTGAATATTAATTTGAAACACTTGGTACAGTTGGATAGTAGCATAAATATGGAGAAGATTCCTGAAATTCTGAATTACCAGCTGTATAAATTTCCTTATAAGAAGCTCATTGCTACTAAATTAACTTGCATATTTGAGACTAGAATTTATAAAATATGCAATTTAAAAATAAAATTTTTTATCAGAATTCAACTCAAGATATATTGATTATAGCATACTCACAAATAATGAATACAATCATAGTGGCATAATATTACCCTAACATTTCATTCATGACTGTAGTTTACATTCAGAAGTACCTAGACAAAATTCTGCAGAATTCTGTACACATTTTGATAAATCTCATTACAAATTATTCAATATCACAGCAGCTCCTATGGATACCAATTCAAGGTAATATCAAATTAAATCTAGGATCTCAGACTCATAGGATAATAAACCACCTGGAAACCATGTGTTGAATAAAAGCACATAATTCACATTCTCTTCCTAAATGAGAACTTTTGTTCATACATACCTGAGTGTCATCAACTCTGACCACTCATCAGTTCAGTTCAGTCGCTCAGTCATGTCCAACTCTTTGCAACCCCATGGACTGCAGCACACCAGGCCTCCCTGTCCATCAATAACTCCCGGAGCTTACTCAG
The DNA here is from genome assembly GCF_032452875.1 of Bos javanicus. Classification (NCBI taxonomy): domain Eukaryota; kingdom Metazoa; phylum Chordata; class Mammalia; order Artiodactyla; family Bovidae; genus Bos; species Bos javanicus. The sequence continues at coordinate 39,900,168 of NC_083878.1, forward strand.
ACTCATGTCCATTGAGTCAGTGGTGCTATCCAACCATCTCATCCTCTCTCGTCCCCTTCTCCTCAGACCTTCGATCTTTCCCAGCCTCTGGGTCTTTTCCAATGAATCACTTCTTCGCATCAGGTGGCCAAACGATGGGAATTTCAGCTTCAGCATCAGTCCTTCCAATGATTATTCAGGACTGATTTCCTTTAGGATAGACTGGCTTGATCTCCTTGCAGTCCAAGGAACTCTCAAGAGTCTTCTCCAACACCACAGTTCAAAAGCATCAATTCTTTGGTGCTCAGCTTTCTTTATAGTCCAACTCTCATATCCATACAAGACTACTGGAAAAACCATAGCTTTTACTAGTCGGACCTCTGTTGGCAAAGTAATGTCTTTGCTTTTTAATATGCTGTCTAGGTTGGTCATAACTTTTCTTCCAAGGAGTAAGCATCTTTTAATTTCATGGCTGCAGTCACCATCTGCAGTGACTTTGGAGCCCCAAAAAACAAACTCCGTCACTGTTTCCGTTGTTTCCCCATCTATTTGCCATGAAGTGATGGGACCAGATGCCATGATTTAGGTTTTCTGAATGTTGAGTTTTAAGCCAACTTTTTCACTCTCCTCTTTCACTTTCATCAAGAGTCTTTAGTTCTTCTTTGCTTTCTCCCATAAGGGTGGTGTCATCTGAGAATCTGAGATCATTGATATTTCTCCCAGAAATCTTGATTCCAGCTTGTGATTTATCCAGCCCAGCATTTAGCATGATGTAGTCTGCATAGAAGTTAAATAAGCAGGGTGACAATATACAACCTTGACATACTCCTTTCCCAATTTGGAACCAGGCTGTTGTTCCATGTCCAATTCTAACTGTTGCTTCTTGACTGCAGTTAATTGTAACTGATCACTCATGTTACAATTTAAAATTAATGGCTTGTTTTTCATTGCCAAGACTGCAACGGCTAATCTAGCTTTAAATGATAATGCAATGAGTGTACTAGAATAAATGCCAATCTAATTTTTTCCAACATTTGCTTTGGCAAGTTGTAGAAACAATAAGGCACTTCTCTCTAAAATTCTGAGGCCAGAAAGAAAACCAAAGGATTTTTTTTTTTGTCTGTTTGTTTTGTTTTGTTTTTAATTCGGCTGTGCAGTGCAGCTTGAGGGATCTTAGTTCTCCGACCAGGGATAGTACCTGGACTCTGCAGTTATAGTTCCGTGTCCCAACCAGAAGACTGCCAAGGAATTCCCAAAGAAAACAAAAGTAAAAGGACAATAAATGTATCATCTTTGTTGTCATGTCAGAAATTATTTGCAAATCAAGTGTAAGTTTCATGAAATCCTTAAAACAGGATAAAATACACAGAAAACCATCTTATACCAGTAGAGCAAGGCCAAAAATAATCTGAGTAGGTAAAAAGCCACTTTCTGCTACTATGTCCTAGTCACATACTATGAAACACCCAGGGGCTGATAATTAACTACTGTCAAAATCAAAGTGAGAACCCATTAACCCCTTACAAAGCCTTCATTTGTTTCCCTTTGTCTTTCATATTTGACTTTGGGAAGCCAATATATATATATAAGTGACAAATATATATATATATATATATAAGTGACAAATATATATATAAAAGTGACAAACTGCCAAGTATAAAGATAATAAAGGCTTGAAATATAAATAGTTGATTTGACCCATAAGGTCCATCTGCCTGTTGCTTATTATCTCTTCCATTAGGAATTAAATGGCTATTCTATCAGTGTTGTTCTTAACTGAAGCTGTATAAAGATTAAATAGAATATTAAAATTACATGAATTGGAGAGGTGCCCATTTGGAATAAGAAAAGACATATTTTCTAAGTTCTGAGATATATTTTTCACATTTATTTTTGTCTACTTATTCACTCAGTGAATATCTACTGGACATCCATTATGCGCCTCTTTCAAGCTTTGAAGATACAGTGAAAAAGTGAAAGTTGCTCAGTCATGTCCAACTCTTTGTGACCCCATGGACTAAAACCCACCAGGCTCATCTGTACATGGAATTCTCCAGGCAAGGATAATGGAGGGGGTAGCCATACCCTTATTCAGGGGACCTTCCCAACACAGGGATCGAGATTAGGTCTCCTGCATTGCAGGCAGATTCTTTACCATCTGAGCCATAGTACTGAACAAAATATACAAAAATAGCTATCTTCTTAGAGTTTATTTTCTAGTTGGGGGCTTTATCCAATTGTATTTGATATTCAGTCTTGGAGGTCTAATGGACATATCAAACTTGGCAAGTCCATATAATTCTAAGTCCCTCTCCCCCTTCAAATGTATTTCTCCTCCAGTCCTTCCTATTTCAGTAAATGGCATCTCAATTCACCATGTGTTTATGTCAAAAACCACAGTTATTTTTGTTTTCTCCCATTCCCTCATTCTACACTTACAGTCCATTCATCATCAGATGCTGCTGGTTCTACCTTCCAGATACATTCCAAATGTAACTGCTATAACCTTGGTCATTATTTCTCAACTATACTGGCGTAATAAGTTTTCTAACTTTCCTGATCTGTAAGAGAAAACAGAAGAGGAGGGCAAGACAAAGGGAGAAAAAGAATACAAAACAGAAAGAGGGAAAGAGTATTTCTAATTGTTTACCTAAGGTGTCCAGGAATTAGGCTGAAGCAGATAAATAAATAGATATGTGTGTGTATATATATATATATATGCACAAATATGTATACATACATATCTCTCAGTTCAGTTCAGTTCAGTAGCTCAGTCGTGTCCGACTCTTTGCAACCCCATGAATCACAGCACGCCAGGCCTACCTGTCCATCACCAACTACCAGAGTTCACCCAGATTCAGGTCCATTGAGTCAGTGATGCCATCCAGCCATCTCATCCTCTGTCATCCCCTTCTCCTCCTGCCCCTAATCCCTCCCAGCATCAGAGTCTTTTCCAATGAGTCAACTCTTTGCATGAGGTGACCAAAGTACTGGAGTTTCAGCTTTAGCATCATTCCTTCCAAAGAACACCCAGGACTGATCTCCTTTAGAGAGGAATGGTTGGCGGGATCTCCTTGCAGTCCAAGGGACTCTCAAGAGTCTTCTCCAACACCACAGTTTAAAAGCATCAATTCTTCGGCACTCAGCTTTCTTCACAGTCCAACTCTCACATCCATATATGACCACTGGAAAAACCAGAGCCTTGACTAGAATACCTTTTTGGCAAAGTAATGTCTCTGCTTTTGAATATGCTATCTAGGTTGGCCATAACTTTCCTTCCAAGGAGTAAGCGTCTTTTTAATTTCATGGCTGCGGTCACCATGTGCAGTGATTTTGGAGCCCAAAAAATAAAGTCTGACACTATTTCCACTGTTTTCCTATCTATTTGCCGTGAAGTAATGGGACTAGATGCCATGATCTTCATTTTCTGAATGTTGAGTTTTAAGCCAACTTTTTCACTCTCCTCTTTCACTTTCATCAAGAGGTTTTTTAGTTCCTCTTCACTTTTTGCCATAAGGGTGGTGTCATCTGCATATCTGAAGTTGTTGATATTTCTCCCGGCAATCTTGATTCCAGCTTGTGTTTCTTCCAGCCCAGCGTTTCTCATGATGTAGTCTGCATAGAAGTTAAATAAGCAGGGTGACGATATACAGTCTTGACAAACTCCTTTTCCTATTTGGAACCAGTCTGTTGTTCCTTGTCCAGTTCTAACTTTGCTTCCTGACCTGCATACAGGTTTCTCAAGAGTCAGGTCAGGTGGTCTGGTATTCCCCTCTCTTTCAGAATTTTCCAGTTTATTGTGATCGACACAGTCAAAGCCTTTGACATAGTCAATAAAGCAGAAATATATGTTTTTCTGGAACTATCTTGCTTTTTCCATGATCCATCACATATTGGCAATTTGATCTCTGTTTCTTCTGCCTTTTCTAAAACCAGCTTGAACATCTGGAAGTTCATGGTTCACGTATTGCTGAAGCCTACTTATTTTATTAATAATAACATGCTGTTAAAATGAAACACAATCACTAAACATAAATTTTTAAAGTATTTTTCCAATTCATGTCCATTGGAAAGATCCTACTGACAACCTGATAGCAAAGGATATTTCTAGTGCCCAGACTTTGGTCTTAGTATATCATTTTCCTATAAAATGAGCCAAAGTTTCTCAAAAACAGCAGGGATTATATAATGTTTGCATGGAAACATTTTACCTTAGGTACCAAAAAATAAATAAATAAATCTCAAGACCTCTACTAGGGTCATGCCAAAGGACTCTGTAGTTATTGAAGAGTTTCATACTGGTTGAAGATTCAAAAATGCAAGCATCAAAAATAAGATAATTTAAATACATAAAATGGAATAAATGTAACAGTTTATTGTGATGATAAAAAAATGCTCATTGCTCATCATTTGAAGATGCTGGTAAATGGACTCATTATGCTGTGAAATAAATGTAAAAACTTGAATATGTATCCTACCGTTTTCTACCATCACTGTGTTTTTTGGATAATGAAGCAACATATGAGAAGTTTATTTTTAAGGGAGAATTTCAGATTAGAAAATAATATGACAGAATTATATCATTTTATATACACTAATGAATTAATTAATCTAGATATTGATCAACAGTTACTCTTAACATCAGAAAACAAGACAGACTTTATGTGCCTCATTTTAGATAAACACAATACTATCTATGAAACAGTATTACAAAAAAGAGAAATTAATAAATCTGAATCACATCAAGCCTCCATTTCTAATCTATAGAAAAATACACAAGACTTTTGGTTTACAAATTTGTGAATTTACTGGGTGAGATCTGAAACTGGCCCCTATATATGGAGGGCAAGAAGAGATCCAAGAAAGAGGCTGACCATTCCTGATTGGTAGGTGGCAGGTTTAATAAGCAAGGGGACTTAATTGCCAGGCTTGACTTGGGCAGCTGCAAGACAAGCAGATCTTCACACCTGAACATCAGAATCTTAAAAGTTTATATAGAAGCTTTAACTGGGTTCAGTCATGTTTACGTCTAGATGGTCTCAACAGTAAATTACTCTCTCCAGTTTGCATCCTTGAAAATGGTTCCGGCTGTGTTATCAGTGGGTGGAACATATATTCATTCAAAGGACAGAGAAGAGGGAGAGGAGCCTCTGACTACCCTGACCCAGTTCACAGGTCAATTGCTGGTCATGACCTCTCAATAACTTCTTTAACAAAGAGCAAAGAATATGTTAAAAGACACAGGAGAGAAGCAATCAGCAAAAGCTGAACTACAGCTGAACTACTGCTGGACAAAGAACCTTATTTCTGATTCAACAACTATGTTGCAAGTAATTTTTAAAAAAGAGAAAGATGGAGAGAAACAGACACTATGAGCTCTAAGTTACAAGGCACTAAGGCAGAAACAGAATGATAGGTTGAGAACACCAAGCTTGTTTTGCTGAGTACCAGAGAAACCACAGATAAAGGAATGACTCACTTACAGCCCCTCACTAAGCATCATGCAGATGCAGGCACATTGAGGGACTAGAATGACATAGTGAGCTTTACACCACAAAGATGAAAACCTACCACAAGTTTCATAATGAATCCTGCCCATTTTGCAAATGTAACACATGACAAGGTATGAAGAACAGTCACACTTAAGGCAATGGCACCCTACTCCAGTACTCTTGCCTGGAAAATCCCATGGACGGAGGGCCTAGTGGGCTATAGTCCATGGGGTCGCTAAGAGTCGGACAGGACTGAGCGACTTCACTTTCACTTTCACTTTTCACTCTCATGCATTGGAGAAGGAAATGGCAACCCACTCTAGTGTTCTTGCCTGGGGAATCCCAGGGACGGGGTAGCCTCGTGGGCAGTCGTCTATGGGGTTGCACAGAGTCAGACATGACTGAAGCGACTTAGCAGCAGCAGCACATTTGTATAGTGAACTCTTGAAACTAAAAATTTGCTTACCATCATTCATTCCTGGGCCCCCTACCCCTCTTGCTCCCTGCTTCCCAGATAAAATACCCCACTCAACTGCTTATCCAGGAAACATATCTTAACTTTGCTTCCTGTCTCTTTATTTGGCCACACTGCAATGAAGCCTTTACATTCTGGAAGAGACTATTGCCTCAGCATTTGGTCTTTCCATTGTGCAGTGGGCAAAAAACCACTTGTTCTACTACAAAATCTTTTAAAGAGACATATTAACTAAATGCAATGTTTATAACTGACCTTGTTCCTGATTTTTTAAATATAAAAATAATTGTGACATTTGTGAGAAAGTTGGAAAAATTTAAACAATGGATCTTTTCTGATATTAAGGATTTATTAAGTTTTTCAAATAATAATGACATCATGGGTATCTTTAAAAAGAAGGTTATTGACTTTCAGAGAAACACATTGAAATATGTACAGATGAAGTAATACATTTTACGCTTGTACAGGAATGATAAGGGGAAGTAAGTAGGGTACAGAACACGAGATGGGCCAGGTGTCGATAACTGTTGATGATAGATAATGCTAAAGGATTTTATTATATTCTCCTATTTCTATATATGGTTAAAGGTTTCTATAATAAATAATTTAAAATAAATGTTCAAAGTGACATGATATAAAATATATAAGTAAAGTTTTTGAGACAAGAAGATACAACTGTGTTCCTTTAATTGTTGGGTGTTGGGTCATTTGCTAAGTGTTTTGAAACATTTAAAATCAGACAAGAACATAATATTTGAGGTTTTATGCCTTTAGTGCATGTTGTGTTGGCAGAGGTGTTTTCAGAGGAGTAGAATTTCTCTTGTATCAGTACTTCTAATGTTGTATAGGTTAAATTATAGTAAAAAGGCAACTGTAAATAAGATGCAGTGCTTCTACTTTAATTAATAACACAACTTTATTATAGTAAGCCAAATTTATATTCCACCATCAAGAGGGGTTCTTTCATTACATCATTTTATGATGGATCATTAAAAATACCTTAATAGCCTTTTCATTACCCCTTAACATAATCAGTGAAAGATTTGAAGCTGGAAGATTTCAAGGCTGCATTGCTTTGAACTTCATTTGTAATTTTAGTAGAGCAAATAGACCCTAAATGTTTCTTAGTGTGGATAAATTCATTTTATTTCCATTGAACATTTTATTTTGGTATACTAGTCAGCTGGGGCTGCCATTAAAAAAGAAAAACAAACAAACAAACACCAACTGAATGACCTAAATAATAGACATTTATTTTCCCACATTGTGAAGGTTGGAAGTCTGGAATCATGATGCTGGCAGGGTTAGTTTCTCCTAAGGCCTCTGTCCTTCACTCACAGATACAGGCCTTCTCTTTGTGTCCTCACAAGGCCTTTGTGTATATCTCTGGGATCTCTTCCTCTTGTTGTAATGACATCAGTCATTGGATTAGGGCATTTATGGCCACATTTAATCTTAATGACCTTCTTAAAGGCCCTATCTCCAAATATAGTCCTCCTGGGAATTAGAGCTTCAATATATGAATTCGGGGAATACTGTTGGGTTCAGAGTACAGGGGGATTCTTTACCACTGAGCCACCCGGGAATCAGAAAATACCTCTGTCAATATAATATACACCAAAAGCATGAAGCTTCAAATATTACAGTTTTGTATGATTTTAAATGATTCAAAACACTTAGCAAATGACCCACCAATTAAAGGAACACTGCTGCTGCTGCTGCTAAGTTGCTTCAGTCGTGTCCGACTCTGTGCGACCCCATAGACGGCAGCCCACCAGACTCCTCTGTCCCTGGGATTCTCCAGGCAAGAATACTGGAGGGGGTTACCATTTCCTTCTCCTAAAGGAACAAGCTGTGTCTTATCTCAAAAACTTTATATATCTTAATATCGTGTTGCTTTGCATATTTATTTTAAATAATTTATTGTAGAAAAATTTAACCATATGTAGAAATAGAAGAATATAATAAAATCCTTCACCATTACCCATCATTGGCAGTTATTAACACCTGGTCCATCTTGTGTTATATTCCCTACCTACTTCCCCTTATCATTTCTGAGCAGATATAAGATGCAAAATTAAAATGTAAGATTAGGTGTCTCTTAATAATTCAGGAGGATGACTGGGCAAAAGTTCATTTTTCACATAAGAAAAACATTTCCAAAGAATATCATGACTTTCAAAAGGTCCACCTGCTGAAAGTTCAGTAATTGGACAACTGCCCATTTGCTGAGATCCAAGTTCTCCAGCATCTATTTTCAGCCTGCCCTCTACACAGCTTCTTAGCCCCCTGGACCCTCACTTCCAATTTTGGGAACTAATTCCTCACATCCGGTGGCACACTTCTTTTGTTTGTTTTTAATACACAGATTTGTTGTCAAAAAGATTTAAAAGTTACAAATAGCAAACAAACACATGAAAAGATGCTTCACATTATATATCATTAGAGAAATGCAAACGAAAACAGCAATGAAATACCACTACACACCTAGAAAAATGGGTGAAATCCAGAACTGACAACACCAGATGCTGGTGAAGTATGGAGCATCAAGAGTTCTCATTCATTTCTGGTGGAAATGAAAAATGATAGGCATTTTGGAAGACAGTTTGGTGGCATTTAATGAAACTAAACATACTCTTACCATAGAATTCCAGCAAATTCACTCCTTGGTATTTACCTGAAAGAATTGAAACTGTATACCCACACAAAAACCTGCATATGGATATTTACTGCAGCTTTATTCACAAATGCCAAAATTTGGAAGTTACCATGATGCCCATCAGTAGGAGAATAGATAAATAAATGGTGGTGCATCCAGACAATGAAATATTATTTATCACTAAAAAGAAATAGCTATCAAGTTAAAAGACATGGAGGAAACTTAAATGCATAATACTAAGTGAAAGAAGCTAATCCAAAAATTTTACATACTGTATGATTCTAATTAGATGATATTCAGAAAAAGACAAAATTATAGATATTTTCAGTGGTTGCCAGGAATTAAGGGGAAAGGATATGTGAATAGGTAAAGCAGGGCTTTGGGGCAGTGCAGATGCCCTGTATGATACCATAATGATGTATATATTTCATTATTTAGATACATTTGCCAAAGCTCATAGAATGCACAACACCAAGAATGAATTTTAATGTAAGCTTTAAACTTCAGGTACATGCATGCATGCTGTCACTTCAGTCATGTCCAACTCTTTGGGACCCTACGGACTGTAGCCCACCAGGCTTCTCTGTCCATGGGATTCTCCAGGCAAGAATACTGGAATGAGTTGCCATGCCCTCCTCCAGGGGATCTTCCTGACCCAGGGGTCGAACCCTGGTCTCTTATGTTTCCTGCATTGGCAGGCGGGTTTTTAATCTGCCACCTGGGAACTTCAGGTAATTATGATGTATCACTGTGAGTACATCAGTTGTAACAGATTTACCATGGTGGTGAGGGGTGTTGATAATGGGGAAGCTATGCATGCATGGGGACACAGAATATGGGAAATCTCTATACATTCTGTTCTAAAAAAATATGCTCTATTTTTAAAGCATAATAAAATTTTGAAAGTTTTCAAAGTTTGAATCCCATCCCTTTTACTTACCATGTGATTTTGAATGAATTAATATCTATGAAGTCCAGCATGTATACCTGTCTATAAAATGGAATATCAAAAGTATATGACTTTCAAAACGATTAAGGATAATTTAAAATATATATATAAGAATTTTACAAAATGCTTTCATGGAACAACAGACTGGTTCCAAATAGGGAAAGGAGTACATCAAGGCTGTATATTGTCACCCTGCTTATTTAACTTATATGCAGAGTACATCATGAGAAATGCTGGGCTGGAAGAAGCACAAGCTGGAATCAAGATTGCCAGGAGAAATATCAATAACCTCAGAGATGCAGATGACACCACCCTTATGGCAGAAAGTGAAGAGGAACTACAAAGCCTCTTGATGAAAGTGAAAGAGAAGAGTGAAAAAGTTGGCTTAAAGCTCAACATTCAGAAAACGAAGATCATGGCATCTGGTCCCATCACTTCATGGGAAATAGATGGGGAAACAGTGGAAACAGTGTCAGACTTTATTTTTCTGGGCTCCAAAATCACTACAGATGGTGACTGCAGCCATGAAGTTAAAAGACGCTCTCTCCTTGGAAGGAAAGTTATGACCAACCTAGATAGCATATTCAAAAGCAGAGATATTACTTTGCCCACAAAGGTCTGTCTAGTCAAGGCTATGGTTTTTCCTGTGGTCATGTATGGATGTGAGAGTTGGACTGTGAAGAAGGCTGAGCACCAAAGAATTGATGCTTTTGAACTGTGGTGTTGGACAAGACTCTTGAGAGTCCCTTGGACTGCAAGGAGATCCAACCAGTCCATTCTGAAGGAGATCAGCCCTGGGATTTCTTTGGAAGGAATGTTGCTAAAGCTGAAACTCCAGTACTTTGGCCACCTCATATGAAGAGTTGACTCATTGGAAAAGACTCTGATGCTGGGAGGGATTGGGGGCAGGATGAGAAGGGGACGGCAGAGGATGAGATGGCTGGATGGCATCACTGACTCAATGGACCTGAATCTGGGTGAACTCTGGTAGTTGGTGATGGACAGGGAGGCCTCGCGTGCTGCGGTTCATGGGGTCGCAAAGAGTCGGACACGACTGAGTGACTGAACTGAACTGAACTTCAGGTACATATTTGTACTAAATTGATGGGAGGCTTTCAGCTGGGACGTAAGTGAGAAACAAAAGGTGCAGCTAGGAGGCCATTTATTCCTTTACAGTACTTCTATAAGGGGATCATAGAAATACTGATTTCCATTGATTACTTTATAGATTCCCAAGATCTCAACATGAGATTTAGTCTATAATGTTAGCATAATTTTAAAAATCATTCTTTTCATGAGGCAATACATATTCATGGTATACATTTCAAACTTAGCTAAATGATATATGGTGAAAATAAATCCCCCTACTCCTTTCTTCAACCCCAAAAATCTATATTCAATATAGATAATCTAGTTTTATTAGTAAGAACTCTGGTGATTTTTTTTTTTGCACTTAAAAATAAAAGATTTGCCAGAGCAATGTTTTAGTACCTTTACATTCTTTCCCCCTAATTTTCAAAACATCATTTCTAATAAACTCATATTCCCACTGTATAGATGAAACTGATGCTGAAAATGATTAAGAAGCTGCTCAGAACCGTGAGCTAGGATTTATCCCATATCCTTGTGGTTGTGATTCCAAAACCAAAGGTTTTAAATTTGACTAATCAGCTTTATTAAGCTGAGTCCTAGAGTAAGGATTTATTTATTCTCTTACCTAAAATAATGTTTTCTGATCTCTATGAAGTTTTACTTTGATTTTCTTTGTTCCCTACACCCATTTTTCTCCCATACCCCCTCCCTAAACCTCCTAAGAATTGTCATTTTCTAGGATTTCAGGATGAGACTCTCTATACAATCCCATTTTAAACTTTTTTCTAACTTTAGAAATGTGGCAATGAGAATTTTAGACAGCTTTTCTTCAGATTCAATTTTGATCATATATAAAACTCTTTCAGCCTTCTCAGGTCCTTTCATGAACAGGCTCAGAAGTAAGGCACCTTAAGTTTGATGAATTTCAAGTCTCACAAAATGCACTGCTCACTGTCAAGTATATTCATTCATAGCCATTCTCTTTCTACACCTCAAAGTCAAGAAACGTATTTTTATAAAAGAATTTCCCAAACTACCACTGCTAATTCCATATGAATTCAGTGAGGAGATAAGAGAAATACCCAAAGGAAGCACCATTTGCTCATGTTCAATCAAAATAAAATATCAAGTCATATTCGTTTCCCTTACTATTAAACACAGTTATTTTTTAAAAAATCTAAGAGCTAATATGTGATTTCAGAAGTTCCTATTTTTGAAATAACTAACACTAACTAGTGTGTCCTAAGACGATGTGGTATAATGGGAAGCACAGTAGCTGGATGAGCTGCACCTCTCACTAATGGACGATTTTAGGGATCCATTCACTAGTCTTCAAATTCAGCTTCCATAAAATCATCTTAATATCTACTGGGGCTATAAGAACCTTCAGTAATATGTTTTAAATGTTTTATAAACTGTAAAGAACATAAAGTGGAGGATGTATTATCTCTGAAAAAAAGGTATGTTTTCTGGTAAGAGAGTTTTGTGGCAAAATCTCATTCCTTGTTCACAGCATTTAAAAAGCTACACAAATATTTTAAATCAGTTCCAAATTTGGCTACACAAATATTTTAAATCAGTTCCAATATGAATTTTATCCTTGGCAGGGAAGATGGAAGGTAATCCCACACAGAGTAATGCAAGTTCCAGGAACAAAGACTGTGAATTTTAGCATCATCATCTGGAGTACTATAAGTAGAGTGGTAAAACTCAAAGAAGCCTTTTCAGAAGGGAAATGGAGAATACGAGATGTCAAGTTTCATGTCCGAAGTAACAAAAAATAATCAACTAAATACTACAATATAAAATAAAGATTTGTTTAAAGTAACAAAAATCATTATTGGTGAAAACTCTACAACCCAGAATCCAAGGCTGCCAGGTCACGCTTTTCTTTTTCTTAACATTTATATGTATTATCTGTAAAGCTCTCATGCTCGAGTCTCAGCTAGTGGGTAGCTCAGCAGTGGAACCATGTGGGAACAGATAGCTCTGACCAGACTACTTCAGTTCATACCATGTATGTAATTCTCAAGACTAGTTCTGGTGCTAAGCAATCTTCTGAGATTTTCAGCCTGGCAACAGATGCATCAGCAATTTGTATCTATAAATAATACATATCCAAGTGGAACCTGATAACTTTTTTTTCAAATTATTAATTAATTATGTTTGGCTGTGTGGCTGAGCGGGCTTTTCTCTAGTTGCCGTGTGCAGGCTTCTCCCTGTGGCTTCTCTTGTTGCAGAGCAAGGGATCTAGATGTGTAGGGTTCGGTAGTTATAGCACATGGGCTCAGGAGTTGCAGCTCCCAGGCTCTAGAGCACAGGCTCAACAGTTGTGGCATCTGGGCTTGATTGCTCCACAGGATGTGATATCTTCCTGGATCAGGGATTGGACCCTCATCCGTGCAGGTGGATTTTTCACCACTGAGCCACTAGGGAAGACACTGATCACTTTTTATTGCTACTACCTTTAACATTTTTGATGTATTTTTGTTGTGTTGTTGTTAATTGCTACTTTGAAGGCAAATATAATCCCCTGGAGAAGGGAATGGGCACCCATTCCACTGTTCTTCCGCACAGAATACTATGGACAAAGGAGCCTAGCGGCTTGCAGCCCATGGAGTCGCAAAGAGTTAAGACACAACTGAATGAGTAATACTTACTTACTGACAAAGAATAAAACTTTTCAATAAAAAATTTTAGAAAACCAATATCAGGCCCAAAGATAATGCTGATTCATTGAGTGAGTGCTAAACTGGACAGTTAATGAATATGGAATTAATAAAGCTTTATAAGATAAATAGTTCCTGCCTCTTTTCTAAAGATAAAAGAAAGTGCATTAGGCTTAGCTGAAGTCTCGAAATCAAAGAAAAGTGCAAATATAAACATATTTCTTTTTGTAAGAGATCTACTCCTAGCATGTGTAAGTTACTATTTTATGAATCTAACATTTCTAAATTAAAGTGGCTTGATATTCACATTTCAAAAGTTGAAGAGTCATTTATTGTTGATAATTATTGCTAAAAATATCTTATTGATAAATTCTGAGTTTTTCTCTTAACTTGATAAAGTCTGGTAGCTTTATTTATTCCTCAATCTAGACAGACAAGCCTACCTGAGATAAAGCATTTTTGTCACTGGTATATTTACTCAAGGTACTGTAGGTCGGTTGTCAGTATGACAAGAGATAGTGAAAACAATTTTGGCATTCATCTTCATATTGCATAAACACCAAGAGAACTGAAACTGGGAAGCTGTAATTTAGACAAGCTGACCAGCAGTTACCAATTGCTAAGAATTAAAATTCAATTGTCATACGTTGAACCACAGGAAAGAAGTTCTCAGAAAATTTGACAATACCCTTAGAGCTCATCTTAACTTTCCCTCAAACTTTGTATTGTGGATAAATCCTTTAGTATTTTGGAGCTTCTAATGTGTAAAATGAGGAGGTTGTACACATGGGTCCCTACAAAGCCCCTTTTAAAATTTTATTTGAATACATTAAAAACTAACTTTAGATTTACATAACTTCAGGAATAGTACAAGAGTTTTCCTGTATCTCTCATGCAGCTTCTTCTAATGTTATTTTATACAACTATAGTAAAATAATGAAGAACAAGAAATTAATGTTGATGCAATATTATTAACTAAACTACAGAGCTTATTTGAATTTCACAAACTTTCCACTAATGTCATTTTTCTTTTGTAGCATCCTGTACAAGATCTCACATTATATTTAGTTGTTATTTATATTTGTTATACAATCTATGGCAGTTCCTTAGCTTTTCTTGTCTTTTATGCTTATGATACTTTTGAAGAATATTCATCAACAATGTTAGAGAATGCCCTTAATATGGGGATCATCTGATGTTTTCTCATGGTTAGACTGAAGTTGTACATTATTGTCAAAAATAACACATGCATAATGTTGTACCTTTCTTGGTACTTCACATCAAGGGACTCGTGACGTCTCTATGTCTTATTCCTAGTGATGTTTACTTGGATCACTTGGTTAAGATGGTGTCTGCTAAAGTTATCATTCTTCTCTTCGCAGTTGAAAAATACCTTGGGAGACACACTTGAGGTTATGCAAATTTTTTTCTCCTCAAACCTTTTCCCAAAATTTCTCTATTCATCAATGGATTTTTGTCTGTAACAAATTATGACTGAAGGTAGTGCCTAACAATAGTCCTTTATTTCCCTTGTTTCTTCTATGTTTTCATTAGAATTCTACTATAGGAAAGGCTTGTCATGTTTCCATAATTTATTAGTTAATCTGATTATTTATTTAAGTCAGTAAGGATCCATGAAAATGTATTTTAGCCCAGGAGTTATATTCCAATACTATTATTATTTTATTCTTTTGAAAAAGTTATTCTAGTTCTGTCTAGGGTTCCCTAGGGTGACTCTGTGTTGTTTTTATTGTTGTCTTCTCTCTTTGCAAAACTCTTTACTTTCTGGAACCAGAAGAAGTTTCAGATTCTTCTGGGTCCTAGGTGACCTAACTGTGATCAGAATATCATGGCTTCTAGGCCATACTAACAGACAGAATAAGAAAATGTGTTTGTGTACTAACACCTGCATGGGTGAACAAACACACTCCATGTCTATTGTTCTATTTATTAATCTATCAAAAACCAGTTTATACAGATAGCTCAAACCAAATCCAACACTGCATAGTTCATTCTAGCCTTCCTTCTTTCCTTATTTGTAAGTTCTTTCTTTGAAAATGAGAAATGTGAGACCGGGCTCTCATTTTATCACACTATTTTTCATATTTGTCAGTTTCAGTACACACATAAAATAGTTTCAGAATCGCTAAGTCATACCCCTACAAAAAACAATTTTCCTAACCAGAGTTTATTTTGTCTTTGTATGTGTCAGTTGTTCAGTTGTGTCCAAATCTTTGCAACCCCATGGACTGTAGCCGACCAGGCTACTCTGTCCATGGGATTCTCCAGGCAAGAGTACTGCACTGGGTAACCATTCCCTTCTCCAGGGGACTTTCTCTACCCAGGAATCGAATCCCAGTCTCCTGCATTGCAGACAGATTCTTTACCATCTGAGGCACCAGGGAAGCCCCTATTTTGTCTTTATCTTACAGTATTTCCCACAGTTTCTTATATTAGTTCTTGACTTCTCCACCTTTTTCAGGGTGGGATATGTTATTCACTTGTGATGCAGTTAGGTTTACTTGCTGGTATTTGTAGTAAATTTTTGGTTCCCATCACATCGTGGTTGGTTTAAAATGTCTATTTTTGGGCATATGTGAATACCCTCAGGGCATTTTAAAATTATTATCATTTCCCCAAAACATTGATGTTTTAAATTGCTATTTATGAAAAAATTCAATCTATTAAGTGGTCATTTCCCAGTTTATTTTTGTTTTAATGAAAGTCACATATAATTACAAAGAGAGTTTCCAATGGTATCTCTAAGTAGATTTAAATTCTGACCAAAAGAAGAAAAATATTAACAACCAGCTATTTCATACACTGTTATAATTTCTCATATTTATAATTATCATGCATATTTTATGACTGTAATTAAAATGCATAATTTTGATTGTTTATTAAGAGACACATTTCAAAAAGTTGACTTTACTCCTTCCACAGGCACATAGACTACAACACTCAACTAAATGATTTCTAAGATTTTATACTTGTTTTTGGACTCAAGATCTGATGACAGAGGGCCTGATGAACTATTGACAGAAGCTCATGACATCATACAGGAGGCATGATAAAGACCATCTCCAAGAAAAGGAAATGAAAAAAGCCAAAATGGTTGTCTGAGGAGGTCTTACAAATAGCTGAGAAAAGAAGAGAAGCTAAAGGCAAGACAAAATGAAAAATATACCCATCTGAATGCTGAGTTCCAAAGAATAGCAAGGAGAGATAAGAATGCCTTCCTCAGTGATCAAGGCAAAGAAATAGAGGAAAACAATAGAATGGAAAAGACTAGAGATCTCTTCAAGAAAATTAGAGACGTAAAGGGAAGATACAGGGCTTCCCTGATATCTCTGTTGGTAAAGAATCCACCTGCAATTCAGGAGACCCCAGTTCTATTCCTGAGTTGGGAAGACCTGCTGGAGAAGGGATAGGTTACCCACTCCAATATTCTTGTGCTTCCCTTGTGGCTCAGCTGGTAAAGAATCTGTCTGCAATCCCAGAGACCTGGGTTTGATTCCTGGGTTGGGAAATCCCCTGGAGAAGGAAAGGCTACCCACTCCAGTATACTTGCCTAGAGAATCCCATGGACTATACAGTTCATGGGATCACAACGAGTTGGACATAACTGAGTAACTTTCACAAGGGAAGATTTCATGTAAAGATAGGCACATTTAAGGACAGAAACCATATGGACCTAACAGAAGCAGAAGATATTAAGAAGAGGTGGCAAGAATACACAGAAGAAATGTACAAAAACGATCTTCATGACCCAGATAACCATGATGGTGTGATCACACCTAGAGCCAGACATCCTGGAATGTGAAGTCAAGTGGGCCTTGGGAAGCATCACTATGAACAAAGCTAGTGGAGGTGATGGAATTCCAGCTATGCTATTTCAAATCCTAAAAGATGATGCTGTGAAAGTGCTGCATTCAATATGCCAGGAAATTTGGAAAACTCAACAGTGACCACAGGACTGGAAAAGGTCAATTTTCATTCCAATCCCAAAAAGGCAATGCCAAAAACTCTTCTAACTACCATACAATTGCACTCATCTCACATGTTAGCAAATTCATGCTCAAAATTCTCCAAGCCAGGCTTCAACAGTACATGAACTGAGAACTTCCAGATATTCAAGCTGGATTTAGAAAAGCCAGAGGAACCAGAGATCAAATTGCCAACATATGTTGGATCATTGAAAAAGCAAAAGAGTTCCAGAAAAATCTACTTCTGCTTTATTGACTATGCAGAAGTCTTTGTCTGTGTGGATCACAACAAACTGTGGAAAATTCTTCAAGAGATGGGGATACCAGACCACCTGACCTGCCTCCTGAGAAATCTGTATGCAGGTCAAGAAACAACAGTCAGAACTGGACATGGAACATGGACTAGTTCAAAATTGGGAAAGGCATATGTCAAGGCTGTATATTGTCACCCTGCTTATTTAACTTTTATGCAGAGTACATCATGAGAAATGATGGGCTGGATGAAGCACAATCTGGAATCAAGTTTGCTGGGAGAAATATCAATAACCTCAGATATGCTGATAATGCCACCTTTATGGCAGAAAGCGATGAAGATCTAAACAGCCTCTTGATGAAAGTGAAAAAGGAGAGTGAAAAAGCTGGATTTTTCAGTGAACATTCAAAAACCTAAGATCATGGCATGCGGTCCCATCATTTCATGGCAAATAGATGGGGAAACAATGGAAACAGTGACAGACTTTATTTTTTGGGCTCCAAAATCACTGCAGATGGTTACTGCAGCCATGAAACTAAAAGACACTTGCTCCTTGGAAGGAAAGCTATGACCAGCCTAGACAGCATATTACAAAGCAAAGACATTACTTTGCTGACAAAGGTCTGTCTAGCCAAAGTTTTGGTTTTTCCAGTAGTCATGTATAGATGTGGGAGTTGGACTTTAAAGAAAGCTGAGCACTGAAGAATTGATGCTTTTGAACTGTGGTGTTGGAAAAGACTCTTGAGATTCCCTTGGACTGCAAGGAGATCCAACCAGTCAATCCTTAAGGAAATCAGTCCTGAATACTCATTGGAAGGACTGATGCTGAAGCTGAAGCTCCAATACTTTGGTCACCTTATACAAAAAGCTGACTCATTAGAAAAGACCTTGATGCTGGGAAAGATTGCAGGCAGGAGGAGAAGAGGATGACAGAGGATGAGTCGGTTAGATGACATCATGGACTTGATGGACATGAGTCTTAGCATGCTCCAGGAGTTGGTGAAGGACAGGGAAGCCTGGCATGCTGCAGCCTATGGGGTCGCAAAGAGTTGGACACGACTGAACAACTGAACTCTGACTCAATCCTGAGTCAGAAGAAGAGGTCTAATTTTCTGCACCATACCTGACCACAAAACGACTCTCAAGGGACAGATAGGGACAGGAGGAATACATGTAATGACTCACTGAACTAATAAATTCTGGTAATTGTACCCTATTTTGTGATCTGTCAAAGGTCAAAGTTGATTAAAGCAGATCATAAAATTAGAAACTTTTTTTTTTTCTGATACCAGTTTCAATTTTATATTCTGGTATGTGGAATGGAAATCACATGATTCAAGTTATATAATATCTACTGTTACATATTAAATTCTTAAGGTTAGAATTCACCAGATTTAACAACATGAAGAGACTTGTAGAAGGAAGTTGATGAGTTTGATAAGAAATTCTCTAAAAAAATGATTCATGTGTTGGCTGTTATTCTTAAGCAGAATATGCTCCAAAATAATTCATTTCCACTCCATATTTTTAATATTGTGTGTAGTTTCCTTTCCTATCTTTATTTGAATTTTACATGTTAATATTAGTCATGGGAAAGTAATATAAAGCAAACACATTATCTTGATTGATGGCTGGAGATTGACAAGTCTCATTGTCAGTTTGGTAGAACTGCACAGGTATCCTAGCTCAGGCTTCAAAATTTCCCTCAGAGATCTTGTGGTAATTAACAGTGAAGTGTAATATCTTTTCATAACTCTGTGATTTTGTTGAATCCAGGTGACTCTAAGGTGCCAGTTAAGTTGAGAACTGTGCCGAATCCAAGCCCTGGCATTTTAGCTGTCACATGCCATTAGAGAACACTTAGCCAGTGGACACAGTGATGTCATTCTGGAGCATTCTCAGTTGGCACACTAAGCTAGCAGTGATTTCAGCAGGTTTTCTGATAGTATAAGGTCATGATATTCCTAACAATACTGAAAACAAAAGTACTCCTAGAAAAGATAAGTTACATCAACTTATCTTGAGAATTGTGTCCTATAGGAGAACATTAGCAGAATTTGAACTTAAGCAGAAATAATTCAGGAAATATTTCCACTGAAATTCTAAGCCCCACAACCATTTTTGTTTTCTTTGAGTTTAGGTACTCTGTACTGTTTCAAATATAGATCTTAAATGAGTAAAATGTCTGACTTTCTTTAAAGCTTATATGTATTTATATATATGTTTCATACAAGTGTATATGTTTCATATACATATATTTTTTTCCAGAGAGAGGGAAAGTACTTGCAAAGCTCAAAAAATAATAATAGTTACGTAAAATTTTCACTTGCCCTGATTTACCATAATTTCTAAATAGTATCTAATGAATAATGAAAGTTGCTCAGTTGTGTCTGACTCTTTGCGACCCCATGGACTATACAGTTCATGGAATTCTCCAGGCCAGAATACTGGAGTGCGTAGCCTTTCCCTTCTCCAGGGGATCTTCCCAAACCAGGGATCGAATCCAGGTCTCCTGCATTGCGGACAGATTCTTTAACAGTTGGGCCACAAGGGAAGTGCTGCTGCTAAGTCACTTCAGTCGTGTCCAACTCTGTGCAACCCCATAAATGGCAGCCCACCAGGCTGCCTTGTCCCTGGGATTCTCCAGGCAAGAACACTGGAGTAGGTTGCCATTTCTTTCTCCAATGCGTGAAAGTGAAAAGTGAAAGTGAAGTGGCTCAGTTGTATCAGACTCTTAGCGACCCCATGGATTGCAGCCTACCAGGCTCCTCCGTCCATGGGATTTTCCAGGCAAGAGTACTGGAGTGGGGTGCCATTGCCTTCTCTGGAAGGAAGCGCTAGTATCCATTATTTCCCAGCTTTCTAATATATCTATTGTTAGTCATAATGAGGTCATTGATTCAGAGATACATGATTATAGTGTTGACACTAAGAAGTATTTTTTCTTCTATTTATGTAAAACAGTTCAAATAGCATTTTAGCATTAGAAAGGAAGATATTGAAAGACTTTTGTGCTTACATATTCACAATAATATCATTTTCTCTATTTTCTCACTGAAAGGATGATAACACTAAGCTTTTAGTAACTAATAAAGTCCCTTACATTAACACAGCCACCTATAATTACATTCTAATGTGATCTGTTTTAGGTCTTACCATCTCCCATACTCTGATACAAGTTCAGAGAATTTTTCTTCCTTTATAAATGAATTTAAACAGTTCCCATATTGGATTTCTACTACTTTTTTGAGTTTTGTTTGCAACTGCAAATTTCTCACCCTGAGTCGCATTCACATACTCATTTAGTTTTCCATGAAATTTCTGAGATTTTAATTCTGGAAAGTATTACTCTGAAGATGATTCACATCAAGGGCCACATGTTTCTAACTTGAAATCTCAACAATAAAATCTCTAAAAGGACTACTTAGCTCAGACCTTGGCATCTCAATACTATTCTCCAATAAAATGAACTCAGTCTCCCTGGAAAATGACTGATGTCAGAGCTGGGACACAGAAATGCACAACATGACCCTGGAAAATCTTGAGTAGGCAATAAATAAGGACATACACAGAAAACAATGGGGCACAAGTTGAAAGCAAACAGGCTCCAACTCAAAGGAGCTGCCAATGGCTAAATCGAGCACATATTTAGCAATAAAATAAACGATGATAATACTAGATTACAAGAAACAGAACAAGATAAATGTGCAGTAATCCATATTACTATAAATGAATGAATGAATAAACAGCTCACTACATAAATGCAGGAGGAAAATGTCTCTTTGTTTATCTGGAATTCCAATTAACAAATGCAGGAAGATAAACAAAACAGAAATTGACCATTAGAAAATACCACAATAATATTTGTAGCAGCCAAGAACTATCTATGGATGCTAAAATCAGTGAATAGGAATATTATGAGAAACAGGACATTTATACAGTCTTAAAGTATCTCTTTAGGAGAGACTTGTTAATTACAAAACAAGAATCATAACTTTGCAGTGGAGAAAACTGGTTAATACCACCTTAAACATGGGATCAAAGTTAAGACTACCAGCAATAAGAAATATTTATCTTGTGCTCTTCCTAAAATTATCTAGTGGAGGTGATGGAATTCCAGTTGAGCTATTTCAAATCCTGAAAGATGATGCTGTGAAAGTATTGCACTCAATATGCCAGCAAATTTGGAAAACTTAGCAGTGGCCACAGGACTGGAAAAGGTCAGTTTTTATTCCAATCCCAAAGAAAGACAATGCCAAAGAATGCTCAAACTATTGCACAATTGCACTCATTTCACACGCTAGTAAAGTAATACTTAAAATTCTCCAAGCCAGGCTTCAGCAATACATGAACCATGAACTTCCAGATGTTCAAGCTGGTTTTAGAAAAGGCAGAGGAACCAGAGATCAAATGGCCAACATCTGTTGGATCATCAAAAAAGCAAGAGAGTTCTAGAAAAACATCTATTTCTGCTTTATTGACTATGCCAAAGCCTTTGACTGTGTGGATCACAATAAACAGTAGAAAATTCTTCAAGAGATGGGAATACCAGACCACTTGATCTGCCTCTTGAGAAATTTGTATGTAGGTCAGGAAGCAACAGTTAGAACTGGACAAGGAACAACAGACTGGTTCCAAATCGGAAAAGGAGTACATCAAGGCTGTATATTGTCACCCTGCTTATTTAACTTATATGCAGAGTACATCATGAGAAACGCTGGGCTGGAGGAAGCACAAGCTGGAATCAAGATTGTTGGGAGAAATATCAATAACCTCAGATATGCAGATGACACCACCCTTATGGTAAAAAGTGAAGAAGAACTAAAGAGCCTCTTGATGACAGTGAAAGAGGAGAGTGAAAAGGCTGGGTTAAAACACAGCATTCAGAAAACTAAGATGATGGCATCTGGTCCCATCACTTTATGGCTAATAGATGAGGAAACAGGGTCAGACTTTCTTTTTTGGGCTCCAAAATCACTGCAGATGATGACTGCAGCCATGAAATTAAAAGATGCTTACTCCTTGGAAGAAAAGTTATGGCCAACCTAGATAGCATATTGAAAAGCAGAGACATTACTTTGCCAACAAAGGTCCGTCTAGTCAAGGCTATGGTTTTTCCAGTGGTCATGTATGGATGTGAGAGTTGGACTGTGAAGAAGGCTGAGCACCAAAGAATTGATGCTTTTGAACTGTGGTGTTGGAGAAGACTCTTGAGAGTCCCTTGGACTGCAAGGAGATCCAACCAGTCCATCCTAAAGGAGATCAGTCCTGGGTGTTCACTGGAAGGACTGATGTTGAAGCTGAAACTCCAATACTCTGGCCACCTGATGCAAAGAGCTGACTCATTTGAAAAGACCCTGATGCTGGGAAAGATTGAGGGCAGGAGGAGAAGGGGATGACAGAGGATGAGATGGTTGAATGGCATCACCAACTCAATGGACATGGGTTTGGGTGGACTCCAGGAGTTGGTGATGGACAGGGAGGCCTGGCGTGCTGTGGTTCATGGGGTTGCAAAGAGTCAGACATGACTAAATGACTGAACTGAACTGAAAATTATATACTGAGAAGGTATAACATTTCTGTGGCGTTCTTGCCAAAAATATATAACTTCAGCCTATTCATGACAAAGTATTGCACAAACCCAAACTGAGAGGTAATCTACAAATAATTGGCTTATACTCTTCAAAAGTGGCAAGACAAGGCTATGAAAGACAAAATAAAAAAGACTGAGGAAATGAAGAACTCTCTAGAATGAAGGAAAGTAAGAGATCATGACAGTTAAACAGAATGTGAGATCCAGGATTGGATTCTGAATCATAAAAAGCACAATAGTGGGGAAAATGACAATATTGACATAAGATCAATAGATTACTTAAGACGATTGCATCAAGGTTAATTTCTCCTTTTGATAGTTTTAAATAGTTTCTAAGATAGTAACATTAGGGAAAGCTGGGTGAACAAATATTATTCAAAACAAGAATTTTTAAAAAGGTCTGCTTAAGATGACTTCTTTCCCAAACTTCTAGAACTGAGATAGGATATAGGAAGATACCTTAAAAAAAATAGATCCACTGAAAGCATCTTTTCAATCTCCAGTAATATAAAGAGAAACCTATAAAAAAGAAAACAAAATCTGAATTTTATTGATACATTGAAAAATAAAGTGAAAGTCAGTCAGTTGTGTTTAACTTTTTGCGACCTTATAGACTGTAGCCCACTGGGCCCCTCTGTCCATGGAATTCTCCAGGCAAGAACACTGGAATGGGGAGCCATTCCCTTTTCTAGGGAATAGTCCTGACCCAGGGAACAAACCCAGGTCTTCTACATTGCCGGCAGACTCTTTACTCTCTGAGCCACTAGGGAAGACCTTGTTCCCTATTTCTGAAATATTGCTTTAAGATAGTTCAGTACAGTTTCTGGGAACCAGACTTTGAATCATTGCTCTGCAAATTGCTTATTTAGCTCCCTAGAGTAGGCTACAAGTCCATTGAGTCTCATGGTTCAGGGGACATTCTTATATTGCCTAATGGTGGATGCCCTTGCAGAGTGTCTCTCTCTCCTTGTGAGTATCTACATTTAGTCCCTGGAATATATTTGGATATAAAATGTTCCCCAAAGAAGAGATGCCATTAAAATATTTGTGGTCCCATGTCATATTAGCACTGGGCTTCCTCTTATCATCCCAGCAATACATTTCAATATACTTTTTACGCATGTAGTTTTCTGAGTAAGATACATATCAAAAACTTCTAAAGCTAAGGGCAGAAATATCTCATAGAATTCTGTATTTAAATAAACTACATTTGTTGGCTTTCTTGTCAGGAATTACTAAAGAAGACATGTTCAGTAATAGTACACTCATCTCTGCTTTACATCCTTATCTCTTCCTAAAAACCAACTAATTCAAAAAGTACTTGCTAGAATAAACTATTTGATACCAATAGTGCCTGGTGGCTTGATTACTACAAACATATCTCAAATAGAATTCTGTTATAGCATTTTCATTAGGAAAAATTATTGATGTTTCCTGATGTCTCTACCTTTTTTCCTCCTTAAAGGATAATCTTTTATAAGATATATTCAGATAAATTCATTTATACACATATATATATTCATATATATACATGTATATATCATATGTCATAAATATCTTATATATTAAAGGAAACATATAGTCAGTCTTTTAAAAGACCCCCTATTTTGTTTAGGATAAAATTCAAACTATTTAGGAGCTTACAGCCTGTCTTTAACCTCTTTTATCTTACCTATTAGTAAACACCTACATAAAATTTATAATTTAACTTTCTTCATTTATAGCTTACATAATTCCAATTACTTTTTTTAATGGACACCTTTATGCCAACTTCCCCCTTCTTTCATTTATGTATAATTGAGAAAAGCTCTAAAAGAACTAACTCTATGAAGACTGTGATGAATTCCAGTCCTAGGGATCATCCTTCTTTTTTAATTGCCTTTTTAAAATCTACTTCACTTTTAAAATATTGTGCTTAAAACATTCAGCACATGATATTACATATATTATCTTAAATTTTTAAGTATGTAATCAGTAGTGTTAACTATGAGCACAACATTATACATCATACATCAGATCTCAAGAACAATTTTTTTTGTTTTGTTGCACGATTGAAATTCAATACTCATTGAACAGTAACTCCAAATTTCTCCTTCCCCTCAGTCTCTGACAACCACCATTCTCCTTCCTGTTTCTACGAGTTTACTATTTTAGATACCTCCTATAAGTGGGATCATGCAGTGTCTGCCCTTCAATGATCAGCTTAGTTCAAATAGCACAATGCCCTCAAGGTTCATCCATGTTGTAGCATATGACACTGAGAAGGCAATGGCACCCCACTCCAGTACTCTTGCCTGGAAAATCCATGGACGGAGGAGGCTGGTAGGCTGCAGTCCATGGGGTCGCTAAGAGTTGGACACGACTGAGCGACTTCACTTTCACTTTTTACTTTCATGCATTGGAGAAGGAAATGGCAACCCACTTCAGTATTCTTGCCTGGAGAATCCCAGGGACAGAGGAGCCTAATGGGCTGCTCTCTGTGGGGTTGCACAGAGTCGGACATGACTGAAGTGACTTAGCAGCAGCAGCAGCAGCATATGACAGAATTTCCTATTTCCCTTATTCCTGAATACTCTTTCATTGTATGTATATACCACTTTTCTTTATCCATTCATCCATCAATGTACATTTAGATATTGCATCTCTTGGCTATAGCAAATAATGCTGCAATGTATATGGAAATCAAATACCTCTTTGAGGTCCTGATTTTAGTTCTTTTGAATAAATATCCAGAAGTGAGCATTTTACAGTCAATTGCTGTCTTTTAATCAATATGATGACAGTTGTTTAATCATATTATAGTATTCTTGAGTTTTTTATCCCAAGGTCAGTATTAAATCAGAAATATACAGATAATAGGACACATGAATTTATGAAAGAAATGTTTTTGATTAACATTGATTAGTAAGTCAGAAGAGAGAAACACTTTTTGAAAATAGTTATCTAGAAGAAAACATTGAATTGAAATAAGCTGTTTATGTATGTTTTCTTTCTTCATTTTTTATCATCTCCAGGTTTTGTAGGCTTATATAAAATGGTGGTCATATTAGGAACACATCTTTTTTTTTTTAATGGAAATCATGGTTCCAACTAAGAAGGAGTGGAAATTTAGTTTATATAGATATTTGTGATAGTTCCTAAGAGTTTTTCTTCTCATACAACAAAATTTAGAACTGGTGAATTATGTAGTATAATTTAGATAATGATTAAGTTTAAATGTATAAAAACTATCTAAATTTACCTTTATCAGGATGAAATCATAAAAAAGAATTACACAGATCTCTCAAAATTATTTTCTTATTTAGTCAGTTGACTAGGGCTATGGGTAACTCATTTAAGAAGACAAACTTTAAGAAGATAATATACTGCACAAATTCAATAGATGTTTAAAAATTAGCAGAAATCTATGCTTGTCAGTGTACATGTTCACCTGGCTTTCAATATGTTAAATGAATTTTGATTCAACAAATAGAAGTTTAAATAAGAATTTCAGGAAATCTTGTGGCTTAATCCCAAGATAATCTCCTCAAAGATTAAAGCATTTCCCACAATAGATTAAGTCTTCAATGAATTATATGTCATTTAAGAATGAGCAACCAAAGGTGTAAGACCTGTATTTTGGAAACTATAAGACACTGATGAAAGAAATCAAAGATGACACAAACAGATGGAAACATACACCACGCTTTTGGATTGGAAGAATCGATACTGTCAAAATGACTACACTACCCAAGGCAATCTACAGATTAAATTCCATCCCTATCAAATTACATTCTTCATAGAACTAGAACAACAACAACAGAAATTTGTATGGAAGCACAAAAGACTCCAAATAGCCAAAGCAATCCTGAGAAATAAACACAGAGCTTGAGGAATCCAGTTCCCTTATATTACAAAGCTACAGTGATCAAAACAATATGGTGCTGGCACAAAACCAGAAACATAGATGAATGAAACAGGATAGAAAACCCAGAAATAAACTCACATACCTATGATAAAGGAGGCAAGGTTGTATGTATCTCCAACATACAATGGAGAAAAGACAGTCTCTTCAATAAATGGTCCTGGAAAACTGGACAGCTATACGTAAAAGAATGAAATTAGAATACTCTATAACACCATACACAAAAATTAATGCAAAATGGATAAAAGACCTGAAAGTAAGACCAGACACTATAAAACTCTTAGAGGAAAAGCAGAACACTCTCTGGCATAAATCGCAGCAATATCTTTTCTGATCTACCTCCTAAAGTAATGAAAATAAAAACAAAAATAAACAAATGGAACCTAACTGAACTTAAAAGATTTTGCATAGCAAAGGAAACCATTAAAAAATGAGAAAACAACCCACAAATGGATATTTGTAAATGAAGCAACCAATAAGGACATGCATGCCTGCTCAGTCATGTCCACCTCTCTGCAACCCCATGGACTGTAGCCCTCTAGGCTCTTCTGTCCATGGAATTTACCAGGCAAGAATAACGGAGTGGGCTATCATTTCCTTCTCCAACCAACAAGGGATTACTCTCCAAAATATACAAACAGCTCATGCAGCTATATGTCAAATAAATAAATAAATAAACCCAAACAGTTTAACCAAAAAATAAGCAGATCTAAATAGACATCTTTCTAATGAAGACTACAGATGGCCCAAAAGCATATGAAAAGATGCTCAACATCACTGATTAGCAGAAAAACGCAGATCAAACCCACAATGAGGTGTCACCTCACAGAAGTCAGAATAGCCATTATAAAAAAAAAAAAATACAAACAATAAATCCTGAAGAGGATGTGGAGAAAATAGAACCCTCCTACACTGTTGGTGGGAATATAAATTGGTACAACTGCTGTGCAGAACAGTATGGAGGTTCTTTAAAAAACAAAAAATAGAACTATTGTATGATCCAGCAACACCATTCTGAGCATATAGCCAGAGAAAATGATAATTTGAAAAGATATATTCACCGTGATGTTCAAACACTATTTACAATAGCCAAAACATGGAAGCAGTCTAAATGTCAATCAACAGATGAATGGATAAAAGAGATGTTGTACATATATAAAACAAATATTAGCCCTGAAAAAGAATGAAATGATGCCATTTGCAGCAATGTGGATTGGACCTAGAAATTATCATACTAAGTGAAGTAAGTTGGACAAAGAAAGAAATATACCATACAATATCACTCACATGTGAAATCTAATTTTAAAAATGATACAAAGGAACTTATTCACAATACAGAAATAGACTCATAGACATAGAAAACAAATTGTGATTTCCAAAGGGGAAATGTGGTGGGGAGGGATAAACAGGAGCTTGGGATTAACAAATATACACTATTATATATAAAAGAGGTAACCGACAAGTACCTATGGTAAAGCACAGAGAATTCTACTCAATATTCTTTACTAACTTATATGGGAAAAGAATCTGAAAAAGAATGTATATAAAAATACACACACACACACACACATATATATATATATGAGAATCACTTGGTTGTACACCTGAAATTAACACAACTTTGTAAATCAACTATACTTAATCAAATTAAAGAAAAAAAATGAGGACCGCTTCAAAAAAAAACAGGAATGAGCAAGCAAGCAGTATTGAGTAGCAATACTGCTACTGCCAAGTCACTTCAGTCGTGTCCGACTCTGTGCGACCCCATAGATGGCAGCCCACCAGGCTCCCCTGTCCCTGGGATTCTCCTGGCAAGAACACTGGAGTGGGTTGCCATTTCCTTCTCCAATGCATGAAAGTGAAAGGTGAAAGTGAAGTCGCTCAGTCGCGTCCGACTCTTAGCGACCCCATGGACTGCAGCCCACCAGACTCCTCCGTCCATGGGATTTGCCAGGCAAGAGTATTGGAGTGGGGTGCCATTGCCTTCTCCGAGCAATCCATACAGTACATAATAAATACAGACTTAGATTTAAAACATGATTGTTTCCATACTAAAATATGGTTCATTTTGACTTGGGCACATACTTAAATTCGACGTCATTTGTAATATTCTGCCCCAATCTACTATTTGGTTTTAGTTTGTAAGAAATTAATATAAACCTTAACGAAACAAAGTCAGGATACCAGAAGGGGGCGCTCTCGTGGCCTGTGATGATAGTGGATCCCAACAGGAAAAAGAAGACTTAACCTTCCCAGCAACAGCTTGGCCCAAGAAAAACCGTAAACTCTGTTTACCATAGCCCTCCTAACTCCTTATTCCTCTCTACAAAAGGTAACATTTCTCTTGCCCTGCAGGGACTTGGCTTACGAAGGCTGTAAAACCAGAATTGCAATTCTCTGTTGATCTTAAAAAAAACTCTTCTCAGGAGAAATACCTGGTAAACTATTTTAAGTAAACAGAATTTATCTTTTAATGATCAACAGCTAAATGGCTCCTTCAACATTGTTAACAGCAGGCCTGTACTTTGCATAATAAATAAATTTGATAAGCTATAGCAGCTTATCTAATCACTTTAAAAATATCAGTAATACAATCAAGGCATACTATCTACAGTTATTATTAATATCTGAGTATTCACTTTCAAATATATGAAAGCCCCAGGATATCACTTACAGAAAAGTTCTTATATACTTTAAATGTTGACATTCTGTATGTAACTTGAAGCATAAACTCATTGCTTGGGTAAAATTCTGTGACAATCTATGATTTTGAAAGATGCTAATTATTTATCATAAAACATGTATTAGCAACTTTAAATAGTTATAGAAAAATGAATTAGCAAACTATACAAATGTTGAATGTTTTAACTAGATAATATCTGAAAGAATTTTAGATATATATTTGAGCCAATAAATATTAAAAATATATAGGAAATTTTATTTATAAAATGTAAAAAAACTACAAGGCAGGATATGGGTATTGCATTAGATAAAAATTCTTTGCAGAATCTTTGGTATGCTGTCATTTAAATTTTCAACAAATAACTTAAAAGAACTTCACTTTATATTGAGACACTGAATTTCATTTGGGTTGTGAGCCTTTCAAAATAAAATCTTATATGAATTCTACATTTTAAAATATCCTAAATATATATAACAGTTTATAATAAAAATACTTAAGAAAAAATAAATATATAAACAGTATGAGGGAAAAACTATTTTTAAAAAATGAGATGCCAACAAAAATATCCTGCAATCTATTTATTGAAGTGAAATGGAGCCATCATTGTCCAACAGCAGAAGTGCAATGTATTTAATTTAGCTATAAGACACTGAGTTTTTATTATTCTCGCATAGCAATGCAACATTTAAAAAGTTGACTATATTTATTATTCAGTTCAGTTCAGTTCAGTCATTCAGTCCGCTCAGTTGTGTCCGGCTGTTTGTGACCCCATGAATCATAGAACATCAGGCCTCCCTGTCCATCACCAATTCCCGGAGTTCACTCAAACTCATGTCCATCGAGTTAGTGATACCATCCAGCCATCTCATCCTCTGTTGTTCCCTTCTCCTCCTGCCCCCAATCCCTCCCAGCATCAGGGTCTTTTCCAATGAGTCAACTCTTTGCATGAGGTGGCCAAAATATTGGAGTTTCAGCTTCAACATCAGTCCTTCCAGTGAACACCCAGGACTGATCTCCTTTAGGATGGACTGGTTGGATCTCCTTGCAGTCCAAGGGACTCTCAAGAGTCTTCTCCAGCACCACAGTTCAAAAGCATCAGTTCTTCGGAGCTCAGCGTTTTTCACAGTCCAACTCTCACATCCATACATGACCACTGGAAAAACCATATCCTTGATTAGACGGACCTTTGTTGGCAAAGTAATGCCTCTGCTTTTGAATATGCTATCTATGTTAGTCATAACTTTCCTTCCAAGGAGTAAGCGTCTTTTAATTTCATGGCTGCAGTCATCATCTATGGTGATTTTGGAGCTCCCAAGAATAAAAGTCTGACACTGTTTCCATTGTTTCCCTTTCTATTTGCCATGAGGTGATGGGACCAGATGCCATGATCTTAGTTTTCTGAATATTAAGCTTTAGGCCAACTTTTTCACTCTCCTCTTTCACTTTCATCAAGAGGGTCTCTTTAGTTCCTCTTCACTTTCTGCCATAAGGGTGGTGTCATCTGCATATCTGAGGTTATTGATATTTCTCCCAGCAATCTTGATTCCAGCTTGTGCTTCTTCCAGCCCAGTGTTTCTCATGATGTACTCTGCATATTAAAGCTGTAAAAATAATTATTTTATACACATTTTGATAACATTTTATTCTTTCATTTCAGAGTACATTCTATGAGTGGATGACACTTGATTTCACACTAAACTTCAGCCACATGTTATTTCTATCACTTTCAGTGTTTGACCAGCATGTATATCTGTAAATTTGGTGAGTCTCAAAAATACAATAAATTTTCTTTAATAAAAGATGAATTTGTTGAGGAAGATGAGAAAGATGCTCTGGTACTTTGAGGCAGGAAGTTAAAATTTGCTCTATCTTCTTTGAAGAGTATTTTGGAAACACGTGCTTAAAAAAATTTTAAATATGGATACAAGCTGAAAAAATAATACAATATGAAATAAATTATGCAGATAGTTACTCCTCAAGGAATTTGTCTAAACATAGTATTACTTGATTGGTGCAAATATATAACTATAAGAAAGTATTAAAACGTACATTTAAGGTTAATTTTTATAGTACAAGAGAAAAAAATGAAAAAAAAATTAAAAGCAATCATATAAATAGCCAATAAAACAATACTGGAAGACTTTTCATTAAATTAAACATTGGGATGACCCAAATGAAATTTTTGGACAACACAATAATGATTTCAATATACTAAGGTGGCAAAATACATTAAAAATAATATGTATAGCCCAATGTCATTTGTATAGTTCTATGACATATCTATTATTCTTGCATAATTATTAATAATTTCCATTTTACCCAAACTGATTCTTATTGGATGAATATTATACAATCTTTACCTATAAGGAACTTACATTTTGACTGACCTCTGAGGAAAATATTAAGATATTTTCTTATTTAAATCTAGACTAATTTAAACAGCACCACTGATGACATTTATTCTGCACTGAAAAATATTGCCTCCAGAAAACCAGAAAATAATTTCTCTGTAAGTGTCACTGGTGCTACATTTCTGCAACCATAGGGTCTTGAACACAGCATTTTCTTATATAAAATTTTCAATTACAGTATATGCTTCATTTGGTGACAGTATATCTAGGATTGTCAACATGATCACTAAGGGTACACTGAATCATATAGCTGAATGACTTTATAAAACTTCTGGTATCTTTGTGAAAACAGAATCTTCAGGTTGTATGGTAAGGGTCAAGAGCTTTCAAAGATAAGTAAAAGCTACTTTAGTGTTGTCTTGGTAAAGAAGACTTTACTCCAATTCAGCTAAGACTAGGAATCTAGGTGACATTAAAACAAAAATAAACAAATTGAATCTAATTAAACTTAAAAGTTTTGCACAGCAAAGGAAACCATAAGTGAGACAAAAAGACAGCCCTCAGAATGGGATAAAATACTTGCAAATGAAGGAACTGACAAGGGACTAATCTCCAAAATACACAAACATATCATAAAGTTCAAAAGACAACTCAGTTAAAAAAAATATTTTGAAGACCTAAATAGACATTTCTCCAAAGAAAACATACAGATGGCCAAGAGGCACATGAAAAGATGCTCAACATCACTAATTATTAGAGAAAAGCAAATCAAACTATGAGGTACCACCTCACACCATCAGTATGCCCATCA
This sequence comes from Bos javanicus, assembly GCF_032452875.1. Lineage (NCBI taxonomy): Eukaryota > Metazoa > Chordata > Mammalia > Artiodactyla > Bovidae > Bos > Bos javanicus. Next base: position 39,933,064 of record NC_083878.1, read on the forward strand.
TTAGAAAATCCATAAGCAATAAATGCTGGAGAGGGTATGGAAGAAGGGAACCTTCTTTCACTGCTGGTGGAGATGTAAATTGATACAGCCACTGTGGAGAACAGTATGCAGGTTTCCTTAAAAAAAAATAAATAAATACAATTGCCATGCTGCTGCTGCTAAGTTGCTTCAGTCCTGTCTGACTCTGTGCGACCCCATAGACAGCAGCCCACCAGGCTCCGCTGTCCCTGGGATTCTCCAAGCAAGAACACTGGAGTGGGTTGCCATTTCCTTCTCCAATGCATGAAAGTGAAAAGTGAAAGTGAAGTCGCTCAGTTGTGTCTGACCCTTAAGTGCCCCATGGACTGCAGCCCACCAGGCTCCTCTGTCCATGGGATTTTCCAGGCAAGAGTACTGGAGTGGGGTGCCATTGCCTTCTCATGACCCAGCAATCTCACTACTGGGCATATTCCCTGAGAACCATAATTCAAAAAGACATATGCACCCCAATGTTCACTGCAGCACTATTGTACAATAGCCTGGACTTGGAAGCAAGCTAAATTTCCATCAACAGATGAATGGATAAAGAAGATGTTGTACACATATACAATGATGTATTACTCAGCCATAAAAGGAACAAAACTGGGTCATTTGTAGAGTTGTAGATGGACCTAGAAATATACAGAATGAAGTATAAGTCAGAAAGAGAAAAACAAATGTTGTGTATTAACACATATATGTGTGAAATGTAGAAGAATGGTATAGATGAACTTATCTGCAGGGAGGAAAAGAGATGCAGATGTAGAGAACAAATGGTGGGCATAGAGTGGTTGCTGCTGCTACTGTTAAGTCGCTTCAGTCATGTCTGACTCTATGTGACCCCATGGACTACAGCCTACCAGACTCCCCCATCCCTGGGATTCTCCAGGCAAGAACACTGGAGTGGGTTGCCATTTCCTTCTCCAATGCATGAAAGTGAAAAGTGAAAGTGAAATTGCTCAGTCGTGTCTGACTCTTAGCAACCCCATGGACTGCAGCCTACCATGCTCCTCCATCCATGGGATTTTCCAGGCAAGAGTACTGGAGTGGGGTGCCCTTGCCTTCTCCGATAGAGTGGTTAGGGGGAAGGAATTGGGAGATTGGGGTTGTCATGTGTGCACTACCATGTGCAAAACAGGTATCTAGTGGGAATCCGCTGTGTAATGCAGGGAGCTTAGCTAGGCATTCTCTGGTGACCTAAATGGGTGGAATGGGGGTGGTGGGGCAGAGGACCAAGATATATAGCTAACTCACTTTGTTATACAACACTGTAAAGCAACAATTTCCTTGTTCAGTTGCTAAGTCTTGTCCAACCCTTTGCAACCTCTGGACTGCAGCACACCAGGCTTCCTTGTCCTTCACTCTCTCCCTGAGTTTGCTCAACTCATCCACTGAGTTGGTGATGCCATCCAACCATCTCATCCTCTGTTACTTCCTTCTCCTGCTACCCTCAATCTTTCCAAGGATCAGGGTCTTTTCCAATCAGTCTGTTCCTCACTTTAGATGGCCAAAGTATTGAAGCTTAAGCTTCAGCATCAGATCTTCCCAATAAATATTCAGGATTGATTTCCTTTAGGATTTGCCGGTTTTATCTCCTTGCTGTCCAAGGGACTCTCAAGAGTCTTCTCCAACACCACAATTCAAAAGCATCACTACTTTGGAACTCAGCCTTCTCAATGGCCAAACTCTCACATCCATACATGACTACTGGAAAAACCATAGCTTTAACTATATACACCTTTGTTGGCAATGTGATGTCTCTGCTTTTTAATACACTGTCTAGATCATCACAGCTTTTCTTCCAAGGAGCAAGTTTCTTAATTTCATGACTATAGTCACTGTCCACAGTGATTTTGGAGACCAGGAAAATGAAATCTGTCACTGTTCCTACGTTTTCCCTTTCTACTTGCCATGAAGTGATAGGACCAGATGCCATGATCTTGGTGTTTTAAATGTTGAGTTTCAAGCCAGCTTTTTCACCATCCTCTTTCATTCTCATCAAGAGGCTCTTTAATTCCTCTTCACTTGCTGCCATTAGAATGGAATCATCTGCATATCTAAGATTGTTGATATTTCTCCTGGTAATCTTGATTCCAGCTTGTGATTCATCCAGCCTGATATTTCACACAATGTACTCTGCTGCTGCTGCTGCTAAGTTGCTTCAGTCGTGTCCGACTCTGTGTGACCCCATAGACGGCAGCCCACCCGGCTCCCCCGTCCCTGGGATTCTCCAAGCAAGAACACTGGAGTGGGTTGCCATTTCCTTCTCCAATGCATGAAAGTGAAAAGTGAAAGTGAAGTCACTCAGTTGTGTCCGACTCTTCACAACCCCATGGACAGCAGCCTACCAGGCTCCTCTGTCCATGGGATTTTCCAGGCAAGAATACTGGGATGGGGTGCCATTGCCTTCTCCCAATGTACTCTACATATAAATTAAATATGCAGGGTGACAATAAACTGCCTTGATCTACTCTTTTTTCCCAAGTGGAATCAGTCCACTGTTCCCTGTCCAATTCTAAATGGTGCTTCTTGATTTGCATACAGTTTTCTCAGGAGACCAGTAAGGTGATGTGGTACTCCCATCTCTTTAAGAATTTTCCACAGTTTGCTGTGATCCACCCGAACGATTTAGTGTAATCAATGAAGCAGAAGTCGATGTTTTTCTGGAATTCCCTTTCTTCCTCCATGATCCAACAAATGTTGACAATTTGATCTCTGGTTCCTCTGCCTCTTCTAAATCCAGCTTGGGCATCTGGGAGTTCTCAGTTCATGGACAGCTGAAGCCTAGCTTGAAGTATTTTAAGGATTACTTTGCTAGTGCAAATGAGGGCAAATGTTAGTTTGAACATTCTTTGACATTGTATTTCTACGCCAATTTTTTTTAAAAAAGAGAAATTTCTCTAATACTATGGTTTAACCTTTACAAAGTACAGAATTAAAGACTTTATCAAAATGTAATACAATGGCATATAAAGATGATAAACACTTTTATATACATTATATATCTTAATTAGCATTCAAGTAAAAATGGCAGCTGGGAAAATTTACACAGTAGAATAAAAAGGTGCCATCCTAAATCCACAAAATGCAGACTTGACTCAGGCAAATAGGATCTTTTGTCCATATGTTCCCCAAAGGACTGATCTTACTACATATAGTTTATTATTTTTTATAACTTTATTTTTTCACAATTTCAGAATAGCTCTTTCAGTCATTGTTAACTGAACATTAGTCATTAGTTGAACATGAGAAATGTAATAATTTCTAAACCGATTCCTTATACTTTATTTACTTATAAATCATTCCATTATCAAAAGTTTATCGGAATAGAAACCCTCTGGTAAAGTAGTTGAGTTTCTTAGAAGGCATCTGTTTGGCCCCAGAAGATTAATGAAAAACTCTGTGTGTTAATGAAAAATAATTTCTAATATATATTAAATTAGGCTGTTAGAAACTTTAAAAGGTATTTTAAGAGAGTAGAAAAATCATGACAGATATTAAACTGTGCCTATTTATTCACACAACCAAAAAAAAAAAAAAAACTGCAAGATACCTTTTCTTGGTGTTATATGCATAAGAACTGTTTTAACTTTATCCCTTCTTGGGAATTTCCTGATGGTCCAGTGGTTAGGACTCAGCACTGCCATGGCCTGTGTTCAATCCCTGGCCAGGAAACTAAGATTCTGTAAGCTGTCCAATAAATAAATAAAAATTTTAATAAAATTTTATTTTTACTCACTGAATAAACTAGTAGTTTAATTATCACATTGATAATTCAGACCCCAGGGAAAACTTTAAAAAACAGTTAATAGTCCTATTAAATTAAATCAATGGTCATATTTCTGTGGTATTTTTCCTAATACAGTATTATCAGACAGACACTTTAACTTCTAAGCAACAGGTAAATAAGAGGAAATATGCATAGAATAATGACTTTCTGTATAGAATAAAAAGCTCAGGTTTCTTTATTTGTGAAAATGTGAGAATTTTTTTAAAGTAAATTGAAATCATACTTATCAATGAAAAATTTTAAATATTGAGGGGTTTATTTGTTAGGATTTTCTAAGCTAAGTAGCTTAAAAAGTTAAAAGATTCAGAAATGTGGCTGTGTGATGCATTACAACATCATCATTTAAGTACCAGATGGGTCTCAGCAAACGAATGTAGAATACTGCAAACCTATATGATGGTACAGACTGCAATTAGAACCTAGTACCTGGAACAGGGGTTAGCAAATTGCAGCCCGTGCACTGTTTTTGTGTAGCTCAAGAAGCAACACTGTTGCATGGTTAAAGTTCTATTAAAGGCAAATAAGAATATATAACAAAGATTGTATGTACTTAACTCATAAAACCTAAAGTATTTATGTCTAGCCGTTTACAGAAGAAGGCTTGCTGACCTACATTCCCTAAAACGCTTTCATTCCATTGTTATCTAGTTAACATGATCTAAAAGAGTCCTCATACATGTGGTAGAAATAGCAATGCACCTTCACTGTGTTACCTCCTGTTCTCTGACAACAGTATAACAGTCTCTCTTTCCACAGGGTATATGTTCCAAGACCCTCAGTGGATACCTGAAACCACTGATAGTACCAAATCATGCACGTGCACGCACACACACACACACACACAGAGTTTTTTCCTGTATATACATACATATGATAAGGTTTAATCTAGATTAAGCACAGTAAGAGATCAACACATATCTAATAATAACAATAAACTGTAATAAATATTACATGAATATGGTCTTTTTCTCTCTCTCAAAATATTTTATTGTACAAATGTAAGGCCTTCTCCTTGATAACTAAGAATGTATCACACAGTGTGGCCAAAACTTTTGCAGTTTGAAGTGCAACAGCACCTGTTTACAACTGCACAGAGAGAAGATGCATTCATATTGGAAATATTAGCAACATTAGTGTATAATTTCTTTTTCTTTCCTTATTAAACTGAGAACTTTTACCTTTTTTACTTAGAAGAAGCACTTTGCCAGTTTCTCTTTGGCATATCTAAATTACCAGCATCACTACTCTCATGTTTGGGGGCCAATATAGTGAAGAGGAACTGAAAAGCCTCTTGATGAAAGTGAAAGTGGAGAGTGAAAAAGTTGGCCTAAAGCTCAACTTTCAGAAACGAAGACCATGGCATCTGGTCCCATCACTTCATGGGAAATAGATGGGGAAACAGTGAAAACAGTGTCTTACTTTATTTTTCTGGGCTCCAAAATCACTACAGATGGTGACTGCAGCCATGAAATTAAAAGACGCTTACTCCTTGGAAGGAAAGTTATGACCAACCTAGATAGCATACATTACTTTGCCAACAAAGGTTCGTCTAGTCAAGGCTATGGTTTTTCCTGTGGTCATGTATGGATGTGAGAGTTGGACTGTGAAGAAGGCTGAGCACCGAAGAATTGATGCTTTTGAACTGTGGTGTAGGATAAGACTCTTGAGAGTCCCTTGGACTTCAAGGAGATCCAACCAGTCCATTCTGAAGGAGATCAGCCCTGGGATTTCTTTGGAAGGAATGATGCCAAAGCTGAAACTCCAGTACTTTGGCCACTTCATGCAAAGAGTTGACTCATTGGAAAAGACTCTGATGCTGGGAGGGATTGGGGGCAGGAGGAGAAGGCGACGACAGAGGATGAGATGGCTGGATGGCATCACTGATTCGATGGACGTGAGTCTGAGTGAACTCCGAGAGTTGGTGATGGACAGGGAGGTCTGAAGTGCTGCAATTCATGGGGTCGCAAAGAGTCGGACACGACTGAGCGACTGATCTGATCTGATCTGATTAAGTAAAATAAGGGTTACTTGCACAAAAGCACTGTGATTAGACATTCAATCTGACAACTGAGATGTTTCTAAGTGGCTGAATGGGCGCAGTATGCTGGATGAAGGCATAGAGTCCTGGGCAGGACAGAGAAGAAGGGTGTGAGAATTCAGCACACTACTCAGAACAGTGCACAATTTAAAACTTAAGAAATTTTTACCTCTGGAATTTTTCATTTAACATTTTCGGACTGCAATTGACCACAGGAAACTGAAACCGTGGAAAGCAAAGCTGCAGGTGAGGGGACTATTGTATGTTCTTTGACACAGTATCAGCAAAGGCTCTAGAAGCTCAGTGACCTGGTGGATGTTAGGATACCCCCTCCAAGCAAAGTTGTTCTACTTGCACAATTCACCACTAAGAAGAGACATAAGTACCTGTTGGACTTTTTTGGATTTTGAAGGCAGCATTTGCCAAATCATGCATGATGTTCTGGCCAGTTAACAGGTTGCCCACTGTGAATGAGGACGAGAGCATAAACTGCTCTGCACAATTCCCAAACTCAGATTCAAGTACATTTCTCCGCAGGCCTTAGAAGTAAATGAACAATTGCTATTCAAAGTGTTTGTGCTGGAATGACTGCTATATAGATTTCAGTACTATCGTACCATAAGAATATTAAACAAATAAAATTATTATTACTAAAGAATGTGTAACCGATTAAGTAGATTGAAGACTGGTTTCCAAAGTGCTATATGACCAATTTTCCATTTTGAAGCAAGTATCTAAATGACTCATATCAAATTATTATTTATTTATTTAACTTAGCAATTTTTTTTTTCAAATTTCACAGGGGTGGACTATTTGGGGTTTTATTTTGCATGCAGAATCATGTATCTCTGAAATAAGTGAATATAGTCTTACAACTGAAAAAGATAATCATAAGTAGCATGTGTTTATTAAAGATTTGCAGATAATATGTAGTTCATAGATCAGCTTGATTTAAATGAGAATTCAAGTAGAATATATATTAAAGCCAATTATTATAAAGCAGAGTATGAGATGGAATAGAGATTGAAGTGTTAACCTACACTCTAAAATGTAGCTTGACCATACAACTATCAGCAAGATCTTATTCTTTATAATAAGGGAAAGTCTAGGGAAGCAATATTTTAATTTCCCAACATAATTTCTCTGTGCAGAAAAGTATGTATGAAACTATAAAAACACGGGAACCAAACTAGAGTGTGGTTAAGTAAATTGTAGTAATGATGTGAACTAAAAACAAGTGAGAAGCCAATTATGGATTGAGTGATAAGAAAATTTGCTTGAGCCACGTTAGTGATAGCCTACATATCTTACAATGACTTCTTTGACAAATGGTTGACTATTTTTTTATTTAAAATTTTTTGCTATTAAGTTTTTGGTTATAAATTACAGCATTACAAAAAAAGTCATTGGCTGTAGCCCACCAGGCTCCTCAGTCCATGGCAATTTCCAGGCAAGAATACTGGAGTGGGTAGCCATTTCCCCATCTAGGGGATCTTCCCAATCCAAGGATCAAACCTAGGTCTCTGCGTTGTGGGAAGATTCTTCACCATCTGAGACACAAGGGAAGTACATATGGTACAACGACTTCTTTGACAAATTATTGACTTTTTTTTTGGTTTAAAATTTTGTCTTTAATTTTTTGCTTATAAATTATAGCATTACAAGAAAAGTTATTGTGCTTGATTTTTCAGCCATGTCTGACTTTGAGATCCTAATGACTGTAGCCTGCCAGGTTCCTCTGACCTTGGAATTCTCCCGGAAAGAATACTGGAGTGGGTAGCCATTCCTTTCTCCTGACCCAGGCATGGAGCCCAGGTCTCCTGCATTGCAAGCGGATTTTTTTACTGTCTGAGCCATTAAGAAAAGCTATCAATTCTTGGTAATATTTCAGTTATTTACTGGAGAACACTTTTTACCCAACAAAATATATTCTGACCCTAAAAACTTCATATTCTAAAATGGTTTCTATTTCTATTCTATTCTATTCTAGAATGCTGGTAATTATTTGCCAGCATTCTCACTGTGTTTTGTTCTCCAAACTTATCCAGATGATGACAGAGCACGTGTAAAAAAAATTCATTTGTTGATCCATAAGTGTGATTATAAAACTGTAACAGCAAAGGAAAAGTCTTGGAGAAAATTTATTTTAGAAAACTCTGTCTGTCCTTAGGCATTTGGAAAATGACAAATACGTCTGAAAAGTATAACCCTTTCTGGAAAATTGATAAGTTCTTAAAAGTCTTAAGAAAAGTTGAAAAGAATAAAAGTGTGTTTAATTTGTAGACATATGTATTGGTCAGGTTTTGCTATATGATAATACTCTAACAAAAACCCTAATATCACAATGGCTTATAATACCACATTTGTTTCACATTTATGTCTTGTTAGATACAAGTCAGTGGATTTTGTCTGAACTTGGATAGGCTTGGTGACATTATTAGCTTTGGGTTTGGTTCTGTTTCACAAGCAGTCATTAGAAGACAACCTAATGGCAATAGGTATGTTGGCTGTGTGGGTGTGCTCTTCTCCCGTGTTGTGCCTCCCAAAATCTCAGCGTGGAACTGGCACATTGTCACTGCCATTCACACCCATTGGCCACAGCCAGTCACACTGCCAAATTCTGACATCCACACCTACTGGCCACATCCAGCCACATGGCCAAATTCTGAGTCTATGAGATGATAAATTACACTTCTTCCATGAAGAGAAGTCTGTGACTATTTGATGAACAGTAACCTAAGCTACTGCAATGCGGATGAGCTAGTTCAAACTCTCTATTAGAGGAAGATAAAATGATAGATTCTACTTCAGTGACCAATATTCAACAAATCTGAGAGGAAATGACACTACTGGATATTTTGTCTGTTCAAAGACTTAAACTTTGGGTGAAACAACAGAAGTAAACTACATAGTCGAATCTTCTATTAGCCAAAAGGCGTTGGAAATTTAGAGTTAATGGTATTAATAATAGCCAAGTAAGGGCCAAAATAATTGCAATATTTTTCTTAATTAGAATATCATTTGGCAGAATTTCACTGTCAAAGTGCAAAATGAATAAAATTGAAGAGGCTAGCATACCTTCTCTATTCTTCAATCTAAACCTTTTCTATCAAACTCTTTTTTTAAAAAAATAAGAAAAATGACACCTATATTATAATATTTTTTAATTCCAGTTTAATTATTGGCACAAACTTTATGGTTTATAAATGAAGTAATGCAACATATTTTTTACTTTCCATTAGAGAGATCAAACATCTGGCCCTTTTGTGTGGTTCAAGTGTAACTGTTTATCTTTCCTCGTGTTAGATCAATGTGGTCTACTATGATTCAAGGTAAAATTATAATTGCTAAACAGAAAATGATATAAACATGCTTATGAATTTCTTTATTCATAATTCTTTTAGTTATTTCATCAAAATAAATAATTAAAATATTGCTTCCTCAGAAAGAGACTCACATAGAAAACAATCTTATGGTTATCAAAAGGGAAGAGGCTGGGGGGTGGGGGGATAAATTAGGAGTTTGGGATAAACAGAAACACATTGCTACATATGAAACAGATAAACAACGAGGACATACTGTATAGCATATGGAACTATATGCAATGCAATATCCTATAATAACCTTTAATGGAAAAGAATCTGAGAAAGAATATATATATTTATATATTCAATGCTTTATTTTACTTTGTCATATAACCAATTAACAATGTTGTGATAATTTCAAGTGCACAGCAAAGTGACTCAGCCTTACATATACATGCAAATATATACACATTTTTAATCACTTTGCTGCACAACTGAAACTAAAACAACAGCATAATCAACTAAATTCAAAAACAATTGGAAAAAAAGAGTGTTCTATTTAAAATGCTTTACCTACTGAGCTATCCGGGAAGCCTTGAAAGTCGCTAAGTCATGTCCGACTTTGCAACACCATAATCTGTACAGTCCATGGAATTCTCCAGGCGAGAAGGAGTGGGAAGCCTTTCCCTTCTCCAGGGAATCTTCCCAACCTAGAGATTGAACCCGGGTCTCCCACATTGCAGACGGCTTCTTTACCAGCTGAGCCACCAGGGAAGCCCTTAGAATGCTAATCCACCTTGTATAGCATGCTACTTGATTTTATTAATTGATACACATCTTGTTGAATGGATTTTATACTTTATCCTCCTATATCTGGCTAATATTCCATTTCCTCCATTCAGCCTTTTCCAAATACAAAGATCTCCAGTGATAACACCTGTTTCCAATACCTTTTGTGTTTTGTAAACACTATTATTTTCCTCTGATGCATATGTGTATGTGTTATTCTTTCAGGTAGGAAGGCTTTGGTTATCTAGTGCTACTTAACAAATGACAAACTACTAGCAAAAACAGTAACAATTGTTTATTAGTCTTATCTTCTATCTTTCTGGTGTTAATATCCTCAGCAAGGCAGTTTACTTAAGGGGTCTTTCAAGCAGTTGCAATCTGATGGCACCTGGGGCTGAAATCATCTCAAAGTCCACCTCAGTTAAGGGTCTGGAGGCTGATGCTTTCTACAAGCTATGATCTCATTGGGAGTTCTCAGTTAGAACACTACATGTTAGAATTCCCAGATATTTTCATATGTCTGGAACCTCTACACACCATGGCAGCTGGATTCCAAAGGTGGGTATTACATTTATCAATTAGTTTGAAAAGTCACACAACTAGACCTCATTTTAAAGTCATTCTAACCTCATCTCCTTTCCCTAGATTCCCCATACCTGCTCAATATCCCACAATCAAAACAGGGCTAGAGAAATAAAATTTTTGATTAATAAATGAAGTCAATGTTTTGATTCCTATAATTATATTTGCCTAAGGCTTATGTTCGGAGAAGGCAATGGCACCCCACTCCAGTACTCTTGCCTGGAAAATCCCATGGATGAAGGAGCCTGGTAGGCTGCAGCCCATGGGGTCGATAGGAGTCGGACACGACTGAGGGACTTCACTTTCACTTTTCACTTTCATGGATTGGAGAAGGAGATGGCAACCCACTCCAGTGTTCTTGCTTGGAGAATCCCAGGGACGGGGGAGCCTGGTAGGCTTCCATCTATGGGGTTGCACAGAGTCGGACACGACTGAAGCGACTTAGCAGCAGCAGCAAGGCTTATGTTACTCTTTCAAAGTCTATAATTTGATATGACTGAACTGAACATTTTATTTATGAATATATTTAAATATTAAGTAATTAAACAAAATTAAATAAATATAAATTGATATTAAATTAAATTAAATATATATTATGAAATGAAAGTTGGATACTTTACTTAATTTTACTAATTAAAAATTTAAAAAAAATCAGGGTTGAATCCCATTATGAAGTAGAGTAAGAGACACACATTCAATCCCTGGGTCAGGAAGATCCCCTGGAGGAGGGTATGGTAACCCACTCCAGTATTCTTGCCTGGAGAATCCCACGGACAGAGCCTGGCGGGTTACAGTCCATGGTGTTGCAAAGAGTCGGACATGACTGAAGTGACTGAGCACACAGCATGCATGAACCAGACACTAGGCTAATGATTAACAAAGCCATATAGAATTTGTCAGGATATAACAGGAAGCTGTACTCTTATTATACCTGGGGATAAAATTTAATATTTGGAATAATCAAATGCTCTGGAAAAACTAATTCCCTGGTGGCTCAGATGGTAAAGCGTCTGTCTACGATGCGGGAGACCCGGGTTCAATCCCTGGGTTGGGAAGATCCCATGGAGAAGGAAATGGCAATCCACTCCAGTACTATTGCCTGGAAAATCCCATGGACAGAGGAGCCTGGTAGGCTACAGTACATGGGATCGCAAAGAGTCGGACATGACTGGGCAACTTCACCTTCTGGAAAAACCAAGGACTTATTTTAGTTTTGTTGCAGTTCAACTTATGATAGCTCAGCTGGTAAAAAATCCACCTTCAATGCAGGGGACCTGGTTCAATTCCTAGGTAGGGAAGATCCACTGGAGAAGAGATAGGCTACCCACTCCAGTATTCTTGGGCTTCCCTGGAGGATCAGTTGGTAAAAAAATCCACCTGCAATGTGGGAAACCTGGATTCAATCCCTGGGTTGGGAAGATCCCCTGGAGAAGGGAAAGGCTACCCACTTGAGTATTCTGGCCTGGAGAATCCCATGGACTGTATTGCAAAGAGTGGGACACAACTGAGCAACTTTTCTTTATTAATTGGATTTCAAATATTAAGTAGACATTTTAATTTAGATGATTTGTTGATATAATATAAGTTCCATCATGTTCAAGGTCCTCAGATACAATTGTGTCTACTGTTCATAGCTCTGGGGTCCTGGCTGAAAGTGCAAGTGGGCACTGAAGTTCAGCTTGTTCTCTCTCTACCAAGACATATACTTTTAGCACCAGGCTGCTTGTTCACGAGCTGCTCTTTTAAATTTGCACTACAATGATGCCAGATGGGTTAGTAGAGTTCCTGGTATAAGACATGGTGTTAAACAAATTTCCATCAAAGAAAGTGGTGTAATAAAGACTACTACAGTCTTGGCATTAAAAAAAAAAAAAAAAAACAGATGCAGTTTGAATCTTGACTCTGCCACTTATGGTATTGTGACTTTGAGAAAGTGATGACACCTCTCTGAGATTCAGGTTCCTCACAAATAAAATAGAAATATCAATTCATACTTTTCAGAGCTCATATGAGGAATAGTGCTAATATATGAGAAGCATGAAATACTGTCTCTTATAGAGTAGAACTTATTTAAATAACATCCATAATAAACTCTAAGGGAAGTGTTATCATAGAGTTATAATCCTTGGTCCTGCATTTGTTTTTAGATAGATACAGAACTTTACAGTGATATTTTAGGTATCAGTTCAGTTCAGTTCAGTCGCTCAGTCGTGTCCGACTCTTTGTGACCCCATGAATTGCAGCACGCCAGGCCTCCCTGTCCATCACTAACTCCCGGAATTCACTCAGACTCACGTCCATCGAGTCAGTGATGCCATCCAGCCATCTCATCCTCTGTCGTCCCTTCTCCTCCTACCCCCAATCCCTCCCAGCATCAGGGTCTTTTCCAATGAGTCAACTCTTCTCATGAGGTGGCCAAACTACCAGAGTTTCAGTTTTAGCATCATTCCTTCCAAAAAAATCCCAGGGCTGACCTCCTTCTGAATGGACTGGTTGGATCTCCTTGCAGTCCAAGGGACTCTCAAGAGTCTTCTCCAACACCACAGTTCAAAAGCATCAATTCTTCGGCATTAAGCTTTCTTCACAGTCCAACACTCACATCCAAACATGACCACTAGAAAAACCATAGCCTTGACTAGACGGACCTTTGTTGGCAAAGTAATGTCTCTGCTTTTGAATATGTTATCTAGGTTGGTCATAACTTTCCTTCCAAGGAGTAAGCGTCTTTCAATTTCATGGCTGCAGTCACCATCTGCAGTGATTTTGGAGCCCAAAAAATAAAGTCTGACACTGTTTCCACTATTTCCCCATCTATTTCTCATGAAGTGATGGGAACAGATGCCATGATCTTTGTTTTCTGAATGTTGAGTTTTAAGCCAACTTTTTCACTCTCCTATTTCACTTTCATCAAGAGGCTTTTGAGTTCCTCTTCACTTTCTGCCATAAGGGTGGTGTCATCTGCATATCTGAGGTGATTGATATTTCTCCTGGCAATCTTGATTCCAGCTTGTGCTTCTTCCAGCCCAGCATTTCTCATGATGTACTCTGCATAGAAGTTAAATAAGCAGGGTGACAATATACAGCCTTGACGTACTCCTTTTCCTATTTGGAACCAGTCTGTTGTTCCATGTCCAGTTCTAACTGTTGCTTCCTGATCTGCATACAAATTTCTCAAGAGGCGGGTCAGGAGGTCTGGTATTCCCATCTCTTTCAGAATTTTCCACAGTTTATTGTATATAATTATATAAATCACTGGTTAAAGTCACATTAGGGAGAAAAAAGAAAGTAATATGTTATAATTCAGTTCGGGAAAAACACTCCTGAACAAAATATTCCTAAGCATTTATGTAAGAACTGATCAGTTTGAATTGTCAAAAACTTTCTCATTTTTACATGGTCATCCCTTAGCAGCTGTGAGGGATTTGTTTCAGGACACTCTCCCAAAATACCCAAATCCTAGACATTCATATCCTCTATGAACATCTTCTTGTTTATTTTCAATTAACTCTGCTGCTGCTGCTACTGCTAAGTCACTTCAGTCGTGTCCGACTCTGTGTGACGTCATAGACGGCAGCCCACCAGGCTTCCCCATCCCTGGGATTCTCCAGGCAAGAACACTGGAGTGGGTTGCCATTTCCTTTTCCAATTCATGAAAAGTGAAAGTGAAGTCACTCAGTCGTGTCTGACTCTTAGGACCCCATGGACTGCAGCCTACCAGGCTCCTCCATCCATGGGATTTTCCAGGCAAGAGTTCTGGAGTGGGGTGCCATTGCCTTCTCCATCAATCAACTCTAGAGTACATTAATGCCTAATGTAACATAAATACTATGCAAAGATTTGCCAGAGCATGGAAAATTCAAATTTTGCCTTTTAGAACTTTCTGGAAATTTTTTGAATATTTTTGATCCAGTTAGTTGAATTTGCTGATGCAAACCTGTGGATAGGGCTTTCCAAGTGGCACAGTGGTAAAGAATCTACTTGCCAATGCAGGAGATGCAGGTTCAATCTCTGGGTCAGGAAGATCCTCTGGAGTGCTGTGCTGTGCTCAGTCGTGATCAACTGTTTGTGACCCCACAGGCAAGAATACTGGATCAGGTTACCATTTCCTACTCTAAACAATCTTTCTGAACTAGGGATCAAACCCATATCTCTCCTGCATTGGCAGGCAGATACTTTCCCCCTGCACCCCTTAGGAAATGGCAATATGCTCTAGTACTCTTACCCAGAAAATTCCATGGACAGATGAACCTGCTAGGCTACAATCCAGGGGTCACAAAGAGTCGGACTTGACCTAGCAACTGAGCACACAGCATACAAACCTGTGGATACTGGAGGCTGGCTGTAGTTCTCAAAATTTAGCTTCCTGGTACAAAAAAGAACCATTTTGTAAACCTACATCCTGGCTAACTCCCATTAGGAACAGCCTCTCCCAGTGACAGGATCCAGTTAGATTTTGGTTCAACCCCATTCTTTATTAGCCATACCTTGCTACAAATGCAACAGATTCATCACAGTTCAGTTCAGTTCAGTCGCTCAGTCATGTCCGACTATTTGTGACCCCATGGACTGCAGCACACCAGGCCTCCCTGTCCATCATCAACTCCCAGAGCTTACTCAAACTCATGTCCATAGAATTGCTGACGCCATCCAAACATCTCATCCTCTGTCGTCCTCTTCTCCTCCTGCCTTCAATCTTTCCCAGCATCAGGGTCTTTTCAAATGAGTCAGGTCTTCACATCAAATGGCCAAAGAACTGGAGTTTCAGCTTCAGCATCGGTCTTTCCAATGAATATTCAGGACTGATTTCCTTTAGGATGGACTGGTTGGATCTCCATGCTGTCCAAGGGACTCTCAAGAGTCTTCTCCAACACCACAGTTCAAAAGCATCAATTCTTCAGTGCTCAGTTTTCTTTATAGGCCAACTCTCACATCTATATATGACTAGTGGAAAAGCTAAAGCTTTGACTATTCGGACTTTTGTTGGCAAAGTATTGTCTCTGCTTTTTAATATGCTATCTAGGTTGGTCATAACTTTCCTTCCAAGGAACAAGCGTCTTTTAATTTCATGGCTGCAGGCACCATCTGCAGTGATTTTGGAGCCCCCCAAAATAAAGTCTGTCACCATTTCCATTGTTTCCCCATCTATTTGCCATGAAGTGATGGGACCAGATGTCATGATCTTAGTTTTCTGAATGTTGAGTTTTAAGTCAACATTTTCACTTTCCTCTTTCACTTTCATCAAGAGGCTCTTCTTCGCTTTCTGCCATAAGTGTTGTACTGTCTGCATATCTGAGGTTATTGATATTTCTCCCAGCAATCTTGATTCCAGCTTGGGCTTCCCTTGTGGCTCAGCTGGTATAGAATCTGCCTGCAATGGGTTCAATCCCTGGGTTTGGAAGATCCCTGGCAGAGGGAAAGGTTACCCTCTCCAGTATCATGGGCTGGAGAATTCCATGACTCCATTGCCCATGGGGTCGCAGAGTTGGACACAACTGAGCAACTAATCATAATAAATTTTAAGAAGTCATATGTCAATATTAGAAACAATGTTAAGAACTATGGTTAAAAATAAAGATTAAGCTAAAATAACAACACAGATAAGATTTATGCTTGTACTGAATACAGGTTAAAAAAAAATACCTAAATGTATGTTTAGAATGGTGCAGGGAAACTAAGTCTATGCACCACAGCTACTGAGCCTTCATGCTCTAGAGCCCTTTCTCTACAATAAGAGAAGCCTCTGTGTGCCTCAGAAAAGAACATAATCTGACTGCCTCATTCAATGGTGTACATCTAAATATCTAAATATTAAATATTGTGGTTTCAAATCTTAAATAATTAGAACTATTTCACAATGAAAAATGACATGGCTGTTTCTTAATAAACAAGAGGTGATTTAAAATGAGCTTCAAGCAAAGCACAGTATTTTTCATAGATTTAAATTTAAATAGCTGCACAATGTAATGCCCAAAACAGAAATCCTTATCAAAGCATTTGAAGTGCTGTCTTATTTCTCCTAGTGTATCTTGTTGCTTGCTTCCCTTGCTTATATGCTCTGACCATGGAAGTCTTTCAGTTCTTCAAAAATGTGTAGCCATAGGACCCTTTTACAGCTGTTCCCTTTTTCACTAATGTGTTTCCTCCTGCACTTTGCATTTATCATGTCTCATTCTAAATCTCCATTTATGAAGATGCTGTCTCTGACACAATATTAACAATTCAATCACTGTGAGCTTTTGTCGTTACTCTCATTTCAAATAGAAATCATGTACTTACTCTCTGATTACTTGTGTTTTCCCATGCTTCTTCCCACTAAGCCATACTTATTACCTTCATTTGTCTAGTGCCAAGCAAACAGCAGGTCCCTCATAAACATTTGTTAAATGAATAAACAATTAAATAAGGAGATACAAAATGGTAAAACTCTGATTATTTCCAAATCAACACAAATGAGGGTCTGGAGAAAATCTTAATGAATAAACACAGCATTCATGTGGAAGAAAAATATGAAAATAGATGAATTTTTCAAAAATATTCAAATATAATCTCATCAAAATAGGTAATAAATAGTGTGTAACCAACTATGTAAGTGCAAGGCTGCTAATGATATCATTCTTTAAAGCAATCAGTTCAGTTCAGTCACTCAGTCATGTCCAGCTCTTTTCAACCCCATGGAACACAGCACGCCAGGCCTCCCTGTACATCACCAACTCCCAGAATTTACCCAAACTCATGTCCATCGAGTCGGTGATGCACACAACCATCTCATCCTCTGTCATCTTCTTCTCCTCCCTCCTTCAATCTTTCCCAGCATCAGGGTCTTTTCAAGTGAGTCAGCTTTTTGCATCAGGTGGCCAAAGTATTGGAGTTTCAGCTTCAACATCAGTCCTTCCAATGAACACCCAGGACTGATCTCCTTTAGGATGGACTAGTTGGACCTCTTTGCAGTCCAAGGGACTCTCAAGAGTCTTCTCCAACACCACAGTTCAAAAGTATCAATTCTTCGGCACTCAGTTTTCTTTATAGTCCAACTCTCACATCCACACATGATAACAATTTACTTAAATGGCTAATTTAATCTAAAAAAGTTTAGTGCAAAGAATCATGCTCCAACATTAAGAATGTGTGTAGATTTGAGTGTATTATCAAGGAGAATTGTTCAAAATATGTGAATCGCTGAAAAATCTAGTATAACCATTGTGCCTCATGTAATTCCACTGCAAGGGGTAGAAGACAAAATACAAATGGGAGACATGTTTGAACAATACAGCTACAGGTGATTTTTCACTCTGTTGATTTTTTTGCTTACAGTTTCCAGAATTTTCTATGAATATCGAATAGAGAAAGATTTATTTTAGCCAGGTATGCCTTTGGCACATCTCTCTTTTTGCTACATATTTTTCTGTTCAATTTGATCTCTTTAGAAGTGTGTTTTCTCTCCCGAGGCACTTTACCAAGGATACTGAGGCACAATGTCTACGCTCAAGAATCTCATATTCATATTGATGATAAAGCTATCTGTATGAGGAATTTGTGTTGTGTGCAATGAATCCAGGATATCTGATACAGAGGCACTGAGAGAAAGAAATCTCTCTGGAGAAGAGTGCTTAGTTTCTCAGATAACTTCCTCTATCCCCTGCTTCTTACTCTATACTGATGCCTTAGGCAGGGTGTAGTTTATGGGACTTTGGTGGGGACAAATGTAGGTCTCCTGATTACTGGATGATGTGTTTTGTACACCTGTGAGGCTTTACATCCTTAGCAGAAGACTGCAGATGGTATAACTCAAAGACTTCTCCTTTGGCTCAGAAATATCTTCAGATTTGCCACCAAAGGACTTCAACAACATCTCCTTCATTTGCTTTCACAGACGTCTATGCTTTCCCATCATCAATCCATTCCCCTTGGCTTTGTTCAGGTATAGACTTTTTTTTTGCCTTCCACTCAGAGTCATTTTACTGTTAATGTATCCCCTTAGAAGGTTCTTCATTAATACACCAGCTATTTCTGCAAGATTGTCACAGGGAAGCAAAGGGTAGCTGAGAAATCTGAACTTCACAGCTCCACCTGTAAGAGCATGTAGCACTAACCCATTTGATTTAAAGAAGGAAAACCCCTGATTGGACAAGGGCAGCTTTTCTGGAGGACACATCCCAGACTCACAAGTGAGAGGCAAGAAGACTCTTATTTATCAGATATTTGTCTCCCTCTCTCTAGTCTTTATAATCAATATTATAAAATATAATCAATATTATAAAATATTGATTATATTATATATGCATTATATATTATTATAAAATATTATGAAAACATGAAAATTCTGTTTTGAAAACTAAAAGAAACTGTAGGTCACAGAGCTATTTATGGAAAAGACATTCAGAGAAAATAATCTTGTCATACAAACTTCCTCAGTTCAAGTACTGAGCTGATTACTGTCCCTTTCCATGAGATAGGGAAGAGAAAGTTACTATAAGCAGCATCCAAAACATGAAGTCAGGGAAGCCGGGAGTGCTGCAGTATATAAGGTCACAAAGAGTCAGACAGGACATAGCGGCTGAACAACAAAATATGAAGATGCACAATTGCAGTACTGTGGATACTGAGATAACCACAGAAAGTGTGGCCAATCACTTGACCTTGTAGTCTAAAGGTTCTTCATGATGCAAATCCAACTTTTTTTGTTCTGGTTGCAGTTCAGAATGATCTGATATCATTTTTTTTTTCTTTTTTTGAGAAATGTTGGCTGACGTCTTTGTTGCTCTGGGGGGCAGTGAGTGACCACACTGTTTCCCCTTCACCATCACAGGCGTCTGCTGTGCAGGATGGATCCCAGAGGTACTTGTCTTTGCAGATGACATGCTGGATGCTGCTGAGGGTGGCAGGGGAGTAGTTCTTGTTGGCGGTGGTCTGCATGCAGGAGCTGGCAAGGCCAGACCTCCACTTCACCACCTCCAGGCCCCTTTGCCATCTGCTGCTGGCTCCATGCCATAGCCTTGTGGTCAATCAGCTGGTTACAATGGAAGGAACTGTGGGCCTTCAGATTATTGAGGTGGGTGTCCTTTATCTGTTTGCCCTTTTTGATCAGGAAATTGGAGCATTTCCACAGGACCATTCATCGCAAATGTGTGGCAAAACATTGATGAGGATATTTGTGGATCCTGTGGCTGGCTTGTGTAATTTGAAGGACAGGGACAATAACCCTAAGGCTCTTCTAGTCCATTAGTATCTGATTAAGACTGACAAAAAAATATCAGATGCCCAGTTAAGACTGAATTTCAGCTAGGTGATGAATAAATTATGTTCCAAATACTGTACAGACAGAGTTCGTCAAGGCTGTATATTGTCACCCTGTTTATTTAACTTATATGCAGAGTACATCATAAGAAATGCTGGACTGGAAGAAACACAAGCTGGAATCAAGATTGCTGGGAGAAATATCAATCACCTCAGATATGCAGATGACACCACCCTTATGGCAGAAAGTGAAGAGGAACTCAAAAGCCTCTTGATAAAAGTGAAAGAGGAGAGTGAAAAAGTTGGCTTAAAGCTCAACATTCAGAAAACGAAGATCATGGCATCCAGTCCCACCACTTCATGGGAAATAGATGGGGAAACAGTGGAAACAGTGTCAGACTTTATTTTTCTGGGCTCCAAAATCACTACAGATGGTGACTGCAGCCATGAAATTAAAAGACGCTTACTCCTTGGAAGGAAAGTTATGACCAACCTAGATAGCATATTCAAAAGCAGAGACATTACTTTGCCAACAAAGGTTCGTCTAGTCAAGGCTATGGTTTTTCCTGTGGTCATGTATGGATGTGAGAGTTGGACTGTGAAGAAGGCTGAGCGCCGAAGAATTGATGCTTTTGAACTGTGGTGTTGGAGAAGACTCTTGAGAGTCCCTTGAACTGCAAGGAGATCCAACCAGTCCATTCTGAAGGAGATCAGCCCTGGGATTTCTTTGGAAGGAATGATGCTAAAGCTGAAACTCCAGTACTTTGGCCACCTCATGCAAAGAGTTGACTCATTGGAAAAGACTCTGATGCTGGGAGGGGTTGGGGGCAGGAGGAGAAGTGGACGGCAGAGGATGATATGGCTGGATGGCATCACTGACTCGATGGACATGAGTCTGAGTGAACTCCGAGAGTTGGTGATGGACAGGGAGGCCTGGCATGCTGCGATTCATGGGGTTGCAAAGAGTTGGACATGACTGAGCGACTGATCTGATCTCTGATCTGATGTATACTGAGTAATTATTTGTTGTTGTTGTTTAGTCACTCAGTTGTGTCTCACTCTTTCTGACCCCATGGGTTGTAGCCCACCAGGATTCTCTATCCATGGGATTCTCCAGGCAAGAATACTGGAGTCGGTTGCCATTTCCTTCTCCAGGGGATCTTCCCAACCCAAGGATCAAAACTGTATCTCCCATGTCTTCTTAAATTCAAATTTAACAGGTTATCCTGTATTTTTAGGTAATAAATCTTCAACCTATATTCAACTAACTAGCCTTGTCAAGGTAATTAACCTGGAAGAATATTGGAGATTCCTCTTAAAGATGACAGAGCTCCCTGTTTTATTCTTCTCACACCCTACCTGCTCCACAAAATAAGAACATTAGCCTGCTTCCAGCCCTTATTCTCAGCAGGTGTCAGGAGCCAATGACAGCACATCTTAATCCATGTTACTACTGCTATGAAAGTTATAGCAGAGTTTTATAACATAAAGAGTTTGGTAATCTCGGAAGCACAGGGGAACAAAGGGTACTTTTGAAAGAAATATTTCATTTAAAATTAAAGCTAAGCACGTTCCATATCTTTTAAAAACACATAACATGATTATATTTTAATACACAATCAAAATACAAGACACCACAGTAAATTGGTGGCAATAAAATATTGTATTTAATTTCTTTTTATTATTGATTATAGCTCCTTCTATATCTTTTCATTTAAAAATAAAATGGCTAAAGTTCCTTCAAGTCACTTAGCAGTTTAATATAAAGATATTATTTAATCTTATAAAAGTAATCTTAACTATAGAATATGTGATAACCACAAAGCCTGTAAATCATACCTAATTTAGAAAACTGAATTTGCTAATATAAATTTGAAATGAGCTCACTAGCTTTGCAGTAATCAAATGACTACACCATAGCTGAGCGCACCAGCACCCACCTCCCCACACATGCAATGTGCTCCTTTTTAAAGCATTTAAAATTTTGGTCTAATTTGATCCTTGAAGAACTGCTTATTATAAATATCCAATTCTTATCCATAGTACACAAAGCTCCACTCTTCTCATAGGACTTAAAATTCTAAACTTTTTTTTTTTTTCAAATTAGGATATTTTCTAAGAATAAGCAAAAGATACCTATGTTATCTCCTGCTTCTCTCTTCTTTCACATTCCCATAATCCTCAGAAATGGAAACTGACTTTCCCTTTTGATTCTCCTGTTATGATTTCCTTCTATAGAAGAGGTCATCTTGATGTGCTAGACAAATGGGTGTCTCACCTACACTGTGGCTCAAACTATGAGATGGGTTTTCATTGTTTGATCTGAGATACTCTTAAAAGGAAAGGGGAAAAGGAAAAAAAATTGGAAAATCTACCCAAAGACAATAATGCCACTATTTATGCTTTTAAATACCACTATATTTTTCTATACAATCTTTCCTTAATAAGGTCTACTGCTTTCTTTTATAAATCTTCATTATTTCCAAAGTAATAGATGTCTCAGTCAGTAAAGCATCAAGGTTAAAAGCTCAGGCATATATATGGAATCTCTAAAGATAGTACTGATGAATCCCACGTGCAGGGCAGCAAAGGAGACACAGACATAAAGAACAAACTTTTGGACACGGTGGGTGAAGGAGAAGGTGGGATGATTAGAGAGAATAGCATTGAAACATACACATTAGCATATGCAAAATAGATAGTCAGTGGGAGTCTGATGTTTGATGCAGAAAACCCAAAGCCAATGCTCTGTGACAACCTAAAGCAGTGAGAGGGGGAGGGAGGTGTGTATTAGAGGGAGGGGACATATGTATATCTATGGCCCTTTCATGTTGATATATGACAGAAACCATCCCAAAGTAATTATCCTACAATTAAAAATATAAATAAAGTTCACAAAGGCAAATAAAAAATCACATTGAAGATTTTAAAGTGTCACTGCTGTTACAATATCAAGAAAGAGAAGAAAATTTTAAAATATTTTAAAAAGCTATTAAAGCTTTAAAGAGACAGCAGACTTCCTAACTGGTGGCAATATATCTATGAACTGCAAGCTTAACCCCTTGCCTCCCCTGCCTTGGACACTCTGTAGACTTAGAAATAAATATTTTTTGCAAATTGACTTTTAGAACTTAACCACTTTGTAAGTAGATGAAATTCTGTATTTAATAATGTAAACAATATTTAGAGCAAAGTCAACATATATTTATTCCTTCTCAAAGGCTACTTTGAGAATTTGTGGCCTTAACTCTGATGAAAAAAGAATCAAAGTTATAATCAACTCAAAAGGAAATAAAACCCAGAGGGAAAAATGTAACAGTTCAATAGTGTTTCACGGAACAGCTGTACCAATTCTTAAACTTTTCTTAGTATATTCAAATCTCATTAACAAGGCAAAAAATTCTAGGAAGATAAGTGGATCTCAAAACAATGTCAAGAAACAATATTCAATTAAGCTGCCATATGTGTTTCCTCCGTTTGAGTGATACACAATATAATGAGGTGTGGGCTACAAACATTTTATAGACTTTTTATTTTTATCATGAAAGTCTTCCAGACAGTCTAAGGGATGTTAAAATTAGTTTGGAAAAATATCTACTTCTCTTCAAAGTTTTCATTGTTGGCTTTGAAAAAGATACTCCTTCACTGCTAGGCACTGAAACACATACACTATCACTCCTGATGAGTTACTATCACATCTGTAGTACCTTTTTAGGTTCAAGCAAAGGAAAAAGGGACAAATTCTAATTGGTGAAACAAGTGATCAGATTTAAGCCAATTATTTCAAATTCGCCCCTCGATGATTTTGACTAAAAATGAAAGTAAACTTTTGAAAATATAAGGAGTCTTGCTGTACTTCTATTCACTCCACAAGTGTTTCTAGCCATTCACTGACTCAAAAGATATATATTAACTGCTTACTGTGAGCCAGGAGCATTGACAGAGACAAGGAATGCAAGAATAACATTTTACTTTATGGAACGATCCACCGTCTCAACAATATCAGAATACATTCTTTTTTAAACACATATGGAAGAAACGGCAAAAAATTCCTGTTATCATGGAGATCACAAATCACCAGAGGGGAGGGTGGCTAGACAAACTGACAAGTACACAAATTCTCTGGGAAAGTTAAAGAAGTAAGGGACATAGGGTTGTTGGTGGGTGGTAGGGGGGTGCTCTGAGTGCAATTTTAAGTTTGACAAAAAAGGAAGGCTGCTCTGAGAAAAAGACTTTAAGACTTTTAAAAGTCTTTCTTTTAAGTCTTTTAAAAGTCTGTGAGTGAACAATCCACAGGGAAGAATGTAGTTGACAGAAGGTGCAGGAAGTACAAAACCCTTGAGAGGGTGTGCATCAAACGTTGAAGAGGAAGTGAAAAACAGGAATTCTGGTACATTGTTGAGGGAATGTCATAATCACTTTGACAAAAGTCTTTCATTTCCTTATAAAAGTAGGTTTATATCTACTCTGTAACCCAGCAATTCAATCCTAAATATAGACCAAGAGAAACAAAGACATACGTCTATAAAAATATATGTACAAGAATGTTCAAAGCAGCTTTATTCATAATAAAGCAAAACTGGAGCAAACACATATATCCATCAACTGGTGAATGCATAAAAATAAACTGGTATATTTATATGATGGAATATCATATATTTTATCATCATAAAAATGAACTACTACAGAAACATGGAAAAATATGAATGTAACACAAAATGATACTGAGTAAAAGAAGCCTCATCCAAATTATTTCATTTATTTTAAGTTCTAGAATGAAAAAAAAAAAAAACTATGAGGAGGCTAGTGGGAATTATTATTGGGGAACAGGGTTAAAGATTGACTGGGAACTTTTCTGTGGTGATGGTAACATTTAAAGTCTTGATAGGGATTTAGTTACATTGTTGTATGCAGTTTCCAAGCTCAAAGCTCATGGAAAAGTATATTTATAAATTTATATTTCCTTGTAGGTTAAATTTTTACTTCAAAAGAAAAGATTTTTAAAATACTAATTAGATACTGACATCAAGCTAATGATATTCATGCTGAAGTGTTGAGGAGTGAAGGTACTGGTGTCTGCAACTTGCTTTGAAATATATGTAAAACAAGATGAATGATGTATCAATAATCAGATGAACTGACTATGTGGTATGTATAGAAATGTTAATGGAATCTATCTAGTAAATGCATGGGTTTTCAAGGTAAAAATTCTTCCATCTTTCACAAAAATCTGACATTTTCATAATGAAATACTGAGGACCTGTGCAGTGCCTGCTGAGTACCCTTGGTCCACATGGGCTAGACACTTATTCTGTTGGGTCTTCCAGCTGCTCCATCATCATTGTACATACAGACAGACTGGAAACCTGGGTGTTTCTGGCTCAGAAGGAGATGAAGCACAAACTCAGAAGTCTGGGCTCAGAGAAAACCATGCCAAAACTGCATTTACTCTGTTCATCTACTCCATTAAGCAACATGGGGCATGGGACACGTGGGCTGACACCAGAACCAGACTCTGGCGTCGTTAATAACTAGTGTCTGCCATTCTTCCTTGATGCTTCAAGGAAACCAAACAGATTTAACAAATAGTTTTAGACCATTTGCAGCTGCCAGTCATTTTTCTAAGTCATCTAGGCATACTAAGGCATCTTATCTACACAGTGAGTCTAGATAGTAGTAAGTACAGATATTTACAGACAGACAAACTGAGGCACAGAGAGGTAAAGGAACTTGCCCAAACCTGTAAAGCTAGGAAGTACTAGAGTTAAATTCAAACTCAAGTGGTCTGGCCCCAGACTCTCAGCCCTTCAGTGCAACTTAAGCGTCTTTGCAGTTGAGACAGTACTTTTAAGAACAACTGTTCTTCCAGGCCCATTTCACAAGGTTTTTCCTGTTATCTTCACTACATGCACAAGGCTTTTCCTGTTATCTTCACTACATGCCTGCTGGACTGATCTGGTCCCTTCACTCATCTTTTTCGGTGAGGGAAAAAGTATCTGCTCTAAGCTGAGAATCCAGCTGGAATCCAGAAGAAACTGAGAATCCAACGCACACCATTTTATTTATTTATTCATGCTGTTTTATTTTCTTTACATCATTCATTTATTCAGCAATTTTTTTTTGTATACATATTCTGAGCTGAGAATATCATGATGAACAACCAGATGTGATCTCTGCTCTTGGAGCTCAGAGTCCAACAGGGGAAAATGATAATGTAGAAGTAATGGGATAAGAGAATTTCAGTACATATGTGCTATAAGCAAATCAAATGGGATTAGTTACTGGATGGTATCTGCAGGGTGGGCAGCCTTAGCTGGTCTGGACAGGCAAATAATCTCAGAAGCAATTACTTTAAAGCTGATGCTTGAAAGATGAAAAAAAAAGCCTATGTGAAGAAATGAAAGTAAAATATTCCAGGCAGAGGGACCAGCAAGAAAAAGGTGCTGGGAGCAGGAAAGTATTTAGTGTGTTCAAGGAATGGGAAGAGGTCCAGGGTGGTTGGGACATAGTGTGTGTGTGTGTGTGTGTGTGTCTGTGAGAGAGAGAGAGAGACAGATAGCAGGGGAATGGTGAATGAGGTCACAGAAGTAGACAAAAGTCAGATCAGGTAGAACCTTTACAGATAGCTTTAAAAAAATTATTCTAAGCTGGTGGAAAGTCATTGAAGTATACCTTCAAATACAAGAAAAAAATTGGGAGAAAGAAAAGAAAGATCAAGGAGACACAAGTAGTAAAAGTCAAGAAAGGAGACAAAAGTACTAAGAGTCAAGAAAGGAAGGAGTATTAAAAATAGGCTGGAGAAACAATGAGCCAAGTTCTACTGGTCTCTTTGGACCTTCATTATTTTAACAATGAGAATAATGAGAAATCACTGAATATTTCTGAAAGTAGCAATAATATGATGTGACTTAAATGTTATAAGGTTCACTCAAAATGTTTGGCTAAATTGTGGAGTGAGATGGGAGCAAATAAAAGGTTATTATAACAATGTAAACAAAAATGATGACAACTTAGACTATCACCATAGTAGTGGGGTGGTGAGAAGCAGTAGAATTTTTTATTAATTGGAAAATTGAACCAAGAGAATTATAGATACATTTTTCTAAAGTTTTTAGTTATCCCAGCTTGGCTGGAATAAGAATCTCATGTTTCTATTTTCTTCACTTCAAAATGTTTTTTAATTTCCATTTTGATTTCTCCTTTAGCTCATGAATTATTTAGAAGTGTGTTGTTTAATTTCCAAATATGTAGATATTTTGCTGATAGCTGTCTATTAATTTTAATTCCATGCTATTGTTGTCTGTGAACATATTGTTTATGATTTTAATCTCCTGGCATTTATTCAGATTTGCTTTATATCCCAGTACATACTTTATCATTATATGAGCCATGCATGTTTAAAAAGAAGCTGTAAAAACAAATAGAGAAATAAATAAATGGGTTTCTACATAACATTCAAAATAATAAGAAGAAGAAATAAAAATAAAATATACTCTGTTATTGCTAGGGGACTGTTCTATAATGTAAATTAGGTAAATTTCTTTGAAATGCTTCCTATGTCTTCTATATCCTTACTAACAATCTGTCTACTTATTTATCAGTTATTAAAAGATAATCATTGAAATATTCAACACAATTTTAATTTATACATTTACCTTTTTTACTCCTGTCAGGTTTTGCCTTCACTTATACTCTGAAGATCATCTAACTTGGCCTTCTCAAGGAATCTATCCATTTATATATTCCTTCTATGGAATTCCCTGGCAATCCAGTGGTTATTGCACACCTGGCAATCCAGCTGTGCCTTCGATCCTTGGTTGGGGAACTAAGATTATACAAGCCACATGGCACAGCCAAAAAGTTTTTTTTTTTTTAATATATTCCTTCTAAACTTTGAATGATGCATTTTTCTTCTATACTTAATCAGTTCCAACATGTTCTGGGATCTACCATCTTGAAATGCATACCTCCCCTTATTTCACATTTATCCTCAAAAGACTGCCTCATCTTCTACTGCCCTTTGATAACTAAACATCCCAAAAGAGTTGTCTATACACAATGACTCAAGTGTTTCTGCTTCTATTCCCACTATAACATATTCTAATCTAATTTTATCAGCACCTTGTGCTTTTCTCAGGTTTACCAAGTATCTGAAAATTGCCAAATCCAATGAACACTTCTCTTTGTCCTAGCCTCTTAGCTACATTTGACACTATTAGGCACTCTTTCTTTTTGTTAAATGGAGGTATAATTTACAGAGTCAAATGCACAAATCTTAAGTATACAGTTCAATGAGTTTTGACAAATATAAACATAGACACAGAACTATTTCTATACACTCCACAAAATTATCTTGTCTCCCTTTCTAGTCAATCTTTCCATTCTCAGAAACAATCACTGTACTCATTTCTATCATTAGAAATATGCTTTGCCCATTCTAGAAATTTACATAAATGAAAAAACCTAATAGGTAATCTATTAGACCTGATTTCATTTAGCAATGGTTTTGAGATTAATCTATGTTTTGTATGTAGGTCATATAATTTTTATTGCTAAATATATCCATTTTCTATCACTGCATGACAAATTAGCCTAAACTTAATGGCACAAGACAGCATTCATTTATCATTTCACGGTTTCCACGACTCATGAGTTCAGTCACAGTTTAGCTGAGTGATCTACTGTTTCACAGGGCTGAAATTTAGATGTGGCAGCAGGGCTACATTTCTTTCTGAAGCAAGGGTCCTATTCTGAGCTCACCGACTATTGGCTGAACTCAGTTCTCTGTGGTTGTAGGAAGCAGGTTCCCATTTTCCCAGTGATTGTCAGCCAGCATCTACTATCAACTCCTAGAGATCCTTGCAATTGTTTGCCACATGGCTCTCTCACAAATCTCACAATATGGAAATTTACTTCTTTCAAGCTAGCAGGAAAACAACTCTTTATCTTCAGAAAGAGCGCGGTCCTACTTAAAGTGTTTTCATCGAATTAAAGCAGGGACACTTGGAAAGGTCTCTTTTTAAATTCAAAATCAACTGATCTGAAACATTAATTACGTCTACAAAAATCCCTTCACCTATCCACAGGATACAACCTAATCACAGGCATGAGATCCCAACATATTCACCAGAGCTGCCCACACTCAAGGAGAGGAGACTATTCGAGGAATATGTATCAGCAGGTGGGAATCTTGGAGTTCATCTTAGAATTCTGCCTACCACATTAAATATCTATTTGTATACCATGATTTATTTATCCTTTTTCCTATTAATGGGCATCTCAACTTCAATTTTTTGGCTACTATGAGTAAACTTGCTCAGTTCAGTTGAGTTCAGTCGCTCAGCTGTGTCAAACTCTTTGGGACCCCATGAACCGCATCACGCCAGGCCTCCTTGTCCATTGCCAATTCCCGGATTTACTCAAACTCATGTCCATTGAGTGGGTGATGCCATCTAACCAGCTCATCATCTGTCATCCCCTTCTCCTCCTATCTTCAAACTTTCCCAACATCAGGGTCTTTTCAAATGAGTTAGCTCTTCACATCAGGTAGCCAAAATACTGGAGTTTCAGCTTTAACATCAGTCCTTTCAATGAACACCAGGACCAATTTCCCTTAAGATTGACTGGATGGATCTCCTTGAGTCCAAGGGACTCTCAAGAGTCTTCTCCAACACCACAGTTCAAAAGCATCAGTTCTTCTGCTCTCAGATTTTTTATAGTCCAAATCTCTCATCCATACATGACTACTGGAAAAACTATAGCCTTGACTAGATGGACCTTTGTTGGCAAAGTAATGTCTCTGCTTTTGAATATGCTGTCTAGGTTGGTCATAACTTTCCTTGCAAAGAGTAAGCGTTTTAATTTCATGGCCACAATCACCATCTGCAGTGATTTTGAAGCCTAAAAAAATTAAGTCAGCCACTGTTTCCACTGTTTCCCCATCTATTTGCCATGAAGTGATGGGACCGGATGCCAAGATCTTCATTTTCTGAATGTTGACCTTTAAGCCTACTTTTTCACTCTTCTCTTTCACTTTCATCAAAAGACTCTTTAGCTCTTCTTCACTTTTGGCCATAAGGGTGGTGTCATCTGCATATCTGAGGTTATTTATATTTCTCCAGGCCATCTTGATTCCAGCTTGTGCTTCTTCCAGTCTAGCATTTCTCATAATGTACTCTGCATATAAGTTAAATAAGCAGGGTGACAATATATAACCTTGACGTACTCCTTTTCCTATTTGGAACCAGTCTGTTTTTCCATGTCCAGTTCTAACTGTTGCTTCCTGACCTGCATATAGGTTTTTCAAGAGGCAGATCAGGTGGTCTGGTATTCTCATGTCTTTCAGAATTTTCCACAGTTTATTGTGATCCACACAGTAAAAGGCTTTGGCATAGTCAATAAAGCAGAAATAGATGTTTTTCTGGAACTTTCTTGCTTTTTCGATGACCCAGAGATTGTTGGCAATTTGATCTCTGGTCCTCTGCCTTTTCTAAATCCAGCTTGAACATCAGGAAGTTCATGGTTCACATATTGCTGAAGCCTGGCTTGGAGAAATTTGAGCATTACTTTAGTAGCATGTGAGATGAGTGCAATTGTGCGGTAGTTTGAGCATTCTTTGGCATTGCCTTTCTTTGGGATTGGAATGAAAACTGACCTTTTCCAGTCCTGTAGCCACTTCTGAGTTTTCCAAATTTGCTGACATATTCAGTGCAGCACTTTCACAGCATCATCTTTGAGGATTTGAAATAGGTCAACTGGAATTCCATCACTTCCACTAGCTTTGTTCATAGTGATAGTCCTTTTTTTTAAATTTAAATTTATTTATTTTAATTGGAGGCTAATTACTTTACAATATTGTATTGGTTTTGCCATACATCAACATCAATTCACCATGGGTGTACACGTGTTCCCAATCCTGAACCCCCCTCCTACCTCCCTCCCCATACCATCCCTCTGGGTCATCTCAGTGCACCAGCCCCAAGCTTCCTGTATCCTGCATTGAATCTGGACTGGCGATTCGTTTCTTATATGATATTATACATGTTTCAATGCCATTCTCCCAAATCATCCCCCCTGCTCCCTCTCCCACAGAGTCCAAAAGACTGTTCTGTGTGTGTGTCCAAGAGACACATCTGTGTCTCTTTTGCTGTCTCGCATACAGGGTTATCTTTACCATCTTTCTAAATTCCATATATATGTGTTAGTATACTGTATTGGTGTTTTTCTTTCATAGTGATACTTCTTAAGGCCCACTTGACTTCACATTCCAGGATACCTGGCTCGAGGTGAGTGAGTGATCACACCATCGTGATTATCTGGGTTGTGAAGATCTTTTTTGTACAGTTGTTCTGTATATTCTTGCCACCTATTCTTCATATCTTCTGCTTCTGTTAGGTCGGTAACATTTCTGTCCTTTATTTAGCCCATCTTTGCATGAAATGTTCCCTTGCTATCTCTAATTTTCTTGAAGAGATCTCTAGTCTTTCCTATTCTATTGTTTTCCTCTATTTCTTTGCCTTGATTGCTAGGAAAGCATTCTTATCTCTCCTTGCTATTCTTTGGAACTCTGCATTCAAATGGGTATATCTTTCCTTTTCTCCTTTTTTTTTTTTTTGCTTCTATTCTTTTCACAGCTATTTGTAAAGCTGCCTCAAACAGCCATTTTGATTTTTTGCATTTCTTTTTCTTGGGGATGGTCCTGATCCCTGTCTCCTGTACAGTGTCACGAACCTCTGTCCATAGTTCATCAGGCACTCTATCAAATCTAGTCCCTAAAATCTATTTCTCACTTCCACTGTATAATCATAAGGGATTTGATTTAGGTCATACCTGAATGTTCTAGTGGTTTTCCCTACTTTCTTCAATTTAAGTCTGAATTTGGCAATAAGGAGTTTATGATCTGAGCCACAGTCAGCTCCCAGTCTTGTTGTTGCTGACTGTATAGAGCTTTTCCATCTTTGGCTGCAAAGAATATAATCAGTCTGATTTCAGTGTTGACATTTGGTGATGTCCATGTGTAGAGTCTTCTCTTGTGTTGTTGGAAGAGGGTGTTTGCTATGACCAGTGTGTTCTCTTGGCAAAACTCTATTAGCCTTTGCCCTGCTTTATTCTGTACTCCAAGGCCAAATTTGCCTGTTACTCCAGGTGTTTCTTGACTTCCTACTTTTGCATTCCAGTCTGCTATAATGAAAAGGACTTCTTTTTTGGGTGTTAGTTCAAAAGGTCTTGTAGGTCTTCGTAGAACCGTTCAACTTCAGCTTCTTCAGCATTACTGGTTGGGGCATAGACTTGGATTACTGTGATATTGAATGGTTTGCCTTGGAAACAGAGATCATTCTGTCGTTTTTGAGATTGCATCCAAGTACTGCATTTTGGACTCTTTTGTTGATCTTGATGGCTACTCCATTTCTTCTAAGGGATTCCTGCCCACAGTAGTAGATATAATGGTCATCTGAGTTAAATTCACCCATTCCAGTCCATCTTAGTTTGCTGATTCCTAGAATGTCAACGTTCACTCTTGCCATCTCTTGTTTGACCACTTCCAATTTGCCTTGATTCATGGACCTGATATTCCAGGTTCCTATGCAATTTTGCTCTTGACAGCATTGGACCTTGCTTCTATCACCAGTCACATCCACAGCTGGGTGTTGTTTTTGCTTTGGCTCCATCCCTTCATTCTTTCTGGAGTTACTTCTCCACTGATCTCCAGTATAACATTGGGCATCTAACGACCTGGGAGTTCATCTTTCAGTGTCCTATCTTTTTGCCTTTTCATACTGTTCATGGGTTTCTCAAGGCAAGAATACTGAAGTGGTTTGCTATTCACTTCTCCAGTGGACCACATTCTGTCAGACCTCTCCACCATGACCCCTCCATCTTGGGTGGCCCCACACAGCATGGCTTAATTTCATTGAGTTAGACAAGGCTGTGGTCCATGTGATCAGATCGGCTGCTGCTGCTGCTAAGTCACTTCAGTCATGTCCGACTCTATGCGACCCCATAGACGGCAGCCCACCAGGCTTCCCGTCCCTGGAATTCTCCAGGCAAGAACACTGGAGTGGGTTGCCAATTTCCTTCTCCAATTGGCTAGTTGTCTGTAATTATGGTTTCAGTCTGTCTGCCCTCTGATACCCTCTCTCAGCACCTACCATCTTACTTGGGTTTCTCTTACCTTGGATGTGGAGTATCTCTTCATAGCCGCTCCAATAAATTTGCTATGAACATCTAAATATGTTTTATGTGGATATATTATTCATTGGGCTTCCCTGGTGGTGCAGTGGTAAAGAATGATGAAAAAGATCCGTGTTTGATCCCTGGGTTGAGAAGATACCCTAGAGAACGAAATGGCAACCCACTTCAGTATTCTTGTTGGAAAAATTCTATGGACAAAGGACACTGGAAGGCTATGGATTACAAAGAGTTGGACACATCTGAGCAACCCAGATTCATTATTATTTCATTATTCATTTCTGGTTTCATTATTCATTTCTCTTGGATAAATATCTAGGAATAGCATCACTTGCTCATAGAATAAACATATGTTTAACTTTACAAGAAAGTTCCTAACAGTTCTCGAAAGTAACTAAATCTCTTTATACTCTGCCCAGGAACATATGGAAGTTCTGGTTGGTTTTCACCAGGATTTGGTATTGTCAATCAAAAAATTTCACCACTCATTTGCCGCATTTGATCATAATCATTTAAAAGAATTAAGTGGTGGTGGTTTCAGTCTATTTTTCCCTAATGATTAATGATTATGAGCATCTTATTATATCCTTCTTGGTTATTAGAATATTGCTTGTGAAGTTTCTTGTGTTTTGAACTTTTGCCAATATTTTGAATTGGATTGTCTGCATTTATATTACTGAGATGTAGAGATTCTTTTTATATTCTGCAAGTTTTTGCCAAGTATATAAATTGTTAAGGTTTTATCCTAGTCTGTGGTTTGTTTATTCAGTCCTTAATGGTGTCTTTTGAAGAACAAATGCTTTGATTTTAATTAAGTCCAATTTATCAGCTTATTTTCCTTTATGTAAGCTAAAAAATATTTTCTTAACCCAAAGTTGTAAAGATATACTCTAATATTTTCTTCTATATGTTTATATATTTACCTTTTTCTTTTGGTCTGTGATCCAGTTGGAATTATTTTTTTTTTAGACAACAAGAGGTAGAAATCAAGGCTCCTTGTATTTATATTTTGCAATATGTCTATTATGTTCACCATCCTTTGTTGTAAATATTTCCTACTCTGTCTTTCTTGAAACTCTTTTATTTCTAAATATATATATTATTCAGGAATTAGCCATACCTCTCTTTTACTACACTTTTCTTCTTGTATGATTTTGCCTTTTCCCATGACTTTCAATGAGATTTAAACACTGATGATATCTAAATATATATCTGCATTGGTGCACTTTCTCCTGGGTCTTCAGGTAAATTAGTTCAGCTATCTATTTGACATTGTCCATTGAATGTTTCAAAGACATCTTAAATTTAACATAGCCACAAACAGTCTTCATTTCCCCAGTAATAGGACTGTTCCATTCTTGTGAGTTTTCCTTATTTCCACAAATATTACTACTATACTCTCAGAAATCTAGGAATTATCTTAAGCCGTTTTTCACTTACCTTCCTCAGCCAATAGCAGTGAATTTTCATTTATTTTTCTAAATCATCTAAAATCCAGCTACTTGAATTTAAGATATGCTCTATTATTTCTTTAATACCCACACATGACTGTCTCTTACCTGGACTGCAACAGCAACCTGTTTACCAGCTCTCTTCTTCACATATACCGATCTATAATCCATTCCTCTCAATACAGCAAAAGTGATCATTTTATACATGATCAAAATATACACTGTATTATATAATCCCATGCCTAAAATAGTTCAATAACTTTTACTCATTGAGCTAAATAAATATATATTAATCATTTATTGTGTGTCAAACACTGTTCAAAGCACTGAGGATATAACTGTAATTACAAAAAGACATGGTTCCTAACTTCATTAAATTTACATTCATCCAATATCCACACACACACACAGCTATAACATGTTAACTCTGTCAAACATACAGAAGAGCAATGAACAGTGTCATCAGTGTCTTCAAACAGGAATTTTATATGGTTAGAAGATAAAGCAAGCCTACTTGGTAGATAACACAAATTATCTAAATAATAGGACCCCAGGAAGAAAACTATGCATACAAATATGCAGATTTAAGCTATGATAAAGCATGACAAGGACCTGAAAATAGAAGGACAGATAATTAGGGCAGCAAGCAAAAGAGAACAAGATGAGTTTGGCGAAAAAGGAAAGAGCCTAATCTGCAGGCCTTGTTAAGTAGTTTTCTCTTCCTTAAAATAACAGAGAACAATCTGAGATGGATTACTGTGGCTACTATGTAAAGAGTATGTTGAGCAGCAGACAGAGCTTTGGAAGGTTTTGGAAATGATCTAGATCAAGTAGGATGGTAGCACTTTCCTGCTTCAGGACCCATACCCATTCTGGCTGGAAAGCTCTCCTCCAATTGTCAGGTCTCAAATTAAATGTTTCCAGTTCAGTGGAGGCCACCCTGACTACCAGGAAAATATAATGCTTCTTGTTCAGATCCATTATTTTCTATCACTTTGCTTCTTCCTTCTTGGCACTTTCATATTTTGTAATTAGCACTTCTTGTTTATTTCTATTTCCAGCACTGGAATGTTTGCACCAGGAGAGCAGGGACCATGTCTGTCTGTTTCTTTGTCTGTTTTTCCCAGCTTGTAAATTATCAGCACATGCACCAGTGACGGCTTCATCGTTGTACTCAAAACATGTTAATCAAATGAAGTAGTAACACAGTCTTCAAAATATTAGCTCTCCACTCTTCATAGTATATGCCATTTTAGTTCAAGAATACTCAGTTAAACCTTTCAACAACTGCTCAATTTCTATATGTCACATGCTGGGCAAGGTATTAGGCACAGAATGGCTTGTAAGACTATATGATATCTATCAGTAGTTTAGAGCAACAGTTCTGGAACCAGTCCACTTGGATATGAACTAACGTGTTTCTGCTCCCCAGCTGTGTGACATTGGGAAATGATCTTAGCATCTCTGGATCTCAGTTTCTCCATCTGTTAAATGGTGATACTGGGTTCCTTCTAACATTGTATATTAAAGGACATCTATGGTTTTCAGCTATTATTCATCCTAATGGGCAAAGTAGAAACTGAAATCAAATTAATAGTTTACTACAGATATGCTATGTGGCAGGAAGGAGAATTACAGGATATTTGAGAGTATATAACAGGTTGACATATTTATTATTATATAACAAGCAGTCCTAATATTTAGAGAAAAGAGAAAACTTTGGGCTTCCCTGGTGGCTCAGACAGTAAAGAATCTGCCCGCAATGCAGGAGATGTGGGTTTGATCCCTGGGTTGGGAAGATACCCTGGAGAAGGGAATGGCTACTCGCTTCAGTATTCTTGCCTGGAAAATTCCATGGACAGAGAAGCCTGGCAGGCTATAGCCCATGGAGTCACAGAAAGTCAGACCCAACTGAACAACCAACACACACACTCACATGAGAAAATGTGACTTCAAGTCCAGGTTCATTCTGCCAATGCATGTTAAGGAGATGAGTTGAAGAAAGCTCTGAGATCTCAAGTAAAACCTTAGTGTCATGAAAACAGCAGCTGCTGAGTGTGTGTTTATGTGTATGCAGTCATCTCATGGATCAGATGTTACATTTATCTGCCAGCAACTACTGCTTATTCAAATACTATGTGGCTTAAAATAGCAGTCATTAACTCTCACTAGGGGTTGGCTGATGTAGGTTGGACTTAGGGGGTGGATAGCTAAAGCTCATGCTTTTCTTTCTCCCGCTGAAATCAACAGTCTAGAGTAAGAGTTTTTCTCATGGCCAGGGCAAAAGCTATTCACACAAAGAGAAGTCCCACACAAACTCTGAAGTGGCATGCTGCTATTAATGCAACATGGAACTGAAAAGATAATCTCCAGGCTGAACTCAAAGTTGAAGGAAATAAACACCAGCTTGTATATGGAAAGTACATGGCAAGTGAGTTGGGTAGAGGAGGAATGAGGAATTGGGACCTGGATACAGGAAAACATGAAGGATAATTCAATTCACCAAATCTGCTCAGTTTGTTCTTCATTTTTCCTGTAGAGACAGGGATGCTGAATGTTGGCTTGACGAAGAAATAAATAGGGAAAACATACACCTCTCTATTATATGAGAGTTCAATAGTAATCTTAAATAGAATTTTAACTAAAATAGACAAATAGGAAGAATGAAAAATAAAGACAAGGCAATATTTTTTTTCTTTGAAGTTTTAAGATAAATGCCACTAGTTATAGCAACTATTTTGTAGGTATATGACAGAACAAAGAAATGAAGCATATTATGCAACTTATGATTACAGCTATTATTCCTTTAAATTTTCCCTTATTGTACAGGGTATTTTTAGTAAGAAAATGCCATTCTCTCTCTCTCTCTCTCTCTCTCTCTCTTTCTCTTACCACAATTCAAGCTCTATTTCTTATGGGATTACTTTGGGCAGCCAAGCATTCTATAGCTTGATGGTGCCCTTTCAGGATCTTTCCTTACATAAAAGATACTTTTGAAAAACAGTTTTATTCTGTATTCTGTAATTGCCTGTATTTCAGGCTTGTTTTTACCGGGCTATGGGAGGAAATCTAATCAAGTATAGAAACTGAATTATATGCTCTAACTTCAATCCTAAAATGTCTATTTTCCTATTTTTTCTTATTAGAAAGGATTTTCAAACTAATTTCTCCAGTTTTTGTATTTCCTTTAACAATTACAAGACCACTGTGGAGGACAGCTCATTAAAATATGAATTTTAGTATAAAATTATGAAAATAAGGTTATTCTAATATCTTCTTTCACCTAAGAAAAGCTGCTTAATATAAAATATTAAAAAGAAAAGGAAAACTCTAAATTATACTTAATCTGTTGTAATGCTCAATCATTCAAAAAAAAAAAAAGAGAGAGAGAGAAAGAGAAATATTCCTCTGAAAAACTGTTTGCTTTAGGAGGAGGTAGTGGTAATGCTTAAATGTTTAAGACTTTCTCTTCCATTCCTCTGTTGTTTTAAAAAGCTCCTTATTCTAAGGCTCACAGAGAACTCAAAACAACCAAATTCTCCCCCTATGAATCATAGAATTTCAGTCAAAAAGAGTTAAGAGTTCACTTACCTATTTCTTTCAATTTAAGAGGAAATTGAATTGAGGGAAGAGGAGACCAAGACTTTCAACCAATTACCTAGGGATGTAGCCATAGACAATTATAGGTATAAATACTATTTTTACCACACAGAGATGATGTGACTAGCTCATTTAAGTTTCCTTATCTGCAAAATGAGAATAACAACATATCCCTTTAAGTGTATTGTAAGGATTCGATGAGAAAATATATATTCCATAAGGTCACATCAGTTCAGTTGATCAGTCGTGTATGACTCTTTGCGACCCTATGGACTGCAGCATGCCAGGCTTCCCTGTCCATCACCAACTCCCGGAGCTTACTCAAACTCATGTCCATAGAGTCAGTGATGCCATCCAACCATCTAATCCTCTGTAATCGCCTTCTCCTCCCGTCTTCTATCTTTCCCAGCATCAGGGTCTTTCCAATGAGTCATTTCTATGCATGAGGCAGCCAAAGTATTGGAGTTTCAGCTTCAGCATCAGTCCTACCAATGAATATTCAGGACTGATTTCCTTTAGGATGGACTGGAAATAAAGAATTAGTTGGATCTCCTTGCAGTCCAAGGGACTCTCAAGAGTCTTATCCAACACCACAGTTCAAAAGCATCAATTCTTTGGCTCTCAGCTTTCTTTACAGTCCAACTCTCACATCCATACATGACTACTGGAAAAACCATAGCTTCGACTAGATGGACCTTTGTTGATAAAGTAATATCTCTGCTTTTTAATATGCTGTATAGGTTAGTCAGAGCTTTTCTTCCAAGGAGCAAGCGTCTTTTTATTTCATGGCTGCAGTCACCACCTGTGGTGATTTTGGAGCACCCCCCAACCCCCAGCAAAAGTGTGTCACTATTTCCATTGTTTCCCCATCTATTTGCCATGAGGTGATGGGACCGGATGCCATGATCTTAGTTTTCTGAATGTTGAGGTTTAAGCCAACTTTTTCACTCTCTTCTTTCACTTTCATCAAGAGGCTCTTTAGTTCTTCTTTGCTTTCTGCCATAAGTGTGGTGTCATCTGCATATCTGAGGTTATTGATATTTCTCCTGGCTATCCTGATGCCAGCTTGTGCTTCATCCAGCCTGTCATTTCACACGATGTACTCTGCATATAAGTTAACTAAGCAGGGTGACAATATACAGCCTTGACATACTCCTTTCCCACTTTGGAACCATTCTGTTTCATGTCTGGTTCTAACTGTTGCTTCTTGACCTGCATACAGATTTCTCAGGAGGCAGGTAAGGTGGTCTGGTATTCCCATCTCTTGAAGAATTTTCCACAGTTTGATGTGATCCACACAGTAAAAGGCTTTGGCATAGTCAATAAAGCATAAATCTTCACTTCCAGTCCAGTTACCTTTGCCCATAAAGGTTTATGTTCACCTTGTTCCAGGTGTGTACAATTTATTGCTAATATAGGAATCACACATAGAGTGCTTAAACCATCATGTATGTAGACTGTACAGAGTAAGAAGTTAAAGAGAGACCTGCCCGAGTGGTGGGATGGCAGGAAGGGAAGGAGGTGGTATCTGTATAATTACAGCAATTCATGGTATTGTATATCAGAAACCAACACAACATGGTAAAAATTAGAAAATAAAAAAAAATTAAGTAAATATAGAAAAAATAATAAAGGATAGTATAAATGAAAAAAAAAAAATGAGCTGAGATACCAGTGCAAATAACACAGACATTCCTGGTGTCAGAAGAAGACTGTAGGTGATCGTCTAGCTCCCTCTCTCTCTCTTCTGTGCACACTTCAGATCATAATAACATATACTCTCACAGCTTGTCGTATGTGTAATATTTCAACACATCAGGATTGTATCAAAAGGAAATGAATGAAATTCAAAAAGGCAAAAATCCAAGAGTTCTTTTTCTCTCATTCGTTTATTCATCTAGGGCTGTCCAACTCAGATAGTTCTTATGTCCCATTAATGATGGTAATATCTTGTTAGAGTAAACACCTCTCAGAGTTGATTCTGTTTCACACAAAAAAATGAGGTACCCCTATTATAAGTTCACTTAGTGAGAAGTGAATTTTTATTGAAAATATTTGGAAGTGAAGTTCACAGCTCAGTTTTTGTGCAGCAAAAGCCATATCCTAAAGCTCATTCAAGTAGAACACCGATCAGGTTTTCTTTGGGCTTGATACATTTAATCAGGCACTGGAAAGTGCTTTTCACCACTGTAACACTGTACCACCATACTATATTGTGAGATGTATAGGAGTATTTATTTAAACAGTGCCTCCACATGAAGCCCGCTGTTTCTAATTTAATCATTGCAACAGGTTGAAGTGTTAAGCCTCATGATGTTCATTCTACAAAGAGATGACAGGTTTAAAGAGATCTAACGTCTTACTCTAGTTTATACAAGTTGTACGGAGCTAAACCAGGACATGAACTGACCTGTATCAAAGGTCAAAGCTCATGCACAGAGATTAACTTTCTGAAAAATTGTTATCATTTACTAAATGCCTATAAACTTCAGAGCATTGGGAGAACAGTTTCATAGGCTATCTCATTCACATATGAGCTTCATCTAATAGAGAGGTCTATACTCCATGACAATTTGTGAACTGAAATATCCCTAGTAGATTATCCAAACACTGTGATTATCCAAATCACAGTCCTCATTGCCTTCCAATCCATGTTTCATTAAACCCTGTTCACAAAGAGAATTGAATTGCAAATCAACATAATTGACTTGTTTTCTAATCTGCAATCATTTTAAGAATTTACTTTAGGATTTCCCTTCTGGTCCAGTGGCTAAGAATCCACCTGCCAATTATGGTTTGCCCCAGATACATGCCCAAGAGTGGGGTTGCTGGATCATACGGTAGTTTTATTTTTAGTTCTTAAAGGAATACCCATATTGTTCTCCATGGTGGTTGTAACAACTTATATTCCCACCAACAGTGCTGGAGGGTTCTATTTTTTCTGCACTCTCTCTAGCATTTATTGTTTGTAGAGGTTTTGATGGTGACTTGCTATTCTGACTAGTGTGAAGTGATACCTCATTGTAGTTTTGACTTGTATTTCTCTAATAATTAGTGATGTTGCCCATATTTCTATGTGCCATCTGTATATCTTCTTTGGAGAAATGTGTATTTAGATTTTTCCCCATTTTTTCCCCATTGGCTGTTTAACAGCCAATGCTGTTTGGATTTTCCTGCTGTTGTTGATGATACAGAGCTGCATGAGCTGTTTGGTAAGGAGGCAAAAGACCTGTATTCTTAAAACTATAAGATGCTGATGAAAGAAATTGAAGATGACACACACAGATGGAAAAGATACATATGTTCTTGGATTGGAAGAATCAACATTGTCAAAATGACTATACTACCCAAGGCAATTTACAGATTCCATGCAATCCCTATCAAATTACCAATGGCATTTTTCATAGAACCAGAAGAAAACACTTTTAAATTTCCATAGAAACACAAAGGACCCTGTGTAGACAAAGCAATTCCAAGAAAGAAAAATGGAGATGGAGGAATCAGAAGCTTGTCTTTAGACTATACTACAAAGCTACAATAATCAAAATAATATGGTACTAGCACAGAAACAGAAATGTAGATCAATGGAACAGGATAGAAAGCCCAGAAATATACCATGCACCTAAGGTCAATTTATCTATGACAAAGGAGGCAAGAATATACAGTGGAGAAAAGACAGCCTCTTCAATATGTGGTACTGGGAAAACTGGACAATTATTGTACATGTAAAAGAAAGAATTAGAACATTCTCTAATACTATACACAAAAGTAAATTTGAAATGGACTAAAGACCTAAATTTAAGGCTGAATACTATAAAACTATCCGAGGAAAACATAGGCAGAACACTTTTTGATATAGATCACAATAATTTCTTTTGAATTCACCTCCTATAGTAAAGGAATAAAACAAAAAAGGAACAGATAGAACCTAATTAAACTTAAAGGCTTTCGCACAGCAAGGACATCATAAACAAAATGAAAAGACAACCCACAGAATGAGAGAAAATATTTGCACATAAAGCCACCAAAAGGTTGCAAAATAGTTCCATCAGCCAATGTGAAAACGTGCATTTCTCCACATCTCTCCAAGAGTACTTACTAACAAGAGTACTCTTTTACTTTTCATCAATGTTTATTTTAAGTGGTATACAATGTACACCTTACCTGTCTACTGAGAAGTCTGTATGCAAGTCAAGAAGCAACAGTTAGAACTGGAAATGGAAACACAGACTGGTTCCAAATTGGGAAAGGAGTATGTCAAGGCTGTATACTGTCACCCTGCTTAGTTAACTTATATGCAGAGTACATCATGAGAAATGACAGGCTGGTTGAAGCACAAGCTGGAATCAAGATTGCCGGGAAAAATATCAATAACCTCAGATATGCAGATGACACCACCCTTATGGCAGAAGGCGAAGAAGAACTAAAGAGCCTCTTGATGAAAATGAAAGAGGAGAGTGAAAAAGTTGTCTTAAAATTCAACATTCAGAAAACTAAGATCATGGCATCTGGTCTCACCACTTCATGTCAAATAGATGGGGAAACAATGTAAATAGTGACACACTTTTGCGGGGGGTTGGGGAGTGCTCCAAAATCACCACAGGTGGTGACTGCAGCCATGAAATAAAAAGATGCTTGCTCCTTGGAAAAAAAGCTATGACTAACCTATACAGCATATTAAAAAGCAGAGACATTTTGCCAACAAAGGTCCATCTAGTCAAAGCTATGGTTTTTCCAGTAGTCATGTATGGATGTGAGAGTTGGGCTATAAAGAAAGCTGAGTGCCGAAGAATTGATGCTTTTGAACTGTGGTGTTGGAGAAGACTCTTGAGAGCCCCTTGGACTGCAAGGAGATCAAACCTGTCCATTCTAAAGGAAATCAGTTCTGAATATTCATTGGAAGAACTGATGCTGAAGCTGAAGCTCCAATACTTTGGCCACCTGATGTGAAGAACTGACTCATTGGAAAAGCCCCTGATGCTAGAAAAGATTGAAGGTGGAAAGGGAAGGAGACAACAGAGAATGAGATGGTTGAATGTCATCACAGACTCGATGGACACAAGTTTAAGCAAGTTTTGGGAGTTGGTGAAGGACAGGGAAACCTTGCGTGCTGCAGTCCATGAGATCAGAGAGTCAAGAGTCGGACATGACTGAGTGAGTGAACTGAATTGAATGTATACAATGTTAACATCTATTTGCATTTTTCAGATCACTGACTAGAGATAGGATCCTTTCATTTGTATACTGGTCATTTGTTCTTTTCCAAATTGCCTTACCTCCCCCCATCCCCATTTTTCCTACCAGGTTAATTGTTCCACTCTTTGTAATTTGTAAATACTTTTAGTGTCACACTTTAGTAACGCTATAAGAATTAGTGTTTGAATATGGTATTTTCTTACCAAGAAATGGCTTCTCCATTCAAATTGTTATGTAGTAAATTGCCTCATATATACCGGTATCTAATTTTGAACACCCACTCCAGTGTTCTTGCCTGGAGAATCCCAGTGGGCTGCCGTCTATGGGGTTGCACAGAGTCGGACACGACTGAAGCGACTTAGCAGCTGCTGCTAAGTCGCTTCAGTCGTGTCTGACTCTGTGCGGCAGCTCACCAGGCTCCTCTGTCC
The DNA here is from genome assembly GCF_032452875.1 of Bos javanicus. Taxonomy (NCBI): domain Eukaryota; kingdom Metazoa; phylum Chordata; class Mammalia; order Artiodactyla; family Bovidae; genus Bos; species Bos javanicus. The sequence continues at coordinate 39,976,683 of NC_083878.1, forward strand.
CTGGGATTCTCCAGGCAAGAATACTGGAGTGGGTTTCCATTTCCTTCTCCAATCCATGAAAGTGAAAAGTGAAAGTGAAGTCACTCAGTCGTGTCCGACTCTTAGCGACCCCATGGACTGCAGCCTACCAGGCTCCTCCATCCATGGGATTTTCCAGGCAAGTGTACTGGAGTGGGGTGCCATTGCCTTCTCCATTGAACACTACTGGATTTCACCAATTTATCTATTGCAAATTTACATCAAAATCACATTGACTTTTAATGTACCTTTACATTAGACTCTAATATCTAGTTTTCCTTTTATATATATTGTCACTCTGTTCATTTCCATATTTTTCTCATCAAATATTAGGTATTTATCCTTTCTTATAAATTTTAGAATAAATTTCTAGCTAGGAAAATTAATTTTTTAAATATTTATTACCATCAGTGTCATATAATCATGATTCTGACATCTTGGCCCAATTTCTGATTTTAACTGGAATTAAAAGTTTTGTACTTGGGACAGTATTTACTGCTACTGTTGGTAAACAGCCTTTTTTACAGTTTGGTAAGGCCCACTTTTCTGTTGTACTTAAATTTTTTCATTAGAAATGTGTTGCTGAATTTTATCAAATGCAATTACAACATCAATATTTTTAACCCTGTGCTTTTTCTTCACATTTCAGTTATGTCTTTGGAGATCTTATTTTTTGAATGAGTAAATTAATGGGTCCTTTAAGTGAAAAAAGGGTCTTCCCTTGATACCTGCAGAGGATTAGTTCCAAGGCTACCATGTATATCAAAATACGTGGGTTTCAAGTCCCATGGTTAGCCTTCCAATCCATGATTCTGTATCCATGCATTCAGCCAGCCATGGATGATTCAGTACAAATCCTTTGTATAAGTAGACCTGCACAGTTCAAACCCTTTTTGTACAAGGGTCAACTGCAAATAATGCTGTTTTTAAATCATTCATAACTTTTCATGAAAAGTAACCCTATCCTCTTTTGCAATAAAAAGACAGTTGCAACTAAGCAATTTTGGAACACAATACTTTGTTTTTGGCAAATAATACTGAAAAAAATTAATAATCAATTGGGCTGCTTCTTTTGGCTTCACCCATGCCTTAAAGGGGAATTAGTCATTCTTCCAAACTCCTTGTTCTTATTTCTATCACAGTTTTCAGTACAATATATCTTAAGTATATGTCATTATATTTACATTTTACAGTAAAATTTGTATCTTGAAGGTAAAGCTCTCTCTTTTTCTATATGTTAGTGGCTTAGCCCAGTGTCAAGCCCATCACAGCTTTTCAATAAATAGTTGTTGAATAATAGAGCTTTTAATTTATTATTTTCTGCCTCCAGAATGACACAATGAAACAAAAATGCTGAATAAACTTAAGTACATCTTTTAATGACTGCCTTCTTAAAAGCTAAGTCTTTTCTAAGAGACTTTCAAAGTTAACTCAATCTCTAAGGAATGAAGAATGTCTGGTGACAAGGAAAAATTTGCTGTAATTCTGGCTGAGCCATAATGAATTCTGTACCATCTGTTAAGGATTAAAACAAAATAGAAACACAAGGAACACTAAGTATACTTAGATTATAGATCTAATCAATACCATATTCAATTTACTTAAAATGTCTGTGCATGTAAAGTTTTAACTGCTGCTTTATATTTTGTACCATAGAAAATTAACCAAAACTTCGGTGACCTCTCTTAGTAAGCAGTGCTCAATTTTTCCTCAAAAAGAAGACAAAGTTGTAGGAAGTTAAAGAGCCAGTTCATTTATTGGATCTAAACAGTCTCGTGATTTGATGTCAATCACTGGACTCTTTCTATTGATTGGAAGGTTATATCTTATATAAAAATGGAATGAGAATGTCCACAATTTAGATATTTCCTAGAATTTTATCACAATCCTTCAGTTTTTTTTAAACTTGATACTGTATTTCCACCACTATAATTAAAAATAAATTTATTTGAAATATACTTTCAATGTCGTCTGCAAAACTCACAAATGTAAATATTAATAAAATAGTAGAATTTTCTTCAACCAGTCTAGGCTGGATATTTTACATAGTTTACCAATTGTGCCTCCACACATACACCAATGGCTGTGTCCTTTAGAAGTCTGAAATCCCTGGAGAAACACACATGCATGAGTGTACACATACATACACACACACAAAAGCAGATCTTCTGTTCTAAGACTATTTTTAAGTAATCCTTGGTTTGCTGCAGACAACCCAAAACAGAAAGTTTAATTGCCTAAATATACATTTGCATTCTTAAACCATATTCTTTCTCTAAACACACAAAGTATGACTCCAAAATAACAGAAACCATTCATTCATTCTTACGCTCATTCACTAATTTATTCAATAATAATTTTGAGCATCTATTACATACCAGGAATTATTTGAAAAGCTAGAAATATGAAAGGAACAAAACAAGTTCCAAACCAGTCTACCTTCAAGAGGAAGAAAAATCACCTGAATATTTACAATTAAACAGATATATATATAAAATCATATTCAAAACTAAAATAAAAATATATGTGCATAAGATCAGGGACCCATTGTGGTGACCAGGGATAAAGCACAATATTTATTGTACTGCAGCACTGGATACAAGTAGTGAGCAAACGATTAAAATTACTTTATAAGAACAAAGAATACACATTTATTCTGAAGGCTTTGATACTTCTTGAGCTTTTATTGCTATTGCTGTTCTGATGCATTAATCTTCCCATATAAGCAATTGAGATAGTGGTGATCTTTGAAGCACACTGGCATAATTTGCTTGGTCTTAGAGCAAAGTAAAATTCCCACTGATGATCATTCAATTCAAATCAAGGAAAGAAAAACAGAAATCTAATCTAGGCATTACCCTAACTAACCTTTTCTACACTTCAGGTATGTTGTAATTGATTTAGAGTGAACAGGTTTCTTCCCTTAAGAAAAGTCTGATATTTGTTATATTATTTTTTCTGTTAATAAGAGAGTTTGCATATTTGTCTTGTATGTGATTTTTCTGATATAGTTGGACAATTCAGATAAAAATGTTTGCCATAATTTTGCAGCCAAATGCATTATTTATTTTCCCACTAAGAAAAAAAAAAAAAAAGAAAGAAAATTTGCTAAAAGCATTGGGTAAGAAAACTACATGTATAGTGATAGACCTGCCATAGAAAAGTGAAGACAGCACAGCAAAGAAATGTATCAAAGACCTACCAATCAGTGGTGGAGGGGATAACCAAGACCTATTTCTACCATATGACTTTAATGACTTTGTATTTTATCTAAAAATTCACCTGATTATGTGGTAATTGGAAAATGAAACATATTATGGATTTGGCCTAATTAAATCCTTTCATCAATGATGTATTATAGCTATATTCTCAGTTTTCTGGACTGAGACCATAGCAGTTATTTAAAATATCCCTTAAAATAAATCTCTTGATTTTAGATATTAGCTTAAATCTCAAGCTTAGTAAATCATGCAGTTCCTCTTTCCAAACACAGGAGGGGATCGGTTTCATATAAGATTTGGTATCAGATATACCATGATTGATGGGGTCGCAAAGAGTCAGACATGACTGCGTGACTGAACTGAACTGAACTGATATTATGAATTGCAGCACGCCAGGCCTCCCTGTCCATCACCAACTACCAGAGTTCACTGAGACTCACGTCCATCGAGTCAGTGATGCCATCCAGTCATCTCACCCGCTGTTGTCCCCTTCTCCTCCTGCCCCCAATCCCTCCCAGCATCAGAGTCTTTTCCAATGAGTCAACTCTTCGCATGAGGTGGCCAAAGGACTGGAGTTTCAGCTTTAGCATCAGTCCTTCCAAAGAAATCCCAGGGTTGATCTCCTTCAGAATGGACTGGTTGGATCTCCTTGCAGTCCAAGGGACTCTCAAGAGTCTTCTCCAACACCACAGTTCAAACGCATCAATTCTTTGGCACTCAGCTTTATTCACACTCCAACTCTCACATCCATACATGACTACTGGAAAAACCACAGTATCAAAGAGTCAGACACGACTGAGCGACTGAACTGATACTGATACTGAAATGGTATGGACCTAACAGAAGCAGAAGATATGAAGAAGAGATGGCAAGAAGACACAGAAGAACTGTACAAAAAAGATCTTCATGACCAAGATAATCACAATGGTATGATCACTCACCTAGAGCCAGACATCATGGAATGTGAAGTCAAGTGGGCCTTAGAAAGCATCACTACAAACAAAGCTAGTGGAGGTGATGGAATTCCAGTTGATCTATTTCAAATCCTGAAAGATGATGCTGTGAAAGTGCTACACTCAATATGTCAGGAAATTTGGAAAACTCAGCAGTGGCCACAGGACTAGAAAAGGGCAGTTTTCATTCCAATCCCAAAGAAAGGCAATGCCAAAGAATGCTCAAACTACCGCACAATTGCACTCATCTCACATGCTAGTAAAGTAATGCTCAAAATTCTCCAAGCCAGGCTTTAGCAATATGTGAACTGTGAACTTTCAAATGTTCAAGCGAGTTTTAGAAAAGGCAGAGGAACCAGAGATCAAATTGCCAACATATGCTGGATCATCAAAAAAGCAAGAGAGTTCCAGAGAAACATGTAATTCTGCTTTATTGACTATGCCAAAGCCTTTGACTGTGTGGATCACAATAAACTGTGGAAAATTCTTCAAGAGATGGGAATACCAGACCACCTGACCTGCCTCTTGAAAAACCTATATGTAGGTCAGGAAGCAACAGTTAGAACTGGACATGGAACAACAGACTGGTTCCAAACAGGAAAAGGAGTACGTCAGGCTGTATACTGTCACCCTGCTTATTTAACTTATATGCAGAGTACATCAGGAGAAACGCTGGACTGGAAGAAGCACAAGCTGGAATCAAGATTGCCAGGAGAAGTATCAATAACCTCAGAGATAAAGATGATACCACCCTTATGGCAGAAAGTGAAGAGGAACTAAAAAGCCTCTTGATCAAAGTGAAAGAGGAGAGTGAAAAAGTTGGTTTAAAGCTCAACATTCAGAAAACTAAGATCATGGCATCTGGTCCCATTACTTCATGGGAAATAGACAGGGAAACAGTGGAAACAGTGTCAGACTTTATTTTGGGGGCTCCAGAATCACTGCAGATGGTGACTGCAGCCATGAAATTAAAAGATGCTTACTCCTTGGAAGGAAAGTTATGACCAACCTAGACAGCATATTCAAAAGCAGAGACATTACTTTGCCAACAAAGGTCCATCTAGTCAAGGCTATGGTTTTTCCAGTGGTCATGTATGGATGTCAGAGTTGGACTGTGAAGAAAGCTGAGTGCCGAAGAATTAATGCTTTTGAACTGTGGTGTTGGACAAGACTCTTGAGAGTCCCTTGGACTGCAAGGAGATCCAACCAGTCCATTCTAAAGGAGATCAGCCCTGGGTGTTCTTTGGAAGGACTGATGCTAAAGCTGAAACTCCAGTACTTTGGCCACCTCATGGGAAGAGTTGACTCATTGGAAAAGACTCTGATGCTGGGAGGAATTGAGGGCAGGAGGAGAAGGGGACGACAGAGGATGAGATGGCTGGATGGCATCACTGACTTGATGGACATGAGTTTAAGTGAAATCCAGTAGTTGGTGATGGACAGGTAGGCCTGGCGTGCTGCAGTTCATGGAGTCGCAAAGATTCGGACAGGACTGAGCGACTGAACTGAACTGAACTGAACTGATACTGACAATCAGATTGCATGCCTTAATCAAATTCAAATGTTAAGAACATAAAGGAATATCATGGATTATACTATATTTTTACCAAAATGTAATGAACATATAAATATTGAGCGTACACAAGTTGAAGCTGAAAAAGTTTGAAGGCAAAGGGAGAAGGGGACAGCAGAGGATAAGATAGATAGTAACCTTGAGTAATGGGCATGAATTTAAACAAACTCCCAGAGACAGTGAAGGACGGGGAAACCTGGCATGCTGCAGCCTGAGGGGCTGAAAAGAGTCAGAAGCGACTGAGCGACTGAACAACAGCAACACAAGTTGAAAGGTCAGATGGATATAGGTGACATACACACATATATGGATCAGGAACATCGAACCTTGAAGTCGCTTATGATCTAATGATGGGAATTCAACATAAACACATATTACAACTGTTTTAGTAGACTTGATAATACAGAGCCATCCTGATTGGATTACTGAATAAACCAAACTATCAAGTCTTTTTTAGGGGTTCGGTAGCATTACACAGTTATACTGAATTTTCTTAATATGTCTCCGCATAAGTACATGCTGGTAAAGTTTCCAATGGAAAGTATTGCTAATTCTATGGGAATGTCATGTGAATGACTCTTTCAAAGCACTGAGAACAAATAGAGATGACAGGTTTCCACTCCCAACAGCTGCTGAAGCCCTTGCTATAGTCCCTGGCTGGACATCTCTTCCCAATAGCAATTGTATTATATCTTCGTTTATGGTAGCAGGTCCTGGTACATTTGGGGCAAATTGGTGTCAGCAACAAATCTGATCCCATTTGCTGGCAAGGTAGGTTGTTTTCCCAATTCTTTGTCAGCCAACACATTAGGAGCCTCCAATCAGCAGTGAAGGATTGCATGACCCTCTTGAAAATGTCTGCTATGATGAGTATTCATTGGAGACCTGAAACTAGCAAAGTGGTATTGATAAACTGTCTTCCATGTGGAGGAAAGGAAGGTGGAAGAGAAGAGCACTGCTATCAACATTGCCTGCAGAACAGTGTTACCCAAGAGATGCTGGTTTTCCTGCTTATTCCTACATGAACTCGATTCACGACAACACACCCTGAATATATCCTCTTTGAGCTAAAGAGGTTATAATACAAGTCCTCACAGAAAATAGCAACAGGATTATCAGTAAATTATATTTCTCTGAATTTCTCCGTAGGCTTTGGCACTCCATATTTTCACATTAGCAATATCACAGGCAGCAAAAGATAATTATGTTCAGCTTTATCACAGATGGGTTTAATGTTGTTTTCAATAATTACTGAATTTCTGCCTTTGGATTTATATTTTGTCTATGTTTAACATTTTCTTTAAACCACTTAAATATCCCACCAGGAGAATGTCTCTGAGATACTGGCTAAAGTAAAAAAAAAAAAAGTCAAAATAGAAAAACAGCAAGAGTTTGCCTATCCATTCTTTCTTCATTAAGTCATTTAGTCAGTAGTTTGTGCATATTTACTATGTTCCAAAAGCCTACATTTAAGTTTGTAATTGCAAACGGCTTCATACTTGCCCTCACTGAATTTAAATGTTTGAAGAAAAATTTTAGTCCTATAGACAAGAAATTATAGTAAAACTACCACGTTCCGACAGTGGGGTGGTAGAGAAATACAGAAAGGAAGAGAGGCATAGAGCATGGAGATTTTCTATAATATACAAACTAAATGGAACTGCATTTTGCAGTTGCAGAGCTTGGTTCACATTTGCCAGATTTGAAGGATTCAGACTGATTCACAGGAAAATTCTGTGGGACTCATCGGGGGCCTTGACAAAGAAGAAGGGCTTCTACAGTGAAGAGTTTATTAATTATGAAGGGCACTGCCACAGCATTTAGTGAACAAGCCATCTTACAAAAATAGATGGGAAAGTATTGAGAAGATTGTTAAAACTGCCATGAAAAAGTTCTCCCTGAAACAAACATTTCAAAACATGGGTTTGAAATTTTCTGACAGCAACACACACCTGTCACAGTGGGCTCTATATTATCAGATACAACTTGTTTACCTGGTTTCAGTTAGACTTGAAATGTCAATTAGACTTTCCAATCATTTCAACAAGGAAACAAAACTTTATAAAATGTATCTGAGTATCTTTTTTTAAGGGAGAATATAAGAAAGAAAGAAGAAGAAGAAAGAAACAAAGGCTTGGACAGTAAGAAGCAATGACTTTAACCAGGAAATAATAAAAAGATGTCCCAGGTTAACATCTGTACACCAACCGAGAAAGCAATATATCTATCCCATTTATAACAGAATGTTCTACAGGAAAAAAAAAAGTTTAAGAAAAGTCTTGCACACAATAAATGACATTTTCAATATACTAGAATACCTTAGTGTCATGATGAAGGTAAACACTTCTTCCATGAAGGACAAAAAACAGAGTGTCACTTGAAATGCAGTGGGAAAAAACAAATCTATAAAAGCAGTTCCAGGTACATATATAAGCCAACTAATTTCTGACATGCTTTTCATTTAAGGGACATTTATTAAACTTTGATTATGCAGTTATAATTCAAGGACGGTGACGGTATTGATGAAGAATATAGACAAGGTGCCCACCTTATTGGAGTTCATATTCCAGAAATGGAAAGTATATTATTAAATACATGAAAAACAACCCCAATAAATTCAAATAATAATAAATGCTATGAATATACCAGATGGGATGGAAAGTTTCTGGAGAGATGAGTGTCCCTGTAGATGTGGGGTGGTCAGAAAGGCTTCTTTGTGAAGACTAAATGGTGAGAAGAAATCAACCATAGTAGGATCTAGAGAAAGTGGAACACAGGAGAACATAAAACCTGAAGCAAAGGCTTCAAGGCAGTGATGAGGTTGGCGTGTGTTAAGAATAGAAAGAACAATCCATGAGATAGGGATGTACGGAAAAACAAGAGAACCGTACAGGCTTATGTCAGAAAGGAGGTCAGGTGCTAGATTAGGGAGTACATGTCAGGCTATGGCCAAAAGTCTGCAGGTTGTTCCACAATCAATGCCAAGCAACCAATATCGTCTGGGCATGATACAGTCAAAGCATCACTCTCATTCTCATATGTATAATAGATATTGGAGACAAGAGACAAGTAGACCACTGATAACTCTGCTGCAAAAGACCATGAAATTTTTACTAGGATGGTGAAGTGTAAATGAAAAACCGAAGTGATAAGAAAGATATATCTTTGACACAAAATTATCATATTTTATCTATTAAAATTGTGACCCGTGTTTTACTTCAAAGCAACACATTTTTTTTTCTATTCTAAATAAAGACAGAATCTCTTTAAAATGTAAAATATCTCATTTAAATATTGCTTCCTTTTGGTATTTCCACATCTGTTGCCTCTTACTCTTCCCACATAACACTCTTTTCTAATTATAAAGACATGTTCATTCATAATTCTGCTAATTAGTGTCATTCAAGTTGCAAAAAATAGCTATACTCAGGTTACTTCAGATCATATAAAAATACACAAGAATATAAAAATATGCCCCAAGCTGGTCAAGCAGCTGCATGCAGTCCTTATAAATGCCGAGAATAACAGCTTATTTCCTTTTTATAACTGCAAGCCTCTTGACCCAAGTACAGATCCAGAAACATAGTTATCATGTCCTCCCATTAGATATGGGTATTTGATGTTGTCTGTTATGCCTCGGATCTCTCTTCTCACTCTCGCCCACTCTCCTTTAGGTTCTTCCATCATAGTTTGTGTTTCTTGCATTGTTCTAGATTCAACTTCCTACCTCTGTGTGTTTATGTATGTGCACCTTTTCTTATAAGCGTAATTCAAATTTCCCAAAGATAGATTGATTTTATTCAATTCAGTTAGTTCAGTCGCCCAGTTGTGTCTGACTCTTTGCGACCCCATGAATCGCAGCACTCCAGGCCTCCCTGTCCATCACCAACTACTGGATTTCACTCAGACTCACGTCCATCGAGTCAGTGATGCCATCCAGCCATCTCATCCTCTGTCGTCCCCTTCTCCTCCTGCCCCCAATCCCTCCCAGCATCAGAATCTTTTCCAATGAATCAACTCTTCGCATGAGGTGGCCAAAGTACTGGAGTTTCAGCTTTAGCATCATTCCTTCCAAAGAAATCCCAGGGCTGATCTCCTTCAGAATGGACTGGTTAGATCTCCTTGCAGTCCAAGGGACTCTCAAGAGTCCTCTCCAACACCACAGTTCAAAAGCATCAATTCTTCAGTGCTCAGCCTTCTTCACAGTCCAACTCTGACATCCATACATGACCACAGGAAAAACCATAGCCTTGACTAGACGGACCTTTGTGGGCAAAGTAATGTCTCTGCTTCTCAATATGCTATCTAGGTTGGTCATAACTTACCTTCCAAGGAGTAAGCGTCTTTTACTTTCATGGCTGCAGTCACCATCTGCAGTGATTTTGGAGCCCCCAAAAATAAAGTCTGACACTGCTTCCACTGTTTCCCCATCTATTGCCCATGAAATGATGGGACCAGATGCCATGATCTTTGTTTTCTGAATGTTGAGTTTTAAGCCAACTTTTTCACTCTCCTCTTTCACCTTCATCAAAAGGCTTTTTAGTTCCTCTTCACTTTCTGCCATAAGGGTGGTGTCATCTGCATATCTGAGGTGATTGATATTTCTCCCGGCAATCTTCATTCCAGCTTGTGCTTCTTCCAGCCCAGCATTTCTCTTGATGTACTCTGCCTCTAAGTTAAATAAGCAGGGTGACAATACACAGCCTTGACGTACTCCTTTTCCTATTTGGAACCAGTCTGTTGTTCCATGTCCAGTTCTAACTGTTGCTTCCTGACCTGCATACAAATTTCTCAAGAGGCAGGTCAGGTGGTCTGGTATTCCCATCTCTTGAAGAATTTTCCACAGTTTATTGTGATCCACACTGTCAAATGCTTTGGCACAGTCAATAAAGCAGAAATAGATGTTCTTCTGGAATTCTCTTGCTTTTTTGATGATCCAGCAGATGTTGGCAATTTAATCTCTGGTTCCTCTGCCTTTTCTAAAACCAGCTTGAACATCTGGAAGTTCATGGTTCACATACTGCTGAAGCCTGGCTTGGAGAATTTTGAGCATTACTTTACTAGCATGTGAGATGAGTGCAATTGTGCAGTAGTTTGAGCATTCTTTGGCATTGCCTTTCTTTGGGCTTGGAATGAAAACTGCCCTTTTCCAGTCTTGTGGCCACTGCTGAGTTTTCCAAATTTGCTGGCATATTGAGTGCAGCATTTTCACAGCATCAAGAACTTCTCAAATCAGGATTGGGCACCTGGTTTTGTGATACAGACATTAGATAATTCACTTTAGTTATTGGAACAACCTCTTGTTCAGAGAAGTGTGTTCATGTGATGCACACATGGCCACTTGTCTTAGTAGAGGAGCTGAGTCTGACAAGCTTTAAAACAGATTCTTTCATCTGCAGCTGCATGTCAGAGAGAAACTATAAACTTTTATAAAATAACATGCCTCAGAAGCACACCTAAGAGTGTTGTCTATTTCTCAATCTCACCCCCCCGCCCGCCCCACCCCCCACCAACACACACCCACAAATCTGCACAGAATTTTGATGTAAAACTAGCGTTGACAGTCACTCAGAACCTGATTGGCTTTTTTCAAGTTCATTTAAAAATCTGAACTTAACCATTTTACCCTGTAAGAAATATCAATCACTTGACTCATTTGACTTTATAATGTATTTATGGTCTTTGGGAATTGGAGGCATCTTTGGGCTTCCTTGTGGCTCAGTTGGTAAAGAGTCTGCCTGCAATGCAGGAAACCTGAGTTTGACCCCTGGAAAGGAAGATCTCCTGGAGAAAGAAATGGCAACCCACTTAAGTGTTCTTGCCTGGGAAATCCAATGGACAAAGGAGCTTGGTGGGGCTACAGACCATGGGGTTGCAAGAGTCGGACATGACTAAGCGACTAAACCTACAATACAGCTCTTTATAGAATTTATCTTTACATGCATTTTGTTTTAAGAAATGGCTGAATTCATAATTCAACCATTCTAAAAGGTAATATAGGATAAAACACATGTCTCCCAAATAAAAGTTAATTCAGTAAAATCATACAGCATAATTCACTTGGGAGACTATTTCTCAACTCCTTAATTGCACACATATATACAAAACTAAAAAGATCACTTACCTGTTATCATTAAATACAAGGTAAGTATCTAATGCTATTTATATTCTAAGTGTCTATAAAACTTTATCTGTATCAGTTTTCCTAATGACTAACGGAGAAGGCAATGGCAGCCCACTCCAGTATTCTTGCCTGGAAAATCCCATGGACTGAGGAGCCTGGTGGGCTGCAGTCCATGGGGTCGCTAAGAGTTGGACACGACTGAGTGACTTCACTTTCACTTTTCACTTTCATGCATTGGAGAAGGAAATGGCAACCCACTCAAGTGTTCTTGCCTGGAGAATCCCAGGGATGGTGGAGCCTGGTGGGCTGTGGTCTATGGGGTCGCACAGAGTTGGACACGACTGAAGCGACTTAGCAGCAGCAGCAAGGGTAACCAGCAAAGACATTGAAAGACAAAGGGATGCATATTACATAATAAACAAGAAAAAGTGATATGGTCAACTGTGCATACATTTAAAACACGTATTTCAAAATTTACTACATCTCTATGTATGCATGCTTTGTTGTTCAGTCATGTCTGACTCTTGCAATGCCATGAACTGTAGCCCACTAGGCTCTTCTGTCCATGGGATTTTTCAGGCAAGAATACTGGAGTGGGTTGCCATTTCCTTCTCCAGGGGTCTTCCTGACCCAGGGATTGAACCCACAACTCCTGTGTCTCCTGAACTGTGGATTCTTTACCCACTGAACCATTTATAATTAAATATTACTATTCAACTTCTGGCAACAAAGTGAAATCTATTTATTTCTATACACAGGGTAACCATATGCTTTATTGTCCATACTGGGATACTTTTTAGAAAGAAAAAGGTCAATATTATTAATTACTTTCTGACTCAACTGGAACTGTTACAGAGATTTTTCTATTAGCCATATTTTCACAATTCCTAAGGATATGGTCTCAACTTAAAAATATAAATTATTTATTTACAAATTTTCCAAACAATCTAGAACTTTAGAAATTCTGTGTATTCTGGAGATTTTTGTAGCTAGTTAAACAACCTTTCTAACTCATTTTTCTAAAGCTTTCAAAATCAAGCTGTCAGCTTTAGAAACTGGGAGATTAGCTTTTTATCGACCCTAGAGGTCAAAACTTCCCACCAGGAAAAATTAAAAAAGATAAACAATTGCTACAAATAAAATAAAATAAAACATGTCTTTGAGGATATGATTTATTCTTTGCCAGGTCATGATCCTGGAGGAAGAAAACCTGGAGAAATGAGCCTTGCAATTTTTTTTTTAACGAATTATCACAATGGCTGCTGACAGGTAAGAAATTAAGCATATATAGGGATCTCAGGGCAAGAGAGACAAAAATTGGACTTTGAGAATTGCAAAAAATAGACACAGAATTCTGGTAAATAATCTGGGCTTTGACTGAGACCCTGAAGTCATTCTTTCTGATATGTAAGCAGGAATCAGTAATTGATTAGATCTCATGAAACCTCAATTTGAATTTTCTTGATACAATGCGATTTTCCCCCAATTTAGCTATCTCTCATACAAAAGAAAGCAAAATAAATCCTCAATAAACAAAGATAACACTCTAGGATTCAAGTCATATTGACAAATTTTAATGTTCAATCTAGAATTCCACTTCTAAAAACAACAGAGTTTCAAGGAGGCAAGACTTTATAGAAATCAAGACAAAAATTAGACAATGTAGAAAGACTACGGGAGCTATAATAATGACTTTTTAGACTAAGACATAAAAATAATTATAGAAAATATAAGTTCATATATTTTGATTAGAGAGTTGAAAACTATTAAAAAAGGAACCAAGAATTCTACAGAGCATCAGTAAAATGGTGAACAAAAAATCTCTGAGCCTTTGTCCCAGCACAGAAACATGAAAAACAATAAAACTGGCTGAACTATCTTCATAGAAGCTGGAACAATCAAAGGCTTAGCAACCATGCAAATGGCAAATCAAGGGAAATCTACCTTCAAAAGGGTAGGACGTTTGTGATGTTTTCCCCCTGCCTTTGTCCCACTTTTCCCCTAGCGTGCTGAGGTATTGATCTGGAGGAGGTGGCAGCCTAATGCCCAGTTCCCTCTCTCAAACTAGAGAGAGCAAAGTAGATCTTTTTCTCAGTGTTTTAATCTGTTTGGGCTGCCTGAAGGAGAGGAGGATAGCAGAGAGAGGCTGAAATAATGCCAATTTGTTGAAATTTTGTTTAATATAAACAAATTCCTGTATCTCCTTCACCTCTCTGTATAGCTGGACAGTGATGCTCCCCTAGTGTTACAAGGATGGTGGTTTATTTGCTGAAGCAGATGAAACAGGTTTTCTGGGCTAGAGGATGAACAGACCAAGTTGAGAGTGAATGTAATGTGCTGAAAACAGAAAAATTAAATCCCCCGTGTATAGCAAATGATGAGGCTGTTGACCCTATTCTTCCACTTGGCTACAAGAATATTGGCAACTAACCACCCTGGAGATTCAAAGTCTTAGAGGAAATGACTGGCCCAGTAAAAGACCTTGAAAGAGAGGTATTGAGAAGAATCAACTCAAAATGAATACTTAGAAGAAAATAAGTTAGTTGTAAAACATTAAAAAATTAAAGCCTGTCATTAATATAAACAGAAAGAACTTTAATTGCAACTGCAAACTTAAACTAGCATAATACAAAGAGAAAATAAAACAAACAAAAGACACTTGAAAATATCACTTTGAATATGACAGCATAATAAAATAATGACAGGAGTGGTAAGGAAACTTTAAGAAATCTCACAGGAAGCAGAGCAAAAGGCAAAGTGAAATAAAAGAGAAAAGATAACATTTTAGAGGAAAAAAACCAAGTGGCTCACTAGCTGAAAATAATAGTTTAAGAAAGAGATAGTAAGGAACTGTGGAGGAAAAGAAATTATCAAGGACATAATTCAGGAAAACCTCTGAGTTAGAGGCCATGAAATTGTAAATCTAAAATGCCAAACAAGGGACTTCCTTGGCTGTCTAGTGGTTAAGACTCTGTGCTCCCGCATGCAACTTGCTGCAGCCAATAAATAAATAAAGTGCCAACCTAGTCTAATTGCTGAAAATGGATTCATATCAACATATAATCCTAAATTTTAGAAGTCTCCAAAAATACACAGAGGTTAAAAACAAACAAAAAGCATGTTATAGAAACCATCAAGAACCATCAGGGTACCAAGGACAGGAAGGAGCAGCAGTGAAAATGGTCCTTCCAGGAGGGAGTAAATTCTTTCACCGATATTGCTTAGACTTTTCTTTGTTGCTTGAATCTGAGGTCAACTATTCCCCAATTCTTCATCATTTTATATCATTGAGCACCAGAAGGGCTTTTGACTTAGCAGAAACATTGGAAAATGGAAGGTAATGGAGCAATACATTCATTTAATGAACAAAAGATATATATTGACCTGCAACTGTGTACCAGACATTGTTGTATGTGTTTGGAACACATTCGTGACAAACATGAACAATCCTAAACCCATCAGATCAGTTCAGTCGCTCAGTCGTGTCCGACTCTGTGACCCCATGAATTGCAGCACGCCAGGCCTCCCTGTCCATCACCAACTCCTGGAGTTCACTGAGACTCACTTCCATCGAGTCAGTGATGCCATCCAGCCATCTCATCCTCTGTCGTCCCCTTCTCCTCCTGCCCTCAATCCCTCTCAGCATCAGAATCTTTTCCAATGAGTCAACTCTTCGCATGAGGTGGCCAAAGTACTGGAGTTTCAGCTTTAGCATCATTCTTTCATTTTAACAGAGGGAAGATAACACACCTAGCAAAATACTGTTAATATTATGTTAGAAATGCATAACAGTTATAACAGCAACAATAAAAGCAAATGTAGAGCGTTGTTAGGGGTACCTGGTATGATGGGGAGATAGATTGGGTAGCAATAGTAAGTTAGATAGTAATGGTAGACCTCAATGTGAAGATGACATTCTAACAAAGTCTTGAAGGAGATGGAGTAAGAGCATGATAAGACAAAAGGAGTATCTCGTGCAAAAACTAAACTGGGGACAGGCAGAGTGATGCTGTGTAACAATGGAAAAGTGGTGGGAAGGTCATCCTAAGCCTTACGAGGACTCAGACTTTTATATGGATGAAGTAGTGGCCACTACTGAGGATAGTAAAAGAATAGCATGATTGACTTTAGTTTTTATGATTCACTCACTATTGTGTTCAGAATATAGTGAAACTAAAAGGACAGCAAGGATAGAGTCAAGAAGGCCAAATAGAAGCCTGCTGCAGTAATTCAGGCAAAAGATGTTTGTGTCTCAAAGCAAGTAATTCCAATGGAGGTGTCGTGATGTCTCACGTTTTGTGCATATTTTTAAAGTTGATGAGATTTCTGGTTGTGTTAGATGTAGAGTGTATGAGGAGAAGACTCAAGATTGAAGCTGAAGTTTTATCCTACTTCACAGAAAAAGTGGAATTGCCATTAATTGTGTAGGAAAAATATTTCTAAAGATGAAAGATGACCTTCGATATTAGGAGGGTGAACAAAAGCAGCAACCGGCAAAGGAGATCCCTCAGTTGATCGAATGAAGAAAAACCAACAGCATGTGATGTCCTTGAAGCCAAGAGAAGAAAAGCTATTAGGGAGGAATGAGTGATAGAGTGGCTAGATAAGACCTGAGAATTGACAAGTGGACTTAGCAGCATGGCTATTAAAATTTATATTGAAAAGAGAAACTTCAAGGTGTGGATCAAGGAAAAAGTCTAATTGGAATGAATATCAAAGAGTTGATATTCATAAATAATGGAAATATTCATAAATAAATGGAAGACAATGTGAACAGAAAAAAACTTCTTGGGAATTTTGCTGTAAAGGGCAGCAAAGGGATAGGAGCTTGAATCAGTAATGGGGTCAAGAGAATTTTTTTTAATCTTTTTTTTTCCCCCTAAAATGAGAGAAACAGAACATTTCTATGGAGATAGGGCTAATTCACTTGAGAAGGAAAATTTGACCATGTGGGAAAGAAAGGGGGGGTGGAATCTTTTAATAGATAATCTTTAGCAGGATAGAGAACATTGAATACAGTGTACAAGTGGAAGAAAAAGCTTTAGAACAGAGAATGGATAGTTCATCAGTCCGTCTCTGGTCAAGGCAAGAATGCCCTCTAATTGGATCAGTAGGTGGGTGGACACAGTTGTGGGAACCTCTGGGGCATCCTGCTCATGGCTTCAGTTTTCTCAGTGAAGCTATCAGTAAGCTCACCAGCTGACAGTGAGCAGGGAGGCAAAAATGGGGGATGTTAGGTGAAAGGAGGGAAGTGAAATAAGCATTTAGAAGAGGGGGAAGTCAATGGGCTTTGGAAATACAGTGTGATTCTCTGGTCACTTGAGGTTCATGGTCGTGAATTTTAAGTGATTGATCGGTTCAACTGTGTGTACTTCCACAGTCATGTTTAACTGCACAACTGCTTCCAAAATCCTGAAGAAAAAATTTTTTCCAACCTACTGCATGCATTCTCAGTCACTTCAGTCATGTCTGATACACGAGTGTTCTGCCTGTTTCATATGCGCTCCAGTATTTAGTATTTTACTATTAATATTTTCATTTGCATGTGCTCAGTCACTTAGTGGTCTGACTCTGTGCAACCCCATGGACCAAAGCCTGCAGGCTCCTCTGTCCATGGGGATTCTCCAGGCAAGAACACTGGAATGGGTTGTTGTGCCCTCCTCCAGGGGATCTTCCCAACCTGGGGATTGAACCTACGTCTCAAATCTCCTGCATTGACAGGCTGGTTCTTTACTCACTGAGCCACCTGAACCTAGCGTGCTACACATTTATAAACTTTCAACTATGAATCAGGATGCAATAAAAATTTCCAACATACAGCGTCTCAAAAAAGTGACCTCCCGTGCACACATTTCCAGGTTGATACTTAAGGATGTGCTCTACCAGATGAGCATATAGACTAAGAGAAAGGAAGACATGAGATAACAGGACATAGGAAATCAAACAGAGGCCAGAAATGAAGGGAACCCTTGAATATACGTGAAGGGAAAGTCTAGCCAGAGAGATGAGTTTCAAATAAAGAGGACAACCAAGACTAAAAGAGGAACCTATATAGGAAGATGGAAAGGATACCGAGGAGATTCAGGAACTTGGTGAAGAGATAGTTACTGATGAGTATGTAATATCATGACAACTATTAGCTCCCAATAAAATAAAAAAGTAATTCCAGGAAGGAAAGGCAATTATTATTTGTTAACTGGTTCAATGTGTAAATAGTGTTTATACTACCATCATAATGCTAATACTGACTAGTAGCTTATACAAATTTCCATACATCAGTATTGGATAGAGGATAGGAAGAGAGTTCATGTGTGGTGAGAAAAACAGTAGGAAAACTGAAAAGATCTAAATTCTTATATATAAAGGGAAAGATCAGCTAATGAGAACTAAAAATAAAAAATCAAGATGCTACAATAGAAGCATTTTATTTAGAAATTAAGATACTAATTTAATTAATCAGTAGAGATGAAAGTGGCTATCTCTGGAGTGGCAACAGGGAGAATGGTAAAAAATTGTATTTGATCTCAGTTTGCTTTTTATGTTCATGTGTAACTCTGCTAAAGAAAAAATAAGAATAGGACACACAGAAATAATAGCATGTTTGAAGGAAATGGCAAGTAGCTGTTTACTATTCTCACTATAGCTAGAGGGTAGAATGTGTATAGTGAGGGTAAAGGGAAAAAAAGAGGGGGAAACTATGTTTTCAGAAAGAATCTCAAGCTAAGAGATTTTGACTTTATTCAAGACAATATAGAAAGACATTGAATGTAATGAAGCAAGGCAATTACACAATCAGACTTCTGCAAAGATGATTCTAACAGCAGTGTAGTCTGTGGCACGGAGGGTGTAAAACTAGACGATGGAAATGAGCCAGAATATTGAAATCTTTTAGTAGAAAGCAAACGAGGCCTAAGGCTGTCTTTTTCCTTTCAGGCCACGTGTATCTGTTCCACTCCCAATTTCCTCACATTTGCCTATTTCTCTTTCTGTCTCCTTCAAGCCTCATTTTTCTTCCCTAGAGGGTGTGTGTGTGTGTGTGTGTGTGTGTGTGTGTGTGTGTTTGTATGCTGTACTATCTGTATGTGCATGATGTGCACTTTTTTATGAAAATGAAAACATAGCTATGGTCTCTACTTATGTAAAAGAAGTAAGTGCAGAAATAGTAATAATTTTATGGAGAAAAACAATTAAATTGCATTTTACACTGTGGATATTTATATTTCTCTCAGAGTCAGTCTTCAATATTGTCTAAAAATGTTGTCTAAGCACTAAACTGGGGCTGTAGGGAAGACAGGGAGATCTAGCATTATTGCTTTAAAGCATCCCTGAAGCTTTGTGCATGCTTTCTAAGTCGCTTCAGTCGTGTCCAACTCTTTATGACCCCATGGACTGTAGCCTGTCAGGCTCCTCTGTCCATAGGATTCTCCAGGCAAGAACACTGGAGTGAGCAGCCATGCCCTCCTCCCGTGATGCTTTATATAATCCCAAATATACCTAGCTGTGCTGTGCTTAGTTGTGTCTGACTCTTTGCGATCCTTTAGTAGAGTCTAAAATGAGGGCTGATACCCAGCCCTTTGCCAGCCTCCAACATAAAATCCAAACTGAGACCCAGCTATTTGAGTCTAATGGGTCATGGGCAGGACCAGCTCGATGTTATTTATCTTTCTTTGTGTGATGCCCCAGTCCTTCCCTTACAAATTCTTTCATTAACTGTTCATTTTGGCTCTCTCTATTTCTGACATGATCATTTTTCTTCCCTGTGTTGCTGCTATTCTATTTCCTAGTTTTTTTCTCCCCTCTCTCCCTCATTTTCTTTTTCTTCTCCTTTCTAGAAGTATGTAAATTTCATGTTTCTACAGCTCACTAATTTTTCTGTTGTCAATCATATCTTCTGCCCTCAATGCATGTGGGTCTATGCAACTATTCATTCAGTCTTCATTTATCTTGTTGCTTTTTTCTTTCTGCATTTCTTTCCTTTTCAAAAAAAGTGAAGTCTAGGTTTTTATAGTTCTCACATCAGTCCCAGTGGTCCCCAAACAAGCTAATGGGACTCATTCGTCCATGCCGGGCCCCAAACCTGGGCACCCAGTCTGTAGTTCAAGCTGCTACTCACTCCTCAAGGAGGATCCTGGAGCCCAAGTAATCCCCCTCCTCTTCTGTATCCCCTCCTAGGGGTACAGGTCCCACAACCTCCTTACTTCTCTTTCCTTCCCATCTGATGCCATGTTACAGACTTGGCTGCATGAGAGTCATTCTGCCAGTCTCCAGCTTGTTTTCAGTGAGAATTGCTCCACGTGTAGATGTATTTATGATGTGCTTGTGGGGGAGGATGAATTCTATGTCCTCCTACTCTGACATCTTGATCTCCTCCCCTCATAACTACTGTGGTTTGAGCAGGATTTTACTTAGGGAAGAAGAAAACTTTGCTGGATTGAAGTCAGTTGAGATTAAAATGGATGACAGGGGGCTTGCCTAATTTCTCCAAATCTGTGTATCTGAGAAAGTCTCTCTTCTCACATTTGGGTCACTTTAGAGCATTACTGAGGGAAAACATATTAAAGAAGTAAACGACTAGGTCAATCAGTGAAAAAGAAGAAAGTGAAAGTTGCTTAGTCCTGTCTAACTCTTTGCAAGTCTGACTCTATACAGTCCATTGAATCCTCTAGGCCAGAATACTGGAGTGGGTAGCCTTTCCTTTCTCCAGGGGATCTTCTCAACCCAGGGACTGAACCCAAGTCTCCTACATTGCAAGCGGATTCTTTACAAGCTGAGCCACAAGGGAAGATCAATCAGTAAGAATATATAATATCTGAAAGTGTAATAAAATGTTAATTAGTGGAGAAAAATAAGGAGTTGAGAAGAAGAAAATGAAAGGCTTGCCCCCGAGTGACTGTCCATCTTGTGAAGAAGTTCACAGGATACAGCAGTACCAGGTGTATGGGAGAAGAGGAGAGCAGAACAGCTTTGCACTCAGAGGTAGAGGCATAAGTGGGACTGGAGGTCTGACCCCAGCCTGCCCTAGTCACAATGCCCAGAAAAAACCTTGCTAATCTGAAAGAGGCAACCAGGCATAGGTGGATGAGAATCAAAAAGTCCTTGTCCAAAGGAAGGTTTTCCCCATGTTGCTAGAAATAAAAGGGGTTCTAGAGAGTCAGGAAATATTCTAGGCTTAGATTAGGGATCTATGAGGATGCTGAATCCCTGATAAAGAATGTCTACTAAGTTCTTCTCCAATACTGATGGGAGGAAGGACATGGGCTCCCTGGATGTCTCAACTAAGGAGACAGGAGGGCTTTTAAGGAAAAGAGAGTAGCAGAGCCTACTAGTGGGATGACAATAAATTCTAGTGCATCTGATGCAGTTTAAATCCTACAGATAGTGTTGGAATTCTCTGCTGGAGATATCCATGGGCACTAGGAATTACTACTGATTCAAAAAGACAGATGACCCAGTAGACAAATCAACATCAGGTGCCAACAGGCATTTCACCAAGTAGGAAATCTCAATGGCAAAAATTCCTTTGAAATGGAATTCAGGCTTCCTATTCAGGTTCACTCATAATCCAGGAAGTGAAAATTAAAACCACAGTGAAGCAATGTTTAAATAAACTTGCAAACTGGTATGACAGTTTTAGAAAGCAATTTGATACTTTCTAGTAAATTTGAAAATAAAAATAACATAATATCTAAGAATATAACCTAGATATATATATATATATATATATATAATTTTTTTTTTTTTTGCTTCAGGAGTCAAGCATTAGAATGGTCATTGCAGCAGTGTCCATAATAGCAAAATGGAAAACTGCCTAAGTATTCATTAGTAAAACATATAAACTGCAATAGAGTCAAACAATGGAAAAACATAGAATGGTGGAAATACATAAATACAGGAATAGACATCAGTATAATCATAGGGAGCAAATTGGAAGTTTGATTGGCCCATTTATATTTTGGTGAAAATGAAACCCACATTAGGGAATTTTTGGACCTCAAGTAGACCACTTCCTAACTTATAATAAAGAAATATGTTTGTATAATGAAAACATAAAAATGCATTTGAAATGCGTTGCAGTGATGTGTAGATGTGGGATATACATGGTTTTTGTGTGTACATGTGTGTCTAAGCAATTAAATAGCCCTTCAAATGCTGTTGCACATAAAATTTTTGGTTAAAATTTTTAAATACATGATAATTACTATCATTTTGCTTATTTATTCTGGTACCATAATTAGATTTGGGAAAATTA
Organism: Bos javanicus; assembly: GCF_032452875.1. Taxonomy (NCBI): domain Eukaryota; kingdom Metazoa; phylum Chordata; class Mammalia; order Artiodactyla; family Bovidae; genus Bos; species Bos javanicus. The sequence continues at coordinate 39,998,821 of NC_083878.1, forward strand.
AATTATCAGAATATTGAAATAATGAATACCTACATTAATCTAATGGAGAAGGCAATGGCACCCCACTCCAGTACTCTTGCCTGGAAAATCCCACGAACGGAGGACCCTGGTAGGCTGCAGTCCATGGGGTCGCTAAGAGTTGGACACGACTGAGCGACTTCACTTTCACTTTTCACTTTCATGCATTGGAGAAGGAAACGGCAACCCACTCCAGTGTTCCTGCCTGGAGAATCCCAGGGACGGGGGAGCCTGGTGGGCTGCTGTCTATGGGGTCGCACAGAGTCGGACACAACTGAAGCGACTTAGCAGCAGCAGCAGCAACATTTATCTAAATGTCTTTCTAAAAGCAGATATCAACATTATACAAACATTATAAGAGATAGGAAATAGCTCTTACAAAATTGAATATAAAAGTGAAAATTAAATAGAACTACAAAAGATTATATTTGCTTACATTATAATCTTTATTTTTATCCTTCAACAATTATACATAATTTTATGTGGATACTATATCTCAGTGTATTCTGAATTATTTATTTGGTAGATATTGCTCCAGAAGGAAATTAGAAGTTCATTTCTTTTTTGTTCTCCCCCGTTTCCATAGATTTGGTGAGGTTAATATTAGTTGATTTTGACCTTCATCTGTTCAAGATGCTTGGACCAAGAATAAAAAGGGAAAATGAGAATTCTAAATTTGGGGTCAAAGCTTCACTTTAAACACATATAGGTCAGGAAGATCCCCTGGAAGAAGGCATTGTAACTCACTCCATATTCTTGCCTGGAGAATCCCACAGACAGAGGAGCCTGGCAGGCTACAGTCCAGAGTTGAAAAGAATCAGACACAACTGAAGCAACTTATCACACATGCATGCATGATAATATGTAATAGTTATATCAAACTATGACTACCAAACTAGACCTACAAACTATTATTAAAAGTGATATTAAAAAAAGAAGGGGTAGTTTAGATGAGGAAGCTCTCATAGTAAAGAAAGGTAAAAATAACCTTAGTCAAAATCAAAATTGAAATAACGAACTTTTTGTAGAATATTTCTCTGATACAAATTGCCCTTTCTCTTTTGCTACTCTGATCTATTGGCAGTTTTCCTGTGAAACATTATAATCTATAGCACTAGTATACAGAGTCTGGCCTTTAACATTATTCTCCACTACAGATAAGGACACTTTAGCAAGCCACTGAGTCTACATTTCATGGAGAAGAACTCAAAATTTCTTCAGAATATCAATTAGAAATCAAGGTTAACTTTTAAATATGTATGAAAATGACTACAAGAATGGACTTAATGGGGTTCCTATTGCTCGAACTATGACAATTCAAGCATCAAAAGAGAAACAAAGATTGCTGTCAATTAGAAACAGTGAGCCAGAAAAAAAATCTGAAATTCATCATGTTGCCCCCAGGAGATAACTAATCATAAAAGGTATTACAGAGTGAAGCAACAGCTGCCAATGAGAGGCTGCTGCTGCTGCTAAGTCGCTTCAGTCGTGTCCAACTCTGTGCGACCCCAAAGACGGCAGCCCACCAGGCTCCCCCGACCCTGGGATTCTCCAGGCAAGAACACTGGAGTGGGTTGCCATTGCCTTCTCCAATGCATGAAAGTGAAAAGTGAAAGTGAAGTCACTCAGTCGTGTCCGACTCTTAGCGACCCCAGTGTCTCTAAATCTTTGCTGACACTGAATTTGGATCAAGGGCAGTCCTAATGTTGGAATATCCTCTGTCAAATGTAAGCTATATTCTTGCTGAATGATGATAAAGACTTCTAGGACTATGTCTCAGCAAAAGTTGAGTTTTCTTGATCACATGAAACCCTTTCTTGCACAAATAGTATCACCAGGTCTGGGTTCCTATTAGAGACTCTGAGGCACAAGAAACCTCTTCCTCAATTCCATTTCATCATCCTCAATGGTGACTTTACTCATAAAAAGGCACTGAATCATTGGCTAATTAAAATATGAACTTATTCATCCAAATGTGTATATATGTTTGTATGTGTGTATGTATATGGAGGCCTATGCATGTTTTTTTCTTTCCACTAGTTCATAACTCTTACAAAACTTTGCAAAAAACATTATCAATGGAGAGAAAGATTCTACTTCAGCTGTTCATGCTACAGCATTTCCGTCTGAAAGGTTGTTGTTGAATCACGCAAAGACACCGGGATGCTTGGCACCCGGAGGAGAAGAATTCAATCCGGGGCCAGAGACGAGGCTTGATCGCTCAGAGATTTTGTGTAATAAAGTTTTATTAAAGTATAAAGGAGATAGAGAAAGCTTCTGACATAGGCATCAGAAGGGGGCAGAAGAGTACCTCCCTGCTAGTTTTCAGCTGGATGTTCTATAGTCACTAGCAGTCTGTTAATGAAACAAAGGAATGTCTTAAAATTCAGAATGGCACCAGGCCCCTCACCCATAAGATGCATTTTGGGATAATCTTGGCACCAAATGGTTTATCCTGGGCCATAAAATGAACTTGAATGAACAAGAACTTGAATCTTGAAGGGCAGACCACCATACAAATAGTTTTATTTACATAGATTAGGGGAACAATATCTGAGAATAACATACTGGTTTGTCAAGTAGGTTCTGAGCCAAGAAGCCAACTGACTTGAAGACAGAGTTTGGGGTAAATGCATAGTACATTAGCATAGCTTAAGACAAACATTTCCATAGGAAAAAGGCATTGGTTAGCTCTAGGTTTGAGAATAGTTAACTTCAGGTGAAACCAGGTGTCATTATGGCAACACAGTATTTTAAGAGAAACCTCCTTTTAAATTTGTATAGAGAAGGAAAAAATATCGCTAGTTTGTTTCCTCCTGCCGCTTAAGAGTGTCTGACACTTGCAGGCTTTTTCCTCCATTTGGAAACCCCTGGCCTTCCTGCCTGTCACCCTCTCACATCTTTAGAGTCAGTTGGAGTGTAGGACTTCCCTGGTGGCTCAGATGGTAAAGCGTCTTGCTTACAATGCAGGAGACCTGGGTTCAATCCCTGGGTCAGGAAGATCCTCTGAAGAAGGAAATGGCAACCTACTCCAGTACTCTTGCCTGGAAAATCCCATGGACAGAGGAGCGTGGTGGGCTATAGTCCACAGGGTCGCAAAGAGTCAGACACGACTGAACGACTTCACTTCAAAATCACTGCAGATGGTAACTGCAGCCATGAAATTAAAAGACAATTGATCCTTGGAAGAAAAGCTATGGCCAACCTAGATAGCATATTACAAAGCAGAGACATTACTTTACCAACAAAGGTCCATCTAGTTAAAGCTATGGTTTTTCCAGTAGTCGTGTATGGATGTGAGAGTTGGACCATAAAGAAAGCTGAGCACCAAAGAATTGATGCTTTTGAACTGTGGTGCTGGAGAAGACTCTTGAGGGTCCCTTGGACTGCAAGGAGATCCAACCAGTCAATCCTAAAGGAAATCAGTCCTGAAGATTCATTGAAAGGACTGATGCTGAAGCTGAAATTCCAATACTTTGGCCACCTGATGTGAAGAACTGACTCCTTGGAATAGACCCTGATGCTGGGAAAGACTGAAGGCAGGAGGAGAAGGGGATGACAGAGGATGACATGGTTGGATGGCATCATCACTGACTCAATGGACATGAGTTTGAGCAATCTCTGGGAGTTGGTGATGGACAAGGAAGTCTGGCATGCTGCAGTTCATGAGGTTGCAAAGAGTTGGACACGACTGAGCAACCAAACTGAACAGCCATGCTTTCTCATCTACTCTTCCTTTCCACTCCAGCCTGGGAACCAGGTCTCTCATTCTCCTCATTAAATAGGTTAAGAGAGAGAAATATAACAAAACATATACTTTGTGGCACTGAGAAAAGCAAAGTTTCAAAACCTCTAAGCTCAGCATGTGGCCCTTTGGCATCTCCCTCAGCTTAGGCAAACAGATCTCTCTTGCCCCAAAGGATCTTTCCAGCCAGGCACAAATCCCTATCATGACCCTGTCCCAATATTTTTAGAATTGCTATCCAGATCAAGTCCATCCTAAAGAAAATCAGTCCTGAATATTCATTGGGAGGACTGATGTTGAAGCTGAAACTCCAATACTCTGGCCACCTGATGTGAAGAACTGACTCATTGGAAAAGATCCTGATACTGGGAGAGATTGAAGGCAGGAGAAGGGGACATCAGAGGATGAGATGGTTGGATGGCATCACTGACCCTATGGACATGAGTTTGAGTGAGCTCTGGGAGTTGATGATGCACAGGGAAGCCTGGCGTGCTGCAGTCCATGGGGTGGCAGAGATTCGGACATGACTGAGCAACTGAATTGAACTGATTCCCCATTTATTCATTCATAAACCTCAATGAAGGGACAATAGGAGAATGAATATATTTTTAAATGAATTTGTATTCAATATAGAAATTGAACCACAGTAAGTCACGGACTGCCAAAGGCACACAGTCACAGCTTTCACACTGTGTGAAGTGAGTAATGATCTCCTTTTGGGGAAAACTTATCAAGGTTCAAAATATTAAGTTAATTTTCTATATTAATATGCATATATGCAATAACAGAATTATAATCTTAATTGTCAGTTCTTAATTCAACACACAAAAATATTCATAGAAGACATGAAGATGAAATCATAGAAGATATGAAGATGGAGGCAGAGGAAGGTGAGAGACACACAGAGGAAGAAAGAAATAGACTTGAAGACGCTACCCTGTTGTCTTTGAAAATAAGGAAAGAGGACATGAACCAAAAGAATGCAAGGACATGATTCCCTACTAGAATCTCCAGAAAGAAACACATTCTTTCTGACACCTGGATTTCAGTACTTTTGACTGGCAGGACTGTGAGAAAATAGATTTGTGTTGTTATAAGTTATAAAGTTTGTTGAAATTTTCTACAGCAGCAATAGAAGCTAATACAATACATCAAAAGAAAGGGTCCAAAAAAATACTATAAACTTCTCCCAGCTGTGAACAATAAAACTGCAATACTCTAGGGCTTGAGACTCTCAGTGGAAGCTTGGTCAATCAGAATCTGTTAGAGACCACTGTATCTGACATAGAAGAAACACTCAATACATAACTCTTATGTGTAAACAAATTAATAAAGTGAATAAAACTAACTAATAAAATATAAATAAATCAGAGCCTTTCACATGGAGTTTAAATTAAAATGTATAACTTTCCACTTTTCAAAAATGGAGTCTTTGTGAAGGACAATATGATCCGTGTATCATCAACTCAAGAAATCTAGTGTTCTCTAGATCTGATGACCTTGTTCAGCATAAATAAATGTGCGATTGTTTGAAGATACCGAAAGAAGACATAGCAACATGCTTTTGGATATGTATTTCATTTTCCTTTTTCTTCAGCTTTGCATAAACCAAACATTTGCACTTAGGAACTACACAAATAGTCAAAGGTGGCATGAAGGTTATAGAAAGCATATTTTCCAGAAGTATATTTTTGCATTTGAAATTGAGAGAGTCAATTTCTAGGCAGATCGATAAGAAGTCCAGGGTTCCCAAGGAACAGAAAGGGGTCCGGGGCTCTCAAAGTGGAGAGAGGGGTCTGGAATTCTCAAGGAGGAGGAAAGGACAAACTTTTTTTGTCTACATTCTGTCAGTTCAGTCAGTTCAGTTCAGTCGCTCAGTCCTGTCCGACTCTTTGGGTTTAGTCTTAGTCAATTACACAACTCAGTTTAAACTCTGTATTAGGGATTATACAACAACCATGTATCCTGCCTGAGGACAGTTTCTCCTTCCTGAAGACCTTCTGGCTAATCCTGTTATTTTAAAATGTAAATTATGGGAGTGGGTCTAGTAAGACCTTTACAAACTCCAGAGGTTCTTGTGATTCACTGTAATAACTAATTAAAAGGTATATAACTCCATTGCTAACACTAGCAAGGGGGTACTCTTTCTGCCCCCTTCTGATGTCTATATCATAAGTTTTCTCTATCCCTTCTATACTTTAATAAAACTCTATTACACAAAAGCTCTGAGCTATCAAGCCTTGTCTCTGGCCCTAGATTGAATTCTTCTCCTCCAGAGGTCAAGAATCCCAGCATCTTTCATGGTTCAGTAACAACCTTTCAAAATCAGCCATAGTTTAGCAACACCAGCTTCCAAAATACTTACACAAAGTGAAGAGCTGCCTATACTTTTGTGCTCCATGTACTGAAATAGCACCAAACAGGGGTACCCGACAGGGTGGAAAAGAAGAATCGCAAAACATGCTGATTTTCTTGTTATTATTGCTGTTTAAAATGGTTGATTTCAATTGAGAGTGCCATGCCTTTAATGTTAGTTCAGTATTGTGGAAGGATATGTTCTTTATGTTTACCTTTGAAATGTTATCACTGGGATCATTATTATTATGACAAAAGAGCAGCTTCCAAACTGAAAAATGAGGAGCTCTAGTGGTATCTCCTGACTCCAGTGCAATGCTCCCTCGCAAGTCATCAAAGGGTCCCACGCTTTCTCTGTTTCCCTCCCAAAGTCCCCTGACTGGTGTGGGGCATAGGTCATCGTGCCAGTTGAGGGCAGAGCATAGCTTCTGCTCCATCTTTTCCCCTATGTTCACCTGAAAGGAAGATTTCATCTATTTTCTCCTCCACAGGGGCTTAGTGCTTAGTGTGTAGATCCAGACAGCCCCTTCTTCCTCTCACTGGAGATGACTTGGTTTATTAAAAATCATTTGCTAAGTGGCTGGGGAAATACATGGTTTAACTTCCAGGCAGATTAAAGTGAACAATGGCAGCACCTAAATATCAGCCATGGCACAGATTCCATCTTAAAGTTCAGAGATTTGCTGCTGTGTCCCTGCAGAGAAAGTTTCCATTGCTCTGGGGTCAAAGCTGGAGGACGTCAGGACACCCAACATGCTTTCCTGAGTGCATTTCCTTATCTTCTTCTTACTTTGTCCATGCTGTTTTTGGAAAGTTCTGAAGGCAGAATAAAAAACTTGTGGAGAATAAAGAGCAGGGCCTTTAGAGCAAAACATGCTGTGTGTGCTAAGTCACTTCAGTTGTGTCCGATTCTTTGCAACCTCATGGATTGTCAGGCTCCCTTGTCCACAGGATTCTTCAGGCAATAATGCTAGAGTGGGTTGCTATGCCCTTCTCTGGGGGATCTTCCTGATCCAGAGATCGAACCTACGTCTCCTGCACTGGCAGGCCAGTTCTTTACCACTAACACCACGAGGGAAGCCCACCCAGAACAAAACATGTGTGTTGTGCTTAGTCACTCAGTCGACTTCTACTCTTTGCAACCACATGGACTGTAGCCCGCTAGGCTCCTCTGTCCATGGGGATTCTCCAGGGAAGAATACTGAAGTGGGTTACGATGCCCTCCTCCAGGGGATTTTCCCAATCCAGGGATCGAGGCCAGGTCTCCCTCATTGCAGGGAGATTCTTTACCATCTGAGGCACCAGGGAAGCAGAATAAAACATATCCGCGCTCAAATCTCGCTCCTGATGCTTTCTGGTTGTGACATCCTGGATCTAGCAGACAGTATTTCTGAGGCTCAGTTTGTTCATTTGTTAAATAAAATAGCATCACACAGTTTGTAACCTTGTTGCAGGGTGATTGAAAGAGTTAAAGCCCTATTATCATCTCACTCCATAAATCGAAGCTATTACTGAAATCCATAAATACCTCTGCACTAGAAAAGTCTGCACCATTCTTTCAGGATCCACCTTTACTGTTTAATATTTTCTGAAACTCCTAAGTTGTCTATGACTAGGATCACATCAACAGCCTCTTCAGATACAAAGGAAGCTACTACCTAAATCTAGTCTGAGTGTACATTGTTCTGGAAAGAGTGGGAAGCTTCCCTTAGGAGAGAAAGGAAATTCAAAAGCCAATTTTCCATGTAGAGAAATTAACCGGTCAATTCTGAATGGCCAGGTAAATGGATTCGATTACCTGCTAGCCTGGGAACCTGCAGGCTCTAAATTCTGACTTAACCTCTTCCTCATCCACATGTTGGTGATCCATGACTACCTAGTGCCTTTCCCTGACATTCATGGGATTCCTTTTCAATCCCTCAAGTACAGCTGCTTTGTTTTGGTTGGCTGGGGTTCTCAAGGTGTGGCTGCCCTCTGGTGGCAGCTGCCTTCCTCATATCCAAATGTAATCGTTCTTTGACTCTAGCTGCAGAGAGTCCGGAAGGCTGACTGGCCTCTGCATCCTGTGCAGCGTTCTAGTGAGAGGGAACCACTGACGTTAGCTGCATTTTTTTTTTTTTCCTACCTAAATACTTGTCTCCTGAAACTCTGCTAACAGCTAAAGACATTTATCATTCCCTCTTTGCATTCTCTTTAACCCAGGCATCTGGACTTGAATTCACACCTAGTCATGGCTCAGAGGCTCTGCTCTGCTCCCCACATCTGTGGCTCCAGTTCACAGGCACTTAGTATTGCCAATCAAACATCTCTCATTTGGGTGGCTTGCATGCACCTCAGATTCCGTAACATAAAATTAAATTAATTTTCCCCCAAACCTGTTCCTCCTCCTTCTGTGCTCAGTGCCTTGGATAAATATCTATCACCCCAGCTCCATAGCTGTTCCCTTCCGGCTCTATCACTACTGGCTAATTATAGCTGACATGCATATATAAAAGATGACTCTCACAAAAAAAAACTATCACAATAGTTTTTTTCTGCTTACAGAATAATACTCAAGTGCTTTGGGAAGTTACTCTGGGCCCTTAATAATCTGAAGGACCCAATATAATCCGAGGCTCACTGCCCTAGATCTACAACTTAATCTTATAAAGTTTTGTAAATCTAACACTAAGAATAGTGTTGGACATTTGGTGGGTGCTTGAAAACACTTTGTGAATTAAATCCAAATATCAGCATAGCTTAAAATTAAAGGTGCTTTTAAAAACATTAGTTATAACTGCAGTCAGTTAAAAAGTCCATCTCTTATGCTTTAACCTAAACTAATGTAAAGACAAGTTTCCATTTCCTGTTAATGTGTAGGTGATTTCTTTGGGGGAGGGGAAAGGTAATCACTCAGCGATGGCCAGTAATATTCAGTATTTAGGTCTATCTGTGGACTTGAGTTTCAGTCTGAGTTTGGTGATTAAGAAGGCAGTCTCCATATGATCCAGCAATCCCACTGCTGGGCATACACACCGAGGAAACCAGAATTGAAAGAGACATGTGTACTCCAATGTTCATTACAGCACTGTTTACAATAGCTAGGACATGGAAGCAACCTAGATGTCCATCAGCAACTGAATGAATAAGAAAGCTGTGGTACCTATACATAATGGAATATCACTCAGCTATTACAAAGAATGCATTTGAATTAGTTCTAACGAGGTGGATGAAACTGGAGCCTATTATACAGAGCGAAGTAAGTCAAAAAAAAAACAAAACACCAATACAGTATATTAATGCATATATATGGAATTTAGAAAGATGGTAATGATAACCCTATATGCAAGACAGCAAAAGATACACAGATGTAAAGAACAGACTTTTGGACTCTGTGGGAGAAGGTGAGGGTGGGATGATTTGAAAGAGTAGCATTGAAACATGTATATTACCATATGTGAAACAGATCGCCAGTCCAGGTTTGATCCATGAGACAGGGCGTTCACGGCCGGTGCACTGAGACGACCCTGAAGGATGGGATGGGGAGGGAGGTAGGAGGGGGGTTCAGGATGGGGGACACATGTACACCCATGGCTGATTCATGTCAAAGTATGGCAAAAATCACTATAATATTGTAAAGTAATTAGCCTCCAATTAAAATAAATAAATTAATTTTTTTAAAAAGGCAGTCTCTGAGGTTGGACATCTATGTTTAAATATCAATTCTTTCTTTCATTAGACCTTAAAGAAAGTGAAGTTGCTCAGTCTTGACTGACTTTTTGCGACTCCATGGACTGTAGCCTACCAGCCTCCTCCATCCATGGGATTTTCCAGGCAAGAGTACTGGAGTGGGTTGCCATTTCCTTCTCCAGGGGATCTTCCCAATGCAGGGATCAAACCCGAGTTTTCTGCATTGCAGGCAGACACTTTACCATCTGAGCCACCAGGTAAGCCAAACTTTAATCATTAGACCATAGGCATACTAATTATATCTCTAGAACATTTTTTAATCTATCAAGTTGGAATAAAGAAATTACTTATCAAGATATTTTATAGGATTAATTGGAATAATGCACAAAAAACATTTACACAGTGCCTAGTAGATAGTAACTGCTCTATAAATGTTAGTCACAGTAGTAGCTGTCATCTATACACCTCATGTCTACATGGATATTTATGATATATAAAATTCCAGGAAGACAATAATATGATTCATAATGCATAAACATCGTGATGAGAAGAGAATTCTACTGAGAATTCTGTTGTTTTATGAGCATTGCTAATTTGGCTTAATTCACAATTCAGTTCATTTCAGTCACTCAGTCATGTCTAACTATTTGCAACCCCATGGACTGCGGCATGCCAGGCTTCCCTGTCCATCACCAACTCCTGGAGCTTGCTCAAGTCATGTCCATTGAGTCAGTGATGACATCCAATCATCTTATCCTTGGTCATCCTCCTCTCCTCTTGTCTTCAATCTTTCCCAGCATCAGGGTCTTTCCAATGAGTATCTCCATAGTTCTTAGCATTGGGTGGCCAAAGTATTGGAGTTTCAGCTTCAGCATCAGTCCTTCCAATGAATATCCAGGACTGACTTCATTCAGGATTGAGTGGCTTGATCTCCTTGCAGTCCAAGGGATTCTCAAGAGTCTTCTCCAACACCACAGTTCAAAAGCATCAATTCTTCGGCACTCAGCTTTCTGTATAGTCCAACTCTCAAATCCATACACGACTTGAAAAAACCATAGCTTTAAGTAGACGGACTTCTGTTAGCAAAGTAATATCTCTGCTTTTTAGTATGCTGTCTAGGTTGGTCATAGCTTTTCTTCCAAGGAGCAAGCATCTTTTGATTCATGGCTGCAGTCACCATCTGCAGTGATTTTGGAAACCGCCCCCCCCCCAAATAAAGTCTCTCACTGTTTCCATTGTTTCCTCATCTATTTGTCATGAAGTGATGGGACTGGATGCCATGATCTTAGTTTTCTGAATTTTAAGACAACTTTTTCACTCTCCTCTTTCACTTTCATCAAGAGGCTCTTCAGTTCTCCTTCGCTTTCTGCTGTAAGGGTGGTATCATCTGCATATCTGAGGCTATTAATATTTCTCCTGGTAATCTTGATTCCAGTTTGTGCTTCATCCAACCTGTCATTTCGCATGATGTACTCTTCATATAAGTTAAATAAGCAGGGTGACAGTATACAGCCTTGAAGTACGCTTTTCACAATTTGGAACAAGTCCCTTGTTCCATGTACACTTCTAACTGTTGCATCTTGACCTGCATACAGATTTCTCAGGAGGCAGGTCAGGTGGTCTGGTATTCCCATATCTTGAAGAATTTTCCATAGCTTATTGTGATCCACACAGTCAAAGGCTTTGGCATAGTCAGTAAAACAGAAGTAGATTTTTTTTTTTTTGGAACTCTCTTGCTTTTTCAATGATCCAACAGATGTTGGCAATTTGAAGTCTGGTTCCTCTGCCTTTTCTACACCCAGCTTGATCATTTGGAAGTTCACGGTTTACCTAATGTTGAAGCCTGGCTTGGAGAATTTTGAGCATTACTTTGCTAGTGTGTGAGATGAGTGCAATTGTGCGATAGTTTGAACATTTTTTGGCCTTGCCTTTCTTTGGAATTGGAATGAATACTGACCTTTTCCAGTCTTATGGCCACTGCTGAGTTTTCCATATTTGCTGGCATATTGAGTGCAGCACTTTCATAGCATTATCTTTCAGGATGTGAAATAGCTTAACTGGAATTCTGTCACCTCCACTAGCTTTGGTCGTAACGATGCTTCCTAAAGCCCACATGACTTCACATTCCAGGATGTCTGGCTCTAGGTGCATGATCACTCCATCGTGGTTACCTGGGTCATGAAGATCTTTTTTCTATAGTTTTGTGTATTTTAGCCACCTCTTTTTAATATCTTCTGCTTTTGTTAGGTCGATACTGTTTCTGTCCTTTACTGTGCTCATCTTTGCATGAAATTTTCCCTTGGTATCTCTAATTTTCTTGAAGAGATCTCTAGTCTTTCCCATTCTATTGGTTTCCTCTATTTCTTTGCATTGATCACTGAGGAAGGCTTTCGGATCTCTCCTTGCTAGTCTTTGGAACTCTGCATTCAAATAGGTATATTTTTCCTTTTCTCCTTTGCCTTTGGCTTCTCTTCTTTTCTCAGGTATTTGTAAGGCCCTCTCAGACAACCATTTTGCCTTTTTGCTTTTCTTTTTCATGAGGATCGTCTTGACCACAGACTCCTGTACAATGTCATGTACAATGTCCCCATACTTCTTCAGGCACTCTGTCTATCAGATCTAATCCCTTTAATCTGCTTGTGACTTCTACTATATAATCATAAGGGATGTTATTTAGGTCATACCTGAATGGTCTAGTGGTTTTCCCTACTTTTTCTTCAATTTAAGTCTGAATTTGACAATAAGGAGTTCATGATCTGAGCCACAATCATCCTCCAGTCTTGTTTTTCTTGACTGTATAGAGCTTCTCCATCTTTGGTACTAATTCTCTGTAGGTACATGTGAAAACAATGCCCATGTTAATAAGTACATGTTGTAGAATGTTGAGCCACTATTTTACAGGAGGTAAATTCCAGGTGGGTATATTGCAGCTCAGTAAACAGTTTCATCACCTGGACTCCAGTGCTGAAAAACCTAGAAAATTATTGTTCCCAGGATATTTCACTATTCTTCTTTCACTTGTAGACATTGCAATTTTACATTGCAATTTTTTAAATGTACCAAAGATCATTGGTACATGCTTAGTCACTCTGTTCCTCAGTTCCCTTACATGTAAAATGGGGGTCATAATAATAGGAGCTACTATGTACAGGTGTTTTCAGAATTAAATGAATTAACATATTAAAGTGCTTAAAACAAGTGATTGATCTAAGGAATTAAATAAGTGCTGACTATTACATTCAGAGTAAGTATCCATTTAGAGATAAGATTGCCTCAGAAAATTCAGAGCAGATGGATACACAGACATAAAGTAAAATAAAAAACAGATGAATAAAGATACGTAAGAAAACTATAAAACCAGAACCCTTTCCACTTGACCCTATGAGAACATTTGCTATTGAAATCAAATGACAACAATGTGCTGCAGTCCATGGGGTCACAGAGTCAGACACAACTTAGCAACTGAACAACAATGACGGTATCATATCTGGTGGTTTGACATATGTTTAAGGAAGTAAAAATTTACACAGAGAGTTTGTATATTTTGGAGCTTAAAATGTGTACAAATAAAATTTGAATGCTCACTTCACACTATTTTGCTTTTCTTTCATCTTAAAAAATGGGCTTTCCTGGTGGCAAAGTAATAAATATCCCCAAAAAAGCATTTGTTTTCCTAATTGATCAAGAATTTCTCTACTAAGTATGGGATTAAAGAGGCAAATATATGCAGAATATATATTCCCATCATCAGTGGCTTATGTTCTTTGCAACAATCAAGTTACCTGGAGGGTAGAATCCTTTTATATTTCCCTTTACATCCTGGAAGTTATTCTAAATTGACTGATCAGACACTCCAGGGACACTTGCTGAAGGTACTCTGTTCTGCGAGCCCACTCTAGACCTATTGATCAGAACTCTCAAGATGTCTTCAAGGAATCTGTATGTCTAACAAGCACCCCAGTAATTCCAGTAACCATTTGATTTGGGAGCTGTTACTGGCATGCCTGGTAAAAGATTCTGCACATAATGGGCATTAGGTAGAAAGCAATTTAAAATGTGAAGTTAGAACTTCTTATTTCGACTTCTGGTTCTATTACTTACCAAGAGGATGAGTTTAGACACTGTTATCTTTAAAAATCATCAATTTCCTCAACTGCAAAAGGAAACTAATCATATCTATCTTATAGGATTACTGTGAAATTAAACAAAAGCAAAAGTAAAGCGCCAAACACAGTGCCTGACACAAAGTACATGAGTAATAAATGTTAGTCCTTTATAAAGGTAATATTATTTTCCATAAATACAGATGGAACAGAGGACATAATTTTTCCATGGAATGGCATTTGAAAAAGTCTTTAAATACTATTCTTCTCGTCCCCAGGAATTCCGTAAAGAGAGATGGATTTAACATTTCTGCCTTTTGCTCATCTGTTAGCACTAACATCAATGCAATGATGTTCTGTAGACTGTTGCTAGAGCAACACTTCTGGAAGCCTCTTTTCGTCTTTGTGCATAAAATGGAACTAAGACATTAGTATTCTGACAATGAATTTTTGGAAGGGATTCTTTAAAATAAACTTCAAACCAAAACATTTTATAAGAATGCTGACATAATTACTCAAAAATGTCTTTAAGAATTAGACAGGATTCCTAGGAGAAAAGGAGTTGTTATCTGCTAAGTCATGTCCGACTCTTTGCAACCCCATACACTGTAGCACCTCAGGCTCCTCTCTCCTCCACTGTCTCCTAGAGTCTGCTCAAATTCATGTCCATCGAGTCAGCGATGCTATCTAACAATCTCATCCTCTGCTGCCCCCTTTTCCTTTTGCCTTCAATCTTTCCCAGCATCAGTCTTTTCCAATGGCCTGGCTCTTTGCATCAGGTGACCAAAGTATTGGAGCTTCAGTAACAGTCCTTCCAATGTACAGGGTTGATTTCTTTTAGGATCGACTTGTTTAATTTCCTTGCTGTCCAAGGGACTCTCAAGGATAAGAGGAGTAGAGAATACCAATGGGAGATTTTTTTATTCACTCCACGTAGTCTATTTCCATTAGTTGACCCATCCTAAGGCACCTTCTATTACTCCTTTAAAAATGCCCCATCTGCATTTTTTAACAAGAAAAAGATCTAATAAAATTGTTATCTCATTGATAACAATGCACCTCACTTATCAACTTCCCATTGTTTAGTTGTCTTTGAAACTCAAAGTTTCAGAGAATATTGATCCAGTCAAGTTACACAGAGGAAAGTACTTTACATAATGAAGTTGGCTGTTTTATATTCACACAAGATAAAAGTGTCAATTAAGGTATCAAGTAAACTGCCCATATATACTCCTTATCATGAAATATTAGAATTTTCAAGGTCATTAGCCTTCTAGTTTTATCATTGTGTGATGAAATTTAAAAAGCAAATGTAATCTCTTATTTCAATTTAGCATTGAGGGAGGAAAGAATCTATAAGAAACCTGTCACCTTCCAAAATGAGCAGTCAGAAACCTACACTAGACACAAAGAGATTGGCCCTGGAATTGTGGGGAGGTGGGTGCTGCAGGAGCCAGGACACTGGACTTGGATGGAGCTGATTTCCTGTCTAAGTCTGTACCACTTGCTACCTAATATGACTGTAGGCACATCACTTACTTTCTCTGGACATCAGGGTTTTTCTGTCTGTCAATTTTTCAAATAGAAAAATAATTCTGGTGCAAGTTTATTATAAAGATTAAATAATATAAAATTTATTATTCTTCAACAGTGCCTGACATATAATGTGTGAATAGTAGCTCTTATTGGCTCAAACCAAATGTTAACACAGGGAATAAATTTCATAAAAAATGGGAACTATATCTTTCTATACAAATAGTAAGCACTCCATGGCTTTAGGTGCCCATAGGAAGAGTTATAACTGAATGTTTTATGGAAATATTACCACATCAACTGCAATTGATGATTGATGTGGATAGTGTATTCTACAAAAACAGAATTACTGTTATTCTATTTAAGCCTCCACACTATGTAAGGTACATTCCCTGGCATAGTGGAGACAATGATACAACCATGGTCTCTGTCCTTGTTGAGTTTACAGTCAGGTGGAGAAGTAGATTATGATAATAAGTAATAAACATAAATGTCATAATTACAAATCCTGTGATTCTCTGACCACACACTCCCTGGAAATGGTGGATATTTTGAGATTCAAAATTTCAAAACTTGGCTGGCCTTGATCCCAGTTTTATTTTTAAGAACAATGTGGGTTCTGGAGCATGGAGCTCATTCTATTAGTGCTGAGCTAAGATTAGATTTAATTATTCATATGTAATCTCTTAGGAATTCAATGTTCAATATTCAAAACTGAATGAATTATTGGTGCATCAATGAATTACACTTACATTTATTAATTAGGCTTCAAGTATGTAATATATAAATTATTATTTCAATATGTATATTTTCCCAGAAATGCTGTCTGATAAATTTGAGAAACTGAGTTTCAATCAAGCCCCAATTTCAGTCAAGTCCTCATCACAATCTATTCCCTGTTCTCCTTTTTAGAATAAGAACAATAGCAATGTAACTGCCTCACAGTTGCCTGAGCCCACTTATTTTGTAGCAGAAAAGATAGTTGAAGATACTCTAAACAACAGAAAATTGTGATTTTGTAAAGGAGAAGCATAATTTAGATTGCATGTAGTCATAAACATTTCCTGAGGAAATAATTCTCTGAATCCTGAAGAATTAAATCTTTTGATTCATGCTGAAGGAAGGGGTATTTCTCACAACAGGATCAAAAGGGTAAATGTATTAAACAAGTGTGCTCATGCATTTTAAGAACGTTTATATGCATGCTCAGTCATTCAGTCACGTCTAACTCTTTGCAATCATATGGACTGCAGCCTGCCAGGCTCCTCTGTCCATGGAAACTTCCAGGCAAGAATACTGGAGTGATTTTCTATTTCCTACTCTAGGGGATCTTGTTTAGGTAGTAAGAAATGTGGCAGGAGATAAGGACAGTGGCATTGGCTAAGGCCAGATTGTGTAGCATCTTGAAGGCTGTTATGGACTCTATCCTAAGCGCACAAGAAACCTACCAAAGAACATAATCCATGGGTCAGACAGCCTAAGTTCTTCTTTAACAACAGAACAATTTCCAAAGAGCTCAGTTCAGTTCAGTCATTCAGTTGTGTCTGACTATTTGCAACCACATGCACTGCAGCATGCCAGGCTTCCCTGTCCATCATCAACTCCCGGAGCTTGCTCAAACTCAATGTCCATCGAGTCGGTGATACCATCCAATCATCTCACTCTCTGTCATTCCCTTCTCCTCCTGCCTTCAATCTCTCCCAGCATCAGGGTCTTTCCAATGAGTGAGTTCTTCACATAAGGTGGCCAAAAAACTAGAGTTTCAGCTTCAGCATCAGTCCTTTCAATGAATCCTCAGAACTGATTTCATTTAGGATTGACTAGTTTGATCTCCTTGCAGTCCAAGGGACTCTCAAGAGTCTTCTCCAGCATCACAGTTCAAAAGCATCAATTCTTTGGCACTCAGCTTTCTTTATGGCCCAACTCTCACATCCATACGTGACTACTGGATAAACCATAGCTTTGACTAGATGGACACTTGTTGGTAAAGTAATGTCTCTACTTTTTACTATGCTGTCTATGTTGGTCATAGCTTTTCTTCCAAGGAGCAAGTGTCTTTTAATTTCATGGCTGCAGTCACTATCTGCAGTGATTTTGGAGCCCAAAAAATAAAGTCTCTCACTGTTTCCCTTATTTCCCCATCTATGGCCATGAAGTGATGGGACTGGATGCCATGATCTTAGTTTTCTGAATGTTGAGCTTTAAGCCAATTTTTCACTTTTCCCTTTCACTTTCATCAAGAGGTTCCTTAGTTCTTTGCTTTCTGCAAAGGGTGGTGTCATCTGCATATCTGAGGCTATTGATATTTCTCCTGGTAATCTTGATTCCAGCTTGTGCTTCATCCAGCCTGGCATTTCGCATGATGTATTATGCATACAAGTTAAATTAGCAGGGTGACAATATACAGCCTTGATGTATGCCTTTCACAATATGGAACCATTCTGTTGTTCCATGTCTGGTTCTAACTGTTGCTTCTTGACCTGCATACAGATTTCTCAGGAGGCAGGTCAGGTGGTCTGGTATTCCCATATCTTGAAGAATTTTCATACTTTGTTGTGATCCACACACTCAAAGGCTTCGGCATAGTCAATAAAGCAGAAGTTTTTTTTTTGTTTTCTGGAGCTCTCTTGCTTTTTCAATGATCCAATGGATGTTGGCAGTTTGATCTGTGGTTCCTCTGCCTTTTCTAAATCCAGCTTGAACATCTGGAATTTCATGGTTCATGTACTGTTGAAGCCTGGCATGCAGAATTTTGTACATTACTTTGCTAGTGTGTGAAATAAGTGTAATTGTGTAATAGGTGAACATTCTTTGGCATTGCCTTTCTTAGTGACTATCAAAACAATGGCCTACTTTTTGGCTCATATGAAATATCTATTATGGCTTCACTGTGCTTCTGCTCTGTCTCCTTAATTCCAGGACCACAGCTGAAGGAGAAGCCTTGCAACTGAAATGACCAAAGAAAGAAGAGTGATGACGAAGTCTGTCAACAGCTCTTCTTTAAAATTAATTTTGATTAGAGTGTTGTTGACTTATACTGTTTTGTTAGTTTTTGCTGTATAACAAAACGAATCAGTTGCACATATACATGTATCTCCTCTTTTTTAGATTTTTTTCCCACATAGATCATTACAGAGTACTGAGTAGAGTTCCCTGTGCTATACAGTAGGTCCTTATTAGTTGTCCATTCTAAAGTTTAAATGTATAAAAGTTTCTTCAAAAGTGTCACATATTGCTCCTACTCACATCTCATAGTCAAACAATTGACAAGGCTAAACTTGATCACAACAGAGTGAAAAACAAAATTCCTGCACAAGGAAAACACTATGAGAGCAGCAGAAATTATTTTTTAGCCATAACGAAATGTCGCACAAAGCAGAGGAATGAGAACAGTTAGCTTATATTTTTGAAAGATTAGTAACTTCAGGACAAAGAAGAAGGACGCTAAGATGGTAAGTGGGGAAACCAATCAGAAGTTTGCTGTAAGACTGAAGCTTAGAGAAAACATGCACTCTGAGATGGTTGCAGAGGTAAGAAGCAAGCTGGAGAGACACAGGATATACTTTGGTGGTAGAATGGACAGGATGACTTTGCTTCAGAGCTGAACAGCAGTGACATGTGAATGGCGATAGTTCAGGGAATTTGGACCTGACATTTGACATTTACTATTTAAATTGTACAAAAGGAGAAAGATGTGAATTTAGAACAAATGCAAGAGTTATCTCAGAAGAAATGTTCACTAGTGAACCTTGGGAGCAGGTGCCCACTTTATGGCTACCCTGGTAATGCTACACTGGAAGAGCACAGTGTAGAGTCCAAGATACCTGAAGCAATCTTCTTAATCATGATGACCCACCTCATTTTTCAGACTGGGACTATACTATCTACACTCCCTAACGCAGAAGTTGGAAAATTTTTTAATGTAAAGTCTTCAAACTTCTAGAATAATTTTCTCTCTACAAACTGCTTCAAAGAATACATGACAGAGTTCCCTGAGAAGGCAATGTGATACAGGAGAAGGGGCATTAAATCTGACATGGGAAGATCCTGATTTAATTTTGATATGAATTTAATCTACTTATCTTAATAAATTTAAGTACCCCTTATAATAAAAACATAACCTTAGAAAAATTATTTAGGTTTTCAGAACACCAATGTTACCATCAACAAAAATAAAATTTCCTGCTTGCTGTTATGAGAATTAAATGAGATGATGACTGACAGCCCCTAGTCCAGGATTAGTTGAGTCTGAATGGCTTGAAATTATCAGATTATGTAATTTTTAATTAACATTCTTATTTTGAGATACTTGTAGATTCACATTAGTTTGTAAGAAATAATCCAGAGAGATTTACATTTACTCAGTTTCCCCAATGGTAACATTTTTCAACACTAAAGTACAATGTACCAATCAAGATACTGGCATTTATTCGGTCAAAATGCAGAGTATTTTCATCATCACAAAGGATCCCTCACAGTAGCCTTTAAAAATCGCACTTCTCTCTCAGCCCCAGCCCTTTAATCCCCGACAAACACTTAATCTGTTTTCCAATTCTATAAATATGTCATTTAAGGAATGTTATATAAATGGAATTATAGTGTATGTAATGTTGGGATTAGTTTTTTCACTCTGCATAATTCTCGAGATTCATCCAGGTTTTGCTGTGTATACCAATAGTTTATTCCTTTTTCTTGCAGAGTGGCATGCCATGATATGAATCATTCAACCATTTAAGAACATACGGGTTGTTTCCAGTTTGGGGGTATTATAAATATAGCTTCATAAATATTCATTAACAAGTTTCTAACAAAACATAAATTTTCATTTCTCTAGGAAATTTATCCACAGGTATAACATTCCCCTATGGAGTATGGAGATATTGTAATTGCATTTAAAAAAAAAACTATCAAACTCTTTTCCAGAGGCAGTATGATTTTTACATGCCCACTGGCAATGTATGAATAATCTAGTTTCTCTTCATCCTTGCTAGTATATGGTGGTGTCAGTTTTGTTTAAGCCATTCTGAGAGGTGTGCACAGATAACCCATAGTGGTTTTAATTTGCCTTTTCCTGATGGCTAATGATGTTGATCTTTCAATGAGCTTATTTGCCAACCATAAATCCTTCCTAGGGAAATATTTCTTTGTGTCTTTTCTTCATTTTCTAATTAGATTATTTTTGAGAATTTTTAAGTTCTTTATATATTCTAAATACTAGTCCTTTGCGTGATATATGGTTTGCAAATACATTCTTCCACTCTAGCTTGTTTATCCTTATACTGAGATCTTTCATAGAACAAAATTTTGAAATTTTGATTAAATCCAATTTATCAGTTTTTCCTTTTATGGATCATGATTTTGCTGTCAACAACAAACTCTGTCTAAAATTCTTTCCCAAGCTTCCATTCCCCAGAAATTTCTCTGGCTCCTTAAGCTTTATAGTTTTTCATTTTACATTTAAGTTGATTCATTTTGAGTTAATTTTTGTAAGGTGTGATTCACCTCAAGGTTCACTGCAGTTCAGTTCAGTTCAGTCGCTCAGTCGTGTCTGCCTCTTTGCAACCCTATGAATCACAGCACACCAGGCCTCCCTGTCCATCACCAACTCCTGGAGTTCACTCAGACTCACGTCCATCAAGTCAGTGATGCCATCCAGCCATCTCATTGTCTGTCGTCCCCTTTTCCTCCTGCCCCCAATCCCTCCCAGCATCAGAGTCTTTTCCAATGAGTCAACTCTTCGCATGAGGTGGCCAAAGTACTGGAGTTTCGGCTTTAGCATCATTCCTTCCAAGGAACACCCAGGGCTGATCTCCTTTAGAATGGACTGGTTGGACCTCCTTGCAGTCCAAGGGACTCTCAAGAGTCTTCTCCAACACCACAGTTCAAAAGCATCAATTCTTCGGCGCTCAACCTCTTGAGGTTCACTGCAGTGGGTGTCAAATTGCTCCATCACTACTTGCTGAAATTGGCATCTTTCCTCTATTGAATTTTTTCTGCACAGTTTAAAAAAAAAATCAGTGGAGAAGATTTTTGTAGATCTATTTCAAGGTTCTATATTCTGTTCATTTCACCTATGTCTCTCCACCAATACCACAATATATTGGATACAATAGTAATATAATGATCCAAGACATCAGGTAGGCTGATTCCTCCCACTGTATTCTTTTTTACAAAATTGTGTTACCTATCCTATGTCCTTTGTCTTTCCATGTTAGAAAATTTTAATCTAGATATACAAAAAATGTTTCTGGGATTTTGATCATAATTGCCTTAAAACTATATATCAATTTGAGGAGAATTGGCATCTTAACCATATTAATTCTTCCAATCCA
This sequence comes from Bos javanicus, assembly GCF_032452875.1. Taxonomy (NCBI): domain Eukaryota; kingdom Metazoa; phylum Chordata; class Mammalia; order Artiodactyla; family Bovidae; genus Bos; species Bos javanicus. The sequence continues at coordinate 40,020,576 of NC_083878.1, forward strand.
TGAACACCTCATTTCTCTCAATATATTTAGATATTCCTTGATTTATCTCATCAGCAATTCATGGTTTTTAGAGTGTATACCCTGCACAGTTTTTGTTACATTTTATCTAAATATTCCCATTTTGTGAGCCATTATAAATGCATTTTTAATCTCAGTGTTCATGTATTAATTTATGGTAAATTGAAATATAATTGGTTTGATTTTTGTATGTTAGTCTTGTATTCAGCAAATAGCTGTGAAAAGAAGAGAAGCAAAAAGCAAAGGAGAAAAGGAAAGATATAAGCATCTGAACGCAGAGTTCCAAAGAATAGCAAGAAGAGATAAGAAAGCCTTCCTCAGCAATCAATGCAAAGAAATAGAGGAAAACAACAGAATGGGAAAGACTAGAGATCTCTTCAAGAAAATTATAGATACGAAGGGGACATTTCATGCAAAGATGGGCTCGATAAAGGACAGAAATGGTATGGACCTAACAGAAGCAGAAGATATGAAGAAGAGGTGGCAAGAATACACAGAAGAACTGTACAAAAAAGATCTTCATGACCCAGATAATCATGATGGTGTGATCACTGACCTAGAGCCAGACAGCCTGGGATGTGAAGTCAAGTGGGCCTTAGAAAGCATCACTACGAACAAAGCTAGTGGAGGTGATGGAATTCCAGTTGAACTATTTCAAATCCTAAAAGATGATGCTGTGAAAGTGCTACACTCAATATGCCAGCAAATTTGGAAAACTCAGCAGTGGCCACAGGACTGGAAAAGGTCAGTTTTTATTCCAATCCCAAAGAAAGGCAATGCCAAGAATGCTCAAACTACCGCATAATTGCACTCATCTCACATGCTAGTAAAGTAATGCTCAAAATTCTCCAAGTCAGGCTTCAGCAATATGTGAACCGTGAACTTCCTGATGTTCAAGCTGGTTTTAGAAAAGGCAGAGGAACCAGAGATCAAATTGCCAATATCTGCTGGATCATGGAGAAAGCAGGAGAGTTCCAGAAAAACATCTATTTCTGCTTTATTGACTATGCCAAAGCCTTTGACTGTGTGGATCACCATAAACTGTGGAAAATTCTTCAAGAGATGGGAATACCAGATCACCTGATCTGCCTCTTGAGAAATCTGTATGCAGGTCAGGAAGCAACAGTTAGAACTGGACATGGAACAATAGACTGGCTCCAAATAGGAAAAGGAGTACGTCAAGGCTGTATATTGTCACCCTGCTTATTTAACTTCTATGCAGAGTACATCATGAGAAACGCTGGACTGGAAGAAACACAAGCTGGAATCAAGATTGCCGGGAGAAATATCAATAACCTCAGATATGCAGATGAACCACCCTTATGGCTGAAAGTGAAGAGGAATTAACAAACCTCTTGATGAAAGTAAAAGTGGAGAGTGAAAAAGTTGGCTTAAAGCTCAACATTCAGAAAACAAAGATCATGGCATCCGGTCCCATCACTTCATGGCAAATAGATGGGGAAACATTGGAAACAGTGTCAGACTTTATTTTTTGGGGGGCTCCAAAATCACTACAGATGGTGACTGCAGCCCTGAAATTAAAAGACGCTTACTCCTTGGAAGGAAAGTTATGACCAACCTAGATAGCATATTCAAAAGCAGAGACATTACTTTGCCAACAAAGGTCCATCTAGTCAAGGCTGTGGTTTTTCCTGTGGTCATGTATGGATGTGAGAGTTGGACTGTGAAGAAAGCTGAGCGCGGAAGTATTGATGCTTTTGAACTGTGGTGTTGGAGAAGACTCTTAAGAGTCCCTTGGACTACAAGGAGATCCAACCAGTCCATTCTGAAGGAGATCAGCCCTGGGATTTCTTTGGAGGGAATGATGCTAAAGCTGAAACTCCAGTACTTTGGCCACCTTATGCGAAGGGTTGACTCATTAGTAAAGACACTGATGATGGGAGGGATTGGGGGCCAGAGGAGAAGGGGACGACAGAGGATGAGATGACTGGATGGCATCACTGACTCAATGGACGTGAGTCCGGGTGCACTCCAGGCATTGGTGATGGATAGGAAGGCCTGGCGTGCTGCAATTCATGGGGTTGCGAAGAGTCGGACACAACTGAGCAACTGACTTTGTGTTCAGCAACCTTGCTGAATTCAATTATTAGCTCCAAGAATTATTATTATATATTCCTTGGAATTTTCTACATAGAAAATTCTATCATATGCCATATGCACATAGGAACAGTTTTCTTTCTTCTGGTCTATATGCCTTTTTATATACTTTCCTTGCCTATTGCACTGGCTAAATTTTCCATCATTATGTTAGTAAGAATGGGAGAGCAGTTATCCTTGCTTTATCCCTGATCTTAGGGAAAAGCATACAGTTTTTTACCCTTAAGTATGATGTCAGTTGCAAGTTTTCTATAGATGTTCTTTATCAAGTTACAGAAGTCTCCCTTTCTTCATGTTTTTCTGATAGTTTTTTTTTAATCATGCATGAGTATAGGATTTTTGAAAATGCTTTTTATCCACCATTTGATACAATTATGCGATTTTTCTCCTTTAGCCTGTTAGTTACAGTGGATTATACTGATTTTTGAATACTGAACCAACTTTGAATCCCTGGAAGAAACTTCACTTGGTTATGGCACATAACTCTTTATATATTTCTGAATTTTATTTGCTAATATTCCATTACGGATTTTTGCATCTATATTCATAAGAGATATTGGTCTGTTGCTTGTTTACGTACTGCCTTGTCTGGTTTTCATGTTAGAGTAACACTAACATTATACAATGATACAGAAAGAGATACTTCCTCTTCTATTTTTTGGAAGAAATTGCAGATAATTGGTGTTAATTCTGCTTTAAATGTTTACCAGAAATTTCCAGTGAAACCTCCTGGGCCTGGCAATTTCTTTTAGGGAATTTCTAAATTATGAAGCAAATTCCCTTAATAGTTATAAAGTTATTCAAATGATCTATTTCATATTGTGCAAGTCGGCATTTTGCGTTTTTCAACTGTTATTTTTCACTTCATCTAAGCTGTCAAATTTGTGAGTGCAGAGTTGTATATGTATTCCCTTATTATGCTTTCAACATCTAAAGATGTTGTGATTTCTTATTTAATTTCTTATATTGATAATTTACATCTTTGTTGGTCCTTGGGTTCTAAAGTCCCTCCTCTGTCCTTCTTTTATCTTTCAGAAACTTCTGTGTTTTTTCTTTATAACATCCAGGATTTTGACTTGTATACAGCAGGAAAAACAGGGAAAGGTATGTCTTCTTCATCATCTTGGAAGCAAAAGTCCATATTGTACTAATTTTCAAAATTTTAATAAACAGGATTTTCTTTAGAATTAACATAAACATTTTTGAAAGGAGCATGCATTCTCCCACACTAAAGTAGAAACAATATTTCCTTCAGTGGAGATTCAATTCCACGTCACCTAAATTTATATTGATGGTTCTTACCAGCTGTTTTTCAATGATAAGAAGCATTTTATTGCAAGTATGTCATCAGACTTATACTTTCATTTCAGATATGATAAAAAAATTTCACTGAAGTAAATACTTAGTATGGAGAAAATCATAGGATACCTATTCAAACACTGCCTTGGAGCTGATGGTAAAAGGATATTCTGGCGATAAAGTACCAGAGCCATTTGGTCAAAGCCACAGATGAAGGTGCAAATGTGCCCTGCAGTTCTCAGAATCAGCTGTGTTTGTGAGACTGACACTGGTTTAATGACAAATATACATTTGAGAGCAGAGACGGAGCTGCCATTAATTTTAAAGCAGTTGATGACTTCCACTGTTAAGTGCCATTATCACAAAATGATACAACACTTATCACAGCAGTTGCTGCCAACATTCTCCTTCTCTTGCATCCCAGGCTATGTGACTTCCAGGTGATGAGGATCAGATTGCTTTCAGTGAGAAGTGGTTGATATATTATGACAGAAAACATATCCCATTATTCCTCTACTGATAAAGGTGCCACAAATTCAATATAACTGAGTCTGATGGAGAATTCCAGTTTCAATGCAAAGATTGTTCAGTTCTTTGTATATATAATCCATTAACCTCCACTCCCATTCCAGTAGCTGACAGATTAAATAGATCACCTCACATTCCCCGTCAATCTTGGTACACCATCAGTAGGATGGCCAGATTTAACAAATGAAAGTTCAGAACACCCAGTTAAATTTGAATTTCAAAGGAACAGCACATCATGTTTTAGTGTAAGTCAATCCCAAATATAGCATGAGACAAACGTATATCCAAAAGTGTCTATTGTTCATATGAAACCTGATTTAACCAGGCATCTTAGATTTTATCCAGCAGCCCTATATCAGAATCCTTAACACTGCACCTTCAGGAACCGCCTGTCAATCTGCTGGAATCTGACTGTTACAAATATACCATGTAGGGTGTCAGAAGTATAGAAAAGAGAGGACAGTGGGAGTTTTAGAGAAGGGAATGACATAATGAATTTATGTCTAAAAAATGAGACACTGGCAGCATATTTCTGTAAGAGTAAAGTAAAGCAATCTCTATATTTCCTACCTGATGCAGCAAAACCTCTGAATATATTCCAGTTACATGCTAATCACTTAAACATTATTACTAAAGACCAAGGTTGTGTGTGTGTGATTGTGTTGCTTCGCTAATATGTGTTGTAGTGTGTGCTAAGTTGCTTCAGTCGTGTCTGACTCTTTGCTATCCTATGGACTGTAGCCCACCCGGCTCTTCTGTCCATGAAATTCTCTAGGCAAGAATACTAGAGAGGGTTGCTATGCCCTTCTCCAGGGAATCTTTGCTAATATAGTGGTTCTCAAAGCATAATCCCTAGACCAACAGCAGCATCACCTGTGAACATCTTAGAAATGCAAATTATCAGGTCCCTCCCCCCACACCCCAAGACCTTCTAAATCAGAAATTCTGGAGTGAGTGCCCAGGAATCTAGACCTAAAAACTCTCTAGGAAATCCTGGTGTACACTCAGGTCTGAGAACTGTTATCCCATCAGCACAGCAAAGAACAGTAGTTGCCCTGCTAGAGGAAATTCTTGAAAGAGAAAACTTCTTTCATTCTTCTGCCTACTTAGTGTTCTGTAAGTTAAATCAGAAAAGTCAGTGAACCTGACTTTTAATTAAAATCTGGCTTTTAATTTCAGTTAGATATCAACTCAGTACAAATCTAGAATCTTCCCACAGAAAGGTGTAAACCGTGAGTGAAGGAATGCCATGTCTTCTCCTTTTTTTAATCCTTAGTGGGGAGGAAGGTGACCAATGCTCTCTCTGCTGCCTGATCAGTGGTCAAACCTGGTTATCATGACCTCCCCAGGCATAAGTCATGTACCAAGTGTCCAGTTTCTAGATTCACTGTCCTCTTGAGCTCAATCAACAATAATTTTAACTGTTATCTTATCTAACTCAACACATCAAGTCATACAGACATTGTCACTATCTTAAATTCACCTTTGTACCAGCTTTCTTAAAAAAAAAAAAAAAAGACAAAAACAAAACAAACAATAACCACAAAATGAAGACACAACTCCAAACGGATTTCACTTTTATAGACTTAACACTAATAAATTGGCATCTTCCACATGTATTGTCATTTTAATTCACATCAGAAGAGGAAAGATTTTCTCCCCCAACTTATGAATAAGATCAGATTAAGATTGCCTATGTAATTTACTTGAGATCACATAGTAATACAGGGTAATTCCCATTCTTTTGTTTTAAATTCGTGAAGAGTGAGCCCAGGAAACCACAGGCCCTGACCCTTGACTCTAATAAAAGCACAACCTCAGACCTGTACTCTCTTTCTACCTGTGGCCACAGCCAGGTATGTCATTTAATTTTCCAGGACTTGTAGGTAATAAACTCTTTCCCAAAGCTTCCTGGTGGTTATTGCTGAAGTGCATCGTGCAGTCTAACAGGAGCCACTAGGGCTGGTCCAGCCTCAGTATTGGTTATCGATCGGCTGAGACAGGTTTGAAACAGATACACTATAGAAAACCATGGATGGACTTTGAGGAGGGAGCTGAATGATCATACTTGAGTATTTGATTATTTTGGTGGGAAAATGGAAATTAAATAAGGAAAAATTGATAAGGAAGCTATCTTAGCAGTTCAACTGGGAAAAGTCTAAGTAAATTCACTGGTTTCAGGGATAGAGAGAAGAGAGAAAGGATATGAGAGATAAATAATAGAATGGATAGGACTTGCACTTGTTAAATACAAAATTTCAGAAGGCAGGAAAAATTTATATTGTTTTGTATACCAGTATTGTCACTTAGCAATATAATTATGAATATAAAGCAATGATTTTAAATATTACTATATAAAATAATTTAATAATTGAATTATATATCATTATAAAGATGAACTAAGATTTGTAGAACCAAATCTCTTTCTCTCAACTTTTAAATGTCTCATAAATAATATTACAACTAATATCCTTGAATATATATTTGCAAACTTCTCTGATTATTTCATTACTTTCTTAGAGTTAATTCAGACTGAATAAAATATGAGTAGATTTTACAGATTTTCATTTTCTAAAAATTTTTCCATATTGCCATTTTTGCCCCCTTGAGAGTTTTATTTCTTTTATTAATTTAAACATCTACCAACCAGGTTTGACAGAGGCTATGTATTTACTCTCTCCCAGAGTACTGACATTCTTAAAGATTATATATCTCTTACAGGTAAGAAATGACAAAAACTATTGTTTTATTTACACTTCTTTAATTATCATTATATTGAATAGTTTTGTATGATGTTAACAATCTTTTGTGCATCTTCCTTCTTGCAAGACTGATTATGATGCTTTATGCCCATTTTGCTATTAGGTCTTTTCTCTCATTGATTCTTAAAAAAGTTATTACATACAAGTGTTATGATTCTTTGTCAGTAACCCTTACACATATTTCCCAACATTTTACTTTTTTATTTTTATGCTGTGTTGTATACTATGTTTATACCCACCAAATTCATATGCTGAAATGCTCAATTTCCAGATGGTATTTGGAGACTGAGCCCTTGGGAGGTAATTAGAGGAGCACTTACGAATGTAATTAGCACACTTCTTAAAAGAGCCCACAAGACTCCCTCACCCCTTCCAAGATGTGAGGTCATAGCAAGAAGATGGCCATCTATGGACCAGACATGGATTTTCCAGCCTCCAAAATTGTGACAAATAATTGTATGTAATTTAAGCCTCCCAGTTTATGATAGTTTTGTTACAAAGCAACCTGAATAGAGTAAGACATGCTTTCTTTCTGATTCATGAAAGTATTCATTTTTATCATTTAACCTATCAGCTTTGCCTTGCATGCCAGGTTAAAAAATGTTTACTTCAAAATTTTGTGAACATTTAATATATTTTCTTTTAGTACTTGACTGTTTATGTAAATAGTTTATTCACATTAATTTGGAAAAATATGAAATAGGGATCTATATTCATTCCTTATGCCATATGCTTTGTTATTGAATTAACATGATATTTGAAACCACAACAGGTTTGAATAATGACTAAAATTACCAGGTAGACGAGAGAGACTCTATTTACTGAGAAAGTTTCTTTTACTTCTCAGTTGTAAGATGGAAAGGTTGTGGATGAAAGCCTGATTTGAGTTGATTCACAACAGAACTGCAGGGAGGCTTGGAGATAAAAAATGTGAGCAATTCTTTTGAAGAGTTCTGCTCTAAGCTGCAGCAAAGAAATGTGGTAGCAGCTGGGAGAAGTGCAGTCAGAACTTATGAGTTCTCTGAAATAATTCTTCACACAGTTTTGCTTTGTTTGTTTTTCTGAAGGTTGAATGAACAATTCTAAATGAGAGGTGTGAATACACTCTGAAAGATAATGGCTCTCGTCATGCATGAAATCTCTCTTCCTCTCCAAGACCTCATGGAAAGGATTATAAAAATACGTAAAACAAATAGAAGTACAGGACAGTAAAATATAGAACTATGTAATTTTCAGGACAAGCATTTTGACAATTTTTTAGAAGATAGGATGCACACGCACGATGACTTAATCAGGGCAGAAGAGATAGCAAGCAGTCCAAACAAGCACACATCTGCACAGCGTAGAAGTGAGCAAGGAGCAGCCATGAGAGGCTCCAAGCAGGAGCTTGTTCAGAACAGAAAACTGGGTGGATAAGAGAAGGAGTGTCTACATGGGTGCCTGGGGCCCTCAACAACATTTAGTAATCATTATACAAGACTTAAGTTGAAGAAAGTAGAGAAAACCACTAGACCATTCAGGAATGACCTAAATCAAATCCCTTACAATTACACATAGAAGTGACAAACATTTTCAAGGGATTAGATCTGATAGAGTGCCTGAAGAACTGTGAACAGAGGTTCATGACATTGTATAGGAAGTGGTGATCAAAACTATCCCTGGAGGGAAAAAAAATGCAAAAAAGCAGAAAAGAGAAATTAAATGCAAAGGAGAAAAGGAGAGATATATCCATCTGAACGCAGAGTTTTGAAGAACAGCAAGAAGAAATTAAAAAAAAAAAAAAGCCTTCCTCAGTGATAAATGAAAAAATAGAGGAAAACAGGGGAAAGACTAGCGATCTCTTCAAGAAAATTAGAGATATCAAGGGAACATTTCATGCAAAGATGGGCACAAACAAGAATACAAACAGTATGGACCTAGCAGAAGCAGAAGACATTAAGAAGAGGTATTATGCTGTTAACAGATTGACGGTTGGTAAGATCCTCAGGTCCAGAGCTCAGTTCTACAGAACTTGGAGTTCTATGCTGTTCTTATTCCAGAAAGATGATGGAAATATTATTTTTTTGCACTAGCATATTGTACAGTTTCTACATATTTTCAAACAAGAAAGTAAGGCTTTATTTTGTACAATATAGAGAATCAGAAACAGGAATACGAAAATTATATAGCTCTGTCATGACCTAGTGGGGTGGGATTGGGGGGTAGGAGGGTGTCGTAAGAGGGAGGGGATATATATATATATATATATATATATATATATATATATATATCGCTGATTCCCATTGTTAAATGGCAGAAATCAATACAACACTGTAAAGCAATTTTCCTCCAAATAAATAAATAAAAACTACATAAACTATGGTGCAGATGGTGACTGCAGCCATGAAATTAAAAGATGCTTGCTCCTTGGAAGAAAAGCTATGACAAACCTAGACAGCATATTAAAAAGCAGAGACATGACTTTGCCGACAAAGGTCCATCTAGTCAAAGCTATGGTTTTTCCAGTAGTCATGTATGGATGTGAGAGTTGGACCATGAAGAAAGCTGAGCGCCAAAGAATTGATGCTTTTGAACTGTGGTGTTGGAGAAGACTCTTGAGAGTCCTTTGGGCTGCAAGGAGATCCAACCAGTCCATCTAAAAGGAAATCAATCCTGAATATTCATTGGAAGGACTGATGCTGACGCTTAAACTCCAATACGTTGGACACCTAATGCAAAGGACTGACTCATTGGAAAAGACCCCGATGCTGGGAAAGATTGAAGGCGGGAGAAAAGGGGGACGACAAAGGATGAGATTTTTGGATGGCATCACTGACTCAATGCACATGAGTTTGAGTAAACTCTAGGAGTTGGTGATGGACAGGGAGGCCTGGCGTGCTGCAGTCCATGTGGGTAGCAAACAGTCGGACGCAACTGAGCGACTGAACTGAAACTGAAACATAAACCATGCCTTTTATGATATATTATCCACTTGAAATATATAACATCTTTCTGTGCTTTCTTTCCTTGAAACATATTATTGAAAAATATCATTTTTCTAGCCAATGAAACGCTATAGACAGTTTATTCCTCAAGGCAGGATTTTATGAGTTACGGTGTAATATTGACTGGCTCTGTTTACTGACTCTCTCCTAGAGTGGAATAATATCTGTGAATTCTTTTTTTTTTATACAAATGCAGAGGAGAAATTTTGTCTAAATGATCAAATAAGAAAAAGATAACATGGAAATTTTTCTTTCATACTAAAACAACTTCCTTTCTCTCTCAGTATTTCTCTCTACAAATGCTTACGGTAATTTAGAAGATGCTAAAGTAGTGTTGGCAAAACTCTATTTCTTTTGCCCTGATTCTATTTTTCTTTTTTTTGTTTTTCCTTTGAACATTCAAAATTTCAGGTTGTTAAACTTCTGTATCAAAGGATGGTAAGTTTGGACATATCAACCTGCTTTACATTCTAAAATGGCTTTTAGAAACCTATTTTTCTTTATATTTAAAGCAAAATTCACATGCTGAAAGAGGAAAGAATCAAAGTCAGAGATGAGAAGGAGGGAGGGAGAAAATGAAATGAAGATAAATCCTTTGTATTACATCATAGCACAAATTGTTTTATTGCTTTGAAAATAGTGACATCTAGTGGAGAAAAGGTATTAATACCACAGTGTCTTGCTGTCAGAATTCATTGCCATTGTAAAATGCAAAGTTCAGTTGCTCAATCCTTTCTGACTGTGCAATCTCATGAATGGCAGCATGCCAGGCTTCCCTGTCCATCACCAACTTCTGGAGCCTACTCAAACTCACATCCATCACGTCAGTGATACCATCCAACCATCTCATCCTCTGTCGTCCCTGCCTTCAATCTTTCCCAGCATCAGAATCTTTTCCAATGAGTCAGTTCTTTGCATCAGGTGGCCAAACTATTGGAGTTTAAGCTTCAGCATCAGTCCTTCCAATGAATATCCAGGACTGTTTTCCTTTAGGATGGACTGGTTTAATCTCCTTGCAGTCCAAGGGACTTTCAAGAGTCTTCTCCAACACCACAGTTCAAAAGCATCAATTTTTTGGCACTCAGCTTTCTTTTAGTCCAACTCTCATATCCGTACATGACTACTGGAAAAACCATAGCTTTGACTACACGGACCTTTGTTGGCAAAGTAATGAATCTGCTTTTTAATATCCTGTATACGTTGGTAATAGCTTTTCTTCCAAGGAGCATGTATCTTTAAATTTCATGGCTGCAGTTACCACCTGCAGTGATTTTGGAGCCCCAAAAAATAAAGTCTCTCACTGTTTCCATTGTTTCCCCATCTATTTGCCATGAAGTGATAGGACCAGATGCCATGATCTTAGTTTTCTGAATGTTGAATTTTAAGACAACTTTTTCACTCTCGTCTTTCACTTTCATTAAGAGGCTCTTTAGTTCTTCTTTGCTTTGTACCATAAGGTTGGTGTCATCTGTGTATCTGAGGTTATTGATATTTCTCCTAGAAATCTTGATTCCAGCTTGTGCTTCATCCAGCCTGGCATTTCACATGATGTACTCTGCATATAAGTTAAATAAGCAGGGTGACAATATACAGCCTTGGTGTGCTCCTTTCCCAATTTGGAACCAGTCTGTTGTTCCACATCCAGTTCTAACTTTTGCTTCTTGACTTGCATACAGATTTCTTAGGAGGCAGGTCAGGTGGTCTGGTATTCCCATCTCTTTCAGAATTTTCCACAGTTTTTTGTGATCTACACAGCCAAAACTTTGGTGTAATCAATAAAGCAGAAGTAGTATAGGGTATTATATTGCCCAATAAATGAGTTGAATATCTGTTTAACTCAATGTACTTTTTTTAAATTGACATTTTATCTACTTAGGAAGAAATTAGACAAATGAAAAATTATGCCTGTGATATTTGAGTGTGTGTATTTGTATTAAAAAAAAAACTGGTCAGATAAAGAGGAAGAAATCTAGCTTAATGCTTTTGGTTGTAATTTTAATAAGTCAGTTATTTATCTTCTGATTCCAATTCTAGTTCTCTCTCTAGTCAATCTTGTTTAAGGAATAGCAGCAACAGTAAACAACAAATCAAAATATTATACCTCCTGAATTGCCTCATTGAAACTGAACAATTACACAAGTAAGAAACTTCTAGTTAAAAAATCTAGGTTTATGTTGTACTGGTTGTTTCTTATGCTGACAAAAGGAGGGCAACCATATTTTTACCCCATGGATACTAGCAATATGACCTTAGTTATTAAACCTCTCTGTACTTCAATATAGGACTTCCCTGGTGGCTCAGATGGTAAAGCCTCTGCCTACAATGCGGGAGACCTGGGTTCAATCCCTGGGTCGGGAAGATCTCCTGGAGAAGGAAACGGCAACCCATTCCAGCCTCCTCTATTAACTAAGAATAATTATTTCTTAGAGTACTGTTTGCTGCACAAGGTATTCCGTAAAAGATAGTGATGATTGTTGTTGCCATTATAATTCCCACTTTATCTGGACTCCATCTAAATTTGGATTTTTTTTTTTTTTAAATACCAGGAGCCAGCATTATGTCACTTGTTTTTTGTCCTGGAATTTCAGTAGGTAGGGATGGTGGAATAAAGAGATGGTTTGTTCTACTGGATTCACTGGCTCTCTTATTAAGTTGGCTTTAGCTGGCTTAGCTAATTAATTTAAATATTTTGAGATTTGTTTTACTTACTATAAATGGGAGAATTATTACTGTTTTGTAACTGCAAAGTGCCAAACATAGATTAGTAGTCTACATAGTAGGTTTGATGAAGAATTATAATGCAGGCCAAACAGTCTCTGTTCATTTAGAGGTTTATATCTATTGGTATATATATCAAACCTACTATGTAGACTATAATTATAAATTAGGTGTTGTAGACAAATGGACCAAATGGAAAACAAATATATGATGAATAATTTGTGGGTGGAAAATACAGTAAAGTGAATATATGCAGAAAGTGTTGAAAGTGGTCTGTTTTCAGAATATATAAAAGGTGCATTTTTGCTAACCAGCCCCAGACTCTAGCTTTGTCTAAACTTCCTCAAGGCTGAACCAATAACATTTTTTCCTATTTGGCAATGATTGAGACTCTCAAATTAATACATTCACTTTCTATTTGGAATTTTATTGGCAAATGAACAGATATCTCAAAGTAGATCAGTGAATTTGATTACTATAAAATCTTCATAATTTTCTGTGTTTATATAATTGGACATCTTTTTTGCTGGGAATACCAGACCACCTGAACTGCCTCCTGAGAAATCGGTATGCAGGTCAAGAAGCAACAGTTAGAACAGGACATGGAACAACAGACTGGTTCCAAATCGGGAAAGGAGTACATCAAGGCTGTATATTGTCACCGTGCTTCTTTAACTTATATGCAGAATACATCATGTGAAATGCCAGGCTGGATGAACCACAAGTTGGAATCGAGATTGCCAGGAGAAAATCAATAACCTCGGATACACAGATGACACCACCCTTATGGCAGAAATTGAAGAGGAACTAAAGAGCCTCTTCATGAAAGTGAAAGAGGAGAGTGAAAAGCTGGCTTAAAACTCAACATTCAAAAAATGAAGATTATGGCATCCGGTCCCATCACTTCATGACAAATAGATGGGGAGACAATGAAAACAGCGAGAGACTACTTATTTATTTTGCTCCAAAATCACTGCAGATGGTGAGTGCAGCCATGAAATTAAAAGACACTTGCTCCAGGAAGAAAAGCTATGACCAACCTATACAGGATATTAAAAAGCAGAGACATTACTTTGCCACCAAAGGTCCATCTAGTCAAAGCTATAGTTTTTCCTGTAGTCATGTATGGATGTGAGAGTTGAACCATAAAGAAAGCTGAGTACCAAAGAATTGATGCTTTTGAACTGTGGTGTTGGAGAAGACTCTTGAAAGTCCCTTGGACTGCAAGGAGATCAATCCAGTCCATCCTAAAGGAAGTTTTGAATATTCATTGGAAGGACTGATGCTGAAGCTGAAGCTCCAACACTTTGGTTACCTTATGCATAAAGCTGACTCATTGGAAAAGACCCTGATGCTGGGAAAGATTTAAGGCAGGAGGAGAAGGGGACGACAGAAGATGAGATGGTGGATGGCATCACCAACTCGATGGACATGAGTTTGAGCAAGCTCCAGAAGTTGGTAAAGGACAGGGAAGTCTGGTGTGCTGAAGTCCATAGGTTGCAAAGAGTCAGACACGAGTGAGCGACTGAACTGAACAGCTAATACCCTACAGCATTATAGGAATAATATAAAAGGGGTATGGGACATATTGAAAGTGAAGTTGCTCAGCTGTGTCCAACTCTTTGCAACCCAATGGACTGTAGCCCACCAGACTCCACATATTCAGTTTATTTCAGTCGCTCAGTCATGTCTGACTCTTTGCAACCCCATGAATCGCAGCACGCCAGGCCTCCCTGTCCATCACCAACTCCCGGAGTTCACTCAGATTCACGTCCATCGAGTCAGTGATGCCATCCAGCCATCTCATCCTCTGTTGTCCCCTTCTCTTCCTGCCCCCAATCCCTTCCAGCATCAGAGTCTTTTCCAATGAGTCAACTCTTTGCATGAGGTGGCCAAAGTACTGGAGTTTCAGCTTTAGCATCATTCCTTCCAAAGAAATCCCAGGGCTGATCTCCCTCAGAATGGACTGGTTGGATCTCCTTGCAGTCCAAGGGACTCTCAAGAGTCTTCTACAACACCACAGTTCAAAAGCATCAATTCTTCAGCGCTCAGCTTTCTTCACAGTCCAACTCTCACATCCATACATGACCACATAGCCTTGACTAGATGGATCTTTGTAGGCAAAGTAATGTCTCTGCTTTTCAATATGCTATCTAGATTGGTCATAACTTCTTCCAAGGAGTAAGCGTCTTTTAATTTCATGGCTGCAGTCAGCATCTGCAGTGATTTTGGAGCCCAAAAAGATAAAGCATGACACTGTTTCCACTGTTTCCCCATCTATTTCCCATGAAGTGATGGGACCAGAGGCCATGATCTTCATTTTCTGAATGTTGAGCTTTAAGCCAACTTTTTCACTCTCCACTTTCACTTTCATCAAGAGGCTTTTTAGTTCCTCTTCACTTTCTGTCACCTACAGCCAGACATCCTGGAATGTGAAGTCAAGTGGACCTTAGAAAGCATCACTACGAACAAAGCTAGTGGAGGTGATGAAATTCCAGTGGAACTATTTCAAATCCTGAAAGATGATGCTGTTAAAGTGCTGCACTCAATATGCCAGCAAATTTGAAAGACTCAGCAGTGGCCACAGGACTAGATAAGGTCAGTTTTCATTCCAATCCCAAAGAAAGGCAATGCCAAAGAATGCTCAAACTACCACACAATTGCACTCATCTCACATGCTAGTAAAGTAATGCTCAAAATTCTCCAAGCCAGGCTTCAGCAATGCATGAACCATGAACTTCCAGATGTTCAAGCTGGTTTTAGAAAAGGCAGAGGAACCAGAGATCAAATTGCCAACATCTGCTGGATCATCGAAAAAGCAAGAGAGTTCCAGAAAACATCTATTTCTGCTTTATTGAATATACCAAAGCCTTTGACTGTGTGGATCACCATAAACTGTGGAAAAAATCTGAAAGAGATGGGAATACCAGACCACCTGACCTGCCTCTTGAGAAACCTATATGCAGGTCAGGAAGCAACAGTTAGAACTGGACATGGAAAAATAGACTGGTCCCAAATAGGAAAAGGAGTACATCAAGGCTGTATATTATCACCCTGCTTATTTAACATATATGCATAGTACATCATGAGAAATGCTAGGCTGGAAGAAGCACAAGCTGGAATCAAGATTGTCAGGAGAAATATAAATAACTCCACATATTACCAAATACCAATAAATTCACAATGTTATTGAAGTCAAGGTCTTATACACTTAATACTTGTCTTATCCTGATCATTTCCTTTCTTACTCCTATTTTGGGAAGGATACTACTCACGGAAAAAAGATAGCATGTTCTACTTCAATAACATGAAAACTGCTTACAAAGATACCTTGCAAGTTTGGACACAGCATGGAAACTAAAAGAAATAACACAGCTAGGAAGAACAGGGAAACTTCTCACTCTTAAGCTTGAAAGAGTAGGAGGAGGGAGCAATACTGAAGCTTGAAGAGAAAGAGAGAAAGAAGAATGGAGACAGAAAGAGAGAGTACTGCCATGAATCCGGTAGGATACTGCCAAGTGACCCAGTCAGACAGAAGAGATAACCTCATAAGGAAGAAACTGGAAGGTCAAGCCCACTCTCAATCTCTGCCTTTCCTTTTTCTCTGCCACTGCTCTTCACTGGCTGGTTACAACCAGGGACCAGGGAACATAACTGAGCAAGGGAATCTGCTGATCTAACTCAGCTTTCAGGGCAGTGTGGGGAGGAGTGGAGAGGGATCTAGAAGGACAAATTAGACAGATCCACCTCTCTTCCCACAGCACAGGGATGTGCTGGAACTGCCTCTGGCTGGGCTTGAATTGTGTACATCTCTTCCCAACTTCACTTTCAGTGACCTCACATTGCTGGCTTGAAATTGGCCATGGTGGGAATATTTACACCATGGGAATCTGCAGATATCACAAATTAAACATATTTATTTTTTCCCTTAAACATTTATAAGCATGCCACGGGTTCTGCTCATTGTAGCACTTCAGATGTATATTTGTTACAAATATTCCAATACAATATTGATTTTAAAATGCATGAAAGAGATTTTATAAAAAAGGAAATGTGATGTTTTGTAAATATATTTTTTCTAAGTCTGTAAGTTGAAAAGCTATGAAAGCAAGACTGATACTGGCATTTATAGTCAATGATCGTAACCAAAACAAATATCTAACAACACAACTCTAAACAATTAAATTATAAACCATACAGATAATGGAATACTATGCAGACATAAATAAAGTATAAAGAAACTCTATATAGTATGCAGTAGTATGCAGAGATGTTCAAGATGTATTGAAGTTAACTGAAAGTGGCAAGAGGCAGAATTTTATCTGTCATATCATATGTTATCACTCCATACGACTATAAGCATAAATTTATTATATTTATAAAAAGAAACATTGGAAGGATAAACTGAAGACTAATAAAAATCAATACCTATGGAGGAGAGGAACAAATGAATGAAGAAGATGGTGGTAAAAGTGAGACTTTCTGGATAAACTTAGTGTATGTTTTTGGTCATAAAATATTTTTTTTAAAGTCACTTAAAAAAAAATTGAAACCCAACAGAAACAAGGGAATCTAACTGAATATTAAGTTGATGACATAACACCACAGACAAAAGGATTTTCTAAGTGGCTTCAGAACACAGCCTTAGGAAACATATTTTAAAGGAAAACAGAATTGCAAAGAAATCTTAAACTTCATCAAATGTTCTAACTTTTCACTATAACATTTTATTACTTTGAAAATAGTTTGACTATAATGAAATGTAATACAATATAAGGAAGTTTGTTAATGCTGTTAGGAGCCAATATATTCAGCATAAGAAAAAAAAGATAAAAGCACAAAATAAAATGATGTTATGGACTGTTGAGTTGGATATATTAAAAAGAGTTTACTTTCCCCTTCAAATTATGTTATTGAAAAGGCAACCTAAATAACTTCCCTTAAAAAAAAATAAAACTAAAAACAGGACACCTTTGAAGAACATCTGATTCCAAGCCTGGAGCAGGAAGCATCAAGATGACCCAGTCTATTTTGTTGTGCCAGAAAATAAAGTTTGCTAGGAAAGGCAAAAATGTGTGCAGTTTTTTGACTCCTCACTCAGCCACATAAAAATGGACCTTGGGCCTGGAACACCTCCTTACTACCAAGTTATAAGGAGCCCTCCCAGCCTGTGTGGGAACATCTTTCTCTGTTTTAGACTCAATACGTGCTCCTTCGTCCTGTTTGAGCATGTGCGTCCTGTGGTCCCTTGCCAACCACCTACTGCATCCTTTCACTGGTGTTGTGGAGTGAAGGGGAAGGAACAGGGTCCTTCACCCAGCACCCAGGTGCGGTCCCTGCAGACCATCACCTTGCGTCAGATGTGGGAGGTGACCTGCTGGCCACGGGAAACCAATGTCCACTCTTGAAACTCACCTTGCTCTGCCTCTTCTCTGAGTGAGTAAAGCATTGTTTCACTAAAAGCATGTGAGTTATGGTTTTCAGTGGTGACCCTTAAGCATAGAGTGGGGTTGACTTCTGGGACTGCTGCTTCTGGTGGAATGGAAGTCCTTCCCAGGACGGGATAACAATTGCCATTCACTTGACAAAGTTGTGAACACAGAGGAACCAGTGTGAAGGATTCTTCTGTTCCAAAGATAGGATAGCTTGAGCATCAACAAAATAATAAATGTACTTCACAGATATTCACTAAACATATTTTTTAAAAAACATTAATTTGTGCAGATACTGATTTTTTAATAGAGAAATGCAAGCAAAATAATCACAATTAAGGAATTTGGAAACTGCTAGGACACAAACACCTTCATGTGAAAATTATAAATTAAAAGGAAATAATTCTTTATTCTATCTTTTGCTGTATTCCATTGAGTCACTAGGTCATGTCCGACTCTTTGCGATCCCATGAACCATAGCACATCAGGCCTCCCTGTCCATCACCAACACTTTGGGTCCACCCAAACCCATGTCCATTGAGTTGGTGATGCAATACAACCATCTCATCCTCTGTCGTCCCCATCTCCTCCTGCCCTCAATCTTTCCCAGCATCAGCATCTTTTTCAATCAGTGGCCAAAGGATTGGAGTTTCATCTTCAACATCCATCCCTCCAATGAACACCCAGGACTGATCTCCTTTAAGATGAACTGGCTGGATCTCCTTGCAGTCGAAGGGACTCTCAAGAGTCTTCTCCAACACCACAGTTCAAAAGCATCAATTCCTCAGCACTCAGCTTTCTTTAGAGTCCAACTTTCTCATCCATACATGACAACTGGAAAAACCATAGCCTTGACTAGACCGACATTTGTTGACAAAGTAATGTCTCTGCTTTTTAATATGCTATCTCGATTGGTCATAACGTTCTTTCCAAGGAGGAACTGTCTTTTAATTTCATGGCTGCAATCATCATCTGGAGCAATCTTTGAGCCCAGAAAAATAAATTCAGCCACTGTTTCCACTGTTTCCCCATCTATTTGCCATGAAGTGATGGGACCAGATGCCATGATCTTAGTTTTCTGAATGTTGAGCTTTAGGCCAACTTTTTCACTCTCCTCTGTCACATTCATCAAGAGGCTTTTGAGTTCTTTATTTTCTGCCATAAGGGTGGTGTCATCTGCATATCGGAGGTGATTGATATTTCTCCCGGCAATCTTGATTCCAGCTTATGCTTCTTTCAGCCCAGCGTTTCTCATGATGTACTCTGCATATAAGTTAAATAAGCAGGGTGACAATATACAGCCTTGACGTACTCCTTTTCCTATTTGGAACCAGTCTGTTGTCCCATTCCAGTTGAAACTGTTGCTTCCTGACCTGCATACAGGTTTCTCAAGAGGCAGGTCAGGTGGTCTGGTATTCCCATCTCTTTCAGAATTTTCCACAGTTTATTGTGATCCACACAAAGGCTTTGGCATAGTCAATAAAGCAGAAATAGATGTTCTTCTGGAACTCTCTTGCTTTTTCCATGATCCAGCAGATGCTGGCAATTTGATCTTTGGTTCTTCTGCCTTTTCTAAAACCAACTTGAACATCTGGAAGTTCATGGTTCACGTATTGCTGAAGCCTGGCTTGGAGAATTTTAAGCATCACTTTACTAGCATGTGAGAATAGTGCAATTGTGCAGTAGTTTGAGTATTCTTTGGCATTGCCTTTCTTTGAGATTGGAATGAAAACTGACCTTTTCCAGTCCTGTGGCCATTGCTGAGTTTTCCAAATTTGCTGGCGTATTTAGTGCCGCACTTTCACGGCATCATCTTTCAGGATTTGAAATAGCTCCACTGGAATTCCATCACCTCCACTAGCTTTGTCCATAGTGATGCTTCCTAAGGCCCACTTAACTTCACATTCCAGGATGTCTGGCTCTAGGTCAGTGATCACACCATCGTGATTATCTGGGTCGTGAAGATCTTTTTTGTACAGTTCTTCTGTACAGTTCTTTTGTACAGTTCTTCACCTCTTCTTAATATCTTCTGCTTCTGTTAGGTCCCTACCATTTCTGTCCTTTATTGAGCTCATCTTTGCATGAAATGTTCCCTTGGCATCTCTAGTTTTCTTGAAGAGATCTCTAGTCTTTTCCATTCTATTGTTTACCTCTATTTCTTTGCATTGATCACTGAGGAAGGCTTTCTTATCTCTTCTTGCTCTTCTTTGGAACTCTGCATTCAAATAGGTATATCTTTCCTTTTCTCCTTTGCTTTTTACTTCCCTTCTTTTCACAGCTATTTGTAAGGCCTCCTCAGACAGCTGTTTTGCCTTTTTGCATTTCTTTTTCTTGGGGATGGTCTTGATTCCTTTTGCTTTATAAACTGGTAATAAAGGAAAAAATCTTCTATTTAGAAAAATTCCTATTACAGTAAATATGGAAGAGAATTTTAAAATCACATCATTGCAAATTTTTATTAAATAATTGATTCGGGTAGCAATCACTATTTAAAAACTAATGAAGACTTTTACATTGACTAGTTCCATTGATCAATGTCAGTGTCACTGAAAAATGTGACAACCTCCTGAAGTGATTTCATCTGAAGCACACAGCACCAACAGTAAAGTGCTCTTGCCCAAAGAGCTGAAGCTGAAACTAACAAGGCCTTCTGGAAGAACCTTGCTTTATAAGAAATACAGGGAATCAACATACATATTAAACAATGTGGAGGTAAACAAACATATTCAGGATGTGCAGCATTTAAAGACAACTAACCTGGCTTGTATAATAAGTTATTTAACATAAAATTGAGAAGGAAAATGGCTATAAGATTTTAAGATATAAAAATGGCAAAGAAACACATGAAGAGGTTTTCAACACCATTATTAATTAGAGAATCATAAATTAATATCACAGTGAGAGGAACTTGGTCAGGATGTTGGAGAGGAAGAGCTTACTTTTCCTCAAGGCACACTAAAATTTCAATTCCATACAAAGCGATTATTAATGAGAAAGGCCAGAATCTAGCAGAAATAGCAGAAATAATCTCTACAACTATAGATATATAAAGAAGAAACCACAACAAGACAGGTAGGAGTGGAGCTGAAGTATAGTCAAGACTCATACTCCCCAATGGGCAATCCCCTAGTAAGAAGTGAAGTGAAAGTCACCCAGTCACAAATGACCCTTTGCGACCCCATGGTCGCAACCTGCCAGGCTCCTCTGTCCATGGGGATTCTTCAGGCAAGAATACTAAAGTGGGTTGCCAAGCCGTTCTCGGGGGGAACTTCCTGACCCAGAGATGGAACCTGGGTCTCCCACATTGCAGGTGGATTCTTTACCACTGAGCCACCAGGGAAACCTCAAATATCTTCTTATCCCAAATAAGAGGATAATTACAATTGCAAAGGTTCTTTGCAAAAAGCAATTGGTTGAATCTTATAGCAGGCTCCCCAGCCCAGGGGTCCTGCACCAGAAAGATGAGCCCCCAGGACAGCTGGATTCAAAGGCCAGTGGGACTTACTCTCAGGAGACACAGAAAGCTATGGAAATAGCCACTCCATTCTTTTTTTTTTAAGACTCCATTCTTAAAGGGTCCATATGAAATCTCAAATGCTCTAGACCATGAGGCAAGAACAATACTTTAAAGGGGCCTTGCTGATCTTGGAGAGTCTCCCAGAGAGGGTGGAGGCAACCAGACCTCACCCTGAGGACCCAGATACTGCTGGAAGCCATTTTTTGGCAGCTTATTCTACCATATGGACACTGGTGCTGGGAAGTCACATTTTAGAATCCTCTCTCTAGCTTATTAACACCATGACCCAGCCCAACTCACCAGCCTATTGGCACCATTACCAAGATACCTCAGGCCAAGCAACTAGCCAGGCAGAAACACAGCCCCAGCCACCAGCAGGCAGGCTGCCTTCAAGGCCTCCTGAGCCCACAGCAACCTCAGTACATGGACCTGCCCACCACAGAGCCCAGGACCTGGCCCAACACAGAACTGCACAGGCATTGGCCCCAGGACTCCCAGGGCCCGATAGCCAGAGACCCTGGCACTCATCAGTGAGCTCACCAGTGAGCCAGTACTATCCCAAGGAATCCCCTGGGCCCAGTTCCAACCATTGGCATGCCAAAATGATATCTGAAACATCTTGGGCTCCTCAACCAGCTGCTCTGACAAAAGCTGTAGCAATTTTTTTGATCTGTCTCCTAAGGCAAAGGAACCAAAAGAAAAATTAAATTTATGGGACATAATTAAAGTTAAAAGTTTCTGCACAGCAAAGGAAACCATCAAAAAAAGAAAGACAATTTGCTGAATGGCAAAAAATATATGCAACTGATATGATCAACAGGGGTTAATATCCAAAATATATAAACTCATACAACTCAGTATCAAAAAAACAAACAATTTGATTTTAAAAAATGGGCAGAAGACCTGAACAGATATTTTTCCAAAAAGACATATGGATGGCCAATGGGCACATGAAAAGATGTTCCACGTTGCTAGTCAACATAGAAATACAGATAAAAATCACAATGAAATATCATCTAATATCTGTCAGAATGGATGTTACCATAAAGACCACAAATAACAAATATTGGTGAGGATGTGTAGAAAAGGGAATCCTTGGACACTGTTGGTGTGCAGGTAAATTGGTACAGCAACTATGGAAAACAGTAGTGAGGTTCCTCAAAAAATTAAAAATAGAACTATCATGTGATTCAGCAGTTACATTCCTGGGCATATATCTAAGAAAACAAAAATCACTAATTCACAAAGATGCATGCCTGATAGCTGAGTTGGTAAAGAATCCACCTGCAATGCAGGAGACCCTGATTTGATTTCTGGGTTGGGAAGACCTGCTGGAGAAGGAATAGGCTACCCACTCCAGTATTCTCAGGCTTCCCTTGTGGCTTATCTGGTAAGTTATAAAACACTAATGAATATAACACAAAATTAACAGTCTCACAGATATAGAGAACAAACCAGTGATTACCAGTGAGAAGAGAGAAGAGGGGAGGGGCAAGATGAGGTAGAGGATTAAGAGATAAAAACTTCTATGTATGAAATAAATATGCTACAAAATCTATTGTACACCAGAGGGAATATAGCTAATATTATATGGTAATATTAAATGGTGTATAATCTATAAAATTTTGAATTATTATGTTGTAAGCCTGAAACTAATCTAATAGTGTACATCAAACTATACCTTAATAAAAAGAAAAATATTTTAAAAACATGTAATGGGATACCACTGTTTACCTGTTAGAATGGTTCAAGCTAAGAAGAATGCCTCTTCAAAGTGCTTTGATCCATAGAGTTTCAGATCTTGCTATGTGTTTTTTATCCTTTCTGCCCACATTTTCTAACTTGGATTTTTCTTCTTAGTTTGTGGGTGCATTTGCTTAATCTCTTTCAGTTCTTTCATTTTGGGCAGAGTACAATGTACTCGTGAGATCTACTCAGATTCCTAATGCCTAGTCTGTTACCCTTAGATTCCCTCTTTTCTGGAAGGGCTGTTTGGTTTTATCATAAATGGTGCTGGATTTTGTTAAATGCTCTTTTCTGGATCTACTGATATGACCATTTGATCGTTCTTATTTAGCGTTGATATGATGAATTTAATTGATTTCACTTTGAATTTGTTGACTCAGCTTTACGTATCTGGAATAAATCTCACTTGGTCATGGTGTATACTTATTTTATACATTGTTGGATTTGATTTGCTAATGTTCTGTTGAGGATTTTTGCATCTATGTTTATAACAGACATTGGTCTTTAATTTTTATTTCTTGTAATGTCACAGAATGAGTTAAGAATTGTTTCTTCTGCTTTTATTTACAGGAAGAGATTGAAGAGAAATGGTATAATTTTCTCCTAAATGTTTAGTAGAATTTGCTAGTGAACCTTTATTAGCCTAGTGATTTCTCTTTGGGGAGGCTGTTAATTCTCAATTTAATTTATTTGATAAAGACATATAAGGATTTTTAAATTCTCCTTGTGTGAGTCTTAGTAGATTTTATTTTTCAAGAAATTGGTCTAATTCATCTAAGTTATCAAAATTATACGAATAAAATTCTTCATAATATTGCTTATTATCCTTTCCATGTCCATAGAACAGCAGAAATGACCTCTTTTCAACTTTTTATATTTATGATTTATGACTTATTTTTTTCTTGGTGAGCCTGCTTAGAAACTTCCCAACTTTACTGATCTTTGCTAAGAAGTTTTTGACTTTTTAATTTTCTCTATTAATTTCTTCTTTTCAATTGTATTGACTTTTGTTCTAATTTGTATTATTTCTTTTTTTTCTGCCTACTTTGGATTTAACTTGCTCTCTTTTTTAATTCCTAAGGTTAAAGTGTATATCATTGACTTTTAGATCTTTTTCTTTTCTAATATATGCATTCAAAGGTATAAATTTCCCACTACGTTTTGCTTTTGCTGCATCTCACAAACTTGATAAGCTGCATTTTCATTTTCATTTAGCTGGAACTATTTTAAAATGTATCTTGAAACTTCTTTGACTCATGTGGGATTTAAAAATAGGTTGTTTATCTCCAAATATATTTGAGATTTTCTACCTATCTTATTGTGATTTCTAACTTAATTATATAGATATTATGATCATAAAAGTATACTTTGTATTATATCTATTCTTCTAAATTTGCTAAGATTCACACCATGTAGTCTTATACTACTCTGAACTTCTATTTATTTTCTAATGTAATTTGTTGTAAATTAAATCTGTTCTAGAAAATCATATCCCTAAATACTCTCAAATTTCATAAGATTTTGCCTGTATGAGGAAGAGACCAGTGGGGTGGGGAGATCAGTTGAGAGGGCAGGCATTTTAGACAGGAGTCTCTGGATTGTTAACAAAACTCATTGGCTTATAAACTAAACCATGGAGGTAGCCAAAAACAATGAGTGTAAGCTTACAGGTGATGGGCTAAACAGCTGAAGGGGAAAAAAAAAAAAAATGTATAGGCACAGAGCCAAAACTGGAGGCTTTTTTCTTTTTGGTTTGGCAAAAGGGGATGTATGCTGAACATAACAGAGTGGTACTACTGAAAAAGATCAGAAATAATCTGATCTGTGCTAGAAAACTTCATATATTTTCCTTCTCTCATTTTTATACCTTATGTCCTCCATGCAATAAGCTTTGGATAACCTTATATTTGCATAATGACTTTGCTGCTCTTTGATGATTTCTATTTTTGTAAAAATTTACTTTAGAACATACCCCCTCAAGGTCAGAAGCAATTTAGGTGAGACTTGTGACAGGGTCTACAAGCAATAGTACATATTGAAAAAAACTGCTGACAGTATTGAATCACCTATCTGATATGTATTGCGCTTAGTCACTCAGTTGTGTCCAACTCTTTGCAACCCCATGGACTGTCGCACTCCAGGCTCCTCTGTCCATGGGATTTCCCAGGCCAGAATGCTGGAACGGGTTCCCAGTTGCTTCTCCAGGGAGTCTTCCCAACCCCGAGATCTGCCCTGCAAGTCCGGTGTCTCCTGCTTTGGCAGGCAGATTCTTCACCATTGTGCCACCTGGGAAGCCCCCATCTAATATGTATAGTATATATTTAGAATATATGATGTAAAATGCTGAGTTTTCTTGTTGTGGTCTATCAAACAGAAGAGTCTTAGAAAAACACAGCATAAGGAGTTTCCCTTCCTGCCCCTTTATGTTCTAGGAATTGCAATGGATATAGGAGGCAGACTCAACTGAGAAGAAAATCTATGCTGCTCTTAAATTTGGGGCTTTTCTTCTATGTCAGCATCAGAAGGGCTGTCACACTGCCTGAGTCTCATGGTAAGGGGTTTGTCAGAAAATCTTAAGAGAGAGTTTCTAGCCAGATGAATTCTTAGTGCTCCAGCTGTTGTGTTTTTGTTGGCTGGTTGTTTGTAAGTTATTCAGATGCCCCACATGCTGAGAACGCTAACAATGCAGATACTCTTTGCAATTTTTATTGGAAACTATCTGGTGATTTAACTAAAGGTAAATATAGTCGAATAGGTAAAATAGTTTTTATTTACCTAGCAATATTTCTAGAAAAAGTCATAAATTATATTGTGATGAAGATTGTGTTTTCAGTGTATCTGATGATTTGTTTTTTTGGTTTGATTCAAAAAACAGAGGAGGAACTGACTTTTATTTGACGGCTTACTAAGGACCTTTACTTCCTCCTGTTTCCTGCGTTTTGGACATTTCACTGCCTATTACAGTCTCCACCAAGAATAATGAAGAGAATAGAAATATAGAATTTGGGTGAAAAGGATTGTCACAATGATTGATACAGTGGCTAACAAAAGCTTAGCAAGTACATAGACATTTTCTTATTACAATGTCTCCTCATGTCTCAGAGTTAGCTAAGATCTGGTTATGCATATAGAGACACTTATTATGATTACTTGTCAGACATCATCATTATAATTCAGAAGTGGTTTTCTTTGTGTAAGATGGCTTATATTATTAATTTTATTGTGAAGACTCTTCTTTCATATGTATGAAGATTTTCAGTTTCTGTGGATCTTAAATATCCAGTGATGCTTGTCATTAGTTTTCCACGCTAAAAATAATTTTGGTTGGCTTAAACAAAGTTTCACTATATTCTAAAACTGAGTTTTCCCACTTAGGTAAACCAAGCAGTAAGAAAGTGATTTTTAGTAAAAAATATTTCTTAAATTCTTCCAGAAACATTAGAGTATATTCTTAATTTATAAATATAAACCAGAAAAAGGACTGGCAATGTAGCAGTCGATCAATCACCTGGTAACTTACATTTTTCTTCAATATATTTATGATGCCACACATGAAATATAAAATCCTGAAAGAACAAAATTCAAGTACTGTGGGAGGAGGTGAGCATAGACCAGATAAGAGAGATTCTAGTGAAAAAATATCAGATGATTTCATTAAGAACTTAAGCTTCTATAATTCATGATGGGGGATTTTTTAATTCATAAAAGTACAAAGACCATTTACACATGAGTCAAGACCTCACCTTCTCCCATACAACTAACAGCAAACTGGTTTGAAGAAACTAAGATTCAAGAAAGTGCAAGTTTACATGGTTGCGTTTTCTTCTAGGGGACCCAAGAGCCTCCTTTTTCACTAGAGCAGGAGAACAGCCCCAGCTGCACATTACCCAGAAAAGTGAGTATTCTATGTACCATAAAATAACTTCGTTCTTTCTCTAGTCAAACAGTACAAGTTGGATAGACAGGGCAGAAATCATGCTGAGGAAGAAGATATATCAAGGTTTGATAAGTGGCAGGGAAGCCTGGTTAAAAGTCAGAATCCTGTTTCTAGCCAAAGGTTTAACAAAAGTAGGCAAAGATGGCATGGATCTGAGTTCACTCAGAGAAGCGTGTGTGTGGACTATGGAACAAGAGGATATTCTGTCTCACAGTGACTTCCCGTTTCCTTCACCACTTCCCTTCTGCATGCAGCTATTTCCAACCTCATCTCTAGCTTTCTCATTTGGGGATTTTCTGATGTCTGTACAGGGTAGAGAAATGGTTGAGACATTTCTTACTTTGTTTGCAGTGACCAAAAATCTCTCACCTGAGACCTAGCTCTGTGGCCTCCTCATAACCTCCCACTAGCTCTAACAAAACATCTTTGTTAGATGTTTTGTTAGTAACAAAACATTCTGTTACTTTACTTGGTTACGGGAATAATCCTGAAATCTGCCAGTTTAAGTGCTACCATTAGATTACACATGGTCTTATTAATGTTACATTCTGAATATTTTTTGAATCTCCATAAATCTTTCCATGCCCATTACCACCACAGCAGTGCAGGCCACCATCATCCTTCACCTGGATATCATCAGTATGCTAACTATCTAACTTTATTTCTATTGTTTAATATTAATCGTATTTGCATGTGCTCACTCAGTCACGTCTGACTCTTTGTGACCCCAGGGACTGTAGCCCACCAGGCTCCTCTGCCCATGGAATTTTCCAGGCAAGAATACTGAATTGAGTTGCCATTTCCTCCTTCAGGTGATCTCGACCCAGGGATTAAACTCTTGTGTCTCTTGTGTCTTCTGCATTGACAGGCAGATTCCTTACCACTGCATCACCTATTGATACATAAATTACCTTCAGTGAACTATATACAAACATATTCAATTATTAAAGTTCCTGTACCAGGAAGAGGAAATACTAAGGGCATTTTGGAAGATTTTGAAATTTATAAGAAACTGATGAATAGTTTACCATTTAACCATGATTACACCACTGTTTTCCATTACCACTAATGATACACAAATATTCTACCTGTTTCATACCCTTTCCAATATTTAGCATTTTACTACTAATATTTTTCATTTGCATGTGCTCAGTCTCTCAGTGTGTGTGATTCTTTGAAACCCCATGGACCACAGCCTGCCAGGCTCCTCTATCCATGGGATTTCCCAGGCAAGAACACTATATCTGATTTGTCACTTCCTTCTCCAGGGGATCTTCCTGGCCCAGGGATCAAACCCACGTCTCTTTTGTCTCCTGCACTAGCAGTTGGATTCTTTACAACTAATACTATCTGGAAAACCCTATTTTTCCATTTAAGTCATTCTGATGAGGGTTTCAGCTTCCCTGATGACTCAGTGGTAAAGAATCTGCTTACCAATGCATGGAAAATAGATGGGGAAAAACTGTAAACAGTGACAGATTTTATTTTCTTGGGGCCCCAAATCACTGCAGATGGTGACAGCAGCCACAAAATTAAAAGATGCTTGCTCTTTGGAAGAAAAGCTATGACAAACGTGGACAGTGTATTAAAAAGCAGAGACATCACTTGCTGACAAAGGTCCATATAGTCAAAGCTATGGTTTTTCCAGTAGTCTTGTATGGATGGGAGATTTGGACCACAAAGAAGGCTGAGAGCTGTAGTACTGTAGTACTGGACAAGATTCTTGAGAGTCCCTTGGACAGCAAGGAGATCAAACCAGTATTCCTAAAGGAAATCAACCCTGATTATTCATTGAAAGGACTGGTGCTGAAGCTGAAGCTCCAATACTTTGGCCACCTGATGTGAAGAGCCAACTCATTGGAAAAGACCATGATGCTGGGAAAGGCTGAGGGCAAGAGGAGAAAGGGGTGACAGAGGAAGGGATGGTTGGATGGCATCACTGACTCAATGGACATGAGTTTGAGAAAACTCTGGGAGATAGTGAAGGACAGGGAAGCCTGGCATGCTACAGTTTATGGGGTCACAAAGAAGCAGACACAACTTGGTGACTGAACAACAATGATCTGGTGGCACTCAACACATTCTCATATGCTCTATGGACATTCTTCTATAAGATTTGGTAAAATATTTGTTCAAGTCTTTTTTCCATATTTAGTTATTTTTCCTTTACTTATTAAGTTGTAGGCATCCTTTTTATAGTCTTAATATGAATCCTTTATTAGACATTAAGAATATATTCTCTCAGTCTGTGACTTAATTTTGACTTTCTTCATGCTTTCTTTTTTGGACATGACTGAGTATGCACACACACTAGGTCTGTGAGCCAACTCCAATTACTGTCTGTGTTTAGTATGAGGAAATGATCAATGCTTATTTTTTCCACGTGATTATCTAGTTGTGCCAGCACTTTTTACCGAAAATCTCTTTTCTCAGAGTGAAATGGATTGACCTCTTTGACAAAAGCAACTGACATTTTACATGTAGATCTAGACTTAAAATGAGTATTTTGTACCACTGACTATTTTGTTTTAACTCCAAAATCATGTGTTGATCATTCCAGTTTTACAGTATGTTTTGAAATTTGGTAGTAAAATCTTCCACATTTGTATTTCTTCTTCAAGACCGTTTGAACAGTCAATATACATAGGATATGGATTTTATTTCAACATAAATTTTAGAATCTTTGTGTCAATTTCTATAGAAAATTTTGCTGTGATTTTGACTGAAAGTGAATTGAATAGTTGGGTTAATTTAGGAGAAATAGTATCTTAAATTAAGCTTTCACACTCCTTAACTAGCATGTTTCTTCATGTATCTTGGATTTCTTCAACTTCTTTTACCAATATTTGATAGCTTTAATGTGTTTTACACTTTTGTCAATTTATTCCTACATTTCTAAGTATTTAACTGTTTTATAAATAATTAGTTTTAAATTCAGCTTTCCAAGGTATCTTTTTTTTCTTTATTTGCTATTCTATTAACATGCCATTGATGTTTGTATACTGCCTTCTTAATCCAACAACCTTGCTAAATTATTATTTTAGTTAAGTTCTTTACAGATAGTTTGTTTTGCACTTTTGATACACACAATTATATCATTCTAAAAGTAAAATATATTTCATTTTTTTCAAATTTAGATGCTGACTTTATGTTTACCCCTTTTGTATATACTTGCAATGTTCTAGGCTTTTGACAAGAATTCATAAAGAAGTTTCCAATAAAAGCACTAAGATAACTAATGGGAAATTTTATAATATATAATAATGATTCCTATAATAAATTCTCTGGCCCTGAATTTCAACTGCAAAGGGCAGGATTGTTCTTAAGACTGTTTTTGTGCCATAAAGAAAAAAATAAAAATATGGAATACATACAAGTCATGTGTGAGAATGTGGGGAGGATTAACAAAGGGAAAAAAAAAGGATTTTTGTCCTAGAAAACAAATAAAAATAAATATTTTTATTATAACTTTTATCTCTATATTCCTTTTCATTTTTTCCCTTTTTTCTCCCCTTTCTTTCCCTTTCCTACCCCTTTGCACTAGGTAAGAACTGCAGAACAATGTAGTGTTTAGAGTGTACTTTCTTCCTTTCCATGTATCAGGGAGAAATTACTTACTATTTCATCATTAAATGTATTATCTGATTATATGAAGGTTTTCTATTAATGCCTTTTGTCAGTTTGAGAAAGATTTTTTTTTTATTCCTAGTTTGCTAAAATAATTTTTATCTTTAACTGGTTTAAATTTTAATTATTTTTCTTAATCTGTTGAGATGATCATGTTTCCCCCTTTAGGATGTCATTGTGGTAAATTATGATGACTGACTTGTGAATGTTAAATCTTACTCCACTTTTCAAGGATGAAACTTATTAATCATGATGATCTTTTAATATACATTATATATTTAATTTGCTAATATTTATAAATGATCTTTGGAATGTAGGATATTATTTTACTTTTTTTTTCTTTCTTTTAATGTCTTTGTCAGCTTATTCTGGTTTCACAGGGCTTCCCAGGTGGCTCAGTGGTAAAGAGTATGCCTGACAAGTCAAGAGATGCAGGAGACTCAGGTTTGTTCCCTGGGTCAGGAATACCCCTTGGAGGAAGAAATGGCAATCCATTCCAGTATTCTTGCCTGGAGAATCCCATGGACACTGGTGGGCCAAACTCCATAGTGTCACAAGAGTCACACATGACTTGGTGATTGAGCATGAACGCACACTAATTTCATAAAATAAATATGGCTGTGTCTTTTCCTCCTCTGGTTTCTGAAATATATTGAATAAAATTGGCATTTTTTCTTATATATTTGAAAGAATATCTTTTTGAAGTAATTTTCAAATTCTGTTGAAGTACCTCATTGGATTGCTTGGTTAGTCATCTCTAAATTTCTTAACTTATTTGTAAAAGGTATTTTAAAATCATTTTCTAATATTTTCAGTAGCTGGTTCATCTCTGGATCTGCTCCTGTAACTATGTTATCCTTTGGGAATATTAAATGAGTGTTGTTTTCATACTGGTTTGTTGTTGTTTGTTTTCTATCTTGACTAGTACTTTCTATCATTATGTACTGGATATTGTGTGTGGCAGTTAGTGGAGAGTATAGATTAGTCCTGATAGGGGGTAGTTAAATTACAGGTCAATAAAGCAGAAATAGATGTTTTTCTGGAACTCTCTTGCTTTTTCGATGATCCAGCTGATGTTGGCAATTTTATCTCTGGTTCCTCTGCCTTTTCTAAAACCAGCTTGAACATCTGGAAGTTCACAGTTCACGTATTGCTGAAGCCTGGCTTGGAGAATTTTGAGCATTGCTTTATTAGCATGTGAGATGAGTAGTGGTAGTTTGAGCATTCTTTGGCATTGTCTTTCTTTGGGATTGGAACGAAAACTGACCTTTTCCAGTCCTGTAGCCACTCTTGAGAAACCTATATGCAGGTCAGGAAGCAACAGTTAGAACTGGACATGGAACAACAGACTGGTTCCAAATAGGAAAAGGAGTACATCAAGGCTGTATATTGTCACCCTGCTTATTTAACTTATATGCAGAGTACATCATGAGAAACGCTAGGCTGAAAGAAGCACAAGCTGGAATCAAGATTGCCGGGAGAAATATCAATAACCTCAGATATGCAGATGACACCACCCTTATGGCAGAAAGTGAAGAGGAACTAAAAAGCATCTTGAGGAAGGTGAAAGAGGAGAGTGAAAAAGTTGGCTTAAAACTCAACATTCAGAAAATGAAGATCATGGCATCCAGTCCCATCACTTCATGGGAAATAGATGGGGAAACAGTGGAAACAGTATCAGACTTTATTTTTGGAGGCTCCAAAATCACTGCAGATGGTGACTGCAGCCTTGAAATTAAATGACGCTTACTCCTTGGAAGAAAAGTTATGACCAAACTAGATAGCATATTGAAAAGCAGAGATATTACTTGCCAACAAAGGTCCGTCTAGTCAAGGCTGTGGTTTTTCCAGTGGTCATATGTGGATGTGAGAGTTGGACTGTGAAGAAAGCTAAGTGCTGAAGAATTGATGCTTTTGAACTGTGATGTTAGAGAAGACTCTCGAGAGTCCCTTGGACTGCAAGGAGATCCAACCAGTCCATCCTAAAGAGATCAGTCCTGGGTGTTCATTGGAAGGACTGATGCTGAAGTTGAAACTCCAACACTTTGGCCACCTCATACTTTGGCTTTTGAACTGTGGTGTTGGAGAAGACTCTTGAGAGTCCCTTGGACTTCAAGGAGATCCAACCAGTCCATCCTAAAGGAGATCAGTCCTGGGTGTTCATTGGAAGGACTGATGCTGAAGCTGAAACTCCAATACTTTGGCAACCTAATGCAAAGAGTTGACTCATTGGAAAAGACCCCGATGCTGGAAGGGATTGAGGGCAGGAGGAGAAGGGGACGACAGAGGATGAGATGGCTGGATGGCATCACTGACTCGATGGACATGAGTCTGAATAAACTCCAGGAATTGGTGATGGACAAGGAGGCCTGGCGTGCTGCAATTCATGGGGTAGCAAAGAGTCAGACATGACTGAGTGACTGAACTGAACTGAACTTACAGGTGGATTATTTTATCGCATGCTGATTTGTTTTCTTGCTTTACAAATAGTGGATTTATTTCAAATTTGCCCTTAGTTGTTGGGCAAAGAACTTGTTAACATGAGTATGAAGTAGTTTTTGAGTGTGATCTTTACAGTTTGGTGATCTCAGCTAAATACATCGTTTGATTATTAAGGTTTCTGGATTCATTTAGGTCAGAACTCCACTGTTTCCTTAGCATTCCATAATCTATGTATGATCAGAAATCTCACATGGCTGCCAGCCCTTTATCAGCAGTTCCATCCAATTGTGTTTGCAGCCCCCAAACACAAAACTGTCTTACTCTGCCCAGTGCAAATCCCCTTTCTGCTCTCAAGTATTACACATGGGACATCTCCATTGGCAGAAAGGGTAAATAAGTTACGTGAGGTTTTTTGTTTCTCCTTTTCCTCAAAGATCTCAACCTTACACTGACTGATACCAAGGCCTAAAACTATTTGTTTTCCATCTAGTAAGAAGTAGTCTAATGTCAGTTTCTCTGACAAGACTGGAACAAGAAGTCCTCCATTTTTCATATGCAACCAAAATGATCTGCCCAGTCTAATCATATGCAAATTTAATTGTGTCATATGCATCCTAAAAATTAGTAAGTGGCTGCTTATTATCTTTGTAATGAAGTCTATATCCTAAAGTGCCTTTAAAGCTCCTAAAGAATATGATCTCTGCCTAACTGCCTACCC
This sequence comes from Bos javanicus, assembly GCF_032452875.1. Classification (NCBI taxonomy): domain Eukaryota; kingdom Metazoa; phylum Chordata; class Mammalia; order Artiodactyla; family Bovidae; genus Bos; species Bos javanicus. Next base: position 40,054,422 of record NC_083878.1, read on the forward strand.
TAATTCCCACCATTCCCTATCTCACAAATGTCTTTGCTCTAACTGTGCTAAAAAGCATTCCTTTCTCATTTATAGACCCTTACACATACTAGTCCCTCTTCTTGGAAAATTAATTTTTCTTCTTTTTCTAGAGAGCTCTCATTCATCATTGAAGATACCACCTTTAGCTGGAACTCCTTTCCTCACCTCTGAAACAGGGTAGAACCGTGAGCTACAGTGCTATCTAAATTCCTTATAATTCCGCCACCATAGCATATATCCCATAGTTCAGATATATTCCTTTAATCATCTGTCATCACCACTCTATTGTAGCCTGATGAATGCATTGCCACAACTTTTTAATTTATACCTGTACTCCTAAACCTTATCACACTATCTAACACAGTGTGCATTTAACAGGTACATCTTAAATAAGTGATTAGTCAATTTGTTTGTTTCTATGTGCTTTTCAGAGCAGATGTTTTTCCTATTTATCTTTGGTGAAAATAAAAGCTAATTTAAAAAATCATAAATATTTATTGTTCTAAGTGTGTTCTAGGTGATACAAAGGTCTTCAATGAAGTTTATAGATGAAGGCTTATTACTTTATGAGAATAATGTCTAAAAGGGCAAGCAATTTACAGAGCATTTTGAAAGACAAAAATCCCAAAGAGTTGTTATAGATAATATTGTTCTCTGCTAATGTTCAGAGTTCTAATATAAATTTTTGGCATAACTAATTTTCATAGTTTGAAAATCTTCTGACATTTTTCTTTAGTTCGCTTTGAAAGATTTCCTTTCAGAGCTGTGAAATCCTTATTCACACACAACAGTTATTTTTAGGAACAAGACCATCAGAATCACAAGGTTTCTTCATTCCTTTCCCACCACTGGTATAGAATTCTCAAACCACTTTAAAAGCTTAATAGAAGATTGACTCCTTTTCCCTTCCTCTAAATTCCCCAAGAGAGTCTAAAATGCATTTTCCAGGTTTGATACCCAAATAAAAAAATAGTACCCAGAGTTGAAATCCTAGAATTTCACCTCCAATCTCTGGAATTGGGCTCTATTTTGAAAACTAGGAATGTGAAGTTTCTGATAATATGTGAAGACTTTGGGCAAAACAAGGTCTCATATAAGAATGTACCATTTTGATTTCTTGGAAAAAAACCTGATACCAGGCTAAGGCATGTCACTCATGACAGAATGGAGCAGGTTTCAGAGCACATGCCTTGAGTTTGATGATTTAAAGGGGAACAGAGCTCGTGCCCCTCAGCTTTACAAAGTCTGCCACCAATGGCTTCTAGAGGGTGGATGTACCTGCCTTCCTTTACTTAGGAAATTGAGAAGTGCTCAAGAGTAATTTTTTTGCTCCAAGTGAGAAAAATTAGAGTCTTTCCTGTTCTAGACAAGTGACTATCTCCTCCCAAAAGAACACAGATGGCACAGAATTGTGTTAAAGATACAAACTTATATATTGCCTTCTTTGAAGCTAAAAAATAAAACAACACTAAAACTCTATAGATTCTCTTAGCTCCAGGCAATACATAATGCTAGGGAAGGGTTGGGGGATGGGAGGTAAAAAATGTTCTGATACATGTTTGTACTAGGATAGGGTTGGAAGTAGGCTTTGTTCTGATAGTCACATGTCCTCAGAAATCTGGATCCTTTCTGGCCAGAAAAGTAACTGCGGTTCTGTCAGAGGGCACAGCAATTGCATAAAGAGAGCCCAGAGTGCATGATCCAGCGACTCACGACTGGGCCAGCTTGTAACAAAGATAAATATCAGTAGAGAAGAGTCCAGATTCCCAACTGTGTGGACACTTTGGCCTACCCACACACATCACACACTAACAGACATTTGGGTGCTAGGCTCATTAGTCCAGTATCATAGTCCACAGTGGTTCTAGCAGAGGTGGGAGACTGGACACACATGTTTGGCCCGTGTGCTTCCTAAATCCCATGAAACAACCAAAAGCGTGTGAAATCAGCCCCAAAAGACAAACAAAAAGCCTGAAAAGGAGGTGAAAGCTACGTAATATTGTAACTAGGAAAGTAGTTCCTGACTGAATGGACCAAATAGAAGATGAAAACAGGGAGCATAAAGAGCTAAGCAAAATGCAAGCCAGTTTACACTAGAGAGGACCAAAGTTTAGAATTTGGAGACAACAAGGGGTTCTGAAAGTAAGGGTTTGGTTGAGGATGAAAGTTCCACAGGGGATAGGGGATTTTGTCTGTTTCACAATCACTTCCACACTACAGAAAACAATGCTTGGCATGTAGTAGGCATTTGGTAAGTATTTATTGAAGAAATTAATGACTGAATTCAAGCCTACATAAGAGACAACTAGGCCTCTACAACCTGATAGGTGAGCAGGTTTAATGACTGAGGAGGTAGAACAGAGGAAGTCTGGGTTTGGAGACACCAGACACAGCAGTGGGTGAGAGTAAAGACTGCATAAGAATCTATACACTGAACACTGGGACCCCCGGTCCTTATCTGCTTGGTTCCAGAATCCTCAAGCCAGCTTTATATTCACTGGGAAGAATATTAAATAATTCTTCTTTGGGAAAATCAATCCTAGCAGGAGAGACCTTGAGGTACTGACAAGAATCCCTAAATAAACATCTCTCTGCAATAAAAAGTTCCACCAAACACCTCTTTTTTCCTCTCTTTCTCTGTCTCTCTGTCCATCATCCTCTCTCTCCCTATTTCTCTCCCTCTTGCACACATGCTATTAGATAGCCCAATGGATCACCAAACATTTGAGGAAAGTCCCTAAGAGAACTGACAAAGATTAAAATCAACAGATAGAGAAAAAAATTACACTTGCAAAATACAGACAGTCTGGGAAGGCTAAATAGAATCAAGGGAAAAAAGCTATATTATATTCAGATAGATAAATGAAATTACTGCTTCTCCGAAAGAAGAGACAGTTATATAAAAAAAAAAAAAAAAAGTGGAACATTTAGAAAACAAGAATGCTCTTAAAAAAAAAAAAGATAAATATGACAAAGGAAAGGGAAAATTCAGAAGTTCTGGAAAATAAAACGGAACAAATGCCCAAAGACTCAAATAAAAGAGAAATAGAAACTTCAAGAGAAGATAATTCAAAAGGTGACTGAGAAAGTCTAGTTTATAAATAAAAGAAGTTCTAAAAGAGAGAAAAAAGAACAGGACAAAATTTATAGAATAAAATTGTTGAAGAAATAATTCAGAAAGCAATCCACAATGTTTTCTTTTTTTGCAAAATGAATGAAGTACAAACCACACCAAGACCTACACATGAAATTTCAGAACCCTGGGCACAAAGAAATTATCCTACACACTTCAAGGGAAAACCATACACGAAAATAAACTCAAAATGGATTAAAGACTTGGTAAGACCGGATGCTATAAAACTCTTAGAGGACACACAAGCAGAACACTCTCTGACATAAATCACAGAAAGATCTTTTTTAATCTACCTCCTGCAGTAATGAAAATAAAACAAAAATAAACAAATGGAACGTAATGACACTTAAAAGCTTTTGCACAGCAAAAGAAATCATAAACAAAATGAAAAGACAACCCTTAGAATGGGAGAAAATATTTGCAAATGTAGCATCTGACAAGGGATTAATCTCCAAAATATATAATACAGAGTTCATACAGCTCAATGTCAAAAACAAAAGAAAATAACTACCACAAAACTGGTGGAAGATTTAAACAGACGTTACTCGAAGGAAGACACACAGAAGGCCAAGGGGCATATGAAAAGATGCTCACCATCACTTATTATTAGAGTGATGCAAATTAAAGCTACAATAAGGTATCACCTCACATGAGTCAGAACAGTCATCATCAAAACATCTGCAAAGAAATGCTGGAGAGGGTGTAGAGAAAAGGGAATCCTCCTACACGGTGGGAATGGAAATTAATACAGACACTATAGAGAAGAGTATGGAAGTTCCTTAAAAAAAAACAAAAACAGAGTTACCAAATGATCCAACAATCCCACTCCAGGGCATATTGTTTAGTCACTCAGTTGTGTTCGACTCTTTGTGACCCCATGGACTGTAGCTTGCCAGGCTCCTCTGTCCATGGGATTTCCCAGACAAAAATACTGGAGTGGGTTGCCATTTCCTTCTCTAAGGGATCTTCCAACCTAGAGATCAAACCCGTGTCTCCTGCATTGACAGGTGGATTCTTTACCACTGACCACCAGGGAAGCCCACTCCTGGGCATACATCTGGAGAAAACCATAATTTAAAAATATGCATGCATCACAACATTCACAACAGCCAGGACATGGAAGCAAACTAAATGTCTACTGACAGGAATGGATAAAGAAGTTGTGGTATATATATGCAATGGACTAGTACTCAGCCATAAAAAAAAATGAAATAATGCCATTTGCAGCAACCTACATGAACCTAGAGAACGTCATACTGAAAGAAGTCAGAGAGAGACAAATATCATATGACATCACTTATATGTGGAATCTAAAAAAAGGGTACAAAGGAACTTATCTACAAAACCGAAACAGACTCACAGATGTAGAACACAAATTTATGACTACCAGAGGGGAAGGAGCAGAGGGATAAATAAGGAGACTGGGATTGACATCTACACACTACTGTATACAAACAGATAACTAATGAGAACCTGCTGTGTAGCACAGGGAACTCAATGCTCTGTAATGGCCTATATGGGACAAAATCTAAAAAAGAGAAAGTCACATGTAATCGACAAAATATCAGGAGTTAGAATTGTGTCAGAATTCTCCAAACAAAATAGAAAACAAAAACAAAAAAAAAAAAACATTTACACTGGAAACTATAAAGCAAGAGGATAATGCTTTTAAAATTTTTGTGGAAAATTGATTTTCTTCCCAGAAGTTCTTTTTCAGCAAGGTTATCACATCTCAAACAAGCAAAAACAACCAGGCACCTTTTCTTTAGAAGGTTCTAAACAGTCAGATGAAGGCATAAACTAAGATAGTTTACAGAATTCAGGGAGAGAACACTGGAAAGAGTAAAGAAAATATCTAGGGTAGCTTAGCTGCAGGCCCAGGGGCCACTAATCCACATTTGAGTGGGACAAAATGAGTTGTTCAAAAAGAAATGTATTAATAACTAACAGATAACCTCCTGTGTTTGAATATGCAGATAACATATTTTTTCAGAGTCTAGGGATATTGAAGAGTTCAGAGATGATTTACTGATAGGTACATAGAGGCCTGTGTTAAGTTTAAAAAGAGACATTTATTAAGTCCAGGAAAAATAACATTTGTACAAGAAATAAAACAGTACAATGAACAAGCACTCCTGAAGCATAAACATGCCTCATCTGCAAATAAAATTTATACAATCATAACAGTTTACACACTGAGTATTGATCGCATTCTGAGCCAAATACGAGATGACTCTACTGGTTGGGTGGGTGAGGGATTGCATGCCTGTGTGTTTGGGAGGACTGTTTAAAGAAGCTAAATCCTCAATCTGCACAGTATAAAATAAACAGGCATTATATGCAGTTAACTAAATAAGAAATTTGCTCATAAGTATGCTATGTGGAAATAAGACACATTATACAAGAATATCTTTGATCAAAATAAAACTGAATTGAAAGAATCCACCCATATTTAGGACATGAATTCTAAAGAGCTAAACATATTGAACATAGCTCTGTTCCTTAAATTCAAATTATTTTATTGCCATCTAGTTAAACCAGCCAACTTTCTAGCTAGGGTTGAAATGATTTGATAACACTTGGGGATGTCCCAGAGGCTCCTGACCAAGACATGGCACAGACACCAAACACTTGCTGAATATGCATGAAAAAAATTTAGAAAAGTAAACAGGAACTCATAAACCTGATTCATTTCTGGGCGAGAGACTGCAATTCTGGGACTCAGGGAGAGTTATGTTTCATTATATACTTTTTGCAGTTTGGATCTTTTGTTTACTATGTGCATATATTAGCTCTTTAATTTAAACAAGGCTTTAATTTTTTTAAGTGTAGAAAGCATAAGATAAAAATTAATGCACTCCAAATATATAACTACTTTCATTTCTTTTTCCCACCTATGATTATCTATTTGATACATATTTTGCTACAGCTACAAATCTATTAAAGATTACTTTTGAAGGCTATGTTTGTGGCCAATGCACAAAACACATTTGAAAAAAAAAAATCTTAAATTCATCAAACTGGGTGCATTTCCTTTCTCCCACTTCTAAACACCCTGAAGACATATTTGCATATTTGCTTATAATAGTGTAACCTATTATTTTACTCATTATTCCAAAATACACGTTTCTGCATATTTTCCCTGTTACATCAGGTCTAGAAATGTTCATTAAACGGTTTTGCAGTGTCTCCTTTAACCATTCCCCTAAATCTGATTGACTTAAAAACCAATCTGCTCAATTTCAGGAGTGCAGTTTGCCTTCTCTTTTCTGTCAGTTTCCGGGTTTCCCTGGTGGCTCAGATGGTAGAGAATTAGGTGTAATCCCTGGGTTGCGAGGATGCCCTGGGGAAGGAAAAAGCTACCCACACCAGTATTCTGCCCTGGAGAATTCCATGGACTGTATAGTCCATGAGGTCCCAAAAAGTCGGACAGGACTGAGCGAATTCACTTTACTTTTACTTTACTTTTCTGTCAGTTTACCAGCAGGTGGCGCTGGATAGCAGCTGTAAATAATCTGGTTTAGAACACTGCTGGGAGATCACTTTCTGTCGAGAAACGGTACTGAGCCCGACCAGGGAAGTAATTTCAACTGTTTTCTCAGTGGTGAACATGAGTTTTCCACTATTCCAAGCATATTCTCCTGTACGCTTCCTCATGTGTCAATTCTAAACAGATTTTCACAATGACTGCCTGGAATTAGGATTACTGTATGTGGTCCTGACAGGGAGAAGGGCCCACTCAGCAAGGACCCCACTCTTGATAAAGCAACTGCCTCCCACTCCAGTCTCTTGCCTGGAAAATCGCATGGACGGAGGAGCCTGGTAGGCTGCAGTCCATGGGGTCGCTGAGAGTCAGACATGACTGAGCGACTTCACTTTCACTTTTCACTTTCATGCACTGGAGAAGGAAATGGCAACCCACTCCAGTGTTCTTGCCTGGAGAATCCCGGGGACGGGGGAGCCTGGTGGGCTGCCGTCCATGGGGTCACACAGAGTCGGACACGACTGAAGCGACTTAGCAGCAGCGGGCTTCACCACAGTGCTCTCCTGCGCTCCATCGCATAACCTCTCAACCGTCAGACGCCCACTCCGCTCTGTGACAAGTCCTGATCTGAGTTCTTCCCAGAAACTATCCCCAAACATTTCTCACCACAGCGTTATCAGGTCTATATTATTATCCACCTGTACAGATGAGAAAACTGAGGCCTGGGGCGGGTAAGTGACGTGTTTAAACGTCTACAACTAACCGACTGTAAAAGAAGTCCAGAACTTGCAGCCAGAGACATGGGTTTGAAACCTGGCTCTTTCATGGAGTGATTATTTGTTGCTCAGGAGCATTTAAAATCACCAAACACTTGTTTCTGGCTTGTAACATGGAATAATATGTGTGACTCCTCCAGTCATATCAAACAAGAAAATATACACATGGTTCCTAACAGAGCTGCAGGCCTAACATAAAAACATCTCCAATACAAAGCATAAACAACAAATAGCCGATTAACATTCTTCTTCCTTCCTGACTCATAAGCCTTTCAGACTGCCATGCCTTTCTCTTCCTTTCTAATTTAAGATCCAGAGCTCTTACTCCTATAGGGCCCTTCACTTCTCTATTTTTTTAATCAGCAGTACTGCATAACCCTTCTCACTCTGGATTAATTGTCACTTTTCAGAAGAAACCAGAGGTCATCATTTCAATCCCAGATTACTTATGCTGTGCTGGTGTTCCATACTCTCCTAGGACCAGCATTTAAGGGGAAGTAATGTATCCCATCATTTCATGGGAAATAGATGGGGAAACAGTAGAAACAGTGTCAGACTTTATTTTGGGGGGCTCCAAAATCACTGCAGATGGTGATTGCAGCCATGAAATTAAAAGACTTTTACTCTTTGGAAGCAAAGTTATGACCAACCTAGATAGCATATTCAAAAGCAGAGACATTACTTTGCCAACAAAGGTTCATCTAGTCAAGGCTATGGTTTTTCCAATGGTCATGTATGGATATGAGAGTTGGACTGTGAAGAAAGCTGAGCACCGAAGAATTGATGCTTTTGAACTGTGGTGTTGGAGAAGACTCTTGAGAGTCCCTTGGACTGCAAGGAGATCCAACCAGTCCTTCCTAAAGGAGATCAGTTCTGGGTGTTCTTGGAAGAACTGATGGTAAAGCTGAAACTCCAATACTTTGGCCACCTCATGCAAAGAGTTGACTCATTGGAAAAGACCCTGATGCTGGGAGGGATTGGGGACAGAAGGAGAAGGGGACGACAGAGGATGAGATGGCTGGATGGCATCACTGACTCGATGGACGTGAGTGTGAGTGAACTCCAGGAGTTGGTGATGGACAGGGAGGCCTGGCGTGCTGCAATTCATGGGGTTGCAAAGAGTCGGACATGACTGAGCGACTGGACTGAACTGAACCGAATGTACCTGATGTGCAGCCCTGTCCTTTAAATCTTTATTGGCTATTTCAAGGTAAATAATATAATCACTTTTCTCCACGTTTCTTTCTTTGTGGGGAGGTAATGGGTAATACTTTTAATGCTTTTTTCTCAAAGGAGTTTTTCTTATGTGATATTTATAGATTTTCCTTCTGACTTGCCCTGTTAGTGCTGGCTTGTCTTTTGGGTGTTAGTAGATGGTTAACTGCCATCATTAATAGTATCTGTTTTCTTATCATTGAAGCAGACCAAAGCATTGTAGCTTAAATTTTCAAAATGTTTAATCAGGATACATGATCAGTAACTCTCTCAACTCATTCACTTTCTAGAGTCCACTTCTGAATCACCTGTTTAGAATGGTCTATGTGTAGCTGGCAACTAGCCAATTTATTGGCACATACACACTTTACAGTAAGCTAGTTACACCTACATTCTGAGAAGCGAGAAGGTTTTTTTACCTTTCCCGTTCTTCTCTAAGTCACCAAGCTATGCCCTGGCTACTGCCTTATGACCTGCCTTGTGAAATGTAAATGGGCTTTGAGAAATATGGATCTTATGGGAAATTTTAACTAGATTGAATTCTAACATCATTGGTTGGCTGTCAATACTTTTGTTTATTCATCTGTGAATACTGGCAGCTAAAATGTGGGCAACTTGTCATTAAATATCTGGAAATTGGAATATTCATCCTATATAAAACTGGCCACTTTTTTATAAAATTAACTAATCTTTATTTTATAATTGAGGCAGCTTTTTTTAGCATGTTGAGCTGCAGGTGTCAACAAAGCAGCAGGTTTAGAACTAAATAGTATTTCCTCGTTTCCTCATATGTTTGACCACTATACCAACTAGAATGCTACAAAACTCTAATTGCTGGGCTTCTATGGTTAGGGTTAATGTGCCAGCACAGAACAAACTGGGTTACATTGATTCAGGAGTATAGATTTCACTCAGAGGACCCTGCTGGGAGTCACCAAATAATGAAGTAGTTCTGGTAGTTAAAAGTATCCTTCTCTAAGGAATGGTTGGTTTGTGTCTGAGTTTGGAGACATTTACTAGTGGCTCCTGGATTGCACAATGCACTGCACTTGACATAGGAATCTGGTCAGGCTTTTGGCATTGTGGCAAATGCATTCTCTAGGACAAGGTGAGGTGGGAAATTTATGAGGCTATACCTCTAAACCAACTGATCACTGATTCCTGACACTGGGTTGTTGTTAATCTTGTCCTCGGCACGACAAGGCAAGTCGTGTGCATGGTGTTGGCCCAAATAACACCACCACCACCAATGGAAAAGTAGCTTGCCGACAGAACAATTAACAGAGTCTGTTCTACATGCTCACACTGTACCTTGGCTTTCACTGTTAAGTGATATATTGAATTTTATTTGATCATTCATAGGATATACTCACCTCAGGGTAGACCGAGAGATATTTAATAGCTTTGCGAATAATCTATGACCCAGAAGATCAACTCAAAGTAGTGTAAAATAGAGCACAAGCTTTAGAAACAGAACACCTCAATTTGTATCATACATCACCACCGTACCATGTAATCAAGAAAGTTAACCTCTTTGTGACTATGTATTCTCATATGTAAAATGGGAATAATAGTTGTTAATATCTCATTGTATTGTTTTGAAGGAGAAATGAGTTAAAATTTAAAGCATTTTATGTCTGAAACATATAATGAATCTTTTAAAATGCTAGCTATTATAACCTGACTAAATCAAATATGTTATTTTAAGGAATGGGAAGGGATCTATGAATTTCCCCTCATCAAGCTTTACACAGTGACATTTCTGAAAAGCTAGAAGGAAATGGCAACCCACTCTAGTACTCTTGCCTGGAAAATTCCATGGACTGAGGAGCCTGGTAGGCTACAGTCCATGGGGTCGCAAAGAGTAGGACACAACTGAGCGATTTCACTTTCACTTTCAGTGTTACACAATCACCCGTGTTTCCCTATGGATCTTACCAAGCACCTGGAAACATGACACTTTACTCAGTGTTACTTCATTCTAGCCCTGTTCCAGATTTCAGGTTCCATGCTTTTTGGTGCAGGGTTTCAACATATAACATTCCTCTCCCCAAAAAAGTTTATCTCCAAAAGGTTTACATTTTAGGATAAAAAATAAAGACTTAAAAATCTACTTTATACAGATGATAGTTGTATATATAATGACACCAAACTACAGAAATTTTTTTAGAATAAATAAGTGCACTTTTAGGGAGATAGATACTAATAGATAATTTGTTGCTTATGTTGGTTCCAACTAGAAAATAAAATTGAAAGAGACAACTTACAATAGCATCAACAAATCAGATATCTACATATAAATCTACTAAAAACACATACAACCTATACAGATTGAGAGAAATTTTAAAAGATCTAATATATGTATTTATACATGATGTTCATGGTATGTGGGACTCATTAATAATATCAACAAGCTGTCACTTCTCTCTGCTGGTACACAGGAATCAGGCTGCAATACAGACTTGCCAAAGGCTAGTTTCCTGTCATCTGCGTCTTCAGCATGTTTAATTTGTCCTGTTGCTGAGTTCTTCCACCATTACCTTGGTAGCACCTTGTAGCAAGAGTTTGTTAGATACCCCTCCATCTCCCCAGCAAAAGACCAAGCACTTCATAACAAAGCAAGTCTCTTTATATGCTCCCAGTGACCTGTGACAGAACTAACACATGCCATTTCAAAAAAAAAAAAAAAAAGCTAATTTTCTATTAATTCCCAACCTCACAACCCAACTTTACAAGAAGTAGACATTCACAAAGCTGAACCATTAATCTATGAACAGCCCTGCCCATATCACAGAGAACAATGAATGGAATCCAAAGTGGGATCACTGAATTTCAGAGGGAACCCAGGAGAATCCTAGGTTAGGATCCAAACAAGAGTTTAAGACTACACATTTTTAAGCTGTGCTAAAATCCATACTTTAGCCAGTCCTTTAAAGCAAACAATAAACACAGCTTCACCTGGCCTTCAATAGACCCATATGACTGATTTCTGCTTCATTTGCGTTTGTTCTAATTGCTCTGGTTGCTGGCTTTTCACCCACTGATTGTTCACCTCCAGATTTACTTTGTGGCTTTCTCTTGGCACAATTTCTACCCTGGCTCTGTTATTTCCCACTGTCTTGGAGGACAAAATTCTCTGTTGTCTCTGATGCTAGCAAAATCTACCTAGGCCATCTAGTCCCTCAAATCATAAAGTCACGATAGATGGGAAAGGGGACATAACCTAGAACAAATACAGAAGACAGAAACAAAACAACATACAATTTTATTTCAGAAAGTTAAACTCTATGTTAGGGAAAGCTTGAAAAAATTATCAACAGTTACCACAGAGTGTCTGGAGCATTGTTCAGAGACAGAAAAAGCAGGAACAGATAATCACACTGCTAGGAAGCAGGGATAAAGAGATGACAAAGGAAAGCAAAACTACTCCTCCTTTTCCCTCAAGGAGAATAATCTCCAAACTGCAAAAAGACAGCAAACATATTTAAGAGGAAATTGAAACTCAGGAGAGGTGAGAAGGTAGTGAAAGGACCCCCAGAGACCCTAAGTGGATTTTTTTGTCTCTAGACTAAGATGAATGGCATCTTAAACACTGAGAAAACTGGCAGTGTGATTGCCCAAACACTGCCAGTGATGTTTAAGAAATATAGGGGAAAAAAAGACTCATAGGAAATGCCAGGAGTCCAACAAGACTGAATATGAACCACATTCTGAACAGAAATAAAGACACTTGCTCTGCAAACTACAGGTTAGATAGCTAGATGCCTAACCTCTTACATTTCTATAACCAGAGTAGTTCAAAAAAAAAAAAAGAATGAAACATATCATTTGAATTGTGCCTCATACAGTAATAATTTCTACCAATTTCATCATCACAGCATTCCTTTATTGAAAAAAAGTATTACTCCCAATTTTTGTTGTTTACAAATATGGAAATTGAGATTTGGAAGAGAATGAAATATTTAGAAGATGATGACATAATACTACCTGCCAAGACTATTTTTATTATGACTCTCTGGTACTCTTCAAGTTCTATTTTGACACTGGAATACTGTTATAAATCATGTTTTTCAATTGTATCTAAAGAGAGTTGATTAAAGATCAGATCAACAGTTGAAGTGTTTCAGATTTGACAGCACACATTTTATATATACCGTATGCAAAAGATATATATTGAAAGACAAGTTTGTGTGAAATCTGACTTAAAACTACTCACTACTGCCACTGCTAAGTCACTTCAGTCGCATCTGAAGCCTATGGTCTGTAGCCCACCAGGCTCCTCTGTCCATGGGATTCTCCAGGCAAGAATACTGCAGTGAGTTGCCATTTCCTTCTCCAGGGGATCTTCCCGACCCAGGGATTGAACCCAGGTCTCCTACAGCTCCTGCATTATGCAGGTGGACCTTTACTACTGAACCACTGGGGAAGCACCTGTAAGCAACTCATGATCTTCCTGCAAATCAAAAAGGAAAAGAAATAATCAAACAAAAACCTGGATAAATGGCACGTTAGTACATAAAAGGTTATTACTATGCATGTAAAAGCAAATTAAAACAAAAATATTGGATGGACAATGATTATAAAGATTTACAATTCACCTTGCTAGTAAAGAGGTAAAAAAATGAGAAGTTATGATACTGGAAGTGATTATGTGAAATTGTTCACACTTTCTAGTGGGCAATCTGGTAATGTATTCTAAAACCTTAATTTCTATATAATTTAATTCATTCTGGAGCTATTCTACTTCTGAAACTTTACTTAAGTCAGGCTAGTGTAAAAACACAAAGATGTATATGCCTGCATGCATGGTTCATGTTGCTTATAATGGAAAAATTTTGGAAACAGCTTAACACTCAATGTTAACTTGAGGCCGGGAGGAGCTACCCCATGTCCAAGAAGCAGTGGCTGCATGGGCGCAGGAGGGCCAAGAGGAGCTACTCCAAGTTCAAGGTCAATAGAGGCGGTGGTGAGGAGATACCCCTGATCCAAAGTAAGAAGCAGTCGCTGTACTTTGCTGGAGCAGCTGTGAAGAGACACTCCACGTCCAAGGTAAGAGAAACCCAAGTAAGACGGTAGGTGTTGCAAGAGGGCATAAGAGGGCAGACACACTAAAACCATACTCACAGAAAACTAGTCAATCTAATCACGCTAGGACCACAGCGTGTCTAACTCAATGAAACTAAGCCATGCTCTGTGGGGCCACCCAAGATGGGTGGGTCATGGTGGAGAGGTCTGACAGAATGTGTTCCACTGAGGAAGGGAATGGCAAACCACTTCAGTATTCTTGCCTTGAGAACCCCATGAACAGTATGAAAAGGCAAAATGATATACTGAAAGAGGAACTCCCCAGGTCGGTAGGTGCCCAATATGCTACTGGAGATCAGTGGAGAAATAATTCCAGAAAGAATGAAGGGATGGAGCCAAAGCAAAAACAATACCCAGTTGTGGATGTGACTGGTGATAGAAGCAAGGTCCGATGCTGTAAAGAGCAATATTGCATAGGAACCTGGAATGTCAGGTCCATGAATCAAGGCAAATCGGAAGTGGTTAAACAGGAGATGGCAAGAGTAAACGTCAACATTCTAGGAATCAGTGAACTAGAAGGGACTGGAATGGGTGAATTTAACTCAAATGACCATTATATCTGCTACTGCGGGCAGGAATCCCTCAGAAGAAATGGAATAGCCATCATGGTCAACAAAAGAGTATGAAATGCAGTACTTGGATCCAATCTCAAAAATGACAGAATGATATCTGTTGTTTCCAAGGCAAACCATTCAATATCACAGTAATCCAAGTGTATGTCCCAACCAGTAAGGCTGAAGAAGCCGAAGTTGAATGGTTTTATGAAGACCTACAAGACCTTTTAGAACTAACACCCAAAAAAATGTCCTTTTCATTATAGAGGACTGGAATGCAAAAGTAGGAAGTCAAGAAACACCTGGAGTAACAGGCAAATTTGGCCTTGGAATACAGAATAAAGCAGAGCAAAGGCTAATAGAATTTTGCAAAGAGAATGTACTGGTCATAGCAAACACCCTCATCCAACAACACAAGAGAAGACTCTACACATGGACATTACCAGATGGTCAACACCGAAATCAGATTGATTATATTCTTTGCAGCCAAAGATGGAGAAGCTCTATACAGTCAGCAAAAACAAGACCAGGAGCTGACTGTGGCTCAGATCATGAACTCCTTATTGCCAAATTCAGACTGAAATTGAAGAAAGTAGGGAAAACCACTAGACCATTCAGGTATGACCTAAATCAAATCCCTTGTGATTATACAGTGGAAGTGAGAAATAGATTTAAGGGCCTAGATCTGATAGAGTGCCTGATGAACTATGGAATGAGGTTTGTTACATTGTACAGGAGACAGGGATCAAGACCATCCCCATAGAAAAGAAATGCAAAAAAGCAAAATGGCTGTCTGGGGAGGCCTTACAAATAGCTGTGAAAAGAAGAAAAGCGAAAAGCAAAGGAGAAAAGGAAAGATATAAGCATCTGAATGCAGAGTTCCAGAGAATAGCAAGAAAAGATAAGAAAGCCTTCCTCAGCAATCAGTGCAAAGAAATAGAGGAAAACAACACAATGGGAAAAAATAGAGATCTCTTCAGGAAAATTAGAGATACCAAGGGAACATTTCTTGCAAAGTTGGGCTCAATAAAGGACAGAAATGGTATGGACCTAACACAAGCAGGAGACAGTAAGAAGAGGTGGCAAGAATACACAGAAGAACTGTTCAAAAAAAGATCTTCACAACCAAGATAATCACGATGGTGTGATCACTCACGTAGAGCCAGACATCCTGGGATGTGAAGTCAAGTGGGCCTTAGAAAGCATCACTATGAACAAAGCTAGTGGAGGTGATGGAATTCCAGTGGAGCTATTTCAAATCCTGAAAGATGATGCTGTGAAAGTGCTGCACTCAATATGCCAGCAAATTTGGAAAACTCAGCAGAGGCCACAGGACTGGAAAAGGTCAGTTTTCATCCCAATCCCAAAGAAAGGCAATGCCAAAGAATGCTCAAACTACCGCACAATTGCACTCATCTCACATGCTAGTAAAGTAATGCTCAAAATTCTCCAAGCCAGGCTTCAGCAATGCATGAACCATGAACTTCCAGATGTTCAAGCTGGTTTTAGAAAAGGCAGAGGAACCAGAGACCAAATTGCCAACATCCACTGGATCATCTAGAAAGCAAGAGAGTTCCAGAAAAACATCTATTTCTGCTTTATTGACTATGCCAACACCTTTGACTGTGTGGATCACAATAAACTGTGGAAAATTCTGGAAGAGATGGGAATACCAGACCACCTGACCTGCCTCTTGAGAAACCTGTATGCAGGTCAGGAAGCAACAGTTTCAACTGGAATGGAACAACAGACTGGTTCCAAATAGGAAAAGGAATACATCAAGGCTGCATATTGTCACCCTGCTTATTTAACTTATATGCAGAGTACATCATGAGAAACGCTGGGCTGGAAGAAGCACAAGCTGGAATCAAGATTGCTGGGAAAAATATCAATAACCTCAGATATGCAGATGACACCACCCTATGGCAGAAAGTGAAGAGGAACTAAAAAGCCTCTTGATGAAAGTGAAAGAGGAGAGTGAAAAAGTTGGCTTAAAGCTCAACATTCAGAAAACGAAGATCATGACATCTGGTCCCATCACTTCATGGGAAATAGATGGGGAAACAGTGGAAACAGTGTCAGACTTTATCTTTTTGGGCTCCAAAATCACTGCAGATGGTGACTGCAGCCATGAAATTAAAAGACGCTTACTCCTTGGAAGGAAAGTTATGACCAACCTAGATAGCATATTCAAAAGCAGAGACATTACTTTGCCAACAAAGGTCCATCTAGTCAAGGCTATGGTTTTTCCAGTGGTCATGTATGGATGTGAGAGTTGGACTGTGAAGAAGGCTGAGCGCTGAAGAATTGATGCTTTTGAACTGTGGTGTTGGAGAAGACTCTTGAGAGTCCCTTGGACTGCAAGGAGATCCAACCAGTCCATTCTGAAGGGGATCAGCCCTGGGATTTCTTTGGAAGGAATGATGTTAAAGCTGAGACTCCAGTACTTTGGGCACCTCATGTGAAGAGTTGACTCATTGGAAAAGACTGATGCTTGGAGGGATTGGGGGCAGGAGGAAAAGGGGATGACAGAGGATAAGATGGTTGGACAGCATCACCGATCCAATGGATGTGAGTTTGAGTGAACTCCAGGAGGTGGTGACGGACAGGGAGGCCTGGCGTGCTGAGATTCATGGGGTCGCAAAGAGTCGGACATGACTGAGCGACTGAAGTGAACTAACACTCAATGAACAATAAATAAGTAACAGCATACACATAAAGTGAAGTACGGTGCATACACTCAAAAGCAGGGATATTTATTACACTTAAAAATAAATGTGTGTAATAGGTATGCTAGTTTAAAAAGCATATAACGTGACTGTATTTAAAAATATGTGGATTAAAATCCCAGAAAGGTAAAGGATGCACTGTTAATGATGGTTATACATGGAAACAGAAGTCTGAGAGACTGGCTGCACTGACAGTCTTTTGAAATTTTGTAAAGCACAATGTTTGAGTGATACTACCACTTGAAGCCAAGAGTGATGTGACTACCTAGGATTTAAACATTCTGTACTTGGCTCTTTTCCTAAATAACCCTTTCATCATAGCTTAATAAAGTCACACAAAATGTTATCAATTTTTTGTTTATCTAAAACCCATAGGGCCAACTTACAGATAAGAAAATCAAAACGTAAGGATTATTTCAAGTTGGAGGATACGATGAAATTTTTAAAAGATAATAAATGCATTAATTTGAGAGGTAATTATGAAAGAAGAGTGGGAGACTGCACCATCCTCACCTGGTAAACCCTAAATATTTTCATTAGTGATTAGTTAAATATGAGCAAATAGGATGATTTACCTGCTGAATTGAAATTTTCTAATTAAGTGTATGACTATTAAAGAGAAAAAGAGTGTTTCCATCTAGGGATGTAAATCACATTTTAAAACGTGCACTGCTGACCACACAGGCTTCCCAGGAGGCTCCGCGGTAAAGAACCCGCCTGCCAGTGCAGGAGAGACGGGTTCAATCCCCAGGTCAGGAAGATCCCCTTGGGGAGGAAATGGCAGCCCACTCCAGTATTCTTGCTTGGAGGATTCCATGGACAGAGGAGCCTGGCGGGCTATATAGTCCATGGGGTCACAAAGAGTCGGACATGACTGAGCAACTAAATACATTCACACACACATGCTGAGCAGACACAGAAACACTGTGAAGACAGACTATTTTTCTTCCCGGTGTATGCCTCAGTTAACAACTGTGACAAATTTTTGACACAAAATAGACATTAAATAGCTATTTTGTTGAATGGACAAAACAGAAGCAGCAAATGTGCCATTTCGTAAGAGAATACCACAGTTGAAGAGGAAATTTCACCAGTTAAACTGTGGCAGAGTTACAAAAAATATAGAAACCGTGTGGCATGAGAAGTGGTTCAGGACTAAAATGGCTCCAATTTCCATCGAAAAGGGCAAAGAGTGATGGACACACAGCAACTGTCTGTCTTCAGAGGTCTAAAGGTCTCCTATGCAAGAAGGACTAAGCTAACTCCGTATGTCACCAGGGGCCAGAATACTGACAAGAGCTTTGGATTTACAAAGACATATACCTCTTATGAATACAAATTAAGTTTTTCTAAAAGTCATGGTTGTCTAAAACTGTAAATATTAATCTCTTCATCCCTGCCAGTACTCAAATATCACTTCTTAAAAAGGGATATTTAAGGTGTTTTCACATGGCATGGAAGTTTGAGTGATAACTAAATCCTTCATCACTCTACATATTGAAAAGCATTCCATTGGGTGTTATTATCCCAGTTGAAATAATGCTAAACTATCAAAAACGGGCTTCAAGGCAATACTTTGCACTTCCAATCGTGCCCCCTCCTTCCAGCAAAACTATCATAGTCGTTCTCAAACCCGTTGGTGATAATGAAATTGATATCACAAGAGGAAATCCCTTCCACCTCCCATAACGTTTCATAGGCCTATGACTGTGCATTAGCACTGCTGCTGCTGCTAAGTCGCTTCAGTCATGTCCGACTCTGTGTGACCCCTAGACGGCAGCCCACCAGGCTCCCCCGTCCCTGGGATTCTCCAGGCAAGTCCCTGGGATTCTCCAGGCAAGAACACTGGAGTGGGTTGCCATTTCCTTCTCCAATGCATGAAAGTGAAAAGTGAAAGTGAAGTTGCTCAGTCGTGTCCGACTCTCAGCGACCTCATGGACTGCAGCCTACCAGGCTCCTCCGTCCATGGGATTTTCAAGGCAAGAGGACTGGAGTGGGGTGCCATCAAACACTCACAAAGACACACAGGCACATACACACACGGCACAACAGGCATCTTTTATTGAGTGATATTTACAACTTTGCTTAAATTAGTTTTAGAGACCAAACTGCCATGACGTGCTAGCTCTGATATTAGAAGCTTTTCATTAATCAGAGAATTATTCATTATCTGAATTAAAAAACCGAATATATCAATTTCACTCTAGGTTGAGTCCACTGTTTTGAGTAAAAGCAACTACAGAAAATTATGGGTTTATGTCTTGCCTGGGAACCTAATAAGTCAGAACTACAATACACTTAAGGTATTTTGAGGGCTCTCAAGTAAGACATATGAAGCTATTACTCATCACAGTCTGTGAAGCAGCCGTGCTATGGCTTTTAACAGTAATTTTGTAAATATTTCAAATTTGTATTTTTATGAAGATTCATTAAAAACAATGCTACGTCACACACACACACACACACACACACACACACCCTACAACTATATACTTACTCCGGGGTTTCTTTGAGGGGGGCATTAGGAGAAATGACATTCACATGAAGCTGCAGAGTGTGACACAGTAAAGGACACTAAGCTGCTATCAGTTCAGATTCTTCTCAGGTTGTATTTTTAATGATTTCTAATACCCCTATGAATTATTTTCATCCAGCAAGCCAATTTGTTTTATTTTAATAGTGTTTAGTTTCTTTTCATCCTTTTTAAATCACCCAATTTAAATTTATGAAAACCTGTTGCTGGAAAGCAGGAGTCTAGGTGTTGGGGATATTAGGATGCTTGTCCTGGTTGTCACCCAGATGCTCAGGAAGGCTATGACCTTGAGCAGAGCACACGCCCTCTGCCGCTCAGTCCCTCATCAATAAAACAAGGCCATTGGACGGGTGGATCGCTAAGGCCTTTCCAGCACATTCTCCGTCTGTGCCTGTTTAAACAAGAAATAATTTAGGATTTGATTGACAACCTAGGTCGACATTATGGACTAAGGACATGAAAAACATTTTAAAGCCTCTCCTGTGAAGTTGTATATCTTAGATGAGTTCCCCAGACACCAGTTCTGAGTCAAGGACTCTTGCAAAAGTGATTTGTTAGAAAAACTAATAGGCAAGTGAGGAACTAGTATAAGGAAGGGATGAATGGAAGTCAAGCAAGAGTGTAGAACTAAGAAAAACCACCCAGGGCATAGTAACTTTGGCTCAATTCCACATGGGAATATTAGAAACAAAGGAGATTGTGGTCTTAATTTGGGGATGAAACTCATTAGACCTCAGTTAAGGGATCAGACTCCAGAGAGTTGTGAACCCCAGACATTCAGGCCCTATGCATCTCTACTAGCCTGAGGTCAGCCTTCACAGAAAGAGACAGTATTTGGCTTCTGGGAGTGAATGAAATCAGGGAACTGAAAATGCACCAAAAAAGCAAGGGGATCCAAAAAGGCATCAGTAGAGATTACAAAAGCCAACAGGGTCAGCCTCAATCACCAGTCCTTCCAAAAGACAAATAATGGGGCTTCCCTGGTGATCCAGTGGTTCAGTTCAGTCACTCAGTCTTGTCCAACTCTCTGTGACCTTGTGGACTGTAGAATGCCAGACTCCCCTGTCCATCACCACTCCTGGAGCTTGCTCAAACTCATGTTCAATGAGTCAGTGATGCCATCTAACCATCTCATTCTCTGTTGTCCCCTTCTCCTTCTGCCTTCAGTCTTTCCCAGCATCAGGGTCTTTTCCAATGAGTCAGTTCTTCGCATGAGGTGGCTAAAGTACAGAGTGCATCACAACTACTGAGCTCACTCAGCACAACTAAAGAGTCTATGTTCTGCAACAAAAGATCCCACATGACGCAAGGAAGATTCCATGTGCTACAGCTAAGACCTGAAATAGCCAACAAATGAAAAAGACAAGCAATGAAACCATCTTACATTTCTTTCCCCCAAACATGACACTCATTACATACCCAATAAAAGTATTTGAGCACATGTAGATGCCTGACAAATTATACAGGAGAAGATAAAAGAGATAGGGTCTCTAGACTCATGGACTCTATAGCTCTATAGTGAAATGGAGGAGACAGATTACAATTATGTTGTTGTTCAGTTGCTAAGTCATATGAACTCTTTGTGACACCCTGGACTGCAGCAAACCAGGCTTCCCTATCCTTTACTATCTCCCAGAATTTGCTCAAATTCATGCCCATTGAGTTGGTGATGCTATCTAATCATCTCATCTGCTGTTGTCTCCTTTACCTCCTGCCTTCAATCTTTCCCAGCCATCAGAGACTTTTCCAGTGAGTCAGCTTTTCACATAAGGTTGCCAAAATACTGGAGATTCAGCTTCAGTATCAGTCTTTTTAGTGAATATTCAGGACTGATTTCCTGTAGGATTGACTGATGTGATCTCCTTGCAGTCCAAGGGACTCTCAAGAGTCTTCTCCAGCACCACAGTTTGAAAGAATCAGTTCTTCAGTGCTCAGCCTTCTTTATGGTCCAACTCTCACATCCATACATGACTACCGGAAAAACCATAGCTTTGATCATATGCACCTTTGCTGGCATAGTGGTGTCTCTGCTTTTTAAGACACTGTATAGGTTTGTCATAGCTTTTCTTCCAAGGGTCATGTATCTTTTAATTTCATGGCTGCAGTTACCATCTGCAGTGATTTTTGAACTGAAGAAAATAAAGTCTGCCACTGTTTCAATTTCCCCCCGTCTATTTGCCATGAAGTGATAAATCATAGTAATTCTATGAGGTACCCTGATGAGGTACAATGTGAGAATGAAAAGCAGGGTTCACTATGAAATAAAGTCTAAAAAGGCTTATGTGAGATAGTGACATTTAAGCTGAGACCTGAAAAATGGTCACAAACAGCCATATAAAGAATGGAGGGGTAGAGACAGGGAGAATATTCAGACAGAAAGGCCATGAGCCAAGAATGTGATGTCTTTAAGAGCTTTACATGGTTCAAAGATTTGAAGTAAGGCCAATGTGGCTGAAGAACTGTGAGCAAGATGGAGAAGGATGAATTTCAAGAGATAAACAGAGTAAAGCCTCTGCTACCACGTGAATGTGTTTGCATTTAATTCTCAGTCCCATAGGAAACTGAACTTCTCAGGTGGCACAGTGGTAAAGAATCTGCCTGCCAAGGAGACACAGGAGATGTGGGTTTGATCCCTGGGTCAGGAAGATCCCCTGGAGAAGGAAATGGCAACCTACTCCAGTATCCTTGCCTGGAGAATCCTATGGACAGAGGAGTGTGGCGGGTCATAGTCCATGGGGTAGCAAAGAGTCAGACACAACTGAGCGACTGAGCACACACTCACAGTGGGAAACCACTTAAGCTCAGGATAGACATGATTAAATGGGAAACCATTTTAAACAGAAGACATCTTAAAACATAAGAAACATCTTAAAAATAACACTGAGTTCTGTGTAGAGGATGAATTTGAAAGGAAGCAAGAATAGGAATGGGAACACATGTTACAAGTTTATTGTGGTATCGTTATTGATTCGTTGTTGCGACCCCATGGACCGTAGCCTGCCAGGTTCCTCTGTCCATGGGATTTTCCAGGCAAGAATACTGGACTGGGTTGCCATTTCCTACTCCATCAAACCCGCATCCTCTGTGTCTCCTGCATTACAGGGGGATTCTTTACTGCTCAGCCATCAGGGAAGTCCTATTATGGTATTAGGTCTCATGAAAGAAGACAGTAAGTTGAATTAGAATGATAGTAAAAATATGAAAAATAAATTTCTTCCTGTGAATCCAAATAAAAATTTCAAGAACTCCTTCAAGCTAACTATAAGAATTAAAAGATTAATAAGAATACTTGATCATTAATATGAGAAAACAGAGGTAACTGTGGCTTTTCATATTCCAGACACAATCTTAGCCTTTTTACGGTTGGAACCACAGGAGAAATGAAGCGGAAATAAGAGTTGGCCATGGCTATTCCAGGAGAAAAGCCCTGGGCCATTTCACACTTAATCCTAGAGAGGCAAGAAGAAAAGGGAACAGTACCTGAGACAGTAGAAAATGATGTAACTTACTCCCCAAGCAAAAAATAAAATAAAATAAATACTATGGAATATTTTATGAATAGAGTTAAGTTACATTAAAAGGGAGGAGAAAGTACCACTCTCATGGTATGACTATACATGAGTTCCTACTAGAAAAACGATTCCCTCTCATTTATGTTTGTGTGTATATGTGTGGGAGGGTGAGGGTTGTGGTAGAAAAAGAATATACACAATTGAAGAATTCTGCATGAGCTTTAACGTCTAGATTGGAATCAGTTCAGTTCAGTTCAGTTCAGTCGCTCAGTCGTGTCCAACCAACTCTTTGTGACCTCACAAACCGCAGCACGCCAGGCCTCCCTGTCCATCACCATCTCCCAGAGTCCACCCAAACCCACATCCATCAAGTCGGTGATGCCATCCAGCCATCTCATCCTCCGTCGTCCCCTTCTCCTCCTGCCCCCAATTCCTCCCAGCACCAGAGTCTTTTCCAATGAGTCAACTCTTCACATGAGGTGGCCAAAGTACTGGAGTTTCAGCTTCAGCATCAGTCCTTCCAAAGAAATCCCAGGGCTGATCTCCTTCAGAATGGACTGGTTGGATCTCCTTGCAGTCCAAGGGACTCTCAAGAGTCTTCTCCAACACCACAGTTCAAAAGCATCAATTCTTCGGCGCTCAGCTTTCTTCACAGTCCAACTCTCACATCCATACATGACCACAGGAAAAACCATAGCCTTAACTAGATGGACCTTTGTTGGCAAAGTAATGTCTCTGCTTTTGAATATGCTATCTAGGTTGGTCATAACTTTCCTTCCAAGGAGTAAGCGTCTTTTAATTTCATGGCTGCAGTCACCATCTGCAGTAATTTTGGAGACCAAAAAAATAAAGTCTGACACTGTTTCCCCATCTATTTCCCATGAAGTGATGGGACAGATGCCATGATCTCCATTTACTAAATGTTGAGCTTTAAGCCAACTTTTTCATTCTCCTCTTTCACCTTCATCAAGAGGCTTTTTAGTTCCTCTTCACTTTCTGCCATAAGGGTGGTGTCATCTGCCTATCTGAGGTTGATTGGACTAATACACAATAAAAACAATCATGGAATTATATCCTTGAAGGACAAAAAAAATGACCCCTTAACTAGACTTGGAAGATACAGGAAGATGACAAAAATGGGAAAATCGTGTACTAAATCCTGGAAGTGAGAGGGAGCATGGTTTCTTAGGGAAGTAGAAGTATTACAATCTGATTGAAATGTAGGATTTGAAAGAGGCATACACAAGAGATTGGAAATAAGAATAGCTTAGGCACAAGAAGACTTACATGACAAGCTAAGGGAGTTGACAGTGACTTCACAGTCTGGTGATTCACTGAAGAAAGTTCAGCACTGAAACAGCATGACCATATTGCATATTAGACCATATTGCAAATATGACCATTTGTATCTTAGAAGAATCATGCTAGGAGAAGTGTCAAAACTAGATTTAAAGTGTAACTGCCTAAGAGGCTCTTCTAGTAATCTGGACAGGAGAAGACAGACCCTAAAAGAAAGGAGTAGCAGCGAACATGGAAGAAAGAGAACAGAAGCTAAAGAAGTTTAAGCAAGTGAAATCAATGCTACTTGATGACTGATCATCACAGGGAGTAAGGGGGGAAAGTAGACAAGAGATCAAGGGGTGAAAACCCAAGGTCTGACTCGAACAACCTAAAGGAGAGTGACAATTTTTTTGAGAGAGAAAGAAAATAAGAATGAGAAAAATAAGTAAGATAAAAGTTGAGAGTAAGAATATCTAGGAAAGACATGACAATGGGTTTGCCTTGAAAAAGATCTGTAGGATATTTGGATAAATAAGAAAACTAGCAAATTGTTGGACATATAACCTTGGAAAGAAAAGATATCTCTGCAGTACATCTTGAGACTTGCACATGGTAGTTTGAGCCAATAAATTAAATTAGACCACTCAGGAGATGCCTCAGAAGTATAAAAACTGAACCACAGGGAACACCCAACTGAAATATGAATTGAAGAATAATAGTTCATTTCAGTTCAGTTCAGTTCAATCAGTCGTGTCTGACTCTTTGTGACCCCATGAACCGCAGTACGCCAGGCCTCCCTGTCCATCACCAACTCCTGGAGTCCACTCAAACCCATGTCCAATGAGTCGGTGATGGCATCCAACCATCTTATCCCCTGTTATCCCCTTCTCCTCCTGCCCTCAATCTTTCCCAGCATCAGGGTCTTTTCAAATGAGTCAGCTCTTCGAATCAGGTGGCCAAAGTATTGGAGTTTCAGCTTCAGCATCAGTCCCTCCAATGAACACCCAGGACTTATCTCCTTTAGGGTGGACTAGTTGGATCTTGAAGTCCAAGGGACTCTCAAGAGTCTTCTCCAACACCACCGTTCAAAAGCATCAATTATTCAGTGCTCAGCTTTCTTTATAGTCCAACTCTCAATTCCATACTAGATACCAAGAAAAATCTATGAAGTAGGAGGAGAGCCAGGAAAGAGAAGTGTTAGGGAATCAATGAAGGAAAGAGGATTGAGGAGGGAATGGTCAGTGAATCCAAAGGCTACAGAGAAATCAAACTGATAAGGATTCCCCATTTGATGTTTAACAGTTTGGTAGAGAGCAGGATGATGGGGTTGGGGAGAGCTCAGACTTTAGGAGTAGGGTCGTGAATAGGCAGTTTGGAAGTGAAAAACAGGAGGGAAGATAATATTTTAAAGAAACTAGAAACTTGGCTCTGAAGTAAAAAGAAAGAGGATGTTGGCTAGACTCTCAGTGTTTTGAACATAGGTTTTACTATGTTGGTCTGCGTTGGTCACCTTGCTGCTGCTGCTGCTAAGTCGCTTCAGTCGTGTCCAACTCTGTGCGACCCCATAGATGGCAGCCCATCAGGCTCCCCGTCCCTGGGATTCTCCAGGCAAGAACACTGGAGTGGGTTGCCATTTCCTTCTCCAATGCATGAAAGTGAAAAGTGAAAGTGAAGTCGCTCAGTTGGTCACCTTATGTAATCTTAAAACGCTGTTGAAGCCAGACAAAAACTACAGGTGTTCTGCCATGTATGTCCAATAACTAAAGTAACTGGATGTTTGGAAGGATTGTTTTGACTCCTTTTTGTTTGTTTTTAGTTGTTTGCTAAATTGGAAGAAACATAAACATACCTTCATTCTGAAGGGAAAGGAGGAAAGACTGAAGATAGAAGCAAAATCAGGGAGTATTGGAATGAGACACCAAAGGGGTCTAGAGAGGAAGTAACCCAAAGCATAGGGAAAGGATGTGCCTTAACCACAGGAGGAACCTGTAATCCCCTCAACAGCAGAGAGACAAGAAAATGATAGATTTGTGAGAAATCATATTCTCAAATGGTGTGAAGGTGTTACCCATTTGCCCAATATTTTCAAGCACCTCCTGATTGCCAGCCACTGTGCAAGGTACTCAGAATACAACAGTGAGCAAAAAGATCTAGCTTCTGCACTCAAGTGGTTCAGAGTTTGCAGAAGCTAAGAAAAACATTATTAATATAACCACATATATGTTATCAGACAGTAATGAATAGTAACAAGGAGAAAACTACACTTTTCCAAAACAATGCATAAAATACATAGTCTTCAATAAGATCAGGAAAGACTACCCAGGGAAAGATATGACCGAGTTAACAATTAAGGAATAAATAGAGTCAACTGGAAAGGCATAATAGAAAGGATACTGGAGAGAGCTCGGTGGCTCTGGGGACAGTAAGGTGCTCTAAAAATGCTGAGAGTTTTTGAACTTTGGATTCTGTACATCTAAACTCACTTTATCAACTGGTTACTTTACAGCAGGGCTTCCCAGGTGGCACTAATGGTAAAGAATCTGCCTGCTGATGCAGGAGATGCAAGAGACACAGGTTTGATCCCTGGGTCAGGAAGATCCCCTGGAGAAGGAAACAGCATGCCACCCCAGTAGAGGATCAAAGTGTCGGATACAACCGAGGACCTGAGCATACTTGACAGCACAAGCGGTGGCCCTGAAAGTTTGTCTTTGCCTCCATCTCCCACATTTCTCACGAAGACCTAGGCAGGGGCAGAGGAGTGAAGGAGCCTTAATGGGAAATGCGAGAGTTGGACTGTGAAGAAAGCTGAGCACAGAAGAATTGATGCTTTTGAACTGTGGTGTTGGAGAAGACTCTGCAAGGAGATCCAACCAGTCCATCCAAAAGGATATCAGTCCTGGGTGTTCATTAGAAGGACTGATGCTGAAGCTGAAACTCCAGTACTTTGGCCACCTCATGTGAAGAGTTGACTCATTGGAAAAGACCCTGATGCTGGGAGGGATTGTGGGCAGGAGGAGAAGGGGACAACGGAGGATGAGATGGCTGGATGGCATCACCAACTCAATGGATGTGAGTTTGAGTGAACTCTGGGAGATGGTGATGGACAGGGAGGCCTGGCGTGCTGCGATTCATGGGGTTGTAAAGAGTCGGACACGACTGAGCAACTGAACTGAACTGAACTGAATGGGAAATTAACCAGAGTACCAAGAATTAATTTCAAATGACACACACTTTCAGAGGGCTGAAATACTATAGATACTAGTCATACAAGTTCTGATAGTATTACTTTTGAGAGTTGTCTTCAGTTACAGCTACTAAGGTACAAGCTACTTATGTTGCATTACAGTTTGAAAATGCATGGATTTTGAAAGTCTGAAATACATGGATTTAAAACTTCACATACATAAATTAATGTATTGTTTCACAACAAATTTTATTTCCCTGGGTTTCTCCATTGATAAAGCAGACACCACTAAATAAAAATTGATCAAGCAGCTAGAGACCTGATGGATTGTTTTGATCAGGTGTCTTTTTTTGACAAATACTTTCAGGGGTGTCCATTCTTGATTCAAATTCCTTAATTTACTTAATCAAGGTTGCATTTATTCTTCACCTATGTGATTTTGATGGATGAAGATATGTTTTCTGAAGCAGAAATGCAAATCCTGGATCTGGCCCATGAAACAGCTAATCAGGGGAATTCCAACAGTTGATTTATTGTAGCCATTGCAAAGGAGAAGAGCAGGTTGCTAATAAACAGCAATTAGACACATGTTTTAGGCCAAATGGAGACTATTACTCACACTAAGAGTTTTTGAACTTTGAATTATCTACATCTTACTCACTCACTTTGGCAGGTTATTACTTTTGGAAATTATTTGTAATAATGTTCATATACAAGAGCACTTTTCCCTTCTCTTTGTCATAGGGAAATTGAGCCAATCCAGCACTCATATCTAATTACCACTTATCATTGAGTCCAAATATGATTCTAAATCAGGCAATTTGGGAAAGACCACATGGTTTGGGAGGTATTTTCCAATAATGATGAGCTAGTAAGACTCAAACTTGTATTGAATTTAGGAGCCAGGCCTAAATCTGTGCTAACAACATCACAAGTCTCCAGCAATGAACTTTCCCAAAGGGTGTTACTTAGAGCCAATGTTTGTGCCATATCCATCAAAATATATTTAATTTTATAAAATTCAATGAAATGGAATCTTTATACACTGTCAAAACAGAGATACATACTTACTAGAATTTCAATATGAGCTAAAACTTAGATGAGGCTACCAAATAAAGCATCACTATCTCATGATTAAAGAAAACTAGTTAAAAGAAATAACAAGAGAAAGTAAGAATTGTCTTAAGATGGAATTACTGGCCTTGAAAAGTTGTGAGCTGTCACTGAAGACATTTGCATGAAGATCAAATATCCACTTATCAGAAATGTCATAGAAGTTACCATGCACTGTTTAAACAATTGTTTAAAGTATGCCCTCTAGGGTTACTTTCAATATTCAGTGGCTATAAATTCTAGGAAAATGATGGATGCAAAATATTATCTAATAGAGTTATTTTAAAATATCTATATTTTTGAACATTCAGGCTTCTTGGCCACAAGCACTTGGTAAACCTCTGGTTAATACAGAAGGAACTAGGTATGTAGTAGCTGATAGACTGGGAACCGGAGAAACAAGCTTGGGAATACGGGTAGACCAAGGAAAGCTAAGCAACAACAACCACAACCAAGTTCATACCAGAAGGCTAGTCTAATAAGAATGTTGCTTTAGATGTCAGAGCCATCCATCCTGCTGAACCCAGCCGTCATGGAATATTTAAAATCAAGGCTACTGCCAATCCTGTTGCGGATGCATATCTCACAGGAATATGTAAAGCTCCTGCAAATAAATTCTGTTCTTCTCTTATTGCATCACCCTCTCCAGAGTTTAAACTCAGGTTGAAACATCATTCTGACAAAAAATCAGATATTTAGACCCTACCTACTAAGGGGTAGAGAGAGAAAGGTGTTGTGCCCCTTTAGCTAAATAGTGAGGATAAGGCATTCTTCAAAAGTGGGAAGGGAGCTCAAATTCAGATAAGTCAAAATGAAGGTATAAGTATCTACTCCAAAGATTTTATTGAATGTTTTAATATCCAACAGTTTGTGTCTTTATAATGTTGGTGAGTTTAATCCACTGCAGGGTGTAGGGATTGTGACTTTTGCAAATTTTACTTTACCTGCAAATTTTCTTACTCGCCATCTTCTGGAAGTATTTCCTAGAGAACTACTCTAGTATTTAATTAGAATACACTAGGTAATGATCATTCATCATGCCCTATTCTATACTTTTATTTTATCTGAATAGAACAAAGTAATCAATTCTAAAGAAATAGATGCCTCTCCTCAATTCATGGTTTCCAATGAATTAAAGGTTTCCTGGGAAATGCCAGGATTGCTTATGGCCTGTTGTTAATGATCTGAGGCCGCCTATTCTGCTAAATGTTAACTGTGGTATGGAAATGTGATGGTGTCTGCATTAGAGTTCACTAATCAAAATAATTATACCCACTCTGCACATTTCACATGTCTTCATTTAAGTAGGATCAAGTATCATTTAATATGAACCTTTTATATAAAGTTACATCCTCAAGAGGCTCCCTCCAAACTGAGTGAGCTCAGTCTCTTACCCAGAGAGCATTTGTAAAGGTGTAAAGGTCTATTTTTTGTAATGCTAGCCTATATGTAACCGCTACAGGATTCTCCCCACCCTGGTGACCAGAGTGACACAGAGACAACAGAAACCAATATTCAGTTCAGTTCAGTTGCTCAGTCGTGTCCGACTCTTTGTGACCCCATGGACTGCAGCACGCCAGGCTTCCCTGTCCACCACCAACTCCTGGAGTTTGCTCAAATTTATATCCATCGAGTTGGTGATGCCATCTAACCATCTCATCCTCTGTGGTCCCCTTATATAATAAGGATAATTATATAATATAATAATTTGGGAGAGCCTTGTTGAAAAAGTAATTACTACAATTCAGGTGAAATTCAGTTAACTCATTCTGGTATAATACTCATATCTTTAACCCAATCACTAGAATCAGCCTTTATCCCACAAGAGGATATTATTATTATAAAAGGTATTATAGAAGATGCTGTAAAGAGCAATATTGCATAGGAACCTGGAATGCCAGGTCCATGAATTGAGGCAAATTGGAAGTGGTCAAACAAGAGATGGCAAGAGTGAATGTCGACATTCTAGGAATCAGCGAATTAAAATGGACTGGAATGGGTGAATTTAACTCAGATGACCATTATATCTACTACTGCGGGCAGGAATCCCTCAGAAGAAATGGAATAGCCATCATGGTCAACAAAAGAGTCCAAAATGCAGTACTTGGATGCAATCTCAAAAACTACAGAATGATCTCTGTTCGTTTCCAAGGCAAACCATTCAATATCACAGTAATCCAAGTCTATGCCCCAACCAGTAATGCTGAAGAAGCTGAAGTTGAATGGTTCTATGAAGACCTACAAGACCTTTTAGAACTAACACCCAAAAAAGATGTCATTTTCATTATAGGGGACTGGAATGCAAAAGTAGGAAGTCAAGAAACACCTGGAGTAACAGGCAAATTTGGCCTTGGAATACAGAATAAAGCAGGGCAAAGACTAATAGAGTTTTGCCAAGAAAATGCACTGGTCATAACAAACACCCTCTTCCAACAACACAAGAGAAGACTCTATACATGGACATCACCAGATGGTCAACACCGAAATCAGATTGATGATATTCTTTGCAGCCAAAGATGGAGAAGCTCTATACAGTCAGCAAAAACAAGACCAGGAGCTGACGGTGGCTCAGATCATGAACTCCTTATTGCCAAATTCAGACTGAAATTGAAGAAAGTAGGGAAAACCACTAGACCATTCAGGTATGACCTAAATCAAATCCCTTGTGATTATACAGTGGAAGTGAGAAATAGATTTAAGGGCCTAGATCTGATAGATAGAGTGCCTGATGAAGTATGGAATGAGGTTCATGACATTGTATAGGAGATAGGGATCAAGACCATACCCATGGAAAAGAAATGCAAAAAAGCAAAATGGCTGTCTGGGGAGGCCTTACAAATAGCTGTGAAAAGAAGAGAAGTGAAAAGCAAAGGAGAAAAGGACAGATATAAGCATCTGAATGCAGAGTTCCAAAGAATAGCAAGAAGAGATAAGAAAGCCTTCCTCAGCGATCAGTGCAAAGAAATCAAGGAAAACAACAGAACGGGAAAAACTAGAGATCTCTTCAAGAAAATTAGAGATACCAAGGGAACATTTCATGCAAAGATGGGCTTGATAAAGGACAGAAATGGTATGGACCTAACAGAAGTAGAAGATATTAAGAAGAGATGGCAAGAATACACAGAAGAATTGTACAAAACAGATCTTCATGACCCAGATAATCACGATGGTGTAATCACTGACCTAGAGCCAGACATCCTGGGATGTGAAGTCAAGTGGGCCTTAGAAAGCATCACTATGAACAAAGCTAGTGGAGGTGATGGAATTCCAGTGGAGCTATTTCAAATCCTGAAAGATGATGCTGTGAAAGTGCTGCACTCAATATGCCAGCAAACTTGGAAAACTCAGCAGTGGCCACAGGACTGGAAAAGGTCAGTTTTTATTCCAATCCCAAAGAAAGGCAATGCCAAAGAATGCTCAAACTACCACACAATTGCACTCATCTTGCATGCTAGTACAGTAATGCTCAACATTCCCCAAGCCAGGCTTCAGCAATACGTGAACCGTGAACTTCCAGATGTTCAAGCTGGTTTTAGAAAAGGTAGGGGAACCAGAGATCAAATTGCCAACATCCGCTGGATCATGGAAAAAGAAAGAGAGTTCCAGAAAAACATCTATTTCTGCTTTATTGATTATGTCAAAGCCTTTGACTGTGTGGATCACAATAAATTGTGGAAAATTCTGAAAGAGATGGGAATACCAGACCACCTGATCTGCCTCTTGAGAAATTGGTATGCAGGTCAGGAAGCAACAGTTAGAACTGGACATGGAACAAAAGACTGGTTCCAAATAGGAAAAGGAGTATGTCAAGGCTGTATATTCTCACCCTGCTTATTTAACTTATATGCAGAGTACATCATGAGAAACGCTGGACTGGAAGAAACACAAGCTGGAATCAAGATTTCTGGGAGAAATATCAATAACCTCAGATATGCAGATGACACCACCCTTATGGCAGAAAGTGAAAAAGAACTAAAGAGCCTCTTCATGAAAGTGAAAGTGGAGAGGGAAAAAGTTGGCTTAAAGCTCCACATTCAGAAAACGAAGATCATGACATCCGGTCCCATCACTTCATGGGAAATAGATGGAGAAACAGTGGAAACAGTGTCAGACTTTATTTTTCTGGGCTCCAAAATCACTGCAGATGGTGACTGCAGCCATGAAATTAAAAGACGCTTACTCCTTGGAAGGAAAGTTATGACCAACCTAGATGGCATATTCAAAAGCAGAGACATTACTTTGCCAACAAAGGTTCATCTAGTCAAGGCTATGGTTTTTCCAGTGGTCATGTATGGATGTGAGAGTTGGACTGTGAAGAAAGCTGAGTGCTGAAGAATTGATGCTTTTGAACTGTGGTGTTGGAGAAGACTCTTGAGAGTCCCTTGGACTGCAAGGAGATCCAACCAGTCCATTGTGAAGGAGTTTAGCCCTGGGATTTCTTTGGAAGGAATGATGCTGAAGCTGAAACTCCAGTACTTTGGCCACCTGATGCGAAGAGTTGACTCATTGGAAAAGACTCTGATGCTGGGAGGGATTGGGGGCAGGAGGAGAAGGGGACGACAGAGGATGAGATGGCTGGATGGCATCACTGACTTGATGGACGTGAGTCTGGGTGAACTCCAGGTGTTGGTGATGGACAGGGAACCCTGTGTGCTGCATTTCATGGGGTCGCAAAGAGTTGGACACGACTGAGCGACTGAACTGACTGACTGATAGAAGATTGGAGGACCAGTTTCACTCATAATTTAGAGATATTTTTCTTTGGGGCTCTCATCAAGTGATAATTTTTCCTTTGTTCTCCTACCATCTTGTGTTGCAAAGCACATGCTGATGAGCACTAGAAGAATCCTGACACTTCCCTCACCATCGTTATACCTCACCAAGGGTATAACTTTTATTTATGTTGTCTTCCGCATCAAACAGTATTCATTATGCAAAAAGATGGGCAAATATCAAAGAACATAAATACTACATATCAAATAGAGGAAATGTAGAGAATGGCATCCAGTCCCATC
Source organism: Bos javanicus (assembly GCF_032452875.1). Lineage (NCBI taxonomy): Eukaryota > Metazoa > Chordata > Mammalia > Artiodactyla > Bovidae > Bos > Bos javanicus. The sequence continues at coordinate 40,088,057 of NC_083878.1, forward strand.
ACTTCAATGCAAATAGATAGGAGAAAAGTAAAAGCAGTGACAGATTTTAGTTTCTTGGACTCCAAAATCATTGCAAACAATGACTGCAGCCACGAAAGTAAAAGACACTTGCTTCTTTGAAGAAGAGTATGACAAACTTAGCATATTAAAAATCAGAGACATCACTTTGACAACAAAGGTCTGTAGAGTCAAAGCTATGGTTTTTCCAGTAGTCATGTATGGATGTGAGAGTTGGACCATAAAGAAGGTTAAGCATTGAAGAACTGATGCTTTTGAATTGTGGTGCTGGAGAATACTTTGGAGAGTCCCTTGGACTGCAAGGAGATCAAACCAGTCAATCCTACAGGAAATCAACCCTGAGTATTTACTGGAAGGACTGATGCTGAAGCTCCCGTACTTTGGCCACTGATGCGAAGAGTTGACTCACTGGAAAAGACCCTGATGCTGGGAAAGATTCAGGACAGGAGAAGAAGGAGGTGACAGAGATTAAGATGGATGGATGGCATCACCAACTCAATGGACATGAGTTTGAGCAAACTCCAGGAGATAGTGAAGGACAGGGAACCTGGCATGCTGCAATCCATGGGGTAGCAAAGAGTCAGACATGACTTTGTGACCAAACAACAACTACAACAAAAATCCTTGCTTTATCTTCCAGTTTCACCATGCTTACAAACAGAGTCAATAAACATATTCAAGAATAAAAAGGAATATCAGAAATTATGATTTTTTTAAAAGTAGGATATTAAGAACTTGAAAATTAAGAGGACAATGAAACAAGAAATGTAACCAAAAATAGGCTGTCCCCACTGTAAAGTCAGAAAAGTCTAACTAGTTTTGCAAACATCAAGAGAAACTATGTCATAAATGTAAGCTGCTGTCTTTAATAAACAACATAAGGTTTAAGCAGCTCAGAGCTTTAAAGAACATCTGAACATTTCTATTATATGTGTGTATTACTCTAGGTCCTCTGAGAAGCCAATGCTAAGTCGGGATTAAACGTGCAAGGATTTTATGAGGGAAATATTTGTGTGAGAGAAAATGGGGCAGGGGCTGAATGGTTTCTGGGTGAAACACCAGACAACAATGTAAGCCTGACTCCAGCGGAGCAGAGAGGGTGTGAAGGCTGGATGAAGCACCTTGGAATGCTCTACAGCTTCAGGAGGGGTCAGCAGGGCTCTCAGGGTGTTCTGGAGTCAAGGTTGTTCTGTTCCAGCAATGTCCTTCCTAACAATCCCTGCCATGCTATCACTGTGGAAACAGCCATAAAATGAGAACAATTTTGTTTCATTAAAATGGATCAAGTGCAAAAGGCTTCTGAGCACTCCTTTTTTTTTTTTTAATTTTATTTTTAAACTTTACAATATTGTATTAGTTTTGCCAAATATCGAAATGAATCCGTCACAGGTATACCTGTGTTCCCCATCCTGAACCCTCCTCCCTCCTCCCTCCCCATACCCTCCCTCTGGGTCATCCCAGTGCACTAGCCCCAAGCATCCAGTATCATGCATCGAACTTGGACTGGCGACTCGTTTCATACATGATAATACACGTTTCAATGCCATTCTCCCAAATCTCCCCACCCTCTCCCTCTCCCACAGAGTCCATAAGACTGATCTATACATCGGTGTCTCTTTTGCTGTCTCGTACACAGGGTTATTGTTACCATCTTTCTAAATTCCATATATATGCATTAGTATACTGTATTGGTGTTTTTCTTTCTGGCTTACTTCACTCTGTATAATAGGTTCCAGTTTCATCCACCTCATTAGAACTGGTTCAAATGTATTCTTTTTAATGGCTGAGTAATACTCCATTGTATATATGTACCACATCTTTCTTATCCATTCATCTGCTGATGGGCATCTAGGTTGCTTCCATGTCCTGGCTATTATAAACAGTGCTGCGATGAACATTGGGGTACACGTGTCTCTTTCCCTTCTGGTTTCCTCAGTGTGTATGCCCAGCAGTGGGATTGCTGGATCATAAGGCAGTTCTATTTCCAGTTTTTTAAGGAATCTCCACACTGTTCTCCATAGTGGCTGTACTAGTTTGCATTCCCACCAACAGTGTAAGAGGGTTCCCTTTTCTCCACACCCTCTCCAGCATTTATTGCTTGTAGACTTATAATAATAGTCTTTGCATAGAAAGGCTGGCAAGAAATCTGAGTAGTTGCTAATAGTTTTGTCAGTCTCCTTCTCTTACTGCCCAGTCTCTGTAATTGGATTCATCTAAGGCCACCTCATGCGAAGAGTTGACTCATTGGAAAAGACTCTGATGCTGGGAGGGACTGGGAGCAGGAGGTAAAGGGGATGACAGAGGATGAGATGGCTGGATGGCATCACTGACTCGATGGACATGAGTTTCAGTGAACTCCGGGAGTTGGTGATGGACAGGGAGGCCTGGCGTGCTGTAATTCATAGGGTCGCAAAGAGTCAGACATGACTAAGCGACTAGACTGAACTGAACTGAACTGAACTAAGACACTTTGAAAGTTACCAATATTTTACCTCTTACTTTCTTTCACCAACTTACTCCTCAGCTGTCTATAATGTTTCTTTCTGTTGAAACTATTCATTTGAAAGTTTTCATCAACTTTCTCATTACTGAAACACAAATTTTTATTTTTTAGAATACAGATGCATTCTAACAACCTGCTTACTGAAGCAACTGAGTCTTGAAGCCCACTCTCTCTCCTTGAAATGCTCCTCCCTTGACTTCTTTGACTCTGCATTGTTTCGGTCCTCTACATCTCTAAGTATGCATTCCAGGCCTTTTTCTAAATTATACCCTTTCGCATCTCCCAATCTCACATTTAGATATTTACTAGGCTGATGCCTTAGGTTGCTTATCTATAAATAAAATTTTGCTTAGAGTGCTAATTCCAGATCCTAAACTGCTCTGAACTACTTTTACAGCACCTGACATGTCTTTCCAAGTAAGATATTATGGAAGAAACCAAATGAACCTGTTGGCCAACCCAATGTATTCTGGAGGCTTTTAAAGGCACTTTAAATGGATTATGTCCAAAATCCAATAACTTCTGTTTTACTTTCCTATTTTAGGTAATGCATCATCCATGAGCTATGTTTTAACACATCTTTAATCATTTTAACTTTCCTATGCTTATTTCCTGATGTTAAATAAAGTGGTTCAAATTTACCCTAAATGTTAGTCAACAGATAAAGCAATATTTTTATTTTTCATATTTAAATGTTTATATTTTGCCAATTATAAAATGAATAAACTGTTTAAGTAAGCTAATTATGTATAAAATAGAATTTTTAAGTAGAAATTTAATATTGGCCATTAGATTTTTCAAATTCTTCTAATATTTTAAATTATTCTCAGTAAGCATTGTGTGCATGCTCAGTCCCTCAACTTGTGTCCAACTCCGCAATCCCAAGGACTGTAGCCCTCCAGATTCCTCTGTCTATGGAATTTTCCAGTCAAGAATACTGGCGTGAGTAGCCCTTACCTACTCCAAGGGATCTTCCCAACCCAGGGATCCAACCTGTGTCTTCTGTGTCTCCTGCATTGCCAGGGCAGATTCTATACCACTGAGCCACATGGGAAGACCCTCAGTGAACATGGTTACATGTAAATCTTAACACATCTTACAGAGATACATCCTATTGGATAAAACCTAGTAAATGAATCAGTAGACAATACTGACTGAGAAACACTGGGTTGGAGAAAGCACAAGCTGGAATCAAGATTGCCAGGAGAAATATCAATCACCTCAGATATGGAGATGACACCACCCTTATGGCAGAAAGTGAAAAAGAACTAAAGAGCCTCTTCATGAAAGTGAAAGAGGAGAGTTAAAAAGTTGGCTTAAAGCTCAACATTCAGAAAACGAAGATTGTGGCATCTGGTCCCATCACTTCATGGGAAATAGATGGGGAAACAGTGGAAACAGTGTCAGACTTTATTTTTCTGGGCTCCAAAATCACTGCGGATGGTGATTGCAGCCATGAAATTAAAAGACACTTACTTCTTGGAAGGAAAGTTATGACCAACCTAGACAGTATATTAAAAAGCATAGACATTACTTTGTCAACAAAGGTCCGTCTAGTCAAGGCTATGGTTTTTCCAGTGGTCGTGTATGGATGTGAGAGTTGGACTATAAAGAAAGCTGAGTACCAAAGAATTGATGCTTTTGAACTGTGGTGTTGGAGAAGACTCTTGAGAGTCCCTTGAACTGTGAGGAGATCCAACCAGTCCATCCTAAAAGAGATCAGTCCTGGGTGTTCATTGGAAGGACTGATGTTGAAGCTGAAACTCCAATACTTTGGCCACCTGATGTGAAGAGCTGACTTATATGAAAAGACCCTGATGCTGGGAAAGATTGAGGGCAGGAGGAGAAGCGGACGACAGAGGATGAGATGGTTGGATGGCATCACCGACACAACGGACATGGGTTTGGGTGGACTCCGGAAGTTGGTGATGGACAGGGAGGCCTGGCGTGGGAGGAGGCCCTGCTGTTCATGGGGTTGCAAAGAGTCGGACACAACTAGCAACTGAACTGAACTGAACTGAACTGAGACAATACTGAATAAACAATTTTGTTTAAATGTTCTGTTAAAAGAATAAAACTAAAATTAATGTAAACAAGTGTTCATTTTTAATATAATTGTGTAATAAATATTATTCTATAAGAAAACTTGTATACATTCATATTTATTTCTATTTGGTAAATTCCTATGAGTGAATTGGAAATGGGCTTTTGTTTCCAAATACACAGAAAATTCACATCATCAGCGAATGCAAATCAAAACCACAATGAGATATCACCTTATACCTGTTAATGGCTATTAGCAAAAAGACAAGAAATGACAAGTGTTGCAAAGACGTGGAGAAAAGAAAACCTTAATGCACTATTGTTGGGAATGTAAACTGGTGCAGCTACTATGGAAACCAGTATGGAGGTTCTTAACAAATTAAAAATAGAACTTCCATATGATCTGGCAATTCTACTTCTGGGTATATATTCAAAGGAAAAGAAAACACTAACTCGAAAAGTTATCTGCTATCCCCTTGTTCACGTCAGCATTATTTAGACAGAAATAGACATTAATTAGATATTAATTTTAAAAGACAAGCATTATTTAGACATTAATAGACAAGAAAATGAAACAGCCTAAGTATCCACCAATAGATGAATGGATAAAGAAAATATGGCATATATATATACATATACACAATTTAACCATAAAATAGAGTATCTTGCCACTGCAACAACATGGATGGCCTTAAGGGCACTATGCTAAGTGAAATAGAGAAAGACAAATACCATATGATCTCAGTTATAGGTGGAATCTAAGAAAACTAACTCTTAGATACAGAGGTCAGATAGGTGGTTGCCAGTGGTTGGGGAGTGGAGAATGGGAGATTTGGGTGAAGGTGGTCAAATAGTACAAACTTCCAATTGTAAGATAAATAAGTCCTAGCCTAGAGATATACAAGCATACTTCATAGATATTCCAGGTTCAGTTCTAGACCACTGCAATAAAGCAAACATCATAATGAAGCAAGTCACATGAATTTTTTGGTTTCCCAATGCACATAAAGGTTATGTTTACACTATAGTCTATTAAGAATGCAATTGGATAATATATTTAAATATGTATATCTTAATTTTGATGAAAGTGAAAGAGGAGAGTGAAGTTGACTTAAAGCTCAACATTCAGAAAACTAAGATCATGGCATCTGGTCCCATTACTTCATGGGAAATAGATGGAGAAACAGTGGAAACAGTATCAGACTTTATTTTGAGGGGCTCCAAAATCACTGCAGATGGTGAATGCAGCTGTGAAATTAAGACACTTACTCCTTGGAAGAAAAGTTGTGACCAACCTAGATAGCATATTCAAAAGCAGAGACATTACTTTGCGAACAAAGGTCCGTCTAGTCAAGGCTATGGTTTTTCCAGTGGTCATGTATGGATGTGAGAGTTGGACTCTGAAGAAAGCTGAGTGCTGAAGAATTGATGCTTTTGAACTGTGGTGTTGGAGAAGACTCTTGAGAGTCTTCTGGACTGCAAGGAGATCCAACCAGTCCATCCTAAAGGAGATCAGTCCTGGGTGTTCATTGGAAGGACTGATGCAGAAGCTGAAACTCTGATACTTTGGCCACCTCATGCGAAGAGTTGACTCATTGGAAAAGTCCCTGATGCTGGGAGGAATTGGGGGCCGGAGGAGAAGGGGACAACAGAGGATGAGATGGCTGGATGGCATCATTGATTCGATGGACGTGAGTCTGAGTGAACTCCGGGACTTGGTGATAGATAGGGGGGCCTGGCATGCTGCAATTTATGGGGTCGCAAAGAGTCAGACACGACTGAGTGACTGAACTGAACTGAACTGAGGGCTTCCCTGATAGCTCAGTTGGTAAAGAATCTGCCTGCAATGCAGGAGACGCGGGTTCAATTCCTGGGTTGGGAAGATCCACTGGAGAACGGATACGCTACCCACTCAGTATTCTGGCCTGGAGAATTCCATGAGCTGTATAGTTCATGGGGTTGCAAAGAATCAGACATGACTGAGCGACTTTCATTTTCACTTCACTTTCACACATTTTATTAAATTCACTTAATTCATTGAATTGAAATAGAATGTTTGAGATAGATGGTTTTATTTTAGATAGCTCTGCAAGCATTGGGTCTTGGGTATGTTCCCCATCACAGTCTTCATGTTAGTCAAAGAAGAGGTGGAAGGAGAAAGAGGGATTAGGCATGGTATCATAGGGATCTATTTCAGCAGGATCATCTCAGGCAGTGATTATTTCCTTGGCACTGAACTGGTCTCTTTTTTCCAACAGGTCTTATTTCACATGCTCACCTTTGAAGATCATCCTGGATAGTTCAGCTTGAAGGCATTTAGCAAATCCTTCAGTGCTGACAATAATAACCTCCAACTTAGGCTGCCAAATCAAATTTATCAGTTCCCTAGAATTCCTATCTAATTTGCAACCTATAATTACTATAATTATCTGATGAATGAGAGATTGACTCATATAACCATTAATTAATTAAAATCAATACCAATGTATATTTGTTTGGATTACATCCTTCCCTACTTTTCTCTCTGACTCACATAAAACATCATTACTGCATTTGCTGTGTTTTCCACAGCCTTGTAGACATTGTATATAACATAAAATAGCAGAAAAATAAACCAGAGAAGAGCAAGAGCATTTTTTCCACACTCCATTAGTACCCTAATAATAATTCACACATTATCAGAATTTGAATCCAAGTTAATTAACAACAATATTCCAAAGTTACATTGCTGTCTGTTGCTTCTGCAATTGATAGTTATCTGTGAGTAAACACACACAAACCAAGGACAAATCACAATAAATCTAAGTAGACATGTACAAGCAAATTGGACTATGAAAGTGGCATGTCTCTTTGCTTAATATCTTCCACAAATCCCAGAGAGATGTGCTTGAAATGAACATAATTGGATTTGCTGTTTCCCCACAGTTTAATGTGTGAATAACTGTAATTACCTATGACTCTACTATCCTAGCTAAACAAAGTCATTAAGCCATTTGAATCTACAAATCATAGGAATTAGAAATCATTTGACAACATTAGTTTTATATTCGGTCAAGTAATTTTTTTTCTGGTTACCATTTTCAGATGACACCAGTGAGGTAGGCTTGGAAAGATTGACACAGTTTAAACATTGAAAAGGAAGACTCAGAAATGTCTCTTGCCACCTCTCCCTCTTGGTTTATTTTTGTTTTGTTATTGCTGTTTTTTCTATGCTTCAGCAGTGCTATAAGTCTAACGGTGTCATTTCAAAAATTCATATGTCCAGGTCCTAACCCCCAATACTTCAGAATTCGTATTTAGAAATAGTCTTTAAAGAGGTAATTGAGTTAAAATTACGTCATATTTTGTGGTCTAATTAAACATGGCTCTTGTTGTTACAAGAAGAGATTAGGACACAGATACACATTAAAAAAAAGACTGTGTAAAGACACAAGGAGAAGATGGACATCCACAAATCAAAGAGAGAGGCCCCATAAAAAAAAAAATCAACCATTCTGACACCTTTTTTTTGGGACTTCTAGCTTCCAGAATTGTGAGAAAATAAATATTTATTGTTTAAGCCACTCAGGCTTTGGCACCTTATTATGGGTGCTCTAGAAAACTCAAACCAGCAACTGCAAAATATTTTTCCATTATAGTCCTTGAAAATTATAAAACAAATTTCTGATTTTCAGGGATGCAGACTTGATTCATATTTATATATCTGAGTAGCACAGGGCATATACTGCTCTTGTTTTGAGAAAAAAACCAAAACCTTAACACATCATTGACAATGATTCAAATCCAGTAGCCATTCCTTCTGTTTTCTTTACTTACAGAATTCTAATTGTTCTCAGAGGAGGAGTGTGACTCTACTAAAGCTAGGAATGGATATGTGTTCCACTTCTGACAAATGAAATCAAAGAGTAAATGTGGTAAGTAGATTTTACAAGAGGTCCATTTTTACCTATTATAGAGAGAACAGGCTCAGCTGGTACACATGTTTTATTCTTTATTCTTCCCTCTTTCTTTCTACCTAGAATATAAACATTCTTGGAGGCATAGAAGTCACTTTGAAACTATGAAAAAACATACACCATATGAAAAGAATAATGGGGCAAGAATTTGAAAGGATCTTGGACCTTCCTGGAGCAGCTGTACCAATCCTGAACTAATTGTTTCCAGATTTCTCATAATATGAGAAAATATGAACCTCTATTTGGTTCAGCTATTGTGGTTAGCTTTCTGTTACATGTAGTCAAACATAATTCAAACTGATACAAAGAGTTTTACTAGATAAGACCACTGTAGATGATCTTAAAGTATAAATTGTGATTAGCTATGTTGATTAAAGCATTAAGCTATGGGTATTTAATACTGAAGTGAATATAAAAAATGTTTAGCTTTATGCTGAGAAATGTTACACAAAATAAAATCTATGGATGCAACTCTTTTTAACTCTTTCTTAATTTTTCTATTTTTAATATTTTATTTCATTTATTATTTGGCTGCGCTAGGTCTTAACTGCAGCACATGGATTTTATATATATATATCAGATCAGATCAGTCGCCCAGTCATGTCCAACTCTTTGTGACCCCATGAATCGCAGCATGCCAGGCCCCCTTGTCCATCACCAACTCCCAGAGTTCACTCAGACTCATGTCCATCGAGTCAGTGATGTCATCCAGCCATCTCATCCTGTCATCCCCTTCTCCTCCTGCCCCCAGTCCCTCCCACCATCAGGGTCTTTTCCAATGAGTCAACTGTTTGCATGAGGTGGCCAAAGTACTGGAGTTTAAGCTTCAGCATCATTCCCTCCAAAGAACACCCAGGGCTGATCCCCTTCAGAATGGACTGGTTGGATCTCCTTGCAGTTCAAGGGACTCTCAAGAGTCTTCTCCAACACCACAGTTCAAAAGCATCAATTCTTCGGCGCTCAGCCTTCTTCACAGTCCAACTCTCACATCCATACATGACCACAGGAAAAAACCATAGCCTTGACTAGACGGACCATTGTTGGCAAAGTAATGTCTCTGCTTTTCAATATGCTATCTAGGTTGGACATAACTTTCCTTCCAAAGGAGTAAGCGCCTTTTAATTTCATGGCTGCAGCCACCATCTGTAGTGATTTTGGAGCCCAAAAAAATAAAGTCTGAGACCATTTCCCCTGTTTCCCCATCTATTTCCCATGAAGTGATGGGACTGGAGGGCATAGCACTCCAGTATTCTTGCCTGAAGGGTCCCATGGTCAGAGGAGGCTGGCAGGCTACAGTCCATAGGGTTGCAAAGAGTCAGGCATGAGTGAAGCAACCTAGCACGCACAAACACATTTTCCCAATTGAAAAAAAAAAAGTGTTATGATTACTAAAATTAATACTATAATGATCATGATTATAAACGTTATCTTTTCATACATTGTATATATTTAATTCATGGTAAATGTCTAAAAATGGAATTGCAAAACAAAAGGGTATAGGCATAGTGAATTTGATAGATATTGTAAATTTGATAGACACTACAGAATTGCCTTCCAAAAATGTGTCATTCTCTAGCCAAATCAATGTGTGTGAGATTGCCCATTTTTTTCACAACTTCCTCAATGCACACAATAGTAATAGTGTGTTCATATTTCATTTCTTCCAATGTTACACATGTGAAAAAACACTAGGGATTTCCCTTGTGATCCAGTGGCTGACTCTGCACTCCCAGTGCCATGGGTCCCAGTTTAATCCCTGGTCAGGGACTAGATCCCAGATGCCTTAACTAAGAGTTTGTATACAGCAATGGAAAGATTCCACAGGCCACAAGGAAAATCGAAGATCCTTCCTGCTACAACTACGACCCAGCACAGTGAAACAAATACATAAATAAAATAAATATTAAAATTTTATTTTAAAACACTTTCACCATTACAATTAGTATCTTTTAAATTGTGATACCATACATATTCTCAAGTTTATAACTGATTTGTATTTGTATCCAATTTCTGTTGGATTCCTCTTTAAAACTTTTGCCCCTTCCTTTATTTTAGGTTGTTGGTTCTTATATTGTTAATTTCTCTGAGCTCTCTCTATACAATAAGAAAATTAACCCTTTTCTATAATATTTTTGCAATAATTTTTCCAAGTGCATTATTTCTCTATTTTCATGACACATTACATTTTATCTCATAGAAAATGGGATATTCCTGTTTGTTTCACTCTTCAATAACATTAATTACCTTGTGTGTGTGTGTGTGTGTGTGGTGAGAACACTTAAAGATCAACCTATCCTTTTATCGAATTGAAGTATTCAATAGAGTTTTGGATACTGCAGTCCCTTTGATGTTATATACATTAGACTTCCAGAATTCAGTAATTTGCATCACTGAATATTGTATCCTTTGACTAAATCATCCTATTTATCCCTTCCCTGGTTCCTGGAGGCCACCAATCTACTCTGTTTCTATGAGTCTGACTACTTTAAATTCTACTTATAAATAAGATCATGCAATATTTGTCTTTTTGTATTTCTGCTTCTGCTCCATTTGCTTCAGTCATGTCCAACTCTGTGCAACCCCATAGATGGCAGCCCACCAGGATCCCCCATCCCTGAGATTTTCCAGGCAAGAACACTGGAGTGGGCTGCCATTTCCTTCTCCAATGCATGAAAGTGAAAAGTGAAAGTGAAGTCGCTCAGTCATGTCCCACTCTTCGAAACCCCATGGACTGCAGCCTACCAGACTCCTCCGTCCATGGGATTTTCCAGGCAAGAGTACTGGAGTGGGTTGCCATTGCCTTCTCGGTTGTCTTTCTGTCCTGCTTATTTCACTACGCATACTATCCTCCAGGTTCATCAGTGTTGTCTCAAATGGCAGTTATTTCCTTGTTTTTTTAAGGCTGAATAATATGTATATATATATATATATATGTATTATGGATATATGTATTATATTACTATTAATCACATTTTCTTTATTCATTCACCATTAACAAGCATTTAGATTTTTTCCATATCTTTGCTATTAATACTATGAATAGTGTTTCAATAAATGTGGGAATGCAAATTATTAATAAACATATTTATTTTAAGAAAAGTTTTTCAGGCTTTCCATCTTAGTAATGCCATATTCATATAACAGAATTTATGTGACTGTTTTTTTAATGTGTTTTGGAATTTTGGCTTATAGATACTTTTTGAATAGGAGGCTATTTCTATGTAGGGGTGTGTCTGTGTATGTATATATGTGTGTGTGTGTGTGTGTGTGTGTGTGTGTCTGTACTAACCTCTCTCATGTATTTTTGCAATTGCTACCACTGTATCCATTTTAGACCCCAGGCAGACAGGGGTCATATATTAAAAGCGTCTGGATCATAATACATTGGAGATGTCATCAATCATTAAGCCAGAAAGCAACTTGATGATTTACTTTCTAGTCATGTGGTTATGCCTATATCTGCTCCTCTTTTCATGAAACATGATGCAAGGAAAAGTCCTAGCTAAAGTTCTGCTACAGATGTTCTTATCCTCTTATCTTCAGTAACCAAATTCCTGACCAAATCATCCTGTTTTCTTACCTAGAATCTGGTACACTGGTAGGCTGATGACTTTATGCTTCTTTTCACTTTCAGTTTCTGGGTGTTAGAGACATTTATCTTACTTCTGAGCATGACTATCCCTTTTAGATTTCCTCATTCTACATATTATCTATATGTCATATGTGTAGAGAAGAGGGGGTGTCTTGGAGAATTTACAATGCCAGTATGACTAGAAATCTTACTCAACAATATGCTAGAAACATCTCTTCATATCTTAATATCTTTAATGGATGCAAATATATCATCTTTAGAGGCTAAAGAATATGCTAAAGTGGATACAGACCATTATTACTAAACAAATTTTTTACTGATGAATAGTTTGCTGTTGTTGTTTAGTCATTAAGTCATATCCAGTTCTTTTTTGTGGCCCCATGGACTACAGCCCACCAGACTCCTCTGTCCATGGGATTTTCCAGGCAAGGATACTGGAGTCAGTGGCTATTTCATTTTCCAGGGGATCTTCCCAACCCATGGATCAAACCTGTATCTCCTGCATTGGTAGGCAGATTCTTTACCACTAAGCCACCACGGAAGCCCAGTGAAGTTACATTACTTGAAATTTTTTTTTTTCGATTACAGATACTACAATTAACATGTGTAAACATATACATTTACCTCTCTGTCAGATTCTGTTGGAAAAATTTCCTTCAATGGAAGTGCTGTTATTAGAAACTAGCAAATGTCTCTAGGCAACTATGAACATCTGATTCATATGTAGCCACAACCTAAACTCAGTCAGATAATTTCTGATTCCACATCTTCCATAAGCAAAGAGTACAGTCATCATCCCCCAAAGCTTCTCTTCCATCTATCCAACTCACCAAAAAGCCCCCTGATGCAATTAAAATGACTCAGGGCCATATATGACAGGAAAAACCAACATAAGAGTGACTTAATACAGTTTATTTCTTATTCTCCCACATAAAAATTATTCCATGCTTAATATGATATTCCTCTTTATGAAGTTTTTGGACTCAGGCTTTTCCAGTTCATTATTTTTCCATCTCTAGGATATGACCCTTGACCTCACAATCCTATATGATTGTTAGAAACCCAGCCATCTGCCTCATGATAGGAAATAGGATGAAGAAGAGAATAAAGAGTGTTAATGGGCATGTACCAATGCTTGGAAGACATCGAAGAAGAGCACACAAAGCATTTCCACTTTTTGGGGCTCCAAAATCATTGCAGATGGTGATTGCAGCCATGAAATTAAAAGACACTTACTCCTTGGAAGGAAAGTTACAACCAACCTAGACAGCATATTGAAAAGCAGAGACATTACTTTGTCTACAAAGGTCCATCTAGTCAAGGCTATGGTTTTTCCAGTAGTCATGTATGGATGTGAGACTTGGACTATAAAGAAAGCTGAGTGCCAAAGAATTGATGCTTTTGAACTGTGGTGTTGGAGAAGACTCTTGCGAGTCCCTTGGACTGCAATGAGTTCCAATCAGTCCATCCTAAAGCAGATCAGTCCTGGGTGTTCATTGGAAGGACTGATGTTGAAGCTGAAACTCCAATACTTTGGGCACCTGATGCAAAGAGCTGACTCATTTGAAAAGACCCTGATGCTGGGAAAGATTGAGGGCAGGAGGAGAAGGGGATGACAGAAGATGAGATGGCTGGATGGCATCACTGACTCAATGGACATAGGTTTGGATAGACTCCAGCAGTTGGTGATGGACAGGAAGGCCTGGCGTGCTGCGATTCATGGGGTCGCAAAGAGTCGGGCATGACTGAGCAACTGAACTGAACTGAACTAAATTAACTGGAGGAAGGTATACATGGTGAATTGATAAGAGGCTGAGAAATGGACTCTTTATTCAGCTTAGCAAGGGCCTAGCTAAAAACTGGAGGTTGTAGTCCCAAGGAAGAAAAGGAAGAACAGATACTAAGTTTGGGCATACTTCAATATGCCCAAATGAAAATGAAATTCAAATGAAAATCCTAAGTATAAAAGCTTCAATCAGAATGAATTAGTCTCTCAATCTAGGGTTTTTTATTAGCTTGGGACTGCTCCAAAGAGTTCCATGTCAGAAGGGAGGAGCCACTGATATGCAGGTATCCAAAACTGATTTTCTGTAATGTCTCAGTTTTTCATAACATCTTCAGAGATGATTTCTTATGCTTCAATAGAGGGGATACTGACTTATTCATGCTACGTCTTTGAACCACCTCTACTTGAAGTAGAAGGATAAAATAAAAAATGATGACAAATTCCTTGTGTCTTTAAACAATGTAACTAATTCTTTCACTGCCTATAGCCAACACATAGCACTGTTTCTGGCTACAAGGGAAGCCCTAAAAAAAACACGTATGATATAAATTATTTGAACAAAAAAATGTGTAAGATACACAAGGGTCTTAGACATTTCCTTTGACAAAAGGAAAAGGAAAGGAGAGTGAAACATGCAGGACCACTTGTATAGCTCAAGAATCCTCTTCCTCTGGTGCCCAAGCAGTAAGTTTTGGGGGGAGGGAGTCCAGCAGCAGAAAAATAGAAATGAGAGAGAAAAATTAGGTTCTAATTAGGAATGCATCAAAAAGAGGTGTTATAGGGACATAGAGAGGAAAGGCATTCAGCACAGTCAAGATAAGGATGAAACAAGTGTGAGATTAAGAGAAATAAATGAAACAAGTAGGGAGTTGAGGAAATCTCAAATGAAAAGTGAGTTTCTATCACGACTTCTAGAGGGACACAAGAAGGGTGAGGAGGGGACTTGCAGGTCAGCCTGCACTTATTTAGTCAGTTATAAGGGAAAACTGCTGTCTCATTAAGGCTAGAAATGATGTTGATCATTTTTTTCTCCCTTTTAGATAACTGCATGGGAGTTATAATTGGTATGAGGAAGCATGGGCAGCACAGTTCAGGCCCTTGCTCAGTGGGAATACCCTAGAGGCATGTGCCAAGTTGGATAATAATGACAGCTGTGGCTATCAAATCATGCAGCCAAGGCTTTCAGAGGAAATGGGGCTGACCCCAGAGACCAGACAGGTTACATCTAGATCTCCAAGGAGAGGAGTGAAGAACTCTCCTCTTGAATTGGTTTTAAAAATGACAAGTTTATTTAACAGATGTGGTGAAGGTGAAAGAGTATATATATTTATGTATATTTTTAAAGGTAAAATCATTCTTTTAGAGGATACTAGAAAAATGATTCCTAGAGACTTGATAGAATATTTAATAGAAATTCTACTAGTGTGATACAAAGATACAAATATCTTCTTGGGTCTATACTTCTTAAAAAATAATTTTATTTATTTATTTACTTTTGGCTGTTCTGGGTCTTTGCTGCTGCATGGACTTTTCTCTAGCTGTGGCCAGTGGGGTCTACTCTCTAGCTGCAGAGCACAGGCTCTAGGTCATATGTTCTTCAGTAACTGGGGCTCCCGAGCTCTAGGGCACAGGTTCAGTAGTTGCGGCACATGGGCTTACTTGCTTTGCAGCATGTGGGATCTTCCCAGACCAGGGATCGAATCTGTGTCTCCTACATTGGCAGGCAGATTCTTTTCCACTGTGTCATCAGAGAAGTCCCTGGTTTATTCTTATTGTATAAACCAATAATCCAAATAGGGCTTCCTATTTTTTTTTCTTTACACAATGTCTAAAAATTTTAGTGACAAAAATGGCCAAGTATAGTTTTTAAGCACAAAACATAAAACCTGTTATTTGTGAGATATCTGGTTGCTACAGAAGAGTTTATCAGTAGGTTAATACTAGAAAAATATTTTCATCATAAAGAAGCAATTTGGTGATGACAAAAAACTTCCCTTTGTCTTTATGAGAGCTTATCCAAATTGTATAAGGTGCATATTAGTTTATATGAAGTGTTTTCAATGTTTTACAAAGTTAATTCCAGACACACAAATATAAAAGGTTCTGTCAGAAACTACCCTGGTTTGTAGCTGCACTTAAGAGATTTAGACCTTGATTAGCAATCTTACAGAAGCTGACTTGATCCCAGTGGACTGTCTTGCCAGACCACACTAACAGCTGAAACATCCAGAAAAGAGCCTCCCCAGAAATTTCAACTTTTAAAGGTGATAGTATAATCTATATGTTTTTTATTTATGGAACACCTTTGCTCCAAAGATGAAACTCAGCACTGAATTCCTGGGGAGATGTGGCCTGTCTACACTGTAAATGGCTATGTATCACTTTTCCTTTAAGATCACAGAGACTAGCCACTGGAGGCCCCAGATGCCTAACACTAATACTGCTGGATTTGGAAAAATCTCTAGAATTCAGTAAAATAATATTTCATATGCAGGAATCTGTTAGGGTTCCTGAACACTTGGGGAATAATCAAACTTCAGTTCATGTTACTTTCCATGAACTTAAAATTATAGATGTTTGACCTCTCAATTAACACTTGCTCTCTCAGCAGACATCCTAAATTGGAATGACACTGTCTCCTTGTCTATATTACAAGAGTATTTTATTGCTTTAAATAAAATGACTGACTTGCTACAATCTAACCTGTTTACAAATCTTCACATCGACTCCTGGAACTCTGAAGAGAATTGGCTTTCAACAGATTTGCCTCTATGGGAATAATAAGATTATTGCAGGTAATCTGGTGCAGTACAGTGGCTTTGTAAATACCCATTCTTGATGACAGTAAGAGCTTAATGAATGTCACTGTTCCTCCTCACAAACACTGACTGAAGGCTTACTTTGGGTGGGCAAGCTGTTAGGTTCTATACACTATGCTGGGAGGCACAGGACAGGTTTCCTTTCTGGGGGCGGGGGGCAGGTGTTACAATCTGCTGGGGTAGATGGGAATGTACACAATGGGAAATAACAATGACAAATGCACAGGAAACAGAGGCCACTGAGAACCAATGGTGGAGCTAGGGTCTACAAAGATCAGAGAGAGTCTAGAACTCAAGTCTTAAAGCAAGGTAGGGCTTTGAAGAGAGTTGATAAGAGGTCATTTCAGGATCTGCCTAAGTGGAAGAGTGGGATGTACCAGACATATTAAAAGAATGGTGAAGAGCTATTCTTGAGATGATCATAGAACATGGTCCTTGGGATCTGAGAATGTTTAAAAAATACAATATACATTCTCTAGGGACTTCAAGTGAAGCAAAAAAGAAGGAATGTTGTCTGTGTTTATCGTTTGGGAAGACAGTGAAAGAGCCACAGTGTGCAGTGCCCACCACAGAACATGAGGCAGGATGCACTGAAGCAGTCATTAAAACTGGCCAGAAGGCAGCTAAACCTCAATGAAGAGGGCAGAAAAATTATGGGAAGAAGGGAGAGAACACCAATTAGACTGACCTTTAAGAAGGTTCCCTACTACAGATATGCAAGTGTGAGTAGGCTGCCTGCTAAGGAAATCATTAGCTCTCTGACCTATGGCAGTTCATGTAGAAAATATTAAGTCACCCACTAAATTCCGAATTGAATTGTGGGCTTAGAATGTTTGATTATAATATTATAGTGATTATAATATTTCCTATCAATGTAACATTAAGTGTCAGAAAAACAGAAATCAAGTATCTGCTTAATTTGATAATATCAGCTTTTATACCAGAAGCTCAAATTATAGCTAAGTTTCATTTTCATTTATTATGAATCTACTTTGGAGCACAAATAATGATGGGTTTTGTGACCTCTAAATAAGGACACTGAGTAAGATAAATTTTGGCAATAAATACTTTAAATGAAGAGTTTGATTTTACTTAGGCAGTCACTGCATCTCATGGAATCAGATTTCATTAACACTCACTAAAGATTAATTAATTCCTAGTATATTCCCAAATAAATTGACAATTTTTTGTTCACTTGTGCCACCATTTTACTCAGAAGCCAGCGCAGAATTTACTGAGGCCAAAGACAATGAAATTATCTGTCTTTGGAGTTAAGGTTGCATTCAAAAGAGGCAGCATACACTTAACTCCCTATGAAAGTGGGATTAGAGTCAAACTTCTAAGAATTTGTTGTTCAGCTCACTGTACTCACTGGAGAGCCAAAAAGTCTGTCACAGAAATGAGTGCAAAATAAAGTGTTCTTGAATCTTATAAGATTGACTTTTTGTCAATACTTGCTCATTACAGAATTAACAGTGAAAAACTTATAAATAATGGTAAAAAAATCACATTAATATATTAAAATGAAATATTAATAAATAATAATTTAAAACTTTAAATATTAAACATTTATTTATTTAGTGGTACAAGGTCTTAGTTGTAGCATGTGGGATCTAGCTCCCTGACTAGGGATCAAACCTGGGCTCTCTGTATTGGCAGTACAGTCTTAGCCACTGGACCACCAGAGAAATCCCTAAATCTTTAACCCATTTAAAGATAGATTAAAAATTCTGTAGATCCATTTAAACCTCATTGCTTTTAATAAAGCCAGGTGATATGAAAGACAACTGATTACTAAAATCTGTGAGATTATCAAAACTGCTAACATGGTTAGATTTGACTCACACATTCCTTTCTGAATTGCTGTAGCTATTGCTTGCTATTTATTTTTCCTGAATACGCTCAACCTGTTTGATTTTCCTTTTCTTGTTCACATCAACCCAGAATCAAAACTTTTATTTCTTCCTCTGTAGGTCACTCAAGTACCATCTATTCTTAGTGTCATTCTCAATCCTCACCTCCACCAACAAATGTTTCAGGATGCTCCACCCTAAAAGCAGCTGCAGCAGAGTCTTCCTGAAAAGCCTATCTGTGATCTTGCCATCTATGGAATTTGTTGACTTCTATTTCTAGAGCAAGGTCAGAACCAGTCTTTCCTATGTCCACTAATTTTGCACTTCATTATCTTTGATATTCCATGCATTACTTTAACCTTTTATTTATTGATTCACCTGAAAATAAATAATGCACTATCTATACATCCAACGATTCAAATAAGATGGGAAATAGTAACTGTCATTTTTTCTATCTTGAATACAAATAATACGAAATTTTTAAAAGTAAAAACACTTAAGTTAATCACATTTACATCAGTATACTCCAGTACACTTCTCATCAGGGAAGATGAAAACATGGTAGCTTTCTGTCTTTGATTTTATACATGAAAATCAGCATGAATTGTTGTTCTAGAGCAGGGGATGGTAAACTACAAGTCCAAATCCAGTCCACCACCTATTTTTGTAAATAAAGTATTATGGGAACATACCTACACATACATTTATCCATTGTCTATGGCTGACTTTGTACAACAGCAGCAGAATGAAGTAGCTACAACAGAGACTCAATGGCCTGCAAATCTTATTTATGACCTGGCAACTTATAAAATGTGCCAAGACCATTTCTATGTCAAGGTAGGAACCACTGTAGATATTTTAATCATTAAAAGCTTAGCTTCTGCTGTTTAGATATCATTCACTGATACAAAGAAATAGGGATACATTGAGAACTGGTAGCAATAAGTGAAGAAGTGCTCCAAATATGATGGAGCCATATCAAAAGAGCATAGCAGCCAATCAGAAAGAGCTCCCAATGGTCAAAGCTGGACTAATTTGAAGCACAGAATAAGTCATGATAGTATTGGATTATAACCCATAGAACAAAATTTTTAAAGTCATGAATGAGTCCATGTTGAATAATTAAATAAATGTAGAATAAATGAGGGAAACAGAAAATCACCAGTAGAATACCATAATAACAGTTGCAGGAAAGACCCACCAATGGAAGCCGAAATTCATGATCAAAAATTTAAGGAGAAACAGCAGTGCAACAGGGTTGCAAAGTATTTCCCCTAAGATACTTGTTAATTTCAAATAGAAAAATATTAAGGTAGAGAAACCCAGCAGACACTACCTTAACCAACTGATCAAAGTTAACATCACCAGTAAAAAACATAAGGAGATAATTTAACTCTTTGATAAGATACACTGTGGGAAGCAGCCATCCCCAGGTGGCTCAGCAGTAAAGAATCTGACTGCCAATACAGGAGACACAAGTTCAATCCCTGGTCGGGGAAGATTCCACCTGCCACAGAGCAACTAAGTCCATGCACCATAACTACTAAGCCTGCTCTCTAGAGACTGGGAGCTGCAAATACTAAGTCCATGTACCAAAACTACCGAAGCCCACACACCTAGAACCTGTGGTCCACGGCAAGAGAAGTCACCACAACGACAAGCCCATGCAGCACAACTGGAGAACAGCCCTCACTCTCCACAACTAAAGAATAGCCCATGCAGCACTGAAGACTGAACACAGCCAAAAAATGAAAAAAATAAATAAATAAAATTATTTAAAAAATCAGACAAACTCAAAATGAGTGACAGTCTACAAAAATAACTAACTAGTACTATTCAAAAATGCCAAGGTCATGAAAGACAAAGATGAACTGTCACTGACTGGCAGGTATTAAAGAGACAACAAAAAATGCAATGTGGTGTCTTATATTGCATCCCAGAATAGAGAAAGGACATAGTGGAAAACTGGTGAAAGATGACACGTCTTTAATAAATTAATAACATTGTTACAATGCTAGTTTCTTAGTTTTTATCACTGTGTTTGAGTTACAGAAATATAAATATTAATGGAAACTGGGTAAAAGTTATGCAGGGACCCACTGTACTATTTTTGCAAATTTTCTATAAGTTTAAAATTACTTCAAACTGAAAAGTGAAAATGTGTTGGGAAAAAAAGCATAATTTTCTGATTAAGGGAATGAATAGAAATACAACGTGCTATTGCTTTTAGTGACAACAGCTCCACATTATAATATTTAGGTTAATACAATCTCTATACTGTCATGGCTGTTGAATTATTTTTAGGTAGAAGGAGTTTCTTTGACTTTCACATAATCACAGAATTTTAACCTAGGAAAGCAGAAGAAATCCTAATTGAGTAGAAGAGGAGAAGGGCGTGACAGGATTACATAAGACTAGAAAGCTCTTGTCCCTGAGGGTCCTCAAAGCCATTTATTCCCTGCACATTCTGATAGCATGAAGAACATGGACCCAGAGATGGTGCAGCTGGACTGTGGAGGCCTTAGGGATGCCTTCCCTCCACTTTCCCTCTTAAAGAGAAATTTTCTCTTTCTTGTACTCTTGAGAAGGATCTGGTGTCTGTGTGTGGCTTATGGAAATCACTGTTACTATTTTAGGGGAATATCTTATGTTGGAATAAGGAATATAGAAAACGAGAGTGGATCATATGCAGAAACACAAATTAGAAAAGGGAAAAAAAATTCTATTTTAAAGGATAAATTCTTACATAAATGACACATTTTTTCTAAATTTATATTAAAATTGGAGAGTTTGGAAACAAATCACATTATAATGCATTAATTTCAATCATTTGGCCCAACACTCTGCTAGTCTCTATTGAAAAAAATAAATAAACCACACTATATCTGTCCTCAAATGCTTGTCCTCTTTTGAGGCAACAAATGAATTCTTGAGAATAAGAAAAATTAGGGAAAAAAGTAAGAGTGTATACAAATGGGATAGATATTTAGAAAGATAAAGATACTTGTTAAAGGGAGCATTTAGCATGGATGTTATGAGGATTATGAGAGATAACTTCTTGAAAGAGGATAAAAATATTACCAAAATATTGCCTTTATTGTAAAGATCAACTAAAATAGTACAGGAAAGAAACTAAATCCTATCCAAAATACATTTTAAAATGTTCAGGTTCATTACAAGCCTAAAAGTGAGAAATGCGATTTTAAATTATTGGAACAAAATGTAATAAAATTTCCTACTTCAAACAAGGCACAAAGTGCCCAAAGTTTGTTGTTCAGTCTCTAAGTCGTGTCTGACTCTGTGACCCCATGAACTGCAGCGGGCCAGTTTTCCTTAACACATTTAACTAAATCAAAAAATTTAAATTCTTGATCAAAAGATTCTATAAACACTGCAAGAAGAGAAATCAGATATCAACTTGGTAGAAGACATCAGCAACTAATTGAGAAAAAAAATAGAAATCAAGAATATGTATTTATTACCTCAATTAAAAAAGGATATATATATATAATTCAGGAGGCCCGTGAGCTTCAATGAAAACAAATTTACTTATTTATCATCATTTAGTTCAGTTCAGTCACTCAGTAGTGTCCAACTCTTTGTGACCCCAAAATTGCAGCACACCAGGCCTCCCTGTCCATCACCAACTCCCAGAGTACACTCAAACTCACGTCCATCGAGTTGGGGATGCTATCCAGCCATCTCATCCTCTGTTGTCCCCTTTTCCTCCTGCCCCCAATCCTCCCAGCATCAGAGTCTTTTTCAGTGAGTCAACTCTTCGCATCAGGTGGCCAAAGTACTGGAGTTTCAGCTTTAGCATCATTCCTTCCAAAGAAATCCCAGGGCTGATCTCCTTCAGAATTGACTGGTTGGATCTTCTTGCAGTCCAAGGGACTCTCAAGAATCTCCAACACCGCAGTTCAAAAGTATCAATTCTTCAGCGCTCAGCTTTCCTCACAGTCCAACTCTCACATCCATACGTAACCACTGGAAAAACCATAACCTTGACTAGACGGACCTTTGTTTACAAAGTAATGTCTCTGCTTTTCAATACGCTGTCTAAGTTAGTCATAACTTTCCTTCCAAGGAGTAAGCGTCTTTTAATTTCATGGCTGCAGTCACCATCTGCAGTGATTTTGGAGCCCAAAAAAATAAAGCCTGACACTGTTTCTACTGTTTCCCCATCTATTTCCCATGAAGTGATGGGACCAGATGCCATGAACTTCGTTTTCTGAATGCTGAGCTTTAAGCCAACTTTTTCACTCTCCACTTTCACTTTCATCAAGAGGCTTTTAGTTCCTCTTCACTTTCTGCCATAAGGGTTGTGTTATCTGCATATCTGAGGTTATTGATATTTCTCCCGGCAATCTTGATTCCAGTTTGTGCTTCTTCCAGCCCAGCACTTCTCATGATGTACTCTGCTCAAAAGTTAAATAACCAGGGTGACAATATACAGCCTTGACGTACTCCTTTTCCTATTTGGAACCAGTCTGTTGTTCCATGTCCAGTTCTAACTGTTGCTTCCTGACCTGCATATAAGTTTCTCCAGAGGCAGGTCAGGTGGTCTGGTATTCCCATCTCTTTCAGAATTTTCCACAGTTTATTGTGATGCACACAAGCATTAACCTGTAACTAAAATCTTATCAATTTCTTTTACTACAAATGTAGAGTACAAACCAGAGTGGCATGAGTCATACTTGAGACCATTGAAACTAGAGTTTATAGACTTTTTTCCCCATGGAACATTATAGTTGTTACGGACATCCAGAAATATTGTTTACTCTCATCACTTCTTCCAAATTACAGAAGTGTATATTCACTACTACATCTTATTATTTCATGCATTAATGAAGAAAGATAAGTGTTGCTATATTACAATTAGTTTTTTAAAATATATTGTATAGTTATACCTTAATATAATTGAGTTCCTTTGTAATCCTATGAATTTTATTAAAGAAAATTGCAAATGTTCCCCAAAAAGGAGATCTTTAACTTCACAAGGCTACCAAAAGGGGCCTATGCCACAACAGAGATTAAGAACCAGTAAACTATGCTAAATGAATAGACTGCTGTAAACAATGGTGAGAGAAAACAGCCAGTGTCAAAATGATGTACATATAACATGGTATGATTATACATGGGGGTTTGTGGAAATCACATGAAATAATACCACATATTTTCATGAAATCCTATTCATGCATCAGAATCTATGTAAATAAAAGCAGTTATAATAAATTCATGACAGGTTTGCCTCCAAGAATGGAAGATGTACATAGGATATAAGACCATGGATTTAAAAAATGACTTCACATTTAGCTGTAAAACTTTCTTTTATTAAAAAAAATGAAAGAACATACGTCATTTTTAACAACTGTAAATTTGGAGTTATGGATACACTGGTGGTTGTGCTTTTGAATTTTTTAAAGATCTCAAAATTTTAATAAACCCTTGGAAATGAATTCAAAGTAAGATATAGTATCCTAAAGCATTTTGAAAAGTTTCTAATATAAACATAAGGTTTATATGAAAAGTTGTAAATATTTCATAACTTTTAGGCATTTCCATTGTTGCTATTAAAGATTTTAAAAAGTATTTGCTGAGAACTATAAAACACCAATAAAGGAAATAAAAGATAATTCAAAGAAATGGAAAAATAGACCATGTTCTTAGATTGGAATAATTAATATTTTTAAAATGACCATACTACCCAAAGCAATCTGCAGAGTTAATGTGTCCCTATCAAATTACTCATGACATTTTTCACAGAACTAGAAAAAATAATCATAAAATTTGTTTGGAACCACAAAAGACCCATAATGGCCAAAGCAATCCTGAGGAAAAAGAACAAAGTTGAAGGCAAAACCCTCCCAGACCTCAGACATTACTGACAAAACAGAAAACAATAGAGCATGATACTGGCACAAAAACAGACATATGGATCAATGGAATGGAACAGAAACTCCATAAATAAACCCACACACCTACAGTCAATAATTTTTGACAATGGAGAAAGAATATACAATTGAAGACAGTTTTTTCAGCAGGTGGTGTTGAGAAACTTGGACACACACATATAAATACATGAAATTAGAATATTCCCTCACACCATACACAAAAATAAACTCAAAATGTCTTAAAGAATTAAATATAAGACATGATACCTTTATGGTATTACTAGAAAAGAACATAGGCAAAACATTCTCTGATGAAAATCATATAGCAATGTTTTCTTAACTCAATCTCTCAAGGCAAAAGAAATAAAAGCAAAAATAAACAAATGGGACCTAATGAAACAAGCATTTGCACAGCAAAGGAAACCATAAACAAAATAAAAACAACCTGTGTAATGGAAGAAAATATTTGCAAACAATGCAACTTAATTTCCAAAATACATAAACAGCTCAATATCAAAAAACAAACAACAGAAACCCAATCAGAAAAAAGGCAGAACACTTAGACATTTCTCAAAGAAGGTATTCATATGGCCAAACAGGCACATGAAAAGATGCTCAAAGTCACTAATTATTAGAGAATTAGTGACTATAACTAGTGCAAAACTATAACAAGGTATCACCTTATACCAGTCAGAATGGCCATCATTAAAAAGTCTACAATAAATGCTGGAGAGGGTGTGGAAAAAGGAAACCCTCCTACACTGTTGGTGGGGATCAACTACTATGGAGAACAGTATAGAGGTTCCTTAAAAAAACTAAAAATAGGGTTACTTCATGAGCCAGCAATCCCACTCCTGAGGATGTATCTGGAAAAGACAAAAACTCTAATTTGAAAAGATACGTGTACCTCAGTGTTCACAACAGCACCATTTACAATAGCCAAGACATGGAAGCACCGTAAAAGTCTACTGAGAGAAGAAGACTTTGTCAGTATAAAGAAGATGTAGTGTATTTTAAAAATTGGAATATTACTCAGCCAAAAAAAGAATGAAATAATGCCATTTGTGGCAATACAGATGGACCTAGAGGTTATCAGATGAAATGAAGTTAAGATAGAGAAAGAAAAATATCAAATGATATCATTTATATGTGGACTCTTACATGATACAAATGAACATTTTTATAAAACGGAAATAGCCTTACAGACATAGAAAACAAACTTACGGTTACCAAAGGGGAAATGGGGGGAATAAATTAGGAGTTTTGGATTAACATATTCATACTATTTATATATATATATATATATATATATAAAATGATAAGCAACAAGGACCTATTGTATGGCACAGGAAATGACATCAATACCTTGTTAATAACCTATAATGGAAAAGAATCTGAAAAAGAATATATGTATATTTATAACTAAATCACTTTGCTATATACTTGAAACTTATATACCATTGTAAATCAACTACAATTAAAAAAAATTTTTTTTAAGTATTTGGAAAGTGGAAAACGTTGGTTTTTCAGGTGGGGGATACTGCAGGAATAAGGGACACTAACATGGAACATGTCAAGAGTTAATGAAATGTTGTCAGCTGCCTTGTGCAGCAATCCTCCATGTTGGAAGAGTTTCTTTGAACTATCTGTCTTTCTGGTTCATGATCCAGAATATAGGCTCTGAATTTCTAATTATTTGCTATGTGGGCAAAACCAGTTCTGGGAGATCTGGAAGCCCAGGGCAGACACTGGTGATCTGATGGGTACTTGGGGTTCTTAGTGAGGGTCTGCAGGGTACGGCAGTGCTGGTGCCAACTGCAGAGGAAGCTCGTCAAACAGACTTCCTCACCAAATAGGAGCCGCCATCCTCGAAAAGACTCTGGTTGAGGATAGAATCCTGATGCAGGATGTTGCTAAGCAAGATGAAGTAAGGCAGATAAGGCTTTGCATAAAGAACATCCGGTTTGATGCAAAATGCAGACACATTCTAGCGTATGTTTGTGAAGTCTGAAAAACAGTCACTTCAGCTTTCTTTCTTTTTTCTAAGTTGTTTTTCAAAGAGGTAGACCAAAGAAGAAGGGTTTGCAATAGGAATAGGGTTTGCAAATAGAAGACAGGAAACACTGTATAATTTACCCTCCTTATGGAGAGTTATAAAATATATTTCAATAATAAAGGCTCTGAGGAGTCCTATTTCCTTCCTCAAATCATCATCTCTCCCAAACCGATTATTAACATCTCATAGAACTTATATTCTAAGATCATTTTGGAAACATTTTTCAATGTTTCAAAAAAATATAAATGATTTCAGTTAGTTTTTTTGTAGGGGAGGGGATAGAAAATCCATAAACATCCAGTTTATACTTGAAGAATGACACTAAAAGATGATTACAAATATATTAGAATCCATAAAGCTGGATGAATTTCCAAGGCAGCAGGTTATCTCAGAGGTCTGATCATTATCAAAAGTCTACTTATGGTTTATGATCCTGTCAGAAACCCTCCGTTCTCCCATATGTACATGTATGGTACTCTTTCCTTCCCAGTTAATTGTGCTATAAATAATTTCTTCTTATCTGCATATCGATTACAAGGTAATGAATGCCACTTCATATTATGTGAAATACAAATCAAGCCCTAGACCCCATGAGATAATTTTCTTGGCCAAACTCCCAGGCCCTGTACTTGGGATGAACTTCAATTGTGTCTCTAGGGTTAGTGAGTGTTAGGTTTCTAAGTGATGATCTGTTTATTTCATGCCACATTTGCAAGCTGTCTTTTCCTCAAATGTACCATTAAGATTTATATTGAGATTTTTTTAAGGTGTTCAATTCACTTTATTTTTGTAAATGTTCTTTATTCAAATTTATCTCAAAGTACAATTTGTTCATACCAAACCTCTCTAGAGAGCTTTGAGGTTATGCTTTCCCTACAGGGGCTTGCAGGGGGAAAAAATAGCAGTAAAATTCACATTTGACAAAGGCATATTTTCTTCTTCCTAATCTTTAACATGCTTGCTCCAATGAAAATGACGACTTGCTTGCAGATGAACCAAAAGAGATTTCTCATTCATTGACTTTCTTCTTTGTATAAAGTCACATACCTATGTCAACTCTTTTTGGAAATTCCAGTACAGTTTCTTCCTTCCTTAAATAAAACTTCGGGTGTCAATTTCACATTGGAAATTTATTTGATATCTGTGAAAGAGATATTTTCATCTGAAAGATATTAACTTTGAGATTGAGTCAGATTCCATGCTGAGAAAAGGATGGAGGAGATGTAACAACTGTTGAAGAAGTGAAACTCAGTGTGTCAAATATTTTCAAACATAGAAGCAGGGTACAGAGAAGGTGACAGATCAGAAAGAGCATTTCCTCTGACAATTTTGAATAGCTGTATCTTTATTTCAGTGCTGAAATGCTCTGTATATTTGCTTAATAATCATTTTCCCCCAATATCAGTGCCTAAATAATTTCCTCCTGAAGGACTAACAAAAAATTACTTGTAACTTTAAACTCAACATTTTTACCCTGAAATTCAAACCACATGTGACTCAAAGGGATTTCAATTATTTTCTGAGATCTAAGTTTTCCTGTGGTTTAC
The DNA here is from genome assembly GCF_032452875.1 of Bos javanicus. Taxonomy (NCBI): domain Eukaryota; kingdom Metazoa; phylum Chordata; class Mammalia; order Artiodactyla; family Bovidae; genus Bos; species Bos javanicus. Next base: position 40,116,124 of record NC_083878.1, read on the forward strand.
CAGACAGTGACATTTTTCCCCCTTAGACACAAAATTATAAATTTAACAAAACAATTCACACCCCAAAACCACCAAGGTCTATACAAATGGAAAACTTTGAAAATAGTAGAGCTAGGGACTGAACATGCTTCCAATCACTGTATAAATCATATTCCTTTGCTGTTCACGAGATGGGTAGCAGTAATGTTGTTAAGTGAGGAGAAAGTCTTAATTGCAGGATCACTCTGCAAGGTCATATTTTAAACCCACCTCTTGAGACAGCCCTTTACATCTGACAGGGGACCCCAATACACCTGAGCATGAGCCATGAATTATTTCTTTCTGAAATAAGCAAAAGCAAGATGAAATACTGAGAAAAGGAAACCCAAAGGATGCTCAAAACACATATTCACTGTAGGGAAAATACTTTAATATTTTGTTAAACTGAGGATCCACAAACGTGACAGAAACCTTCATATTTTCATGGTTAAGCTCAATTGCATCCTTGTGGGTTTTAATGCTCTCATTAAAACACATCATTGAAAACTTACAACTATTTTCATCTTCTTTTATTCTATGAAACTACAAAGATTTCAGGCTCTAATTGTCTTTTGCTCTCTTGATCTCATCATGCAAATAGAGTTGGTAGAACTAGAAAACATACTTCTATGAAGAGCATAATAAATGTTAAAGACTATATTGACATCATTTCTCTTGCCCAGTGTTGAAAATGGAATTTTCAAAATGCCACTGGATTAATGAGTTTTTCTTATATCTATTTTCTTTTTATTGTGTGTCTTTCATGTTTTAATATTTTAATATAGTTCATTCAGTTACTCAGGGAATAATTATCTAGGTTGTCCTTTTATTCATGGCTTCTCAAAATAATAAATTTGCATTTCAAATATTATACTTTTATTTGTAAAAACCCATAGCTTGCTTGTTAATCAATATGCTTCTGTGCTAGGAAATTTTCAAATTTTTAAATTATGTATACATAAATTTTATATATTTAGTATACATGTGTATCTTTAAACATGTGTATTTGATGTTGAAGGAGAAATTTGGCAATATTGTCAACTTTTTGTTGAATTTTTCTTTAGGCACTGAGATACAAAACAAATCTGGATATATTTCTAATTCATAAGTCCCTAAAATTTCCTAAGATACTTCAAAATTATAGATAATTCAGAAAGCATTATTTCTTTTTCCAGCATATATTCTTCTAAGGTGCATTTTCTAAATAGTACATTGCCTGATCTAAGTCCTTTACTTTCTCTGCTTCCTCTTCACTTAAGGTGCTAACAATCAGTTGCAGATACTAAGACATTGCTGAGAGAAATACCTTATCACTGTCCATCAGACTAGGAAATATTTTCCAGACTTTACCACATGCCTTGAAGTGAAAGTGTTAGTGGCTCAGTTGTGTCCGACTCTTTGAGACTCCATGGACTGTAGCCTGCCAGGCTCCTCTATCTTTGGAATTCTGCAGGCAAGAATACTGGAGTGGGTTGTCACGCCCTTCTCCAGAAGATCTTCCCAGCCCAGGGATCGAACCTGGGTCTGCTGCATTGCATGAGGACTCTTTACTATCTTAGACCACTTGTCTTACAGCAACATAGGGATAGCTCAGAAAAGGAAAGCGTCTTATGACATGAAATTACTCAGTGCTAGTTGTATCACCAGAAAGAGGAGAAGCTAAGATGAAGGCTCTAGCAAACTCCATTGTCTCAGATAGCAATTTTGCCTAGCAAGTTGTTTCTCCTTTTCTGACATCCCGGGCTTCCCTGGTGGCTTAGAGGATAAAGCATCTGCCCACAATGTGGGAGACCTGGGTTCAATCCCTGGGTAGGGAAGATCCCCTGGAGAAGGCAATGGCAACCCACTCCAGTACTCTTGCCTGGAAAATCCCATGGACAGAGGAGCCTGATAGGCTATAGTCCATGGGGTCGCAAAGAGTCAGACACGACTGAGCGATTTCACTTCACTTCACTTCACTTCTTCACTTCACTTCACTTCTTCACTTCCTGACATCCCAGTGCTGTTGAAGGAGTTTACACAGTCTAATGTTGTTGTTGTTGTTATATTCTCAGCAAAAGACAGTATCACTGAACTGACTAATTTAAGTTCTTCAACTTGGGCTTTGGAAAAGCTACTTAACAACTCTAAACTTTGGCTTTTTTAACCTGAAAAACAGAGAAATGGATATTATTTCTTTTTTACAGCTGTTATAAAAAAATAAATGAGTTAATCCCTGTTAGCACTGTACATGGTTAATACTTATAAAATCCTGTTATTAACCTCTAAACATAATGTTAACTTCTCTGAGCCTTTTGGTCTTTTTATCAGTAAAAGTGTTGTGGGTACATAGTAAGTACTCAGGAAAGGTTTTTCCCCTGCTTGTCCTCTGGAGCAGTGGTGAAACTCAAGACTTTGCTTGAGTAAACAGAAAATATATAAGACTTTGCTATATATCTCAGTTACCTATTTTTAAGAATAAATCTTGCAGTCTGGCTTTTATTTTTAATACCACTGTCTTTAGAAACATTGTAAAATAAGAAAAAGGCCAGATTTCTTTCCAGCTTTGAGTGCCTCCGTCCTCAGTGTGATTGTTGCTCACTCTCGGGGTGTGTCCTCAACATCAGTCACATTCAGCCCTCAGTATTGAGAATCTCCTTATTGAGGAAGCAGATATTCTTAAAATATGAGGAAAAGAACAGAGGATTCAAAACATGATTTCAGTTCAGTTCAGTCACTCAGTCGTGTCTGACTCTTTGCGACCCCATGAATCGCAGCAGCCAGGCCTCCCTGTCCATCACCAACTCCCAGAGTTCACTCAAACTCAGGTCCATTGAGTCGGTGATGCCATCCAGCCATCTCATCCTCTGTCATTAACAAAGGTCAAAATCGTGTTTGAACTAGTTGAGCATCCAACTTGAGCACAGCACTGTGGAAGGACAGGCACTGGGCCAAATGGACAGTATGCTGGAAAAGGACTCCATGGTCCCAGTTCCAGGCAGAGCTCTACCACCACCAACCCTGACCTGGGCAGGTTGCTTCAGCTTCTCTAGAGGCATTTTCCCTGGCCCTTAAGTGGGTACATCAAATTTGCTTTGCAGCATTGTCCTGAGGCTTGTATGTGAACTAGGCAGTAATTTAAGTTGGATGAAATGGTATACTATCATGATAAATTTGCTAGACAGATGGAAGGTACATAGGAAAGCAATAAGGCATTAGAGGCCATGGGAAGAAATGTTGAAGAAAATTAAAGTGCCCCAATGCATCAAATCGGGCTTCCCTAGTGGCTCAGATGGTAAAGCGTCTGCCTGCAATGCAGGAGACCCAGGTTCGATTCCTGGGTCGGGAAGATCCCCTGGAGAAGGAAATGGCAATCCACTCCAGCACTCTTGCCTGGAAAATCCCATAGACGAGGAGCCTGATAGGATACAGTCCATGGGGTCGCAAAGAGTAGGACATGACTGAGTGACTTTACTTCACTAATGTATCAAATTGTCTTTGTTTTCTAGAGTTTACTTCCCTCTCTCATACCTTCCTCCCTTTGTTCTGAACTGAGGCACAGTCAAGAGGCTTCTCTCCCTGCAGACTCTATATTGCCACGCCACCTGGAATGTGTTTTCAGCTTAAATCTAAACAATTCAATGTGAAAAATGAAGCCAACCTAACTTGAGGAAACATGAAGTAAGAGGAGCTGACTTCTATAATAACTTGAAATTTTTCAAAATGTCAACTGGACCAATATAATGTTTTTAATGAGCTCTAATCATAAATACATTTGTGTGACACAATTTAATTTATTGGGAAACTTTCATTTTATTCGATCTTTTTTTCTTTTTAATGTGAAAGCAAAACATCCAATACACTGCCATAATACAGTAAATACAATTTTCTAAACCAGAAACCATGGCAACAGCTTTTAATAATAGAATATGATTGGCTTCATATGAAAAATAAAACCACATTCTAAATAATTAAATTGTTTCTCAATATAAAATAATAATATTGCAAGCATTTTCATGTTTTTGTATGTACAATGTGATACACTGTTTCAGTCTGTAGGGAAGCCTATAATTACCAGACTATCTTTTCATATACTACATTCTTGTTGTCACTAATCCAAGAATTAAAATGATAATTCAAAGAAAATAACCTGTCTGAAAATGAGAAACCTGAGAATTAGGTCCTTTAGAATGAATTCTTTTTATGTTGGTCCATTCAAGTGAGTGCATTTTCTATGATTCTGCAGGAAGGGCTTTATAGTTTTTAAAAGGGGTCAAGGCAGGAACACTGATTTAAATACGCTGCTGTCAATTTGGCCTCACATATCTGCATTCATATATCCCAGGAGTTTAAACAAATAGGCAAAGGCTTTTCATTGACACAATGTCTGTTCAAATAAAAAAATCTGCTGAAAAGAGAAAATTTTAATTCAAGCATCCTGATGTTTAGCTTCCCAGTAGGCATTTGGCACCACTGAAACAACACATCTGTATGGCTAAAATTGCTCCCTTTTCCTCTGCATTGTCTGGCAGGGCTTTTCGAAAAGCAGACCATAGTGGAATCACTTTACCAAGTTCCAATTCAGAATTCAAATCATATTCCCTATATGCTATTCAAATGTCTTATGGAATAAGATTATGGGAATACATAACTAGATAAATGAGTAGTACAGGTCACTCAGTCGTGTCTGACTTTTTGCGACCCCATGGACTGTAGCCTACCAGGATCCTCTGTCCATGGAATTCTCCAGGCAAGAATACTAGAGTGGTTGCCATTCCCTTTTCCAGGGGATCTTCCCGACCCAGGGATTGAACCTGGGTCTCCTGCATTGCAGGCAGCCTCTTTACAGTCTGAGCCCGAGATAAATGACTGGATAATAATAAAAGAATGAATAATTCATATACATGAAAGGTTCAGGTAGTGATTATCACACACAAGGTCCTGTTAAGTCAAAAAGAAATTCCTGTATCCAATATAGCATCTCTACCAGAATGAGTAAATAATGCTTTATTACTCCAAAGGTCAGTATGATAATACTTAGTCTGACAAATTCTAATAGTTATAGCACAGTTATTAGAGGCAAAGTCAGAGATGGTAGTAACAATTTTGACCCTAGAAATTTCAATCCTATTTTCCATGAGCTAATCAGAGGAAGGTATACTGCCTCTCTTCAATGTCTTCAATATGATATATTCGGGTTGCTGTTCAGAATATATTTCTCAAAATCATATGTGCTATTAACAAATACTCATGGGGGATTTAAAAGTATGTTCACATATTTCTCAACATGTTGTGATCCATCCTGTGGTTTCATCATAGATTCTGTGCATTATATTGCTGTGCAATATAACATTTAATTTTCATAAGGGTACTGACCATTAGATTACTAGAACCCTTGTTTATAATAAATAGAAAGTTATATATATATATATATATAATATAATAATAAAATTTTAAATGCTTATATTTTTAAAGATTTCTCTTTGAGAATCCCAACTATTACAGAGCTCTCTCCTTAATTGTTTATTTATACTAGAACCAATCATGTAAGACCTATTTCCGTGTAACTGCATATTACACTTCCTTTATATGGCTTACTTAGCATCTATTAACAACTCATCTTGGCCACATAGTAAGAAAGAATATGTGCACTTTATAAAAGTAGAGAAACAGCATGAATATTACCGTAAGCTGTCCACAAAAGAAACAGGAATGATGCCAGATATACATTTGGCTGACCAGGACCTGATTTGTGTGTGCATTTCTGGTAAAAATGGATAAATGACAGAATACTGATTCAGCATCTCAACTGCTCTATTTCTTCTGACTTTGATTATAAAAATATAGCAAAAAACACAGCTAATTCATTCCTGCTATCTCCCATCTACTTTTACCTTAGCCCAGGAAATCCCAAAGTGTGAAACTCAAAGACTTTAAAGATTTCAATAGGATAAGCTTTCATTTAGAGTGAACCTCTCAACTTATACTTTACACAATTATTTTTACTGAAATGTTACATTTAAGGTACTCTTGATTGTTTCCTTTTTACCAATTCCTTAAGTTTGTTTAAAAGGTGATTACAATCATATTATTTCAGAGGTCATTCCATATACAATTGAAGAGTCAGAAAAAATCCTTTGCAATACATTGAAAGCAATATTCGTAATTCATTCTAATGTATGGATGAATGATAGTTATCTTGGGCAAATAAGTATTTTAGAAATACTGGTAAAACTCTCAGAAAGGAAAAATAAAAACATCCAGTGAAAGTACATACTTCTGCTTTTAAAGAATATAGAAATCATTTGCAATTATTTAAGAAAATTAAATTTTAATTTATATTTAGAGAATTTGTTTCAGAAGCATGTTTATCATCCATTAGAAAAACACATTTCTGTTCTATGATGTATTATTTGTAAAATATGAGAATATAAATAGCAATTTCATGTTTTCCAAAGCACTTAAATTTTAAGTAACCAACATACGTACTATTGTATATGTTTGAAATACTTATGTTGTCTCTGTTACTTATGTTGTCTTCTCTCAGTAAAAAATACTAATCTCAAAAAATTCTTTGTTTTTTTTTTTCACCTTTTCTATCTATAATCAGTTTCAAGTGGGAAATCATTCTTGGAATTCATACTTTAAAGTAGGAAAAAAGGAGAAAACTTATAAAATACTTTGTGGGTTAAAATTTGTATCCTGGTCAGTAAATTTTATGACCTAAAGCAAGTCCCTGTGGTACCATTTGTTATAGCTAAAATGATTGGAACTGGGGGCCCATGACACTCTTACCTGTTTCTGTAGATTTATTGAAAATTAGCAATTCCATTTATATCTCTGAGATTTCAGGGATTACACTGTTATAGACTAGAAAATTGATGGATTTATGAGTCTACTGAATCTAGTTGTACCGACTAATAGAGCAACTGAGAAAATTTAGGGGTCTGTACTCCGAAAGGAGTTAACCTTTGGATAAAGAAACATTTTTCAAGCAGAATGTGAGAAATTACTGAATCCATAAATTGTCATTGCTGCACAGTTGAAGAGAGAGCGAGAGCGAGAAAGAGAGAGAGAGAGAGCGAGAGCGAGAAAAAGAGAGAGAGAGAGAGAGGGAGACAACAGCACATTTAACTTTTGTATGAGAAACAAAAGTTACCCAAAACACTATGACTTTAGTTTGCTAATATAATTGATTATGGGGTATTTACTGCTGAATTGTAGTATTTCTTGGCTGTGGATTTTCTTTTCAGTTGTCTTGTTCAAACAGCAGGACATCACTTATGGGAATTTCCATAACCCCTTGAATCGAAGATCACATATCCCTCCTAATCTTCAGCACTGTCCCAGGCACAAAGCAGACATATAATTGTTGTTTGTGGGTTTTGATAAACCAGATAAATACATAAATACATATTGACTGCCTGTGATTTATGTTAATACCAGAGATGTCAGCTCAGATTTCAAATAATTCTATGGAAATGATTTGCCTCCCAAGGAACTTGACCATGTCTTCTATGTTAGAAAGAGGTCTATGAAAAAAAATAATAAATAAAAAAATTAATTAAAAAAAAGAAAGAGGTCTATGTGTTTGAAATTTTATTAGATGTAAAAGTTTATTGAATTATAGTCTGATGGTACGTATTTGTGAAATTCTTACTACTTTTTTCCTTGTTTTACTATTATATTTAGCCAAACAATATATAAGTAACTTATAGTAGATCTGACATTAAACTTGTTCATACAGCATGGATCTGATGGGTCCAGGTTCATGCTGAATCAGTGGTTAGGTATTTATAATACCCTTTCCAATTTTAAAGGGTACTGAAGAAATGCCAAAAAAAAAAAAAATATATATATATATATATATAGTGCAATCCCTACCATTAAAAAACACTAAAATATTTAATGCAAAAAAAAAAACTTTACCCACACTTGTGTGTACATACATATACACACATATAAATACATAAATCTATATGTATACATATATGTTTATATGTTGATAACATTTACACATAAGGAAACAGTCTTGGTAATAGAAATGCAGAGCATCATCTGAAGATGGGGCAGATATCCTGTAAGTAATAGGCCTTAATTTGAGGCTGGTAAGATAATGTTTCCTTGAATGGAGCTGAGTGAGGGGAAGGTTTGAAGTAGTGGGGAATTTCTAGCTTAATGTATACAGATCATAATGAAAAAAAAGTGGGGGCGTTTTGGTTGTGTAATTTAGAAACAGTTGGCAGAAATTAATGTGGGGTGATCAAAAAGAAAAGAGAGTAATTTAATAGTTACATCCCTTTGTTAATAGCACTCTTCTAGTTGTCAACCTGACAGCTGAAATACCTGTAGAAAAACTGAGACAAATCTTTTTAAGCATTTCTGACCATTGTCGTGGAAGAATGATGTGTAGAGTCTAAACAAGGTGCATTTAGAATTTAGCATATTCAGTTTCAACAGGATGCACCTAACTGTATTCTCCTACCATTCAGCCTCCTTACTTCCTCCAGGTATCCTGTGAAAATTAAACTAGAGTATTTGGACTTGGTTTATTTACCATTTATATCCATTACAAAATTTTTTCTTAGATTGATACTGAGAGTTGACAAATAAAAGCATGTAAGAAAAAATAGGAATGAACTCAGTAGTTCCACAAACGCCTTTTTGAAACAAAGTCTACATAATTTCTTTCTCCATTAAAATTCACAACATGAAAGCCAATTTTTGTTTTGTTAATAACAGATGAAAATTGTTTTTTAAGGTCTTTACATGCCAGCATATCACCTTTTCCCTGGTCTAATACTAAGTGACAGCCCTGTATTGAGCAATTTTAAACCAGGTCTTCGATTTACTGCAGACATGTCGAAATTTGTGATAAGTGAAATAGATATTTAATGACACCTAATGTGTAGTGATACAGCATACTATGGGTGGTTTGGCTTAGAAAAGACTTGCAAACATTATGCTACCAAAGCAGCGAGCTGAAAGCTTAGCATAATTTCTTTCCATAAGATATTCAGCTGCAGAAAGATTTCATAACAAAAAGATCAAGAAAATAATACATTCACTTGAGAATGTGAAAATTACCTTGGAACTTACCTTGCTATTTGCATTCCATCTTGGAACATGCCAAGGTGTTTGGAACTTAAGTTTTACTTTCTGTTTAGTGAAGGTTCCTAGGTTTCAAGAGAATAAATACTTATTTCTGAGCAAGGATACTTCTGAATTTAAAAAAGAATACACAATTATTCTAAATAATCATCAGAATATTAATATAACACTATGTCCATATAACTCTATGATAAAATATCCTTCATTTTATGTAGCTAATAGATTTGTTATCTTTAGATCAAAATATGTATATGTATATACACATGCATGTATTAGAAAAATATAATAAATAAAACATAAAAATCACTAATGGTGTGTTCCTGCTGAGACTTTGATTTATCTATAAACTTACATAAAAAATTAGATATATATGTATCTTATTATATATATATATATCTTATTTATAGATCTTATTTTTCCTACAGATTGAATTTTCAAATATTTAGGAGACTCTAACACGGACTTACAGCAACCTCTACCCTTAAAGAACAGTCTTATTTTATATAGACATCATCCTTCTAGAGGGAGAAAATATAAGCAAAACAGTGGGAAAGGAAAGGAGCATTTGCCCAGCAGGTTAGATCAACTACAAATATGCTGACAAATAACAAGACAAGGGGTCTCAGAAAAGGAGGAATAGACAGCAAAAGAGTTAAGTATCGATAAATAGATCTGTTTGCATCAAACAGAAATAAATCGATAATTAATTCAATTGAGAACAATAGCTGGATCAGAAAAATTTGCAGAAACAGACTGTATTTATTGAGAGAAAAGTTTTTATCTTATTCAATTGAGATTAAGAGGCCTGAGTATGATCCCACTCACACCAATGCACAGATCATCAAAACAGAAGATTAATAAGGAAACACAAGTCTTAAATGATATATTAGATGAGATAGATCTCATTGGTATCTTCAGTATATTCCATCCAAATGCAGAAGAATACACCTTCTTCTCAACTTCACATGGAACATTCTCCAGAATAGACCACATCTTGGGTCACAAATCAAATCTCAGTAAATTTAAGAAAACTGAAATCATATTAAGCATCTTCTCTCACCACAACACTATGAGACTAGATATCAATTACAAGAAAAAAAAAAAACCTGTAAGAAACACAAACACATGGATATTAAATAACACATTTCTATAACCAACAGGTTACTGAAGAAATCAAAAGGGAAATCAAATTATTTCTAGAAACAAATGACAATGAAAACACGACAACTCAAAATCTATGGAATGCAGCAAAAGCAGTTCTAAGAGGGAAGCTTATAGCAATACAATCCTACCTCAAGAAACAAGAAAAATGTCAAATAGACAACCTAACTTTACACCTAAAACAACTGGAAAAGAAGAACAAAAAACCCCCAAAATTAGTACAAGGAAAGAAAACATAAAGATGCAAGCAGAAATAAATGAAAAAGAAATGAAAGAAACAATAGTAAAGATTAATAAAACTAAAAGCTAGTTCTTTGAGAAGATAAACAAAATTGACAAGTCTTTAGCCGGACTCATCAAGGAAAAAAAGAGAGAAGAATCAAATCAACAAAATTAGAAATGAAAAAGGAGAGGTCACAATACAAAATGTAGAAATATCAAGGATTATAAGAGACTATTATGAACAACTACATGGCAATAAAATGGATAACCTGGAAGAAATGGAAGATTCTTAGAAAAGTTCAATCTTCCAAGACTGAACCAGGAAGAAATAGAAATTATGAACAACACAATTATAAGCACTGAAATTTAAGCTGTGATCAAAAATCTCCCAAAAAACAAAAGCCCAGGACCAGATGGCTTCACAGAATTCTATCTAACATTTAGAGAAGAGCTAATGCCTATCCTTCTAAAACTCTTTCAAAAAACTGCAGAGGAAGGAACACTTTCAAAATCATTCTACAAGGCCACCATCACCCTGATACCAAAACCAAATAAAGACAACACAGAAAAATAAAACTACAGGCCAATATCCCTGATGAACACAGATGCAAAAATCCTCAACAAAATTTTATCAAACAGAATTCAGAAACACATCAAAAAGCTCATACACCATGATCAAGTTGGGTTTATTCCAGGAATGCAAGGATTCCTCAATATACACAAATCAGTCAATGTGATTCAAGATATTAACAAATTGAAACATAAAAACCATATGATCATCTCATTAGATGCAGAAAAAGCCTTTGACAAAATTCAGCACCCATTTATGATTAAAACTTTTCAAAAGATGCCATATATAATAAGCCTACAGCATACATTATTCTCTGGTAAAAAACTGAAAGCATCCCCATAAGATCAGGAACAAGACAATGCTGTCCACTTTCACCACTACTATTCAACATAGTTCTGGAAGTCCTAGCTACAGCAATCAGAGAACAAAAAGAAATAAAAGGAATCCATATCAGAAAAGAAGTAAAGCTCTCACTGTTGGCAGAAGACATAATACTATACATAGAAAACTCTAAAGAAAGTATCAGAAAATTACTAGAGCTAATCAATGAATTTAGCAATGTTGCAGGATACAAAATCAATACACAGATATCACTTGCATTTCTATATACTAACAATGAAAAAATTAGAAAGAGAAATTAAGGAATCAACCCCATTCACCATTGCAACAAAAAGAATTAAATATCTAGGAATAAACTTACTTACCTAAGAAAATTATAAGACACTGATGAAAGAAATCAAAGATGACACAAACAGATGGAGAGATATTCCATGTTCCTGAGTAGGAAGAATCAACTGTGAAAATGACTATATTAAAAAATGCAATCTACAGATTCAATGTGATTTCTATCAAATTACCAATGGCATTTTTCACAGAACTAGGACAAAAAATTTCAAAATTCATATGGAAACACAAAAGACCCCAAATAGCCAAAGAAGTCTTGAGAAAGAAGAATAGGAACTGGAGGAATCAACCTTCCTGACTTCAGGTTATAATACAAAGCTACAGTCACCAAGACAGCATGATACTGGCACAAAATAGACATATAGATCAATGGTACAAGACAGAAAGCCCAGAAATAAACCCATGCACCTATGGGTATCTTATTTTTGACAAAGGAGGCAATATACAATGGGGTAAAGACAGCCTCTTCAATAAATGTTGCTGGGAAAACTGGACAGCTACATGTAAAAGAATGAAATTAGAACACTTCCTAACACAATACACCAAGATAAACTCAAAATGGATTAAAGACCTAAATGTAAGACCAGAAACTATAAAACTCTTAGAGGAAAACATAGGCATAACATTCAATGACATAAATTATAGCAAGATCCTCTATGACACACCTTCTAGAGGAACAGAAATAAAAACAAAAGTAAACAAATGGGACCTGATTAAACTTAAAAGCTTTTGCACAAAAAAAGGAAACTATAAGCAAATGGGAGAAAATAATAGCAAATGAAACAACTGACAAAGGATTAATATCCAAAATATACAAGCAGCTCATACAACTCAATATCAAAAAAACAAATGACCCAATCAATAAGTTGGAAAAAGACTTAAACAGACGTTTCTCCAAAGAAGACATATAGATGGCTAACAAACACATGAAAAGATGCTCAACATTGCTCATTAATAGAGAAATGCAAGTCAAAACTACAATGAGATATCACCTCACACCGGTCAGAATGGACATTATCAAAAAGTCTACAAACAATAAACGCTGGAGAGGGTGTAGAGAAAAGGGAACACTTGTTGGTGGGAATGTAAATTGATACAGCCACTATGGAAGACAGTATGGAGATTCCTTGAAAACTTAGGAATAAAACCACTATATGACCCAGCAATTCTATTCCTAGGCATATACCCTGAGGAAACCATGGCTGAAAAAGACACATGTATCCCATTGTTCATTGCAGCACTATTTACAATAGCTAGAACATGGAAGCAACCTAGATGTCCATGGACAGATGAATAGATAAAGAAGGTGTGGTACCTATACAGAATGGAATATTACTCAGCCATAAAAATGCATTTGAGTCAGTTCTGATGAGGTAGATGAACCTAGAATCTATTATACAGAATGAAGTGAGTCAGAAAGAGAAAGACAAATATCATATTCTAACGCATATATGTGGAATCTAGAAAAATGATACTGAAGATTTATTTACAGGGCAGCAGTGGAGAATCAGACATAGAGAACAGACTGATGGACATGGGGAGAGGGGAGGAGAGGGTGAGATGTATGGAAAGAGTAGCATGGAAACTTACATATCATATGTAAAGTAGATAGCCAATGGGAATTTGCTGTATGGCTCAGGAAACTCAAACAGGGGCTCTGTATCAATCTAGAGGGGTGGGATGGGGTGGGAGATGGGAGGGAGGTTCGTAAGGGAGGGGAAACATGTACACCTATGGCTGATTCATGTTGAGGTTTGACAGAAAACAACAAAATTCTATAAAGCAATTATCCTTCAATAAAAAAATAAATTTAAAAAAATAAGAAAAGAAAAAAAAATTAAAAGGCCTGAGTATGGCCAGATTTACTATGCATGGGAATAAGGAAGGATTTTCTCTTCTTTCCCCACTTTTTAAAGAAGGTGGCAGGGGGTGGGATGGGCAGAAATGAAAGGAAGAAGGACGAGATGATAAGGATGGAGCCATGAGACTGCAGAATATCACATTATCGTTTGAAATCCTGTTTATAATTTCTCCTCTCCAGCACTCCCTGCCCACCTGTCTTCAACAGAGACTACGAGAAGACACAATATTAACTGTGAATGAGTTCCTGTGGAACCCAGGGAAAGCAATGCGATGTAAGTCCAGGTGGTTCAGGATAAAAATGGAACACAGCTGAAGAGAGCATAATGAAGTAAGATGTAGAATCTCAGAGGAAGCAAGCGGAAGGCTTCTGGACTCCCACAGAGCAATGGACACAGGCTTAAGTCAAATTTAACTGAATCACCAAGGGACAGAGTGGCCCTAGCTGAATGCAGGCTATGCATTTATATTGATTCATACCCTATGTTGGTCACCAACCATGTCTCCTTTGGCACTAACACATTATTATTGACTTCATAATGTTATTATGATAAAGTATTATAGGTTTTACATCCAACCGTTTCTATTTATTTCCAGTTTTTTTTTAATAAAATAGTATTTGTACATAAATTAGGCAAACAAGTCTCTCTCATTGGGATGGAGGGAATGCCTAATCTTGGGTTGAAAAATGTTTACAAGTCACAATGATATACCTTGACAAATCTCTTTGGGATAATTTGTATTAATTTCCACTGTCACCAGAAGAATATAAATGTATCTGCTTCATTACACCATTACTAACACTAGTATATTTTAATAGCATTTTACTTTTTAACATTAAAAATACTGTCTATAAGGATATATTTAAGGTGCTTTAGAACAGTTTCAACCCTCCTCTTTTCACTTATTTATTTTTGGAGGCTAATTACTTTACAATATTGTATTGGTTTTTACCATACATTGACATGAATCTGCCACAGGTGTACATGTACTCCCCATCCTGAACCACCCTCCCACCTCCCTCCCCATCCCATCACTCTGGGTCGTCCCAGTGTACCAGCCCTCCATGCACCTATGATCACCTTATCTTCGACAAAGGAGGCAAGAATATACAATGGAGAAAAGATAATCTCTTTAACAAGTGGTGCTGGGAAAACTGGTCAGATCAGATCAGATCAGATCAGTCGCTAAGTCGTGTCTGACTCTTTGTGACCCCATGAATCGCAGCACACCAGGCCTCCCTGTCCATCACCAACTCCCGGAGTTCACTCAGACTCGCGTCCATCGAGTCAGTGATGCCATCCAGCCATCTCATCGCCTGTCGTCCCCTTCTCCTCCTGCCCCCAATCCCTCCCAGCATCACAGTCTTTTCTAATGAGTCAACTCTTTGCATGAGATGGCCAAAGTACTGGAGTTTCAGCTTTGGCATCATTCCTTCCAAAGAAATCCCAGGGCTGATCTCCTTCAGAATGGACTGGTTGGATCTCCTTGCAGTCCAAGGGACTCTCAAGAGTCTTCTCCAACACCACAGTTCAAAAGCATCAATTCTTCAGCTCTCAGCTTTCTTCACAGTCCAACTCTCACATCCATACATGACCACAGGAAAAACCATAGCCTTGACTAGATGGACCTTTGTTGGCAAAGTAAGGTCTCTGCTTTTGAATATGCTATCTAGGTTGGTCATAACTTTCCTTCCAAGGAGTAAGCGTCTTTTAATTTCATGGCTGCAGTCATAATCTGCAGTGATTTTGGAGCCCCAAAAAATAAAGTCTGACATTGTTTTCACTGTTTCCCCATCTATTTCCCTTGAAGTGATGGGACCGGATGCCATGATCTTCGTTTTCTGAATGTTGAGCTTTAAGCCAACTTTTTCACTTTCCACTTTCACTTTCATCAAGAGGCTTTTTAGTTCCTCTTCACTTTCTGCCATAAGGGTGGTGTCATCTGCATATCTGAGGTTATTGATATTTCTCCTGGAAATCTTGATTCCAGCTTGTGTTTCTTCCAGTCCAGCGTTTCTCACGATGTACTCTGCATATAAATTAAATAAACAGGGTGACAGTATACAGCCTTAACGTACTCCTTTTTCTATTTGGAACCAGTCTTTTGTTCCATGTCCAGTTGAAACTGTTGCTTCCTGACCTGCATACAGATTTCTCAAGAGGCAGATCAGGTGGTCTGGTATTCCCATCTCTTGAAGAATTTTCCACAGTTTATTGTGATCCACACAGTCAAAGGCTTTGGCATAGTCAATAAAGCAGAAATAGATGTTTTTCTGGAACTCTTTCTTTTTCCATGATCCAGTGGATGTTGGCAATTTGATCTCTGGTTCCTTTGCCTCTTCTAAAACCAGCTTGAACATCAGGAAGGTCCTGAGGATATAATCTCTGCCTCCACAAAACTTATGTTCTATAATCAGAGAGTGAAAAATGATAAGGGCAAAATATGGTAAGGATTAGAGAGTAACGAGAGAGAAGCCTGATGTGGGGGGGAAATAGAATGAAAGTAGGTCAGAAGGGTAGTCTGGATCTCATGTATGTTGGAACCAGCTCAAGTTATTGCACGGATTTCAGAAATTTTGTGAGCCTATTGTTGAACCATTGGTAGCTTAACATCACCTACAGTGGTAATGTTTACCTAGAAATCAGGAAAGTCTACACATCAAGACTCCCTTCCCTGAGAGAGCCAATTATTAAATATTTGCCTACACAGCAGCTGCCTAGAGCATAAGGTTTCATAGGTATGATAACGTACTGAGATTACAAATTTGGAAGAAAACTATGGGAGAGATGTATGCATGTCAGTAAATAATCTCTCTGGCTACTGCATTAAAAAAAAAAGATGGTGGTGTGGCAAGAGTGAAAGCAAAGAAAACTTTAAGAATGCTTTTGCAGTTATTACTGAAAAATACCCAGCTGAATAAATCAGAATTTATGAATCTTCCAATTATTCATAAATGAGACATCTTGAGCAGATTTATATGACCTAAATCAGAGTTGTCTGAAAACAAACCTTTGGTATCAATGGCATGACTCCGAGAAATCCATGGCCTTGGATGGCTGAGAAATGCTCAAACTTCTCTTTTCAAGGTACTGGAGTATTTTGCTGATTGTTAGTGGACATTGCTGGCCCACTGATAAACTCTGGGTCACAAAGTAATTGTTTTCAAGGTATATTTACTCCTAATGAAGTTTTAAAGTACATCAATGCTACATTTGTCCTAAAACTCTCAAAGGAAATGCTCAGACGTTCATAAAATTTAGACAAGATAAAGGAAAAACAAGGAGTTTTTGAAGTTTCTGAACTTACCCCCAAGCTCTCATATTTTTATTCCTGAACTTCTTTGGGTAAAGAGAAATGGAGAAAAGGAGGATGGAATTGAATATAACCATGTTCCAAAAATTTCCAAATCTAGACTCTAGGGATGGAAGCCATCCAAAGAATCAAAGAAATTCCTCCTCTTAAAGAATTTCTCAGGCATCAGCGGTGTATGATTAAAAGATCCTCTGTCTAATGTAGTGGTCATATTACTATTAGATGTGATCCATATGTCTTAGCTAAATATGTCAAGTTTACAGCTTACCTGTGATTATTGGTAACATGTTGCTATTTGTTTTGTTTTGCTTTTCTGTTAATACAGAGAAATCGGTCATGGTACTGACATCTTTCTGGAAGAAAGATACTATGTTTTTTTTCATATTTAAACCTTTTGACTGAAGTATATTATACATAGCAGTCAATGATTATTCACCTGCTGTTACTAGCATTAAAGTCAAGAATATTACCAGCATCTCAGTAAGCTCCACATTATGCTCTGTCATTCCCTGTGCAAAATTAATCACTCTCCTAGCTTATACCATGTCACATCATATTACTATATACTAAAACATCCTTCATTCTCATTGCTTTATGATAATCCACTGTAAGAATACCCCAAGAGAATTTAATACACTATACTGTTTATTGATGTGGGTTACTTCCTATATTTACCTTTATAAGTAATACTGCTGTGAACACTCTATTAAATGTCTTTTCAGGAACAAATAAACATATTTCCTCTGGACATATCTAGAAGTGGAGTTGATGTGTCAGATTGTATGCACATTCCACTTTGCTATATATTATCACATAGATTTCAAGAATATTTTCACCATTTACACACCTCAGTTGTGTAAGAAAATTCCAGTTGCTCTACATCCTAGCCAATATTTGGTATTATCAATCTGTTAATTTTAATGCTATTCTGGTGTGTAAATAATGATGTTTTGCCATTTACATTTTTGTTTCCCTGATTATTAACAAGCAGTTGCTTCTGTAAGTATTGACTAGGTATACACCTTCCTTTGTAAGTGCCACTGAAGTCTTTTGAACATTTTTCTTTTGAGTGATCTTTTTTAATTGATTTGTTAAAGTTCTTCATTTTGTCCTGTGTGACATGTTTTTTTCATTATTTTAGTTACATCATTTGATAAAAAAAATTCATTTTTAATTTAGTACATTTTTTTTTCTTTATAGCTAGTATTTCTGTGTCCAGTTTAAGAAAACTTTGTATATCTCAAGATCATGAAGATGCTCAACTAGGTTTTCTCATAGAAGTTTACTGATTTTTCTTTCACATCTAGACTGGTGATCCAACTAGAATTCACACTTGTTTATGAAGTGAAGTACAGGTCCAAGGTAAATTTTCTCCTATATAATTATTTAACTTTCCTAGGGCCATTTATTGAAAAGAACATTCTTTTCCTACTTCACAGCCTCTACCATAAATCACTTAGCATATTTGTATGAGTCTGTTTCTGGCTGAAACATTGTGCTGATTGTTTGTCTCCTGGCTTCCAGTGTTTCTGTGTGATTCCTTCTTCTCCAGCATCTTAACCTAAATAGCTCCAAGTAGATGGTTGTCATATTTCATCCCAATCCTCTAGCTCTTTTCAAAAGATGCATTGCCTGCCATAAGCATGAATGTGCCCAAAGCAGAAGTCTGCAAAGTTATCATTATTCACTTAGGTTAAAAACTGAGCCCTTGAGGAACTTAAAAGTAATACTGTGATTGCTAGAAAATTCACACTGTGACAACAACTCAGAAAGGATACAACCTGAGCTTCCAAGTTTACTTCTAATTCTTGTGTAGTACCATAACTAATGTATGTTTGCACTTATTAAAAAAATCAAGTAAAATTTGTTAAAAATAAAATTAATAAAATTTATTTATTCATTTATCAGGAATGCCAAAATAAATTAAAGGCTAATTTTTAAAGTTATTCAATAAAATTGAGAATTTCAAATTCACTTAGTGATGAGGTGTTATTTCTAAGATATCTAAGAGTATTTCAGGAATAAGACTGACTTCAAGCATCACAGCAATGTAGGAAATATTAATTTGGAAGTATAGAATTAACCAAAGTAGTACTTTGAAGTTACTTGATGTTATAAAATCTGGAGCCAATTTAGAACTATGCACAGTTATCAAATCTTGGCTCCTGACTTTCAAAAAAGTACAATTATATATAGTTAAAACCCACTAGCTTTTAAAACTGTATGTAATAGTTTGGGATCCCAATAGGAAATAAGTGGTGCACTTAAACGATAATAAATCAAGGCCAGGTTATTTACAAAGGCACTCTCTGTGGGTATAGTGAGCCAAAGGATAGTGCAATAACCTAAGATTAGTGGCCCTAAAGCTGCTGTGACCTTTAGGACATAAAGTGAAAAATAAACCACTACCCGAACCAGAGGAAGAGAGGTATATAGAGAAGGCCACCTTGAGTAGAAGTCGTCTTAGTTTGAGGGGGAAGAGAAGACTTCAAATACTCTAAAACATGTATCAGAGAACTAAATCTGGTTCTAAAGCCTTAAAATTAAATTCTGCTTTAAATGTTCCAGGAACAAGCCTTTAGCCTTACATCATAATTCTTTCCAAATAATAGAAACCAAGCCAAGAAAACTCTGTAGGGAGAGAGTTTTCCCTGCTTGGAAATAAATATCCAGAAACCCTGACCTGAATCCTCTTGTTTCTCTCCAGGCCCCTACGGACCAAACCCAACCAGAGGTCGGAGGGCACGGGAAACACTGCTGGAGTCCGTACAGATGAATCTCTCTCCAGATGCGAGGCAAAGTAGGACAGAGAGGGGGACGTGTGGGAGTTCAGATCGGTTCAGTTCAGTCGCTCAGTCATGTCGGACTCTTTGCGACCCCGTGAGATGCAGCACACCAGGCCTCCTTGCCTATCACCAACTCCCGGAGCTTACTCAAACTCATGTCTGTCGAGTCTGCGATGCCTTCCAACCATTATCCTCTGTTTGTCCCCTTCTCCTCCCGCCTTCAATCTTTCCCAGCATCAAGGTCTTTTCCAGTGACTCAGTTCATCACATCAGGTGGCCAAAGTATTGGGTTTCAGCTTCAGCATCAGTCCTTCCAATGAACACCCAGGACTGATCTCCTTTAGGATGGACTGGTGTGGAAGAGATCTAAGCAAAAGGGATTTGGAATTTTAGCTTTGCTATCATATCTGTACCTTTTTGACTCTTCTGCGAGTTTAATTATTATGTGTTAAAATGTAATTTGAAATCAATTAGACTTTGGGCATTTAAGCAGATTAGGTTCAGATAGATGATAAGTGTTTAACTCTACAGTAAAAATAAATGTATATTTTGTGCATGCAAGAAAGAGATCTGGAATGAGTTTTAAGGAAGAGGCAAGGGACATAGATCCTTCAGAAAGATTCCTCAGAAGGTTCTATTACAACAGTTATGGAAATAAAAGGGCATAATTAGTTCATCTGGGAACACTTTTGAATCCTTTAAAAACCATTTGGCATTGATATTCTCTATAAGGAAAACTAGATTAAAGAAACCAGTAATTAAAATAGACCGCTTTAGCTATACTTAATGGAGATGTTCTTTACTAAAATGCTAGGAATAATATTGGCTTGAAGCATTATGGTGATTTAAGAAATAAGAAGTAGGGAAGCACGAGATGGCTAAGGTGGAATATTTATAGACAGGTTTTGGATGTAAATCAAAACTCTACCAGGAACATTTGGAAAGGAATGGGTAGTTTATTAGGTAAAGGATCAATCTAGAACTGTGAGTCAATTGAAAGTTAATAGCAGCTTTGTTAAAGGTCACAGATAAATGGCTACTGTAGTTTTAATGAATATTTTATTCATGTCACCTTTAAATTAGTTACATTTGGAAAGAGTAATGATATAATGCCAAAAGCTCCTTCCTGGAACATTAAAAGCAAGATTTAATTTTAAGGTTTTAGTACCAGTTATAGTTTTTGATACAAGGTTTTGAGGTATTTGGAGTCTTTTTTTTTTTTTTAACATTTATTACATGTTAGAGGTTTTTTTCCTTAATATTTATGTTTTACACAAATAATGTAGCAGAAAGAGCAGAGAATTTACAGTAAGATAGAACTCATTTTGAACCTGAACTTCATCAGTTATTACCAGAGCAAAATTAAAGAAAATCATTTAAACCATTTCTTTGAGCCTCAGTTTTCTGAGAAATGGGAAATACTCACATTTTTAAGCATTAAGTAAGATAGACTTTTTAATTAATACCTTTACCCTCTCCAGTTTTGTCTCTGTAAGAATAGAGCTTCTTTCTTGTGGTTCAATAGCCAGGAAGTCTGATAAAATAAAGAGATAGACCCAAAGAATTTTCCTTGTAAGCACTATGATAATAAGCATTACTGAATTGAAGCCCATGGATTATGAGGGCCAGCTTTAGTAGAGACTGATAGCCAGAGAGAAATGGTAGCTTACAGTGATCTCCAAAGAAGAAGATTTAGCTTTGGGACCAGGGACCAGGCTTGATCCCTCAAGAGCTTTTGTATAACAGAGTTTTATTAAAGTATCAAAAGGGACAGAGAAAGCCTCTGACATAGACATCAGAAGGGGGACAGAGACTGCCCCCCTTGCTAGTGTTAGTGGGAGTTACATACTTCTTAATGAATTATTACAATAAATCCAAAGAATGTCTCAAGTTTGTGAAAATTTTACCAGACCCTCTCCCACAAGCTACATTTTAGGATAACAGGATTAGAATTTAACAATAGAAAGATCTTACCAGACCAGCTCCCATAAAATACTTTCTAAAACATCAAGATTAGTCAGAAGGTTTTTAGGAAGGAGAAACTTTTCTCAAGCAGGATACACTGTTGTTATATAATCCCTAGTATAGAGTTTAAACTGAGTTGTTTGTCATGTAATCATCAGTTTCAGGCTTAAAGAAAAAAAATGTTTTATGTGACTATGACTAAAGAATGTAGAGAGAAAAAAAAAGTTTGTCCTTTCCTTCTTTTTGAGAATTCCAGACCCCTATCTCCTCCTCGAGAACCCCAGATCCATCTCTCCTCAGGGATCCCCGGACTTCTTATCAACCTGCCTAGGAATCGACTGTCTAAGAAACTGCAGGTAGCATTTCTAGATGAGACTTTCAGACATTAAAGGCAAGGAGCCTAGAGAGAAGAGGCTTGGACCTGTGAAGCAAGACCCACCTCTAAGTCAGGTATCAGGTATGGGAAAACAAAAAAAGATCAGGTAAAAGGAACTAGGTCACTGGAATGAAAATAGATTGGAGAATCCAATGTATTCAAGTGCATAGAGGATATGTGTCTTGGATTACTTTTATAGGAAAGATGAGCAGTCACATTATGCAGTGTCTGATAGGTTTTGTGCCCCCTGAAGGCATTATTTCTGCTGTAACAAGATGCCCCAAAGAGTCATGAAAATGTAGAATATTTTTATTGCCTTCCTTAGTCATCAGAGACTGAAGCTTTATTAGAAAAAGCTTGTAAGGCATTATCAGATCAGATAATATTAGATAATATTAAATTATTTAGTAACTGAAAATTCTCATGTCAGCTGTCCATATATTGTACATTGCCCTTCACCTGAAATTGGTAAATACCTTTTAAAAAGTAACTTTTCAAATTAAATATAAACAAAATAACTGCTTGACTTCTTGAAAAACAAACCCAGTTTCATCATTTTTTATGGCTGAGTAGTATTCCATTGGCTTTGTACACTACATCTTATTTATCCATTCATCCATAGATGAACACTTCAGTTACTTCTACAACTTGGCTATTATAAATAATGTTACAATGAACATAGGTGTGCATACATATTTTCAAGTTAGTATTTTCATATTCTTTGTATAAACATTCAGAAGTGAGATAGCTGAATACTATCATAGTTATATTCTTAATTTTTTAAGGATATTCTATACTGTTTTCTATAGTGGCTGTACCAATTTATTTCCCACCAATAACACATGAGAGCTCCCTTTTCTCCACATCCTCACCAATACCAATTATTTCCTGTCTTCTTGATAACAATCAAGAGGTGGCAAATATGAGGTGATATCTCATTGTGGTTTTGATTTGCACTTCCCTAATAATTAGTAATATTGAACATCTTCTCATGTGCCCGTTGGCCATCTGCACGTCCTCTTTGGAAAAATGTCTATTCACTTCTTCTACCTATTTTTTTTAATGATTTTGTTTTTAGTTGTATGAGTTCTTTGTACATTTTTGGATATTAATCCTTAGTTGGACACATCATTTTCAAATATATTCTCTCATTTAGTAGATCATTTTTCTTTATTTGTTTCATTGATAGTTTCCTTTGATGAGCATACATTTTTTTTGGTTTGATGTAATCCCATTTGTTTATTTTTGCTTCTGTTTCTCTTGCATGTGGAGACATAACTAGAAAAAATATTGCTAAGATCAATGTCAAAAGCATACCACTTATATTTTCGTCCAGGAGTTATATAGTTTTAGGTCTTACATTCAGGGCTTCAATCCATTTTTAGTTAATTTTTGTGCAAGATAGTGGTGTAGTTTCATTTTTTGGTAGCTGGCTGTCATTTTCTAAGAATCATTTATTGAAGAGATTATCCTTTCTCCACTGTATGTTCCTTGTTCATCATTAATTGTACATATAAACATGGGCTTACTTTCAGAACCTCCATTATGTTCCATTGATCTAATTATATGTGTATCAGTTTTACTGTCCAAATCATGCCATTTTGATTACAATAACTTCAGAACACAGTTTAACATCAGACAGCATGACACCCAGTTTTGTTCATTTTTTTCATGATTGATTTAGCTATTCAGGTTCTTTTGTGGTTCCATTTAAATTTTAGAGTATTTTGTTCTATTTCTGTAAAAAATGTTCCTGGAAATTTGGTAGAGAATGCATTGAATCTGCAGATTGCCTTAGGTAATATGGACATTTTGACAATGTTAATTCTTTCAACCCATAAATATGGGATATCTTTCATCTCTTGGTGTCTTCTTCAATAACTTTCAGTACATTTTCAGTGTATAGGTCTTTCACATCTTTGATTAAACATATTCTTAGGTATCTTACTCTTTACAGTGATTGGTATATTGAATTATTTTCTTAAATTTATTTTATATTGGTTTTGTATCTTGCAACTTGTATAGTTTTTCCATTAGCTTTGCAAATAGTGACAGTTTACTTCAGTTCAGTTTAATTGAGTTCAGTCGCTCAGTCGTGTCTGACTCTTTGCAACCCCATGGACTGCACACACCAGGCTTCCCTGTCCATCACCAACTCCCAGAGCTTTCTCAAACTCATGTCCATTGAGTCAGTGATTTCATCCAACCATCTCATCCTCTCTTGTCACCTTTTCCTCCTGCCTTCAATCTTTCCCAGCATCAGGGTCT
The DNA here is from genome assembly GCF_032452875.1 of Bos javanicus. Taxonomy (NCBI): domain Eukaryota; kingdom Metazoa; phylum Chordata; class Mammalia; order Artiodactyla; family Bovidae; genus Bos; species Bos javanicus. The sequence goes on from NC_083878.1 coordinate 40,140,440, forward strand.
TTTCAAATGAGTCAGCTCTTCAAATCAGGTGGCCAAAGTATTGGAGCTTTCGCTTCAGCATCAGTCCTCCCAAGGAATATTCTGGACTCATTTCCTTTAGGATTGACTTGTTGGATCTCTTTGCAGTCCAAGGGACTCTCAAAATTCTTCCCCACCACCACAGTTCAAAAGCATCAATTCTTTGCATTCTGCTTTCTTTACAGTCCAACTCTCATATCCATACATGACTACTGGAAAAACCATAGCCTTGACTAAATGGACCTTTGTTGGCAAAGTAATGTCTCTGCTTTTCAATATGCTGTCTGAGTTGGTCATAGCTTTTCTTCTAAGGAGCAAGGGTCTTTTAATTTCATGGCTGCAGTCACCATCTGCAAGCGATTTTGGAGCCCCCCAAAATAAAATCTGTCACTGTTTCCATTGTTTCCCCAACTATTTGCCATGAAGTGATGGGACAAGATGCCATGAATTTAGTTTTTTGAATGCTGAGTTTCAAGATAGTTTTTCACTATCCTCTTTCACTTTCATCAAGAGGCTCTTCAGTTTTACTTCAGTTCAGTTCAGTTCAGTCGCTCAGTCAGTCGTGTCCGACTCTTTGTGACTCCATGAATCACAGCACGCCAGGCCTCCCTGTCCATCACCAACTCCCAGAGTTCACTCAAACTCACGTCCATCGAGTCGGTACTACCATCCAGCCATCTCATCCTCTGTTGTCATCCTCTCTTCCTGCCCTCAATCCCTCCTAGCATCAGGGTCTTTTTCAATGAGTCAACTCTTCGCATGAGGTGGCCAAAGTATTGGAGTTTCAGCTTCAGCATCAGTCCTTCCAATGAACACCCAGGACTGATCTCCTTTAAGATGGACTGGTTGGATCTCCTTGCAGTCCAAGGGATTCTCAAGAGTCTTCTCCAACACCACAGTTCAAAAGCATCAATTCTTCAGCTCTCAGCTTTCTTCATAGTCCAACTCTCACATCCATACATGACCACTGGAAAAACCATAGCCTTGACTAGATGGACCTTTGTTGGCAAAGTAATGTCTCTGCTTTTCAATATGCTATCTAGGTTGGTCATAACTTTCCTTCCAAGGAGTAAGTGTCTTTTAATTTCATGGCCACAATTACCATCCGTAGTGATTTTGGAGCCCAGAAAAATAAAATCTGACACTGTTTCCCCATCTATTTCCCATGAAGTGATGGGATCAGATGCCATGATCTTCGATTTCTAAATGTTGAGCTTTAAGCCAACTTTTTCACTCTCCACTTTCACCTTCATCAAGAGGCTTCTTAGTTCCTCTTCACTCTCTGCCATAAGGGTGGTGTCATCTACATATCTGAGGTTACTGATATTTCTCCTGGCAATCTCGATTCCAGCTTGTGCTTCTTCCAGCCCAGCGTTTCTCATGATGTACTCTGCATATAAGTTAAATAAGCAGGGTGACAATATACAGTAGCCTTGTCGTACTCCTTTTCCTATTTGGAACCAGTCTGTTGTTTCATGTTCAGTTCTAACTGTTGCTTCTTGACCTGCATATAGGTTTCTCAAGAGGCAGGTCAGGTGGTCTCCACTGTTATTTCTCCTCCTTGATTCTTGATTATATTTATCAGGGCCTTCTCTGTTTTTAGTGAGGCTAGCTAACAGTTTGTCAATTTTTTTATCTTTTCAAAGAACCAGCTCTTGGTTTCACTGATGTTTTCTATTATCTTTTTATTTTTTATTTATTTATGCTCTGATCTTTATTATTTCCTTGTTCTACTAACTTTGTGCTTAATTTGTTCTTATTTTTTTCCTGTTACTTTAGGTGTAAGGTTAGATTATTTGAGAGTTTTCTCATTTCTTGAAGTAGGTCTTTATTCCTATGAACATCCCTTAGTTCTGTATTTTCTATATCTCATACATTTTGTTATGTTGTATTCTCATGTTCATTTATTTCAGATAATTTTTTATTGCTCTGATTTCTTCAATGACTCTGTAGCTGTTCAGCAGAATACTGTTCAGTCTCAACATATTTGTAATTTTTTTTTCAGTTTTATTCTTGTAGTTGATTTCTAGTTTCATACCATTTTGACCAGAAAATAGGTTTAATATGATTGAAGTCTTCTTAAAATTTTTAAGACTTGTGTCCAAACCTATGTTCTACCCTTGAGACAGTTCTATGTGCATTTGAGAAGAATGTGTATTCTGCATTTAGATGGAATGTCCTGTACAAAATTATCAAATCCATCTGGTCTGTTTCATTTAAGACCACGATTTCTTTGTTGATGTTTTGGTTGGATGATACATCCACTGATGTAAGTGGGCTATTAAAATTCCTTACTGTTATTGTGCTACAGTCAATTTCTCCCTTTAGGTATTCTAATAGTTATTTTATGTATTACCATGTTCTTATATAGTTGCATATATGTTAACCAATGTTACATCTTCTTAATGAATTGACCCCTTTATATACTGTCCATTTTGACTTGTTATCTTTTTTGGCTTGAAGTATATTTTGCCTGACATTAGGTATTCTTGGAATATCACCTTCCATCCCTTCCATCCCTTTTAGACTATATTTGTCTTCAGAGATGATGTGTGTCTTTTAGAGGTAACATAGTTGGGTCTTGTTTTTCAATCCATCCAGCACACACTCTATCTTTTGACTGATGAACTTAATCCATTTACATTTAGCGAGATTATTGATTGATGAAAACTTATTATAGCTATTCTGTATTTTATTTTCTGATTTCTCTATAGCTCCAATATATCTTTTTCCTTATATTTCTGTCTGCCATTTTAGTCTGGTGGTTTTCTCTGATGTTTTTCTCAGTTTCCTCTTTCATTATGGTTCATGCCTCTGAGCTATGTTTATGTTTCGTAGTTATCTTTAGGTCTGAATAAAAATCTCAGATAAAATAGTTCCTTTTCTGTTGGTAGTATATCTTCATTTACCAAATGAGTTCCATTCTTTCCTTTTCTCCTTTTATGTAATTATTGTTTCAAATTATTTCTTTTTATGTTCTGAGTTTTATAAAAAACTGAAATTTCTATAGTTAATTCTCCTGCTTTCTTTTTTCTCTTTCTTTAACCTTTATGGTATAATAAAGTATTGAAAACTCATTCTGACAAAGAGTTACAATTTTCATTCAAAATTCAGTGTAGCTTTTGCCTTTCTTTTTTTCCTAGTAAAAGAGCTCCTTTCAACATTTCTCAGCTAGTAAACTAATACAATATTGTAAAGTTTAAAAATAAAATAAAATTAAAAAAAAAAAAAAAAAGAATCTGCCTGCAATGCAGGAGACCCGGATTCAGTTCCTGGGTTGGGAAGATACCCTGGGGAAGGAAATGGCAACCCACTCCAGTATTCTTGCCTGGAGAATCCCATGGACAAAGGAGCCTGGCAGGCTATAGTTCATGGGGTTGCAAAGAATCAGACATGACTTAGCAACTAAACCCCCACCACCACCACCATTTCTTATAAGGCAGGTGTAGTGTTTATGAACTCCTTCAGATTTTGCTTATTTGGTAAAGTATTTCTCCATCATATCTGAATGATAACGTTGCTGGATAGAGTATTCTTGGGTGACAGTTTGTATATTTCAGTATTTTGAAAATGCTATTCTACTTCCTCCTGCTATGTAGGGTTCCTGCTGAGATATCTATTTATAGCCTAATGGAGATTCCTTTGTAGGTCACCATCCTTTTTCCCCTGGCTGTCTTTAAAATTTTTTCTTTGTTTTAGGATTGTGTCTTGGAGAAGGTCTTTTTACATTGAAGTAATTAGGTGTTCTCTTAGCTTCACAGACTTATATACTCAGTTTCTTCTCCAAGATTGGGAAGTTCTCAGCTGTTATTTCTTTGGATAAACTCTCTCCTTCCTTCTCCCTCTCTTTTTTTTCTGGAATACCCATTAACTTAATATTGCCCTTTCTAAAAGAATCAAGTAGCTCTCATACAACGTCCTCATTTTTAAGTATCTTATTTATTTTCCCCTTCTATTTGTATCATTTCTAGATTTTCATCTTCAAGCTCGCTAATCCTCTGTTCTCTATGGTCGGCTCGATTTCCAATACTGTCTAATGCATTCTTCATCTTGTTTACTAAATTCTTCAGCTCCAGAATTTCTGTTTGCTTTTCTTCAGAGTTTCAATCTCTTTATTTAAATACTTCTTCTCTTCATTAATTTTATTTCTGAGCTCACTGAACTGCCTTTCTAAGTTTCCTTGTAGCTCACTGAATTCTGTCAGTTATATAGCAGTATTCTATGACTTCAGGCTTGATTTCTGAAGAACTGTCATTTTCTTTAGGTGGAATAGTGTTTCTGTGGTTCTTTACAGTACTTGGAATAATTGTTCTACTATTGCCTTTGAAGTTAATGACCAGGTTAGAAGTTACCCTTTCATCTGCTTTCCTGGAGGTGGTAATATAACACAAACTTTTTGTTTCTCTTACCTGAGTTGCCTGTGGTTACATTTGAGAGTTGGCATTTCTCAGTTTCTACCATCTCTGTAAACGTATGGTTCCAAGTCTTTATTATCTCTCCTTGTGCCTCTGGTGGCCTTGCTGCCTTGCTTCCGCCAGAGCCACTGTCATCACTGAAATAGTGGGCTCTTCCCTCGTACCTGGGATCCCCTGAGTCCCAGGCTTTATTGCCTTGAGGGAAGAGGAAGGACAGGGTAGCGAGGTAGGGCCCCAGGCCCATCTGCCACCACTGCCTGTCACCTGTGGTCATGGACGCTGCTGCACTTGGGACACCAGAGCCGTGATAGGCCCTCCTCTCTGCTACTGGGTTCTCTGAAGCTGTGGGCTCAGCTGTTGTGGTCTCAGGGCCAGGGTTACAGGTACTGACTTTTCTATTCTCTCAGTTCTGCTTCCTCTATGTGTTCCAGTTAGCCCACCTTTAGATGCACTGATGTAATAGGAGGGAAAGGGAAAGGCCACAACTTTTGAAAGAATGACATAACCCAAGGACACAACATAAACTGATTAGAATCAAATTGACCAAGATGGCAGACAAGACTAGACCTTGATCTTCAATCAGCAAATGAAATGACACACCCAGAGGTGCCATGACAATTCCAAGGCACTGTTAAAAGATCAAGGAGTGGGTGAGGGCCAAATCCTGGAAATCTCCACCCCTTCCCCAAAATAAGGGAAGCTTATTTTTTTTATAAGCTGGGTAACTTCATATGCTAATGAGTGGGACACGGGTTTTTGTAGCATATGATCGTGGAGTAGAAGGATGTGTGCTCATCTTCTCCTGTGAGTACTCCAAAAATACAACTCACTGCTGAACAACCATCAGCTGGAGAATGTTGGCAAAGGAGAAACCCCAGCAAGACAGTAGGAGGGGTCAAATCACGTTTAGAATCAAACCCCTTACCCACCAGAGATGCTCAGAGAGCTCAAACAAATCATGTCCCTCTCATTAGCATATGAAATTACCCAGCTTATAAAAATTAACCACACCAAATCCCGTGGCTGCATTTGCCCTCTGCAATGGCCCACACTCTGTCTGTGGAGTGTGCTTCTCTCTGAATCTGAATAAATCCACTTCTTACCTGTCACTTTGTCTCTCACTGAATTCTTCCTGCGATGAGACATCAAGAACCCAAGCTTCATTAGGTCCTGAAACCAGGTACTGTGGGTTTAAATGGGTTTGAGCCCCAGCCACGTGGGTTCAAGTCCCAAGCAGGGTTTTGACTAGGTTTGAGTCCCAGCCACATAGGTTCAAGTTCCAATCAGTGGTAAAGAGTTTCACTAATGTGTGGAATTCTCAAGCATCCTGTTTCAGGCAGGTTGCCTCTGTCAAATTATATATATTTTACTAGCTGTAGATTGAAGGAGATAAAGAAAGGTAGATTTTCACTCTGCCATTTTGTTGATGTCACTCAACCAATCATTTCTTAATGAACTCCATGTAAGACAAATTACTTTCAAATCTCAAAATCCATCAATGCTTGCACAGTTATTCAAAAATTAATTCATTCATCCAACAAGTATTTATCTAGCCTATACTCTATGTCCTGCCTTATTTTAGGAAATGGAAATAACACAAAATGTCTGGCTTTATTATGCTTTCATTCCAGTGGAAGAATATAATTTATTAAGACAAACAACATAAACTTGACAATTAAGTACAACAGAGTATCAAAGAGAAACCAGCAGAAAATAAAGTGAGAAGACAGAGAGCAGATTGACTTAGATAATGTGGTCAGAGAAGGCCTTTCTGAAGCGATCCTTTTAAGAAGAATCTTGAATAAAGAAAAGAAGCAAGCTTACAGATCTTTGGTGGAAAAGCATTCAGAGCAGAATAGCCAGCAAGTGCAAAGAGCCTGAGATGGGAAGAGTCATTTGATGTGTCCAAGAAAGAGAAAAGAAGCTTATTTAACTAGGATGGGAGGAGTAGTCAGAAGCCAAATAATAAAGTCTTTGTAGGCCTTACATGGATTAGTTCAGGGAAGTGATGGAATTTTTATTATGTTTTAAAAGGATTACTTTTTTCTCCTAAGGAAAAGACAGCAAGGAGACAGGGAAACCTTTAGCTGTAAGGGACCAAACATCACAGCCATCCAGGAGGCAGGTGATGGTGTTTTAGTTTCAGATGTTTCAGTGAAGGGTATGATGAAGACTTAGATTTTTTATATATTTTGAAGAATAATGTTTGCTGATTATGATAGAGAAAATGAAATTAAGAATGACTTAAATATTTTGCATTTATAATTGAGCAAAAATTTTTAAGGTGGATAATGCTGGCCAGGTAAAAGGAAGAAAATAAAGATTTTGATGTTGAATATAGTAAGTCTATGGAGAAGAAATGGCAACCCACTCCAGTATTCTTGCCTGGAGCATCCCATGGACGGAGGAGCCTGGTAGGCTACAGTCCACTGGGTCGCAAAGAGTCGGACACGACTGAGTGACTTCACTTTCACTTTCATAGTAAGTCTAAGATACTTGTTAGCTATCCAACACAAAGATGTGAAGTACCACTTCTATATTCAAATCAGGAATTTAGGAAAGATAGCAAAGCAAATGATCTCCAGTCTATAAATGAGGCCTATTGTCCCCCTTTTAACTTGATATTATAGAAAATTTTCTAAGGAGACTTGCACTCATTCTCCTTACCATTAAATATGTCAGGCTCCTGAAGGCATGTTCCTCCAGAGTCAAACTTGATTCCATTACTGCTCTCCAAAGATCATTCGAGTATATTTCTGATTGTTGTAAAGATAGTGGTGGGCAGGCCCAAACCTTTGGAAAATCTTGCATCTACCAAGAAGGAAAACCATTTAACATGGACAAAGCTATATTTTGGATGCCTTTCCAAAAGAAACCTGAGAACAGATGAAACAGTTTTTTCCAAAGACATGTATTTGTTTTTCTAAATGTGAACGAATAAAATAGTCACTTTGGGCTATTTAAATTTAAATTAATTTAAATTTAAAACTTAGAAGTCAATTTCTGATTTGTACCAGTCACATTTCAAGGACTCACACTGATGGTGATTACCATTATGGACAGTGCAAAAATAGAACATTTCTATCATCACAAAAATGTATTACAAACTAATGGTATGGCTATTTTAGCTTTTGTCTTTGAGTATCAATTTACATGTTATTGAATTACTCAAATCATATGCTGTTTAGTTTTTTGCTTGCTTCAGTCCTATTCTATTCAGTATTAGTTCTGTCAATTTTGTGTATAAAGGTCTTTTCTGGGAGAATGTTCCAAAGCCAGGCCAGAATTCTTTGTAAACAGAGGTTAATCACTCAATCAGTTCTGAAAGGGACTTAAAATTGTGAATTGTTGGTTTATGTGGTAATCATTTCACTGTTCATCCATTTTGCCAAGTCTCTTTCTTTCACTTCCTTTAATTAAGCTAAGTCATGTGACATGGTTCAGTCACTGAAATATGAGCAAGTTTGATGTGTGTCCCTTCCAGGAGGAAGGCACAAACTACTTAGAGCATGATTTAGCATGTTACTTTCCTTCTTTATATCAACTGGCAATGTTTCTGATGCTGAGAGTTCTGTGAGAGTTGGTGGAAGAAACGAAAATGAAAAGCAGCACAGAGTATGCAGAATGGACTTGAAGACAGACATATAAAATGAGTGAGAAATAACTTTACTGTTTGTATTAGCTTTCATTAGATAAGGCTGCAGGAACAAGCAACTCCACACTGTAGTGGTTTACAACAGCAAACTCACGTTACGTGATGGCTCTGAGTCAGCCGCACCTCTAAATCATTACTCTATCTGTATTCTCCATCCCAGGATGTACTCTGTCTTGACCTAATGCTGAGAAGAAAAGAGTAAAATAGAACCACACAATGGCCACTAAAGTGTCTGAATGTGGTATACATCACACCCATTCAAATTCCACTGGACAAAAAATAAGACAAATGGCCTAGGCTCACATCAACAGGTTAGGGATGTACATTATCCCACCAGGAAACACTCATGTTTCATGGGAATCAACAGGAATGCCATGATCATGTGACCTGAAGAAGAGAAAAATCATTGGAAATAATATGATCTATCACATTACTTAATTGTTGTTGTTGTAAGTTGTGTCTGATTCTTTGCAACCCCATGGACTGCAGCACCTCCCTGTCCCTGACCATCTCCCAGAGTTGGCCCAAGTTCATGCCCACATTATTTGAAGCTACTGACTTTGTTTCTTCAACATAACATAGTTCATCCTATCGAATGCAATTCATTTTAAAAACTTAAATAGAAGGCATCTATTAATTAAAAGCTATTTGCCAATTTATCTACTTATTATCTTACAAAGTTACATGCCAAAGAATTTTAAATGCCTGCCTTTAACAGGTTAACAGCAAGCATACATTTACATCAAGCTGAATTCAACTTTATTTCCAAGAGATCAAAAATGATTATATATTAAGACATCTCTGGAATACTCCAGTAAACATTATTTAGCACAAAACAGGGTGCCTGGGATTATGAATGATGTTTGTTGGATGAATAAATGTAAATGAAATTAGCCCTATATAACTTATCACTAATATATGAGATCCCAGTTTGAAGAGGAATGCATCATCTCATTATTAAGAATGCTTTAAACCCATTTATCTTCCTCTCTATCTAATGAAGACCTAGGTTAATTGCCAGTCTGTCAAAAGTGATAATCCGGAAAGTATTACAGAAAAATGACTAGTAGAGCTATGAACCATCCTAAGAAATCTTATGACAGAAAGAAATTAACTCATACCATTTATACTCTGCAGGCAATAAGAAGTTCAGAAATAATTAATTGGCTAAAATAAAGTCTTCAGGCTTGCCTAATAATATAGGAATCTATAGAATTCATAAAAATGGTTCTTTAATGATTCACATTCCTGCTGTACTCAATCTCCAATCCCCATTTCCAAATTTGGTCTGTGCAGTACCAGAAACACTCTTTAATTTAGAATATAAGTACTGAATGCTTCCTGTATATCAGGCACTGAAAATAATTTAGAGATTATAACACCATCACCCTGCCCTTATGGAACTTCCAAGTAAGACTTTCAGAATATTCTGTTTCATTTTTATTTTTGAAGCAAAACTATTTCATATACTTTTAAGAATAAAATATTGTTCTAATTAATCTACAAAAAAATGGACATAAGAATGATTTTCAAATAAATTTGAAATGTGTTGAATTCAGGATACCTTTCTAACATCTTGAATAGTATAGAGTTTGAGGCCAAACTGCACCCCTATGGATTTTATATTTTCAAGGTCAAGATGCCATTTCAACTACTAAGAATATGTGAGCTCCTCCTCTACATATCCACAATAAAAAAATAGTAAAGCTTAACTACTAGCTCAAAAACATGAGGCAGCATGAATAAAAACTATTACTTAAATTTCAAAGAGGCTAATATATCAATAAGATCAGCAAAGTGAAGCAGGGTGACTACAATTTCCTTCAAATCTATTAAACTGTTTAAAGTGTAGAGAATTAGGGACTTACTGACGACTTATTGATGATTAATGATTTAACTGATTTAAGTATGAATTATTAAATATTAAAAACCAATCCACAAATACTATCAAGGCTTAGCCTACTTATGTTAACCCAATCACACACAAATTCTAACCACTGACATATATTTAAAACCTCATTTATCAGTGGCCATTTTGTCTGGATTTATAGTTCACAGGAACTATTTGCTTTCTAAAACTGTCTTAAAATCTCCACTATCAAATTTTTTGCAAACTATAACATACATTAAAATACAGCAAACATTTTGGTAAACATGTCTAGGAACCTTGACATGTTAACACATAATTGGAGAATTCAGAGTTGGGACAATGAAGGACACATTGTACCTGCTCACAAGACAGATGTTGTGCTTCATCCAAAATGAATCCAACTAACACAACATTATAAAGCAATTATACTCCAATTAAGAAATAAATAAAATAAGGCAAATGCACCCACACACTGTTCCTGGGTGTTCAAAATCGTCACATTCACTAAGAGGTGGAACAACAGCATTGTATAATAGAAAGAGTATTTCAAGATCTGGATTTCTCTTCTAGTAATATTAGAAATGTCCTCATGAGTCACAGTTGGTCAATTTCTAAAATAGGGATAAATAAGGTCAAATATGAATAATGAATTTACCTTCACAGTGACTGTGAAGGACATACAGGTGGAGACACAGATAAAAATCTAGATATAGACCCATGTACGTATACAGTGAAATTCTCATTATCATAAAAACAGATATATTTGAGGGCCGTGTTGTACTGTAAGGAACTTAATAGGCTGAGAAAGCATATGACATATACATAGGAACACTAATTTTGAACCCAAAGCAATTATCTACTTGGTCAGAAAATCACTTCAAAATGAGTTTCCATTTGGCAGGTTATGGATATTTAATATATAGAGAGTGCTTGAGTTGAATAAAAAACACTTTCAGGAGTTGCTTTGAGGAGTTCCATTCTCTCTGAATTAAACTCTGAGTGAAACATGTGATTCTTTCTGCTGGATGAACTTCACCTCAAAGACGGCAAAACTTCTGTGAAATGCAGCATAATTTTAGCCTACTTATTTCACAGATTACAGGAAACCATCTGGACATTCTTTTTCCTGGAAATTCTTAAAAATTGGGTCCTCATAAGATGAGAGTCCTTTGTCGGTGCACAAATCAGAAGAATGAGGATGAAAGTGCCTTTAATGATGGTCCTGCTTTTGGTCCTCATACATCCCATGTATTTCCATGGCTATGGAAACTCTAAGGTACATTAAGGTCCAGATTTGGTACAGTGGTTATCTGTACACTTAGTTATCAATCATTTAAAATAGAAGATGAACAGATCAATGTCCTTCTGTACATTTGGAGATGATTAAATATTTTAGCTTTCTGTAAATACATGTGGAGGTAGATAGTAAGAAAAAATGTTATATGACATAATCTTTTCTAACAACCAAGTATGTATGTGTGTGCATGTGTGTAGAAACCTAAAAAGTAACACTCTACTTACGAAGCATAAATATGTAGTTTAATCAAAGAAAATCTGTGGAACTCAAGTTAAGAAAGGTATTGACTTTGATTTTTAATTCCAAGGTATCCATTATTCAGTTTTGTACTTCTCATTAATTTTTTAAGTGTGAAAATCACTGTCCAAAGTTATTGTAATTCATTTTCTCAGATGTGAAAGTCATATGAAATCCAATTTAGTAAGGGCTTAAATTAACCAAAATAAGGACATTTATGTTTGGACACTAAGTTTTTAATCTCCTTTATTTTCACAACTGTCCCCTAATCCTCCCTCCAACATACACATGTCACATGCACACACAAACATGCCTTGGTCTAACTTTGTATGCTCTTTATATACAGCATATATATACAATATATACAGTACACACACACACACACATATAGAGAGAGATAGACAGACAGAGACAGAGAGACAGAGAAATCTCCAAGCTAAACCTAAGTAAACGAGGTCATAAAGAAAAAATGGGACATTTATGATAAAGTATATCCTCAAAAGATATTTAAGTACAAGGGGGGGAAATAGTAATCTCAGAGTGGAGATACCTATGATTAAAAGATCAAAGTTAACATTACCAGTAATGGGAGACTCTATATCTATATATTTAAATCTATATTTATAGCCATATGAGGGGGAATGGTGAAGCAAATTGGGGAAATGTAGAATTAATTTGCAGAATATAGATGAAGGGTATTGGTAATTTTTAGTGTTTTTTAAAATAACACCATTATTGAATTATGATTTACCTATCATAAAATTCACCATTTTTAAGTGTACAATTAAGTATGTTTTAGTATTACGTTCTCAGAGTTGTGCAATAATCACCACTTTCTAATTTTAGAACACTTTCCTCACCCCATTTAGTAGTCACTCCCTACTCTCCCCTGAACTCGACCCCCAACAATCACAAAATCTTTCTGTCAGTTGAATTGTTTAATCTGGAACTTTAATACAAATAGAGTAATACAATATGTGATCCTTTGTAACTAGCTGCTTTCAACCAGCATAATGTGTTCAAGATTCATCTATGTGCAACATAAAATACCTTTATTTTATTGAAGAATGATATCCCATTGCATTGATAAACCCCATTTTATTTATCCACTTTAAGTTGATGAACATTTGGCTTGCTTTTAGCTTTGTTTGACTTCTGATAATGATGCTGTGAAGACTTATGTGCAAGTTTTTGTGTTGGCATATGTCTCATTCCTCTTCAGTACAGGAGGTGAATCACCAGATCACAAGGCAATTCTATGTTTCATATTTTGAGAAACTGCCAAACTGTTTTCTTCACATTCTTGTCACCATTGCTATTATCTGTCTTGGGTGTGTGTGTGTGTGTGTGTGTGTGTGTGACCATCCTAATGGATGTAAAGTGGTATCTCTTGTTTTTATGTGCATTTTACTAATGACTGATATTAAATTTTTGAGGGGCTTACTGGACATTTGTATATCCTCCTTGGAAAGATGCAATCCCTATGAAAATCCCAATAGCATTTTTCATAGATATAAAGAAACACAATCCTACAATTTATATGAACTCAGAAAAGATCCTGAATTGCCAAACGAATCCTGAAAAGAACAAAGCTGGAGGTATCACACTTCCTGGTTTCAAACTACAATATAAAGTTACAGCACTCAAAACATTATGATACTGGCATAAAAATAGACACATAGACCAACAGAACAGAATCAAGAGCCCCAAAACAAATCTTTCATATATAGTCAACTAATATTTGACAAGGGACCTTTCCCCCATTGAGTAATGGGAAAAGGACAGTCTCTTCAATAACTGATGCTGGGAAAATTGGATCATCATTATGTAGAGGAACAAACTGGATTCCCAACTTATACTATTCACAAAAACTAACTCAAAATTAATTAAAGATTTAAACATAGACCTTAAACTATAAAATTCCTAGAAGAAAACAGATAGAAAAGCTCCTTGACATTAGGCTTAGAAATGATTCTTTGGCTATAACACCAAAAGTACAAACACAAAAACAAAAATCAGCAAGTGGGACTTTACGAAACTGAAAAACTTTTGCATAGCAAAAGAAACAGCCAACAAAATAAGAAGGCAGCCAATGAAATGAGGGAAACTATTTGCAAATCATGTATCTAACAAGGGGTTAATATTCAAAATATATAAGGAACCCAGACAACTCAACAGCAAAGAAAAAAAAAAGAACTGATTTAAAAATGGGCAGAGAGATTGAATAGACATGTTTTTCCAAAGACATACAAATGGACAACAAGTATATAAAAAGCTGCTCAACATCACTAATTATTAAGAAAATGTAAATCAAACCACAGGTATCACCTCACACCTCTTAGGATGGTTATCACCAAAAAGACAAGAGATAATTGTCAACAAGGATGTGGAGAAAAGGGAATCCTTGTGCATTGCTGGTGGGAATGTAAATCAGTGCAGCCACTATGGAAAATGACATGGAAGTTCCTCAAAAAATTGAAAACAGAACTACTAGTACTATATGATTCAGCAATTTCACTTTTAGATATATATCTAAAGGAAAATAAATCACTATTTTGAAAAAAAAAATCTGCACCCCATATCACTGAAGCACTGTTTACAATAGCCAAGACATGGAAACAACTTAAGTGTCCACTGACCAATGAATGGATAAAGAAAATGTGCTGCATATATACGATGGAATATTACTTAGCTATAAAAAAGAAAGAAATTTTAACATTTGTGACAATATGGGTGGATCTTGAAGGCATTCCACCAAGTGAAATAAGTCAGACAAAAAGTTAAATACTCCATGATCTCCTTTATATGTACAATCTAAAATAAAAATGTCAAACTCATAGATACAAATAGATTGGTGATTGACAGAGGCAGGGATGAGGAGGTCAGCAAAATAGGTGAAGGTCCGACAAAGGTAAAAATTTCCACTTAGAAGATCAATAAATCCTGGGAATATAATGTGCACCATGGCTATAGTTAATGACACTGTACTGTATATTTAAAAGTTTATGAGAGAATAGATCTTGAGAATTCCTGCCACAAGAAAAAAAAAATGTGTAACTATGTGAGGTAATGGATGTTAATTGGACTTATTATGGCAAACGTTTTGAAATTATATATATATCTCAAACCAGTATACTATATACCTTAAATTAATAAAATGTTATATGTCAATTATATGTAATAAAACTAGGGAAAATATTAAAACTAGAAGGACCAAATGATCCAGTAATCTCACTTCTGGGTATATATCCAAAGGAAGAAAATTAGGACATCCACCCTCCCATGTTTACTGTAGTTTATTACAAAATAGACAAGACAGAGAAGAGGGAGTGTGTGTGTGTGTGTGTGTGTTACACAAGGACATACAAAGGAATATTATTTGGCCATAAAAAATAAGGAAATCCTATCATTTCTGACAATATGAATGGAACCTGAAGACATTATGCTAAGTGAAATAAATCAGAGAAAGGCAAATATCATATGATATCACTTACGGTGGAGTCTACAAAAGACAAAGTTATAGAAACTCTTAGAGAGTAGGATAATGGTTACCAGGGTATGGAAGATGGAAGAAATCGAGATGTTGTTCAAAGGGTACAAACTCCCAGTTATACAATGCGTGAATTCTGGAGATCTAATGTACAGCATCAGTTCAGTTCAGTTCAGTTCAGTTCAGTCACTCAGTCGTGTCCAACTCTTTGCAACCCCATGAATCACAGCACGCCAGGCCTCCCTGTCCATCACAAACTCCTGGAGTTCACTCAAACACATGTCCATCGAGTCGGTGATGCCATCCAGCCATCTCATTTTCTGTTGTCCCCTTCTCCTCCTGCCCTCAACCCCTCCCAGCATCAGGATCTTTTCCAATGAGTCAAAGCTTCGCATGAGGTGGCCAAAGTACTGGAGTTTCAGCTTTAGCATCATTCCTTCCAAAGAAATCCCAGGACTGATCTCCTTTAGAATGGACTGGTTGGATCTCCTTGCAGTCCAAGGGACTCTCAAGAGTCTCCTCCAACACCACAGTTCAAAAGCATCAATTCTTCGGTGCTCAGCTTTCTTCACAGTCCAATTCTCACTTCCATACATGACCACTGGAAAAACCATAGCCTTGACTAGATGGACCTTTGTTGGCAAAGGAATATCTCTGCTTTTCAATATGCTATCTAGGTTAGTAATAACTTTCCTTCCAAGGACTAAGCGTCTTTTAATTTCATGGCTGCAATCACCATCTGCAGTGATTTTGGAGCCCCCAAAAATAAAGTCTGACACTGTTTCCACTGTTTCCCCATCTATTTGCCATGAAGTGATGGGACCAGATTCCATGATCTTAGTTTGAATGTTGAGCTTTAAGCCAACATTTTCACTCTCCTCTTAGTATACTTTAATTGTTTAGACTTGGTTTCCTTTAGTTATTGAACATATTTATAATGACTGATTTAAAGTTTTTGTCCCATATCATAGGCAGAATACTGCTCCCTCCTCAAAAATGTCCACTCTCCAATCACTGGAATCTGTGTGTATATGTTACCAGCCCTACACTGTTATAAGGACTCTGTAAATGTGATTAAGTTTATAGACTTTAAGAATGGAAAACTATCTTGGATTATCTGACTAAGCCAGACCTATTCACATGAGTCCATGAAAGCAAAGAGTCTTTCCTGGTTACAATCAGGAAGAGATACAAATATAGCAGAAGGATCAGAGAAATACAAAGTGTTAAGAACTCCATCCTCCACTGCTAGTTTTGAAAACAGAGTAACATGGGTGGCCTCTGGAAGCAGGGAAAGGAAAGGAAATGGAATGTTTCCTAGAGGCTCCAGAAAAAAATTCCGTCCTGCAGACTGCCTGATTTTAGCTCAGTGATCCACATCAGACTTCTGACCTATGAAACTTCAAGGTAATAAATTTGTATTGTTTTAAGTCACTACGTTTTCAGTAATTTGTTGTGTCGGCAAGAGAAAAATAATTCATCTAGTAACTCTGACTCTGAGCTTTCTCAAGGACACTTTCTATTGTCTGCTTTTGTGCACGTGTGTGTATAAACCATCCTTTCCTGTATCTATGTGTGTCTCACAATTTTCTTAAAAAATTGGACATTTTAATACAGTGTGAGTAGTCTGGAAATCAGATTCCCTGTCAAAGATTTGTCCCTGCTGTTGTTTCTGTGTTGGCTTTTGTATTGTTGTTGTTGTCATCTGTTTATTTAGTGACATTCCTAGACTACCTATGCAAAGTTTGTCTTCCCTGGTGCATACAGCCACAGGTTAGTTTGCATTCAGTTAATAATGAAAGATTTTTTCAAATGTCTTGAAGCGTTGTGGCTTCTACCCTCTGTCAAAGGCCTTTGTGTGCCCTGAGGCACAGCTTCAGTGTTCAGGCAAATTTGAACTCTGACTTTAATTTCATTTAAAAGGACCCAAAGTTGACCAGAGGTCTTCCCTAATCACAGATCTTTCTTCAGCATGCCCACAGTCCTGCAGAAGTACATGGCCTGTGCATGCACATGGTGTTCTGGAGTCCCAGGAACACAATGGAACTTTCCAAAGTCCCCTATGGACTTTTCATTCAACAGATATTTGCAAAGTTTATGGTCTACCACTTGGTTGCTGCAACTGGTATTACTGCCCACAGCAACAGCAATTTTAAGCAGTTGCTGCTGACAGATAAATGCCCTGGGGGTACAATCCATTCTACCGCCTCCAATGTATGCTACCCTGATGGTTTTTAAGGAGCCTGATATTAGTGAGGAGTTGGAAATTGGGCAAGTTAAAGTGGCTTCCCTGGTGGCTCAGAGGGTAAAGCGGCTGCCCACAGTGTGGGAGACCCGGGTTTGATCCCTGGGTCAGGAAGATCCTCTGGAGAAAGAAATGGCAACCCACTCCAGTATTCTGGACTTCCCTGGTGGCTCAGACAGTAAAGCGTCTATCTACAATGCGGGAGACCTGGGTTCGTTCCCTGGGTAGAGAAGATTCCCTGGAGGAGGAAATGGCAACCCACTCCAGTACTTTTGCCTAGAAAATCCCATGGATGGAGGAGCTTGGTGCAGGCTACTGTCCGTGGGATCGCAGAGTCAGCACAACTGAGCGACTTCACTTTCTTTAAAGTGCTACAAACTCAATGTTCTTCTTTAGATGTAAACATTTTATCAAATAAACTTTTTTTGAATTTTTGAAATCCTTTAGTTTACTTCCAAAATTCTAAAGAGGCTGATTGCCAGAGTTTTTATTGCTTTAAGTGAAAGCAGATTTTCAGAGGTCCTTACTCCAGCACTGTGAAAGTTTGGCTCCAATTACTCTGTAAGTCTCAAACTAGTTCAATATAAGATTTTTCAAATAATATTTATATCAAATAATAAGTTAAAATACACACATAGACATATATGTAAAGATATTTAGTGAAGAAAATAATAATAACTGATTTGTGAAAATATATGTTTATATTAACCAGGCTTTTCCCCAAATATAACTTCAGGAAACTATAATGCTTTATAATGAAGTTTCAACTTATTTTTCCTTTTCACCTTAGTATACTTAAGAATACTTAAGTTACTGAGGTGTAATGTAAGTATGCATGTGAGTGAAATTTGATAGAAGTAACCATAAAATTATTTTGCATCAGCAACATGTATGAAAACAGAGACCTGATTCCATTAGTTCTCAAATTCATTTCCATAAATCTATTCTGTAAGTTTCATAGGAAAGGACAAAATGTATATTAAATTAATCCTCCAATATATTGAATGAGTCTTTCTGATTTCCTCAATTTTCTAATATATAACATGTAACTGTCTTGAATGTTTATCTTTTTAAAAAAATGTTATTTTAACCACAATGAATGATTAAATAATACTTTCCTCTTTGTGGTTCAAGGATTACAAAAAAAGAAATAACTATTTAAAAGATAAAAATATCACTATTCATTAGGGAAGTTGCCCAAACAAAAGGGAATTTCAGATGAACTCGCAAATAGGGAAAATATGTAGCTTCTGCAGTATATCCTACTTCACGTTATCATATTTTTTTTGATCACATGTTGTTACTGAATATTCCCTAAGAGAACCAAAAAACTTGAATATTTTATATTTTACACAGCCAAACCTGTCTGAAGAGAAATCCTGAGAAAGGAAAAGTCAGTCTCAAGAGCAGCTGCTGAAATGATGCCTAATTAAATTTTCACACACAGATTAAAAGGATATGCTAATATCTTGTGTGCACTCAGAATTTGTAAAGCAACCTAGGCAATCAGAATTTATCAAGTATTGAGAGATACTCTTAAATTCTACCTGCTGCTGTTCCAAGTTCCGTGGTGGCAGTTTGTGACATATCGTTGCTCACTCGGTACACACTTGAGTCACCTGCGCATATTTTTTTAAATATCTGTTTGTTCATTTTATTTAGCTGTGCCAGGGTCTTAGTTACCGCATGTGGGATCTAGTTCCCTGACCAGGGATGGAACCTGGGCCCCCTGCACTGCAAGACAAATTCTTAATCTCTGGACTGCCAGGGAAGTCCAGATTATCTTTAAAAAACAATTGTGATATCCAGGTTCTACTCATTCATCAGAATTAGTCTTAATAAAAATGAAGTGTGGCTTAGGCATCAGGAATTTTCTAGTTCCCCAAATAATTCTAGAACACAGCAATATTTGTCTAGTGCAGTCGCTCTTAAACTTGACTATGTATATGTATCACCTGGATCTTTTTGAAATGCAGATTCTGATTTAGTGGAGCTGAACTGGGTCCTGATAATCCACATTTCTAACCAGGTCCATGGTGACACCCAAGCCACTGGTGCTTGGAACGCTTTGCATAGTATGATACTAACAGAAATTAAAAGGAATATCAAAAATAAAGTCCCTAAACACAGGCTACTCACTCCTGCAGGACAGCACCTCAACGTACATTTGACACTGATCTCAGAAATAAGAACATCAATTTCCACTAGGTACTTTCTCCTCACAAGGCTCTCCTCTCACTTCAACTGTCTTTCTGCTAAATTTCAGGATATTGGGAAACATGTCTATTACTCAAACCCAGATCAGGAGATCCCATCCTCCAAAATGAGTTCGACTTCTTACTTCTTTCTTGGAACTCCTCTTAAATTTCATGCAGCTCAGCACTGAATTGTCTTTCATTTTTGCCATTACAAATTTTATAAATCAAGGGCTATGCCTCATATTTCCTTTAGCAAAAGTTAAGGACAAGAAGGGGCTTCCATGATGGCTCAGCAGATAAAGAATCCACCTACAATGCAGGAGACACAGGAGATGCGCGTTCAATCCCTGGGTCAGGAGGATCTCTTGGAGAAGGAAATGGCAACCCACTCTTTTATTCTTGCCTGGAAAATCCCATGGACAGAGGAACCTGGCAGGTTACAGTCCAATGGGTCATAGAGTTGGACTAAGCACAGCAAGAACAAGACTCAATAAATATGTGTTGATTAAATCGCATTCAGACAGACCTCAGGTATTATTAATATATAGATACTGAGAAACTCTTGGCCTAAGAAGTTAGGCTGTAAAAAGTATATATATGAATGATTTACATTTTGTATAAGTTACTGTTTAACTTTATTTCATTTTATTTTATTGGAGGCTAATTACTTTACAACATTGAGGTGGTTTTTGCCATACATTCACATGAATCAGCCATGGGTATACATATGTCCCCCATCCTAACCCTCCCTCCCATCTGCTTCTCCATCCCATCCCTCAGAATCATCCCAGTGCACCAACCCTGAGCACCTGTCTCATGCATCGAACCTGGACTGGCAATCTAGTTCATATATAATAATATACATGTTTCAATGATATTCTTTCAAATCATCCCACCCTCGCCTTCTCCCACAGAGTCCAAAAGTCTGTTCTTTACATCTGTGTCTCTTGTGCTGTCTTGCATATAGGGTCATCATTACCATCTTTCTAAATTCCATATATATGTGTTAATATACTGTGTTGGTGTTTTTCTTTCTGACTTACTTCACTCTGTATAATAGGCTCCAGTTTCATCCACCTCATTAGATTAGAACTGATTCAAATATATTCTTTTCAATAGCTGAGTAATATTCCATTGTATATATGTACCACACTTTCTTATCCATTCGTCTGCCGATGGACATCTAGGTTGCTTCCATGTCCTGGCTATTGTATACAGTACTGTGATGAACATTGGGGTACACATCTCTTTCAATTCTGGTTTCCTCGCTATGTGTGCCCAGCAGTGGGATTGCTGGGTCATAAGGCAGTTATATTTCCAGTTTTTTAAGGAATCTCTACACTGTTCTCCATAGTGGCTGTACTAGTTTGCATTCCCACCAACAATGTAAGAGGGTTCCCTTTTCTCCACACCCTCTCCAGCATTTATTGCTTGTAGACTTTTTGATAGCAGCCATCTGACCAGCATGAGATGGCACCTCATAGTGGTTTTGATTTGCATTTCTCTGATAATGAGTGATGTTGAGCATCTTTTCATGTGTTTGTTAGCCATTTGTATGTCTTCTTTGGAGAAATGTCTATATAGTTCTTTGGCCCATTTTTTGATTGGGTTGTTTATTTTTTTGGAATTGAACTGCAGGAGCTGCTTGTACATTTTTTAGATTAATTCTTTGTCAGTTGTTTCATTTGCTATTATTTTCTCCCATTCTGAAAGTTGTCTTTTCATCTTGCTTCTATTTTCCTTCGTTGTGCAACAGCTTTTAAGTTTAATTAGGTCCCATTTGTTTATTTTTGCTTTTATTTCCAATATTCTGGGAGGTGGGTCATAGAGGATCCTACTGTGATTTATGTCAGAGAGTGTTTTGCCTATGTTTTCCTCTAGGACTTTTATAGTTTCTGGTCATATTTAGATATTTAATCCATTTTGAGTTTATTTTTGTGTATGGTGTTAGAAAGTGTTCTAGTTTCATTCTTTTACAAGTGGTTGACCAGTTTTCCCAGCACCGCTTGTTAAAGAGATTGTCTTTTCTCCATTGTATATTCTTGTATTCTTTGTCAAAGATAAGGTGTCCATAGGTGTATGGATTTACCTCTGGGCTTTCTATTTCTGTTTAACAACATGTATGTGATTGAAATACTATACTATACTTCTTTAAAAATAGGAATACATGGTATACCAGCTGCCTGCTGATTTTTTCTTCAATGTCTCTTGAACACTGAATATCTATACAATACACAACCTGTTCTAGCATCATGCTTAAAAATGAAGGCATTAGAAAAGTCTCTGTGGACCCTGGAATCCTTTTTCATCCATTAACTGAGACATTAAGTTCTCTTCTCTGAATTTCATGCCTTCTGCTTTTTCACCACAAGCTTATTAAATGTGGGATATCAGCAGAGGGGAGACAGTTCAAAAAATGCATTATTAGTAATCTGTCTACAAGTAGAAATGAAGAACTTAAGATCCAGTTTGACAGACATAGGAACACAGAAAGGAGAGTACAAACCATAATTCTATACATGGCAGTTTCAGAGAGACCTAACGTTCCCAACATTGACGCTTGTCAAGTTGACTAAAGCTTCCATTCAAACATCATCTCAGAATAAACCAAACATACCCAATTCATGTAGTTAGTATGTGCTTAGTAGCTACTATGTACACAGTTGTGTGTGTGTGTGTGTGTGCACGCATGCATGTGCGCAAAAGTCACTCAGTTGTGAGCAATGCTTTGAGACCCTATGGACTGCAGCCCACCAGTCTCTTCTTCCATGGGATTCTCCAGGCAAGAATACGGGAGTAGGTTGCCATTCCCTTCTCCAGATCTCCCAATCCAGGGATCGAACCTGGGTCTCCTGCATTGCAGGCAGGTTGTTAACCTTCTGAGTCACCATGGAAGCCCTACACAGTTATATAGAATAATTATAATAAAGTGAAAATTTTCTCCCCAAAAAAGTCACACGCAAATTAGGAGGTACAGTGATAGAAAGTAAGGGAATGAATTTATAAACAATAGGAAGAGCTATTATATAAGGTGTGTTGTAAAGACAAGGTCATTAGCTACTTCTCTCTTCTGAAGTTAAAACAATGTAGGAGTGCCCATGACAGTAGGGATAAAGTGTCCACTGATCCCAGTCAAACATTCTGGAGTCAGGTCGCATTTATCTTTAATAGTACTTTTCTAAATATGCTTTACCTTGCATTATACACAGTCTAATCTTTTCATTATGCAAAGCATTAACATTAACCTTTCTTAGATAAAGGTGATATATTAAACCCTTATTTAAGCAATTTCTAGAGTAAACTCAATTTGTTATTCTTTTTGAGTTTTTCCTATTGACAGTGTCTAAAACTCCAAAAGGAGGAAAAACTAAGTGCAATAAAACCTGGATAACACACACACACAAACACATGCACACAAATAGGATCTAAACTAATAACTTACACAGTTAAAAATAAGTGCAAACAAGAGAGTCTCAGAAAGTTCTAAGCAAGACATAAAAGCAGGGTGCAAGTCCATTTTCACCTATTACAGTTAATTCTCCTTCTGGGCTTATCTCAGGCAGTAGATCTCTGTTTTTGTTTCCATATATTAATTTGCATTTTCTAGAACTGCATTATACAACTGTCAAAAGTTACCACATTGAACATTTTAAGTGGAAGCAGTTTGTAGTACATACAGAATTCTTTCCCCTTCATAGATCACTGCCTTGTCATAAATAAGAGGCTTGTGTAACTCAATGAAGCTATGAGCCATGCCATGCAGGGCCACCCAAGATGGACAGGTCATAGTAGAGAGTTCTGACAAAACGTGATTCACTGCAGGAAGCAAACCACCCCAGTATACTTGCTGTGAGAACCTCAGGAACTGTATAACAGGCCAAAGAGATATGACACCAAAAGATGAGTCCCCAGGTCTGAAGTTGTCCAATAAGCTACTGGGGAAGAGCAGAGGAGAATTACCCATCGCCCCAGAATGAATGAAGTAGGTGGGCCAAAGTGAATATGACACTCAGCTGTGGATGTGTCTGGTGATGAAAGTAAAATCCAATGTTGCAAATAACAGTATTGTATAGGAACCTGGAATGTTAGGTCCATGAATCAAAGCAAACTGGATGTAGTCAAGCAGGAGACTTGTCAGGTAAGAATAAACATTGACATGTTAGGAATGGGCGAGAATGGGTGAATTTAATTCAGATGACCATTATATCTACTACCGTGGGAAAGAATCCTTAAAAGAAACAGAGTAGGAGTAGCCCCCATAATCAATAAAAGAGACCAGTACTTGAAATGACAAGTACTGTCAAAAATGACAGAATGATCTCAGTTCGTTTCCAAGGCAAGCCATTCAACATCACAATAATTCAAGTCTATGCCCCTACCAGCAATGCCAAAGAAGCTGAAGTTGATCAGCTCTATGAAGACCTAGAAGACATCCTAGAACTAACACCTGAAAAAAGGAAAAGAAAAAAAAAGATGTTCCATTCATCAACAGGGATTGGAATGCAAAAGTAGGAAGTCAAAAGATACCTGGAATAACAGGCAAGTCTGGCCTTGGAGAACAAAATGAAGCAAGGGCAAAAGTTAAATTAATTCTGCCAAGAAAATGCACTAATCATAGCAAACACCCTTTTTCAACAACACAAGAGACAACTTTACACATGGACACCAAGAAATGGTCAATACTGAAATCAAATTGATTACATTCTTTGTAGCCAAAGTTGGAGAAGCTGTATACAGTCAACAAAAACAAGACCTGGAGCTGACTGTGGCTCAGATCATCAGTTTCTCATAGCAAAACTCAGGCTTAAGCTAAAGAAAACTGGGAAAAACAATAGGCCAGCCAGGTATGACTTAAATCCCATATTAATTCACAATAGACGTAATGAATAGATTCAAGAGACTAGATCTAGTTAACAGTGTGCCTGAAGAACTATGGACAGAGGTCCATAATAGTTACAGGAGGTGGTGAACAAAACCATCCTGAAGCAAAAGAAAAGCAAGAAGGAAAAGTGGTTATCTGAAGGGGCTTTAAAATAGTGAAAGAACGAAGAGAAGTGAAAAGCAAGGGAGTGAGGGAAGGTACATACAATTACACACAGAATTCCAAAAAATAGCTAGAACAGACAAAGTGAAGTCACTCAGTCGTATCCGACTCTTTGCAACCCCATGGACTGCAGCCTACCAGGTTCCTCCGTCCATGGGATTTTCCAGGCAAGAATACTGTAGTGGGTTGCCATTTCCTTCAGGAGATCTTCCTGACCCAGGAATTGAATTCAGGTCTACCCATTGTAGGCAGACGCTTTACCATCTGAGCCACCAGGGAAGCTCCAAGTCTTCTTCAATGAGCAACACTTAATAATAGAAGAAAACAACAAAAGGGGAAAGACTAGAGATCTCTTAAGGAAAATTGGAAATATCGAGAGAATATTCCACCCAAAAATGGGCACAATAAAGAATAAAAATGGTAGAGACCTGGTAGACACTGAAGAAATCAAGAAAAGATGAAAAGAATACATGGAAGAACTGTATAAAAGAGATCTTAATGAACTGGATTACTACAGTGGTTGTGGTGAGTCACCCAGAGCCAGACATTCTGGAGGGCAAAGTCAAGTGGGGCTTACAAAGCACTGCTGTTAATAAAGCTAGTGGATATGATGAAATTCCAGCAGAACTATTCAAATCCAAAAGGAGGATGCCATCAAGATTTCACATTCCATTATGTCAACAAATCTGGAAGACCTAGCAGTGGCCACAGGACTGGAAAAGGTCAACCCTCATCCCAATTCTCAAGAAGGGTAGTACCAAAGAATGTGCTAACCATCAGACAATTGCACTCATCTCCCATGCTAGTAAGGCCATGCTTAAAATCTTGCATCTAGGATTCAGCATTATGGGAACCAAGAACTTCCAGATGTCCAAGTTTGGTTTAGAAAAGAAAGAGGAACTAGAAATAAAATTGCCAATACTCACCGGGATATAGAGAAATCAAAGGAATTTCAGAAAAACATCTATCCCTGTTTCATCAACTATGCTAAAGCCTTTGACTGTGGATCATGACAAACTGTGGAAAGCTCTTAAGATATGGGAATACCAGACTACCTTGCCTGTCTCCTGAGAAACCTGTATGTGTGTCAAGAAGCAACAGTTAGAACCCTGTATGGAACAAATGATTGATTCAAGATCAAGAAAGGAGTACAACAGGACTGTCTGCTGTCACCCTGTTTGTTTAACATATACGCTGAGCATATCATGAGAAATGCCAAGCTGGATGAATTACAAGCAGGAATCAAGATAGGTGGGAGAAACATCAACAGCCTCAGATATGTGGATGATACCACCTACTCAATGGCAGAAAGTGAAGAGGAACTAAAGAGCCTCTTGATGAGGATGAAGGAGGAGAGTGAATGAGCTGGCTTAAGACTAAATATTAAAAAAACTAAGATCATAGCATCTGGACCTGTCACTACATGGCAAATAGAGGGGGGAAAGGTGGCAGTAGTGACAGATTTCCTCTTTTTAGGCTCTAAAATCACTACAGATGGTGACTGCAGCCATGAAATCAGAAGACGATTGCTTCTTGGTAGGAAGGCATGATGACAAACATAGACAGTGTGTTGAAAAGTAACATTACTCTGCCAACAAAGGTCTGTAGAGTCAATGCTATCGTCTTCCCAGTGTTCACATACGGTTGTGAGAGCTGGTCTGTAAAGAAGGCAGAACGCCAAAGAATTGATGCCTTCAAACTATGGTGCTGGAGAAGACTTCTGAAAGTCCCCTAGACAGCAAGAAGATCAAACCAGTCAATCTTAAGGGAGATCAACCCTTAATATTCACTGGAAGGACTGATGCTGAAGCTGAAGCTCCAATATTTTGGTCATCTGAAGTGAACAGAAGACTCATTGGAAAAGTCCCTGATGCTGGGAAAGACTGAGGGAGGAAGGAGAAGAAGGCATCAGAGGATGAGATGGCTAGACGGCATCACTGATGCAATGAACATGAACTCGGGCAGACTTTGCTAGGCGGTAAGGGACAGGGAGGCCTGGTGTGCTGCAGTCCATGGGGTCACAAAGAGTTGGACACAACTGGGCGACTAAATAACAACAAAAGAATTCTTTAAAGAAATCGATGAAACAAATAATAGGACAAGTTTTTAAAAGTTTTTTTTTTTTTAATTTAAACTTTTTGATCAAGAGCCTGTTTACCGAGTCCCAAGATGTCACATGATTCTAGTTTCCTACCTCTTTCTCAAGAATGAAGAAAGCCTTGGAAAAGAGTGATTGATGAATCTCTAGAAGGACTATTCAGCCTGCCTTGGGAGCCAACAGATACCCCAAAGAATTGACACAGTTAGCTTGGTATCCCCAAGGTAATTTTGTTCCTGTGTCTATCTCTAAGTGTTTATTCAACTAAAAATAAGAGCAGTTATAATTTCCTTAATTTTCCTTCCTGGTTAAGCTTGTGTATCAAACTTAAACTCCAATTCTTCCTTCTCAGTCTAAAAATGATAGATAAACAAATAGGTAGGTTTCCTAGGTGGGATTAGTGGTAAAGAACCTACCTGCCAATGCAGGAGCCTTAAGAGATGAGGGCTTGATCCCTGGGTTGGGAATATACCCTGGAAAAGGGCACAGTAACCCACTCCAGTATTCTTGCCTAGAGAATACCATGGACAGAGAAGCCTGGTGGGCTACAGTTCATGGGGTCACAAAGTATCACACACAGATGAGTGACTAACAGACACAAATACACACACACATATGAGTGTTAGTCATTCAGTCGTATCCAACTCTTTGCACCCTCATGAACTGTAGCCAACCAGGCTCCTCTGTCCATGGAATTCTCCAGGAAAGCATACTGGAGTGGGTTTCCATTTCTTTCTGCAGGAGATCTGCCTGACCCAGGCTTCTAACGATAGAACTTAGGTCTCCTAGGTCTCCTGAACTGCAGGCAGATATTTTAACATCTGAACTACTACTGCTGCTAAGTCACTTCAGTCATGTCCGACTCTGTGTGACCCCATAGACGGCAGCCCACCAGGCTCCCCCGTCCCTGGGATTCTCCAGGCAAGAACACTGGAGTGGGTTGCAGTTTCCTTCTCCAACTACTAGAGATAGATAGATAGATAGATAAATAGATGATAAAATATTAAGTCCTCTAATTTAAGCACCTGGTAGTCCTCTAATTTAAGAACGTGGTTTAAAAACAATCCCAGGAAAGTGACATCTAAATTATGGTTAAGAAATTTTGCCCTCGTGATTTTCTTGCCTAAAAATGGTGTTATAACATTAGATCTTAGTGCTTTGCTTTATTTTTATTGGTATGAAAGTTCCTATTGCAGTAGTATTTGGAATTACTCTCTCCAGATAACTCATGAAAATTTAATCATCACATAGGTTTTCCATTACAAATTAGAATCGATTTGCCCTGGAATAATGTATCATAGTACTATAGGAAGATGTGGGAGAAGGGGAATTAGGGTTATCCAAAATTTTTTGGAATCACAGTAAGCATCATCACCAAAAGGTCCATGAGACTATAGATTTAGCTGCATTTGTACAGGACAGAGTTCTAAATGGTAGGCAAATCAAACTCTATTTTTAATACCAGATAATCTAAAATTGTCCCAGGATGAATTCTTCAGTTAGTTAAAGACTCACTTTGAACTTTAATTGCTTTGGAATTCCAAGGCTCCAGTTTACTTTCTTAAAGTAGGCTCCATTTATAAAGATTTGTGGGTTTTTCTCTGTCATCCTCATCTCCCTCTTATTTGTATCATCAAAAACATCATCTCCACTTAAACCACATTCACTGTTAGCCACATTTTTGCCAAGAAACAGAAAGAAAACATGGTCTTTGAAAAAGCCAAAATCTTGGGAAGTGGGAGTTGATAAATCTCATTGCATTATGATGAAACACCTTTGATAACTTGACATTTAGTGCTCACACTAAATTCTTCTAAAATATATCACTAATCTGCTCAGAGTCTTCATGTGGCATCCTGGTATGATGAGGAAGTGAATATTGCAAAGTTGCCAAAAGACCAATTTCAACCTAATTAGGACTTGTGCTGCTTCAGTGGAGGCTACATAAACACTCTGTTAATATTCACAGCAGCAGCTTTGTCGATAACTCCCCCAGAATCCTCAAATTTATAATGGAAATCAGCAAACTATTGATTTCCTGACACTGATAGATCTATCCAGATTCACTGCCTCCTTTCTCATGCCTCTGCCCCAATAGAGGGGACAAATGCCAGTCGCTCTAATCGGCTCCTAAACACTGAAGGATCATTATTAAAGTATGGCTGGCATCCCTGATCATCAATTATAATCTTGCGCACATATGCAGTGTGATTGCAGGAAATAATCAGCTTTGTCTGCCAAATTGGCAACATTTAGAAACTAATTTGTTATGACACAGCATCAAAGATATTTAAACAACAAACTCAAGGCTCTGCTGCTCTGCATACATTGTTAAAATATCAGATAACATCATTAAAAAATAGTTAACATATCCAGAGGGAGGTGGTATGTATCCTTGAACTTCCATTGGAATGGAATTATCAAATATAATGTTTATGGGCTCCCCATCCTGCAGTCACATGTTGGGGATGCCCCTCCAGCATGACTGCCACTTAGGGGGCTGCCTAGAAGAGCAGCTGTCAGTCTAGTGTAATTAAGTGGGCATTGGGAGGATGATCCAAAGTGTGCTGTGGACAAAGATTAGACAGGATTGCTAGTTTTTTGTCTGGGATACACTAGAATTCATTTACGTACTTAATTCTTGATGGGTCAAATCATAGCAGCAGCTTCCTCATACTTGTGTACACTGTAATGAAGTAGAAGAAATAATTTTAAGGAAGTTATGTTCATTGCATGCCCAATGCTACTCTGTTCACTCCAGAGTGAGAATGCTGAGTTACAGACTCTGAGATGCACACTGGGTGTCTCTCTCCCTCTCCTGACCTTTCACTCTGGACAGCAATGCAACTCTTCTGAGCCCATGTTTCTACCATGGCTATTAAGAGAACTGTTTTTTTAAATTGTATTTTATCTTTTATTTGCATAATTTTGTTATATGTCTATTTTTAAAAAATGGCAACATCTTAATAAAAATGAAAGAATATATGTACAAATTTTAAAGCTTAAAATGATAGCATTTACAACAGAAAATGAGATAAATATCTGAATTCATACTCATATATAATAAATGCTGATATGTATCCATTCTTTTTTATTGGAGTATAATTGCTTTACGATGTTGTGTTAGTTTCTGCTGTATAGCTCAGTGCTCTGTAATAACCTACAGGGCTGGGATGAGGGAAGCGGGTGGAAGGGAGGCTCAAAAAGGTGGGGATATATGTATAAATTTGGCTGATTCAGGGAACTTTTAAGCCAATGCTTTTCCTCCATTATTTCCTTCAATCTCCCTCAGAAGAATCAAGCCCAAGCCATGTGCTTCATCCTCTTGCCAAACTCTCTCTCTTCAACTCCCTAACACCTCTCAAATACACACACATGTAAGTTTGCTTCATTCCTTTTACACATGAAAATACAAATTATAATACCATTTTTATAACAGTTTCTTTCAAACCATTCCAATTACTTCTAGAAATGTTACTATTGATTCTTTTTTATACCCGCCAAAAGGAGTTAAATATTAAACAGTGTCAATAATCCACCTGTACAAAGTAAAAGTCCTGAGTGTTTGTTGGGACAACATTCCCCACTCCAACCTTAGTGGGTATACACTTTGGCCTCTCTCTACACTTTTATTCACTCCATTTGGGTTGAGGGTGTAATTAGGGGAAAAATAAACGAGACTTACATAGCCAGAGCCTCCTTGCATCCTTTTGAGACTAAGCTGCACACAGAAGCAGCTATTTATTCTCCACTGTTCTCCCAGGGCACTCTTTTCTCATCTCTACCAGCTGGGGCCTGCCTAAGTCCAGTGCTACCTGTCATCTGTCCATCAGTCCAGTTCAGTCACTCAGTCATGTCTAACTCTTTGCGACCCCATGAACCGCAGCATGACAGTCCTCCCTGTCCATCACCAACTCCTGGAGTCCACCCAAACCCATGTCCAGTGAGTCACTGATGCCATCCAACATCTTATCCTCTGTCGTCCCCTTCTTCTCCTGCCCTCAACCTTTCCCAGCATCAGAGTCTTTTCAAACGAGTCAGCTCTTCGCATCAGGTGGCCAAAGTATTGGAGTTTCAGCTTCAGCATCAGTCCTTCCAATGCATATTCAGGACTGATTTCCTTTAGGATGAACTGGTTGGATCTCCTTGCTGTTCAAGGTACTCTCAAGAGTCTTCTCCAACACCACAGTTCAAAAGCATCAATTCTTCAGTGCTCAGCTTTCTTCGCAGTCCAACTCTCACATCCATACATGACTACTGGAAAAACCATAACCTCGACTAGATGGACCTTTGTTGACAAAGTAATGTCTCTGCTTTTTAATATGCTGTCTAGGTTGGTCATAACTTTCCTTCCAAGGAGTAAGCGTCTTTTAATTTCATGGCTGCAATCACAATTTGCAGTGATTCTGGAGCCCAGAAAATTAAAGTCAGCCACTGTTTCCACTGTTTCTCCATCTATTTCCCATGAAGTGATGGGACCAGATGCCATGATCTTCGTTTTCTGAATGTTGAGCTTTAAGCCAACTATTTAACTCTTCTCTTTCACTTTTCAAGAGGCTCTTTAGTTCTTCTTCACTTTCTGCCATAAGGGTGGTGTCATCTGCATATCTGAGGTTATTGATATTTCTCCTGGCAATCTTGATTCCAGCTTGTGCTTCTTCCAGCCCGGCGTTTCTCATGATGTACTCTGCATATAAGTTAAATAAGCAGGGTGACAATATCAGCCTTGACGTACTCCTTTTCCTACTTGGAACCAGTCTGTTGTTCCATGTCCAGTTCTAACTGTTGCTTCCTGACCTGCATACAGGTTTCTCAAGAGGAAAGTCAGGTGGTCTGGTATTCCCATCTCTTTCAGAGATGTCCGTCTGTCCATAAGTCTACCTAATTTTGGAGCTTCTCGTGCAAGTTCATTTGGCCCTTAAACTCTGCTAAGTCCTTCAACTTAGCATTTACCAAAAAATAAAACTGACATTCTGATTGTTGTTGGCCATCCTTTTGTTTTACTTTTTAAAATATTTCTGAATCTTGGCAAGGAAATAGTATATTTACTGGACCTCCACAAAGATGA
The DNA here is from genome assembly GCF_032452875.1 of Bos javanicus. Lineage (NCBI taxonomy): Eukaryota > Metazoa > Chordata > Mammalia > Artiodactyla > Bovidae > Bos > Bos javanicus. Next base: position 40,172,075 of record NC_083878.1, read on the forward strand.
CAACAGTTTCTGTATTTTACATAAAAAAATAGAAGCAGAAGATATTAAGAAGAGGTGCAAGAATACACAGAAGAACTATACAAAGAAGATATTAATGACCCAGAAGTATGATTGTGTGATCACTCACCTAGAGCCATACATTCTGGAGTGTGAAATCAAATGGGCTTTAGGAACATCATTGCAAACAAAGTTAGTGGAGGTGATGAAATCCCAGTTTAGCTATTTCAAATTCTAACATATGATGCTGTTAAAGTACTGCACTCAGTATGCCAGCAAATTTGGAAAACTCAGCAGCGGCCACAAGCCTAGAAACGGTCAGTTTTCATGCCAATTCCAAAAAAGGTAATGCCAAAAAATGTTCAAACTACCACACAACTGCCCTCATTTCACATGCTAGCAATGTTAGGCTCAAAATTCTCAAAGCTGGGCTTCACCAGTACATGAATTGAGAACTTCCAGATGTTCATGCTGGATTTAGAAAAGGCAGAGAAACCAGAGATCAAATTGCCAACATCCACTGGATCATAGAAAAAGTAACAGAATTGCAGAAACACATCTACTTATGCTTCATTGACTACACTAAAGCCTTTGACTGTGTGGATCACAACAAACTGGAAACGTCTTCATGAGATGGAAATACCAGACCACCTTACCTGCGTCCTGAGAAATCTGCCTGTAGGTCAAGCAGCAACAGTTAGAATCAGACATAGAACAGACTGGTTCCAAATTGGGAAAGGAGTACATCAAGACTATATATTTTCACCATGCCTATTTAACATATACGCAGAGTACATCAGGCTGGATGAAGCACAGGCTGGTTTCACCATTGCCAGAAGAAATATCAATAAACTCAGATATTCAGAAGACATCACCCTTATGGCAGCAAGCAAAGAGGAACTAAACAGTCTATTGATGAAAGTGAAAAAGGAGAGTGAAAAAGCTGAGCTAAAACACAACATTCAAAAAACTAAGATCATGGCATCTGGTCCCATCACTTCATGGCAAATAGATGAGGAAACAATGGAAACAGTGGCAGACTATTTTCTTGGACTCCAAAATCACTGCAGATGGTGACTGCAGCCACAAAATTAAAAGACACTTGCTCCTTGGAAGAAAAGCTATGACAAACCTAGACAGCACATTAACAAGCAGGGACAATACTTTGCCAACAAAGGACTGTTTAGTCAAAGTTATGGTTTTTCCAGTAGTCATGTATGGGTGTGAGAACTGGATGGCAAAGAAGGCTGAGTGTTGAAGAATTGATGCTTTTGAACTGTGGTGTTGGAGAAGACTCTTGAGAGTCCCTTGGACTGAAAGGAGATTAAACCAGTCAATCCTAAAGGAAATCAATCCTGAATATTCATTTAAAGAATTGATGCTGAAGCTCCAATACTTTGGCCACCTGATGAGAAGAGCTGACTCATTAGAAAAGACCCTGATGCTGGGAAAGATTGAAGTCAGGAAGAGAAGGGGACAATAGAAGACAAGATGGTTGGATGGCATCACTGACTCAGTGGACATGAGTTTGACCAAGCTTTGTGAGATGGTGAAGAACAGGGAAGCCTACCATGCTGCAGTCCATGAGGTCTTAAAGAGTCACACACGACTAAGCAACTGAACAACTACAAGAATATAAATAAAAAAAATAAAACAGAATTTGGGATAATAAAATATGCTGTAGAGAAACTTCTAGTAAGGCTAGGACATGGCTGTCTAGGACTGCCTCCAACAAGGTGGTAAATCTGCCTAATACTAACCTATATCCTCTCCTCCATCTTGTATTTTATTAGTAAAGAAACTGACATTTCAGTCACCATCAGTCTTTTTTTTTTTTTCCTTCAATTTTTTTCAGAACTTGAACTGGGAGAAGCTTTTGAAGAATAGACGCTATAATAATAGGAAAGTGAGAAAGAAGAATCATTGAACTAATATGTGATTTAATTAGACAATTTTTGTTTTCTTCATTTTAAATTACCAATGTACACAGACTGGATAAAACACACTCTTTACTTCATGACCAGCGCCATCTACTCTCCTAAGTTATGTTATGCTTAATAAGGTACTAAATACCTACCTCTTCCCAGTCTCCGTTGCTGAATCCACTTGTTCCAGTCTAAGAACCACAAAGGCATGAATCTGTTCTATTCTTAATCTATATTCATTCATTATAGGTTCTCACCCAATTGACTGGCTTCAAAGAGATGCTAAGTATCTTGACCCTTACTTAAAACCCACACTCACATAACAAATGGCTACATGATACTTCAGTATAGCTAAGGAATATTTTCAACTTAACCTATCCATGATGGACTTCCAGATCTTTCTGCCCAATTCCACTCCACGTGTCTTGTGATGAAGCCTACATGAAGGGATGGATACACACGAAAGGGCCAATGGAGGAGAACCAAAACCCCGCCTTTAGTTCTTGGCCTTCACCAACCGTCAGACCTATGAGGGAGGCCTTCCAAAACCAAGCAGTCCCCTGCTCACTGCCCACTGACCACCTAAGCAGTCACTGAGCTCAGCCACCTCCCTGGAGCAGAGTCAAGACATCCCGGCCGCAACCTTCCCACACGGCCAACACACACAGCTGTGAGCAAATTAGCGGTAGTTATTTTAAGTCACTAAGGATTCTGAAACCTTTTGGAACAGCAATAAATACCTGATAGACTTGGAAACATAAGGTTTTCGGTGACTTCTCACCACAGTTAGAAGGAAATCCAAAGTCTGCACCACAACTTTAATTTCTAAGACCTAAACCTCATGGTCTCTGGCTCTCACAAAACCTCCTGCCACTCTCCACTGCCCACCAGAGTCCAGTCCTCAGGCCTCTGTGTGGTCCCACAAAAGAAGCAAGGCATCTTCTACCTCAGAGCTTGTATACAGTTCTTCTCCCTGGGGATTCTTTTCTGCTAAATATTAACTGATTTTACTTCAGCACCTCACCACTCTTTGTCAGTATATCATCTCCTCAGAGAGGACTTTCCTGATCACTCCATCTAAAACAAAAAACAAAAACATCCCAGACACCATGTCCTCTTACCCAGCTTTACTTTTCTTCATCAATATCCTCACTTGATATCATATAGATGATTCTATCTGAAACAGTATGTAACTATATGTAACTGCTGCTGCTGCTGCTAAGTCACTTCAGTCGTGTCCAACTCTGTGCGACCCCAGAGACGGCAGCCCACCAGGCTCCCCTGTCCCTGGGATTCTCCAGGCAAGAACACTGGAGTGGGTTGCCATTTCCTTCTCCAATGCATGAAAGTGAAAAGTGAAAGTGAAGTCGCTCAGTCGTGTCCGACTCCTAGCGACCCCATGGACTGCAGCCCACCAGGCTCCTCCGTCCACGGGATTTTCCAGGCAAGAGTACTGGAGTGGGGTGCCATTGCCTTCTCCAAACTATATATAACAAGCAACAGTAATTGCCTGTTGCATATTACTTATATCCCCAAGGGAATATTGGCTCAATAAGAGAGACAAATTGTTTACTCTTACTTTCCCAACACCTGAAACATGCTGTTGTGTTTGCTCAGTTGCTAACTTGTGTCTGACTCTTTGCAGCCCCATGGACTGTAGCCCCAGGCTCCTCTGTCCATGGGATTTTCCAGTAAGAATACTAGAGTGGGTTGTCATTTCCTCCTTCAAGGGATCTTCCTGACCCAAGGATCGAACACACATCTCCTGCATTGGCAGTGGATTCTTTACCACTGAGCCACTGACAAATGTTGGCTAACTGAATGAATGAATCGTGTGACTTGACAGGAACACAGGATAAGTAAAGGGCAGCAGTAGGAAATAGGCCTTCATAGGAAGGAAGATTGCAAGTGTCAACAGAAAAAAGGTGCTGGACATTGCTGGCACTCTGCCTACCTTCCTTGCAGTCCTGGACACTGATCCCCTGGCCTGTATGCTTTGCTTCTATTGGCTTGCACCCGAAATTTTTTCCTGAAGATGCCATGTGGGTTATGTTCAACACTTTGACTATACAGGCCAAAAGTCAGAAACGCTGGGAGTTTTTGTCTCTCCCAGGGTGACTCACTGCCAATGACTGACCAGAAATATAAAGCCAGCCCACCTCCTCAGCCTCAATGTGGAATAGACCTTGAGGTGTAATGTATACTTCAGAGCTCCTGTGAGATCCAGTGAGTGCTCAGATGTCATCTGAAGCATTCATAGATCTTCCCCTTCCCTGTCTAGATTCCTGCACCTCACTGCCAATTTCTCCAGGCAGCATCTCCACAGGTGATAACTCACACATGAAACCTCTTCCCACCGTCTGCTTCCAGGAAGCTCCATTGTATCTTCCCTTTATGAACAATGGAAAGTCATTTATGGTCTCTGCATAGGAACACAATAATAGTAAGTGTTTACTGGATGCTAAGTGCTTAGCCCTGTATTAAGAACTTTAAATGTTTTATATCTCTTTTAATCCTCACAACTTAATACTATCTCATTTTGGTATAACAAGTATTTGTATTTAATAAGTCTATTCAAGCAGCAGTATATAGGATTATTAACTGCAGGCCGTCTAGTCAAAGCTATGGTTTTTCCAGTGGTCATGTATGGATGTGCGAGTTGGAATATAAAGGAAGCTGAATGCCAAAGAATTGATGCTTTTGAACTGGTGTTGGAGAAGACCCTTGAGAGTCCCTTGGACAGCAAGGCAATCAAACTGGTCAATCCTAAAGGAAAACAATCCTGAATATTCATTGGAATGACTGATGCTGAAGCTGAAGCTCCAATATTTTGGCCACCTGATGTGATGAGCCAACTCATTAGAAAATATCTTGATGCTGGGAAAGATTGAAGGCAGGAAGGGAAGGGGACAACAGAGGATGAGATGGTTGGATGGCATCACTGAGTCAATGAACATGAGTCCGAGCAAGCTTTGTGAGATGGTGAAGGACAAGGAAGCCTGGGGGGCTGCAGTCCATGGGGTCGCAAAGAGTCGGACATGACTGAGTGACTGAACTGAACTGAACTGAAAGACACCAGAGAGGAGGCTTCTGCAGTAGTGCAGGCAAGAGATAACAAGGATTGGGATTTTGTCACCAGAAACAGAAACAGGAAGGCAGCCACCAGAAACTAAAGGAACATAATTTGGGATTGGCTCTGCCCACATGTAATGACTCCCTCAAATTTTCTTCCCCTTAGTTTTCTTAATTGTAAAGAAATGGGTTTGGGAAAAAGTTGTCTCAGAATTACTTCCCTTCAGGAAATCCAGGAAGACACTGGCATGAAGCCTTTAAAAGTGAACTGAAATTCCCCATGACTCCTCACAGCATGGCACAGAGGAAACAATGTGGGTGGTAGGCGGGTCACACTCAAGTGAAGATTCATATTCATGTATTTAGTTATTTTTTTTGGCTCACTGACTCTAGATAAATTAAGTCTGATGAGTTTCAGAGTACTTACTTGCAAAATGGGACTAACCATTACCTCACCTTACTTTACCTTACAGGTAAGGCTGAGAATTGTGAGAATTAAATACAAGGTGCCTAGTAATCCGAGTTTATTACTCTGCAACTTTATCTCATCTTCATTTCTTTAAATCTAATTTCCTCTAGCTCAAAATTTGTAATAAAAACCCTTATTATATTTTGATCTTTTGTTTTATTAACAGCATTAGAATACATTTCTTTCTCCAAATTTTATTGTAAAATAAAATGTATAAATTATATTATGGAGTTAAATAGGATATTTTTATGCTGGCCTGGAAGACACATTATCATTTTTAACACTGCATCTATATGCTAAAAATATACTGGTGAGATCAAAGATTCACAAATATATTTTCACAAAGGAAAATGCTACATGAAACAGTTTTCATGAGGTTGTGATGAAATGTTGTTCACCTTACACAAGTAAGGAAGAAATGGAAAAAGAACAAGAAGTAAAGGGAAGAGAATAAGAGAAAGCAAAGAGAATTCAAATAAGAGAATTACAATATTGAGTCTTCTAATTCTAGGATATAGTATACCTACTTACTAAGTCTTTAATTTCTCTCAGCAGTGTTTTGAGATTTTCAAGATAAAGAACTTGAAAATCTTACATTAGATTTATTTGTAAAGGCTTAATACTTGTAAAAGTTTAATACTGACTCAATGGACATGGATTTAAGCAAACTCCTGGAGACACTGGAAGACAGAGGAGCCTTGCATATTGCAGTTCATGGGGTTGCAAAGAATTAGACACAACTTAGCAACTGAACAAAAACAAAAATACTTTTATGCTATGCAAAACATATTTTTTAAAAATTAATTTTCTGACACTTGGTTAGTCTATAAAATGATCATAGATTTTTTATATTGACTTTGATTCTGGCAAACTTATTAAATTAACTGCAATAATTTGCATATTCTTTTGACTTTACATACACACAATCATGTTAGCTAAAATTACAGCCTTGTCTTTCTTTATAACTTTTATTTCTTTTTTGTCTTATTGCACTAAGATTCATCGTACAGTTAAATATCAATTATAATTGTGATTATAATTGCTCTGTGCCCAAACTTACTCTATGCCCAAAGTTTGGAAGAAAGGATTTAATATTTTACTATCAAGTATGATATAAACTTTTCAAAATTCAATACTGTTTCTCATATTAAATAAATTTCCTGGTTGAGACTTATTAAAAATATGAATGGTATTCAGTTCAGTTCAGTTACTCAGTTGTGTCCAACTCTTTGCGATCCCATGAATTGCAGCACGCCAGGCCTCCCTGTCCATCACCAACTCCCAGAGTCCACCCAAACCCATGTCCAGTGAGTCACTGATGCCATCCAACCATCTTATCCTCTGTCGTCCCCTTCTTCTCCTGCCCTCAACCTTTCCCAGCATCAGAGTCTTTTCAAACGAGTCAGCTCTTCGCATCAGGTGGCCAAAGTATTGGAGTTTCAGCTTCAGCATCAGTCCTTCCAATGCATATTCAGGACTGATTTCCTTTAGGATGAACTGGTTGGATCTGCTTGCTGTTCAAGGTACTCTCAAGAGTCTTCTCCAACACCACAGTTCAAAAGCATCAATTCTTCAGTGGTCAGCTTTCTTCACAGTCCAACTCTCACATCCATACATGACCACTGGAAAAACCATAGCCTTGACAAGACGGACCTCTGTTGGCAAAGTAATATCTCTGCTTTTTAATATGCTGTCTAGGTTGGTCATAACCTTCCCTCCAAGGAGTAAGCATCTTTTAATTTCATGGCTGCAATCACCATCTGCAGTGATTTTGGAGCCCCAAAAAATAAAGTCTGACACTTTTTCCCCATCTATTTCCCATGAAGTGATGGGACCAGATGCTATGATCTTAGTTTTCTGAATGTTGAGCTTTAAACCAACTGTTTCCCCCTCCTCTTTCACTTTCATCAAGAGGCTTTTTAGTTCCTCTTCACTTTCTGCCCTAAGGGTGGTGTCATTTGTATATCTGAGGTTATTGATATTTCTCCTGGCAATCTTGATTCCAGCTTGTGCTTCTTCCAGCCCAGCATTTTGCATGATGTACTTCACATATAAGTTAAATAAGCAGGGTGACAATATACAGTCCTCATATGCCTGTCCTCAAATTTCGTGGTATGTGTGGTAAGTCTACTTCTTCACTGAGCTTCTATTACTTAAAGTCAAACACAATAATGTCTAGCAGAGAATATATTTCCATAAAATTAATTCAAACTGGGCACAGAAAAAGTGATGCAGAGAAAATACATTAAAAAGTTATCAAGTCGTTATCCTTGGCTTACAAAAATACAGTTGATGCTTTTTCCTTTGAAATCATGATTGTTTAGAAATAAAGGGCTTCGCCTATCTCTTGGCCCAGCCACTTCATGCATGCACATTCTGACAGTGCTTTAGCCCAGGTCATAGGACCCTTTCCATCAACCCTCCATTCTCTGTCCTGGGAACTGGACAGTCAAAGTATTTCACTTGTGGGATGAACCTTTCATCAGGAAGGGAAGGAAGCCAGTTGACAATTCTCCCTTTTTTCCCCTAACGAATTGTCTTGAGACACAGTATGCATGGCTTCTGCTAGGACTTTGTTGCTGGATTAAGCAATCCATGTGCTTGGGAGTGGCCGACTGATAAGGCATCATCACCTTGTCTTTCCTTCTCCTTGTCTCATTGCCTTGCCCGTCATCCTGTTCCCTAGGACTAAATATACAAGCCATCTGTTTCAGTCCCTCCTTTCTGGGAAACCCAAGCTAAAATAATACCATTTCTGTATTCTGTGTTTGTAATCATTCACAGATAATACCAAGTCAAGTGATTATCTAGAAAATCTATTTTTTGCTATTTTCAAAAATTTCCCCAATATTTACATTATTTTAAATTTTAAACCTCTCTTCCCATGCTTTAAATTAGTCATGATGATCCAAAAAAATAAAATAAAATCACAACAATTTCTAATTCAAAGAATATACCTTTTAAAGTATGCAATCCCTGAACATTCCTTCAGGAAATATTTAGGTCATATTTTCATTTGAAAAGTCAAGATACACCAAAAACTTAAGTAATAGCATGCCTAGAAGTCTAAATGATTACAAAATTTACTTTATAACTTGCAAGATTAGACTTTCATTTGCCATTTTTTCATTTATCAATTAATATGCCAAATAGCATATTAGAAAGCAGAGACATCACTTTGGCAACAAAGGTCCTTACAGTCAAAGCTATAGTTTTTCTAGTAGTCATGTATGGATATGAGAGTTGGACCATAAAGAAGGTTGAGCGCTGAAGAATTGATGCTTTTTAACTATGGTGCTAGAGAAGACTCTTGAGAGTCCCTTGGACTGCAAGGAGATCAAAACAGTCAACCCTAAAGGAAATCAACCCTGAATATTCATTGGAAGGACTGATGCTGAATATGAAGCTCCAATACTTTGACCACCTGATTGAAAGAGCCAAGCCAACTCATTGGAAACAACCCTGAAGGGCAGAAGGCAAAGGATTGAGGGCACGAGGAGAAAGGAGCGACTGCAATTCATGGGGTCGCAAAGAGTTGGACACAACTGAGCGACTGATCTGATCTGATCTGATCACTGACTCAATGGACATGATTTTGAACAGCCTCTGAGAGACAGTGAAGCCTCCGAGAGACAGGGAAACCTGGTGTGCTGCAGTCCATTGGGTCCCAAGAAGTTGAATTCGAATGAGTGACTGAACAACAACATTTATCAATTGCATTATGAAATCTATGTGACAATCTACAAATGTTTAATACTCATCACATCCAATGAAGATATAATTTGTCTTTCAAATAAAAAATTTAGATATATTTTTGAATTCCTCTAATTGAAATCAAAATATATATAATAAAAATATTTGCATTAGGGTAATATATTTAAAAAATCATTTGTAGATGCATATATGGTAGGTTTTATTTGTAGACCTGCAAAAAAATAGGTTTAAAAATATACTTTAAAAACTGCACTCCTTAATGTTGAATTGGAAGAGTGACCCTCAGTTATGTGAGAGGTTTTCTGATGAGCAGTAACCAAAGCAGTAGATGATAGCAAATAATTTCACTAAAAGAGAGCCTTAGGGATATAAAATATAAAAGGTTGGTAGAAATGGGTATTCTGCCTCTAAATACGTCTCAATCATTTATTGAGTCGGAATTTCACCTGTATAATTTTTATTTTTAGTTAAAAATGTTATCTTATTAAGATTAAAATTTAAGCAGGGAGAATAATGCTTTAAATCATAACATTTATAAAAAACCACCATAAAATCAACAAGACTATTGGATATTTATTAAATGCATTTTATGTACCAAGACTGAATACTTTATATGTATTTACTCATTTCTCACAGCCCTGCAAAGCAGGAATAATTATTATTCCCCCTCTACACATGAAGAAAATAAGGTCAAGAATATTTAAGTAAATTGCCCCAAAGTCACATAATTAAGAAATAATGGAATTGAAATTTGAACTCAAGATGTCTGACTTTACGCTAAAAACTAGTAACATTATGAAAATACTGAATTGCTGAGTATATTCATTTCTTCCCAGTAGCAGTCGATGTGACAGGCTTCAGCTGTTTCTCAAAAGCCAGGGACATCATCTGGAGTATTTGAATGACAGTTTAATAGGAAGAGAATCCACATACCGTTCAGGCAATAAACAATACAGCTAGCTAAAGGACTTTTTATAATAGGGAGATTTGAACACTAGGCAGGTGGTTCTAAAGACAAGCAACTCATCTTGGTTTTCCAAGTAGACACATTTTAAGGCTACAGATTCATTCCAAAATATTTCTATTCCTCAAATGTTTTGTAAAACCTCTTTGGGAACTGCCTTTCAGACTAGTTTCTAAGTTGCAAAGATAAACTCATTAATATTCTTCTTTTCCTCTTAAACCAGAAGAACACTGTAAGTCCCCTACATACGAACCTTCAAGTTGAGAGCTTTCAAAGACGCAAATGTGTGTTCGCATGTCCAATCATGTATTAGTTCGTGAGTCTGACATATATTGCCACATGTGTGCATTTCTACAAGTGGTTGTGCTTTTGTGTACTTTATGGTATAATACTGTATAGAGTACAGTAATACAGTATTTTATTTCTTGCCTATTCACTAGATACCAGTGTGCCAGTTGATGTACTGTACTACTATGCTTTTCAAGGTACTGTACTATAAGATTAAAAATTTTTTTCTGTTTCTTTATGTATTATTTGTGTGAAAAGTGTTATAAGCCTATTACTATACAGTACTATATCGGAGAAGGCAATGGCAACCCACTCCAGTACTCTTGCCTGGAAAATCCCATGGACAGAGGAGCCTGGTGGGCTGCAGTCTATGGGGTTGCACAGAGTTGGACACAACTGAAGCAACTTAGCAGCAGCAGCAGCATACAGTACTATACAGCCTATTGTGTTAGACAAGTAGCTAGGCTAACTTTGTTGGATTTAACAAATGTGCTCTTAGAATGGAAATTGCTCGTATGTAGGAGACTTCAGTCAGTTCAGTTCAGTTCAGTCGCTCAGTCGTGTCCGACTCTGCGATCCCATGAATAGCAGCACGCCAGGCCTCCCTGTCCATCACCATCTCCCAGAGTCCACCCAAACTCACATCGAGTCTGTGATGCCATCCAGCCATATCATCCTCTGTCCCATTCTCCTCCGGCCCCCAATCCCTCCCAGCATCGGGGACTTTTCCAATAAGTCAACTCTTTGCATGAGGTGGCCAAAGTATTGGAGCTTGAGCTTTATTTTTTTTTCTATTTATTTTTTTTTAATTTTCTTTTTTTTTTTTTTTACTTTTAAACTTTACAATATTGTATTGGTTTTGCCAAATACCGAAATGAATCCACCACAGGTATACACGTGTTCCCCATTCTGAACCCTCCTCCCTCCTCCCTCCCCATACCATCCCTCTGGGTTGTCCCAGTGCACCAGCCCTAAGCATCCAGTATCGTGCATCGAACCTGGACTGGCGACTCGTTTCATACATGATATTATACATGTTTCAATGTCATTCTCACAAATCTTCCCACCGTCTCCCTCTCCCACAGAGTCCATAAGACTGTTCTATACTTCAGTGTCTCTTTTGCTGTCTTGTATACAGGGTTATTGTTACCATCTTTCTAAATTCCATATATATGCATTAGTATACTGTATTGGTGTTTTTCTTTCTGGCTTACTTCACTCTGTATAATAGGCTCCAGTTTCATCCACCTCATTAGAACTGATTCAAATGTATTAGAATCAGTCCTTCCAATGAACACCCAGGACTGATCTCCTTTAGGATGGATGGGTTGGATCTCTTGCAGTCCAAGGGACTCAAGAGTCTTCTCCAACACCACAGTTCAAAAGCATCAATTCTTCAGCACTCAGCTTTCTTCACAGTCCAACTCTCATATCCATACATGACCAGTGGAAAAACCATAGCCTTGACTAGATGGACCTTTGTTGGCAAAGTAATGTCTCTGCTTTTGAATATGCTATCTAGGTTGGTCATAACTTTCCTTCCAAGGAGTAAGCGTCTTTTAATTTCATGGCTGCAGTCACCATCTGCAGTGATTTTGGAGCCCCAAAAATAAAGTCACCCACTGTTTCCACTGTTTCCTCCATCTATTTCCCATGAAGTGATGGGACCAGATGCCATGATCTTCGTTTTCTGAATGCTGAGCTTTAAGCCAACTTTTTCCCTCTCCTCTTTCACTTTCATCAAGAGGCTTTTGAGTTCCTCTTCACTTTCTGCCATAAGGGTGGTGTCATCTGCATATCTGAGGTGATTGATATTTCTCCTGGCAATCTTGATTCAAGCCTGTGCTTCTTCAGCCCAGCATTTCTCATGCTGTACTCTGCATAGAAGTTAAATAACCAGGGTGACAATGTACAGCCTTGACGTACTCCTTTTCCTATTTGGAACCAGTCTGTTGTTCCATGTCCAGTTCTAACTGTTGATTCCTCACCTGCATATAGGTTTCTCAAGAGGCAGGTCAGGTGATCTGGTATTCCCATCTCTTTCAGAATTTTCCACAGTGTATTGTGATCCACACAGTCAAAGGCTTTGGCATAGTCAATAAAGCAGAAATAGATGTTTTTCTGGAACTCTCTTGCTTTTTCCATGATCCAGAGGATGTTGGCAATTTGATCTCTGGTTCCTCTAAAACCAGCTTGAACATCTGGAAGTTCACAGTTCATGTATTGCTGAAGCCTGGCTTGGAGAATTTTGAGCATTACTTTACTAGCGTGTGAGATGAGTGCAATTGTGTGGTAGTTTGATCATTCTTTGGCATTGCCTTTCTTTGGGATTGGAATGAAAACTGACCTTTTCCAGCCCTGTGGCCATTGCTGAGTTTTCCAAATTTGCTGGCATATTGAGTGCAGCACTTTCACACCATCATCTTTCAGGATGTGAAATAGCTCAACTGGAATTCTATCACCTCCATTATCTTTGTTTATAGTGATGCTTTCTAAGGCCCACTTGACTTCACATTCTAGGCTGTCTGTAGGAGACTTCCTGTATCACAAACCATCAATGTCTATCTAATCTGTAAGACTTCAACCCAAATTAAATTATGCTCTAGAGTTAAGATCTCACTACACTAACAATAATCAAAAGAATATATGAGAAGTCCTAGGAACTCCCAGAATATTTTAAGGAAGATCAGTCACTACTAAGGTGAAAGAAAAAATTATTATTTGAGATTCATAAGATACCTGAAGATATGTTTAACCATGCAAACTTTTTTTTTTTTGGTAGTCAAATCTTGATGACCATAGTGTGAGTCAAGTTTGATATCTTTTCAGTGCAGAGCTGAAAGACTGTGAGAAGTGAGGGCTGGAGGGAAGAACACAGCAGAGGTGTTTGGGAAGGTATGTTTAACCTGCTGCCCAGCATACTGAGGGTTATTTAGGAATTATCAAGTGGGTTCCATGATAATTTCCTCTCCTTGCTTGTTTCAAAAAGTGATTCATGGGCTGATATTTCAACCTGGTATGATTTACGTCACAGAAATATCTTCAGCCAACTAAGATGTCTCATGCAGATGCAGTGTTCATTAACAGTCTTCGGTCAACATAAAGAAATTTGGCCTACATTGTATTTAGCTGCTCTCTAAAGAGTAAAATTTTCTATACAGATTTTTATTCCTATATGTATTGGCCCCTTGCTCATTTCGTAAGCCCTGAATGGCAGGAATGCATCATCCCAAGGAAAGGCAGGGTGGGAAATGAAAGTAGAGCTGCCAAGGCAAAATACTTAAATTGTGTGATTGCTTCTCTATTCTTAACATAATAACTGTTTACTTAAGGAGATTATACTTCATCACAATGTCTACTTTAGTCAAAGCAGTTTATGCAACAATTCCCTACATTTTCCCATATTTCTCAGAATATACAGTTCCATATTATGGAAATTGCATTCAGAAAAGCAGTTTTGTACAAACTATTTCACTAGTCAATTGCTATCATCAACTACTGAAATAACAGTAACGTTAATCTTTTCCCTATACTGTATGTTATTTTCTAGCATTTTGTTTATATTAAAACATTTTAGAATACTTAAACACAACTATATATTGTGAGTTTTGGGAGTTGTTATTGGGTCATTAGTGATAAACATTCCTTAATTATCTACCCACCTTGAAGTCTGAAATGTAAAACTAACTCAGTCTTTTGAGTGTATTAAGGAGAAGATACCTCAACAGATTTAACACAGCTTAAAGCTTTGCCTTAAAAATGCTTGCAGCTTCTGCATCAGTAACAAATCTATTTTTCTTTTTTTCTGCATAATAGAAATTAAAATAAGCTCCTTTTCAAAACAAAAACTGAACACATATAAATCTGCTGTATACATTTCAGCTTTAGCCTTTGAGCTTTAACATTTTCCTTTCCTATTTGATTGTGCATAATAAACAGTGAGAAAAGCACAAGGCCATTAATTATCTCTAAACAAGGACATTCCCCAATGTTGTTATTTGAATTGGTTCACCATTTCAAGAGAGGTTTAAAATTTACTATAGAACTGGGCAATTATTTATAATTTTTTATTCACTTTTTTTTTCCTTCTTAAAGTCTGTTAAGGGAGCTTTAGGCCATCCACAAATGCAGATCAGAGGTACTTGACAAGAAACAGAGACCTGCACTATATATTCTGTTAACTACAGAGAATTTTCTCTTCTTGGTTTGATCTCAAAGGAAGACCTCTGTGAAATAATGTATCTGCATGAATAGGCTACAGTTTTATTACATTTTTGTACTGTGTTCAAAACATTGGGCTTAAAGGGGGAAAAAATGGCCCTTGAAAGTTAGCTACAGAGTAAAATATACAACACACACACAAACACACACACATTTACACCCAGAGTTTAATCATTTCAACATGTTCAGAATATGGACAAAGTCAGGTTGACAATCAAGTTGCACTGTTGAGATATCCTAATTTTGCAACAAATAAGGATATGATTAATATTAAATGTATCTGCATTCATCATTGGGAGTTCTGACAATAACTCTTTATAGTCTTTCCTACTGAGAGTGCTATATGTATTTATCTTACATATTCCTAAAATATTAGGGGCACAGTGTTCCCTGAGTTCTTTGTTTTCCAGGTAAAATATGTTTTCCATTATCTATTATTTTAATGATGAAGCTAAATTGATAATGTCCTAACTATGGAATTTTGCCCTAAACCCATTAGTCATAGAAGGTATTCACCCCACATGATTTAATGAAGTAAGAAAACATTCCTCACTGGCATAGACACTCAGATTAGCCAGAGTGTTTAGTTTAATTTGGTCAGACAGCCAGTTCACATACAAAGGATTTTTGAGGAAAAACTGGAAGAGCAATGCTTTCTTCAGGAAGGCCTACCATTTTCACATTCAACCTGGCATAGAAGAAGTAGGATGACACCGTATGTCATTCTAAAGGCTAAATAAGTTCAAGTCAGTTTGAAAAATGTCCATATTCTAATACAAAGACGGTAGTGGTGGTTTCGTCACTAAGTTGTGTCTGACTCTTGAGACTCCCTTGGACTGTAGCCTGCCAGGCTTCTCTGTCCATAGATTTCCCAGGCAAGACTACTGGAGTAGGTTGCCATTTCCTTCTCCAGGGGATCTTCCTTACCCAGAAATTGAACTCAGGTCTCCTGCATTGCATGCAGATTCTTTACCAACTGAGCTATGAATACAAAGACAAATTGCAAATATCCTAGCTTTTAAATTGTAATATAGGATTACTCTGATCAGTCACACTATATATTTTACTGCATACTGTCATTATTAATCACAACATAGCCCCTTTTTTTCACTCTTGTTGACACCTTATTTCTTCAACCATTTCTCAGGCACAAATCTTGTACACTTAATATGCATCCTTTCTCCTCACCTTCCATATTTTAATTGATATAAATTTGCACCCATTAAGAACATATAGGGGGCTTCTCTGATGACTCAGTTGGTGAAGAATCTGCCTGCAGTGCGGGAGACCTGGGTTCAATCCCTGGGTTGCAAAGAGGCCCTGGAAAAGCGAACAGCTACCCACTCCAGTGTTCTGGCCTGGAGAATTCCATGGACTGTAGAGTCCATGGGATGTCAAAGAGTTGGACATGACAGTTTGAGTTTCACTTTCAGTCACTTTCAACAACATATAGGGTAGTTTCAATAAATGGACAGTAAAATGATATTGTACCCTGTATATCCTTAAGCATCTTACTTTTCATTGTTCAATCCTATGTTTTTGCGATGCCTTTATATGGACATACATCGGACTACCTGGGAATGAACTGACTTAAGTTATTGCCTCACACAAATAATTGTGCAAGTATACATGTGTGTACCTGTGTCCCAGCTGGACAACCAGTTAAGAAGTCAAAAAATCAGCCAGATCAATTTTTTGGTATTGAGATGATAACCAAAGACTGATTGATTCACCCAGAAACAATCAATTTACTTTAGGTCAAACAACTAGTTGATGGACTTTTTGTCTCAATAGAACGGTTGTTAGACCTTTATGAAGGGCTTGTAGCTTTGCTCCATCTTTGTTGCCTAGTAAAAGGTCTGCTAGAATAATGACTTGATATTTAACTGGAAGTCATTAGTCTTCCTAGAATCCACTTGCCAAGCTCTTAGTATTTTATTAATATTTATAACATTGATATTTCAAGGATAACATTTTAAATCAACAAAAGGACAGAGACCTTGATGGTGCATTGTGGCCCACTAAGCAAGGCAGGTGTCAGTGATTCAAGTCTCTAATTAGCATAATGTCAATATGCAGCCTGTCCCATCCAGCGACTCTTTCCTTTTAGAAATCTCACTTTCTGTAAATTTACATTTTCTAATGCTAGCGTTTCCTTTGAGGGAAAACAATAAATTCATTCTTTACATAAGAAGTTAAGTACTTTAGGTTTAACTATTAGTCTGTGAAAAAGACTCTAGCAGCTTTCTTTTATAAGCTTTGGGTGATATTTAAATCATAATCAGATGTTTTATAAATGGAATGTCTATAAGTAGTAAATAAAATTTTAATTAATTTAAACAATGTGCCAATGATTAATTATAGTTAATTTCAATTTTATCTTTTGGTGACTGGTATCTAAGAGACCGATTTTTTAGCTGCCTGGTCATGAGTACTTAGAAGTCTTACTTTCCCTGATGAATGCTCTTCAGGAGCACTAGAAGCATAAAAATCATTTAAGACTTTCAAATCACATATATTTCTTACATGAAGATACATTATTTTGCATATGATAAGGGAATGAGTATATTTTCAAATGTTTATAATATCTAATGTGCCAAACTAAATCCAAATAATATACTCTACATAAGAAATCCTTATATCTATTTTAACATGAAGAAGCAGAACCAGGAAGGAAGGTGCATGCTCTTGCATGTATGTTCAGTCACTTCAGTTGTGTCTGATTCTTTGGGACCCCACAGACCATAGCCCGCCAGGTTCCTCTGTCCATGGGATTTTCCTGGCAAGAATACCAGAGTGGGTTGCTATGTTCTCCTCCAGGGGATCTTCCTGACCCCAGGATCAAACCCCCATCTCCTGTGTCTCCTACATTGCAGGTGGATTCTTTACCACCAGGAAGGACGATAACCTGTTCAATTTCAGAAAAGGAGTATTTGAGCCAGGACAGAACTGAGAACTTTGTGACTCCAGAGCTAATGGGGTTTCCTTCCAACAGTCAGCTCCCAACATATGAGTCCCACTTACAATGAAAGAAGCCTCGAGGCACATTTGGACCTCAGAAATCAAGCTTTGAAAGAAGGAAAGATAACAACTTTCAAACTGTCCTTTGAAGTTGGCCAGGTATCAAAATTACTTTGTTGGAAAAAGATGTAGGAACGGATTATAATTTCCTTAATGGGACTATGGGACCTTCCAGGCAGTGTCAATAGGTGATTTTAATGTTTTGGTTCTTCACTTTTGCCCATGTCAACTTAAATAAAATATTTAGGAAAACTTGGTTATTCTTATGTTATTGGTGTCTCTAACTTATTCAAGTAGAGATCTCACTTTTTTTTTTGCATGTGGCAGGGGCTATTCTGATTATCAACTGTTGTTATCTAAGATAAACAATTCAGTAAGTATGTTAGCATATGTTTATGTTAGCTTAATTTGTAACAATGTGACAACACATAGGTAATACAGTAGTAGTAAGTGGAACATGTCTTAAAAAAGAAGTCTCTTAGACTGAGGGGAAAAAATCACATAAAACTTGGTAATATTATGTGAGCACTGCAAAAGAAACTTTTTGATTTATGATATTATGTTACACACTTGGGGATACTTTAGGATAAAAGGGGTATCAAAATCTAATTCCTTTTTCTTTATTACAGGTACAACTATGAAACAATATTCACTAGATGGGATCATCAGAACCCATTTACAACTGCTATACTTTTTGAAAATACAGCAATTGTATCAGACATGCATTCATTACAGGCCTACTGTAACCAACAGGAGCCGAAGATGGCTTTTCTGAAAAACTACAGAATGTCAAATGGGAGCTACTTCTAGTTTACAGATATACTAGTCTCAAAATTCAAAGGCAAAAGGTATATAAGGCAATGTTTATTATCTATCCTCTCAACTATCAATGTTTAAGGTACTCATGCAACTCATTGTTTATCTAGTTTTATAAATATATGGTGTTATTCAAAAAGTGACACTGAAGATATACTGTCTGTATATATCTAATGCAGAAACAAAAATAAAAAAGGAAAATTCAATAAAAGGCTCCTCTGAGTGAAATCCGGGAGTTGGTGATGGGCAGGGAGGCCTGGCGTGCTGCGATTCATGGGGTCGCAAAGAGTCGGACACGACTGAGCAACTGAACAGAACTGAACTGATGGTACCTTCCTGGAGGAGGAAATGGCAGCCCATTCCAGTGTTCTTGCCTGGAGAGTCCCATGAACAGAGGAGCCTTCAGTCCATGGGGCGGCAAAGAGTCGGACATGACTGAGCGACTAAACAACAACAAATGGTACCTTTCTGTTCAGATTTTTCAACTTGAATAAAAATACCTCTCCAGCTGTGAATTCTCACTGTGAGACCTTTAGGAGAAGAATGGTACCTGGGCCAGTTTTGAAATTTTATTGAGATTAAAACTACAAATACATTTTGTGCTCTATATTTTTTATTACATATTATTTTAAAAATAACAACTGAAACGTATAGATTAGGTACACCACTGTGTGTGTTTGTATGTGTTTTATGTCTATGTATTAGAAAAACTTCTAGTAAATCTTATGTTTCGAAAGAAAATCATGAGGGTGGCAGTAGTGGCAAAGCTTTTGAATTTCTTCAAATACCCATTTCACAGTGAGCAGAGGGACTAGAGAGCAAAACCAAAAACCTATGGACAACATTTATAACGAACTAGGTAAGAACTTGCCCTGCTGCTGCTGCTGCTGCTGCTAAGTCACATTCAACTCTGTGCCACCCCATAGACGGCAGCCCACCAGGCCCTGCCGTCCCTGTGATTCTCCAGGCAAGAACACTGGAGTGGGTTGCCATTTCCTTCTCCAGTGCAGGAAAGTGAAAAGTGAAAGTGAAGTCGCTCAGTCGTGTCCGACTCTCAGCGGCGCCATGGACTGTACCCTACCAGGCTCCTCCGTCCATGGGATTTCCCAGGCAAGAGTACTGGAGTGGGGTGCCATTGCCTTCTCCAGAACTTGCCCTACCATCCCTCAAAACAAGCAGATGGGGACAAACCACCAGCCACCATTGCCAGTGAAGGAAAAAAGCAGCCAGAAGCTAAGATATTTAGTCAACCAGAAAACAACAGAAACCCATAATATCTGACAGGCAGTCTCTGGATGTTTGATGGATCAACTTGAGAACAGTAGCTGAACTTGAAGGTGTTTACTCAATCCAAAAGCAGGCAAGTTTAAGGCACTCATATTAGTACTTAGGAGTTTTCCTGGTGCCTCAGACTGTAAAGGATCTGCCTGAAATACAGGGGACATGGGTTTGATCCCTGGGTCTGTAGGTCCCATGGATAAGGGAATGGCTACCCACTCCAGTATTCTTGCCTGGAGAATTCCATGGACAGAGGATGCTGGTGGGCTACAGTCCATGGGGTTGCAAAGAGTTGGACACAACTGAGACAGAAGAATTATACAAAAAATATATTCATGACACAGATAACCACGATGGTATGATCACTCACCTAGAGCCAGAAATCCTGGAAGGCAAAGTCAAGCAGGCCTTAGGAAGCATCACTATGAACAAAGATAATGGAGGTGATGGAATTCCAGTTGGGCTATTTCAAATCCTAAAAGATGATGCTGTGAAAGTGCTTCATTCAATATGCCAGCAAATTTGAAAAACTCAGCAGTGGCCACAGGACTGGAAAAGGTCAGTTTTCATTCTAATCCCAAGGAAAGGCAATGCCAAAGAATGAGCAAACTACCACACAATTGCACTCATCTCACATGCTAGCAGAGTAATGCTCAAAACTCTCCAAGCCAGGCTTCAACAGTACGTGAACTGTGAACTTCCAGATGTACAAGCTGGATTTAGAAAAGGCTGAAGAACCAGAGACCAAATTGCCAATAACCGCTGGATTATCGAAAAAGCAGGAGAGTTCCAAAAAAACATCTACTTCTGCTTTATTGACTATGCCAAAACCTTTGACTATGTGGATAACCACAAGCTGTGGAAAATCATTAAAGAGATGGGAATAACAGAACACCTGACCTGCCTCTTGAGAAATCTGTATGTAGGTCAGGAAGCAATGGTTAGAACTGGTATGGAACAACAGACTGGTTCCAAATAGGAAAAGGAGTACATCAAGGCTGTATATTGTCACCCTGCTTATTTAACTTGTATGCAGACTACATTATGAGACATGCTGGACTGGAGGAAGCACAAGCTGGAATCAAGATTGCCAGGAGAAATATCAATAACCTCAGATGTGCAGATGACACCATCTTTATGGCAGAAAGTGAAGAACTAAAGAGCCTCTTGATGAAAGTGAAAGAAGAGAGTGAAAAAGCTGTCTTAAAGTTCAGCATTCAGAAAACTAAGATCATGGCATCTGGTCCCATCACTTCATGGCAAATAGATGGGCAAACAATGGAAACAGTGACAGACTTTACTTTGGGGGGCTCCAAAATCACTGCATATTGTGACTGCAGCCACAAAACTAAAAGATGCTTGCTCCTTAGAAGGAAAGTTATGACCAACCTAGACACATATTAAAAAGCAGAGACATTACCTTGCCAACAAAGGTCCGTCTAGTCAAGGCTGTGGTTTTTCCAGTAGTCATGTATGGATGTGAGAGTTGGACTATAAAGAAAGCTGAGCGCCAAAGAATTGATGCATTTGAACTGTGGTGTTGGAGAATACTCTTGAGAGTCCCCTGGATGGCAAGGAGAGCCAACCAGTCCATCCTAAAGGAAATCAGTCCTGAATATTCATTGGAAGGACTGATGTTGAAGCTGAAACTCCAATACTTTGGCCACCTGATGTAAAGAGCTGACTCATTGGAAAAGACCCTGATCCTGGGAAAAATTGAAGGCGGGAGGAGAAGGGGATGACAGAGGATGAGATGGTTGGATGTCATCACTGACTCAATGGACATGAGTTTGAGTAATCTCTGGGCGTTTGTGATGGACAGGGAGGCCTGGCTTGCTGCCATCCATGGGGTCACAAAGAATCAGACACAACTGAGCAACTGAACTGACTGACTCTCTGAGCAACTAACACTTTCATTAAGGTATGAAGAAGGCAAAGCAGACCAATCCCTGTGAACTGATACATACTCTGAGGAGAAACTCCTGAAAGCAGAATCAAAATTGAGCAAGATTTAGACAATATAAGCAGAAGACAGAAATTTCAAGTAAAATTTGGGAGCGCGGGAGCAGAACAAAACCAAGAAACCTTAGTGAATGAGTGATCACACTATGAACACTAAATGAAATAGCAAGAGAGAATACATATTTTAGGAGCTATTTTGAACCACAACGTCTTCTAAAAATCCAGTAAAATTAATAAAACTGAGCAAGATAAAAAGAAAAGGTCAAGTTCTACTCAGTTACTATAAAAAAAGATCAAATTCTATCTAAAATTATTATAAGATTTTTTAAAAGATCAAAATTACATTCTTACAAACATTTTGAGCATTCTAGAAAGACTTGTCCACAAAACAGATCAAATCACACTCTACTCTTTCAAAACAAGCATTAAAAAAATGATCAATGATATGAAAGAACATCACAAATCACAATTAGAAAAACTTAAGAATCAGGTGACAAAACTCAGGAATCAGAAATAAAAGAAAAAATCAGAAATGAAGGCTAAATTAAAAACAATACATTAGTAAAAAGAAAATAGAATTTAATGCTTTAAGTGGAGTAAAAGATATTAGTAAAAGGAAGAATTTTTAATTAAAAAAATTAAGAAAAAAATTATTAAAATCTTAAGACTTTCCTGAAGAAACATTTTTAAATGCCACCTGAAACTTAGATATTGAAAGAGCTTATTTTAATGTGGATCTTAAATTGTTAACAAAGACTATTTTATGCATCAAAGCAAGAAGAGTTAGTGTTCTTATAACAGAAATAAAATCAGATAAAATAAAATCAGACTTGTTAATAATAACACTTATGATACTCAAGGAAAGGAATGTAAGCCAAATATTTTTTACCCAGCAAATCTGACACTCAAACACAAAGAATAGATACAAGTGGTTATTACATGCAGGAAGACGAAATATCATTTCCATGAGTCCTTTCAGAAAAATAAAGAAAAATCTTCAGACAATTACAATAACCAGAGAAACTTTGATACAGGTTTAGTAGTAAGCATTAAAGGTGGAGTTAAAAATGGAGATTAAAGGGAGAAGATGGTTGGTAATGACTTTAGGCTCTGAAATTTTACAAATAGTATAACTATAAAAGATGACACGGTGGTAAGAGCATATCAAGAATTTTTAAAAAAATAATATCAATTACATGTTAAGTAGTGGTAGTACATGAGTACTGTTACTGCCACTCCAGCTTCTTTCAATGTCCATTTGCATGGAATGTCTTTTTCCATCCCCTCACTTTCAGTATGCGTGTGTCCCTAGGTCTGAGTGGATCTCCTATAGACACCACATACACAGGCATTGTTACTTTCACTCAGCCAGGCTGTGTCTTTCGTTTGGAGCTGAGTGCTTCATCATGCTGCTGTCATGTGCCCAACACGGGATATTCTGTCATCACTTAACATCCTTGAGAAGCAGGCTTTATGGGGAAGCAAAATGCAAATACATATGTCATATAAAATAAATTTAAAACTTTTATTGTGCTGTATTTGAATTAGAAATATGCATATGGACCCATGAGTCACACATACACAGACACACATGTGCACCCACAAATGCATATTCTATCTAACTCTGCCTACTAAAAATGCCTAGAAAAAATGACCCACACAACTTGAGACCAATAACATTCACTAGTAGATACATATGTTGGCCCTGAAATACCATTTTCTACTAAAAGAACCCAGAGCTTCTTGCAAGAATGGCAGTTACAAGTCCATGACAGAAAATAAAGATAAAAATGGAGCATACTGTCACACTCTATAGCATAAGAGTTACCAAAATCTATTAAAATTATAACAAAAGACCTCAGTTATCAACCTGAAAAGGCTCCGACTGGCCGAAGTTGGGAAAAATTGAGCTTCAACCATGATAATAATTGCAACTGGGTGAAGCCCACCCAAGTATGTTAAAACACAAGAATTCTTACTAAAGAATAAGTATTTTAAAGTAAAAACTGCATGGTTATATGTTATATTTGGAGGATAAGAATCCAATTAATTTTCTCAAAAACTGATTTTAAAAATCAAGCAATGATGCTGTTTTTCCTACAGAAGTGAAAGCACTGGGTAACCAAATAGTATATGAGAGAAAAAAAATCCATGTTTATGAGTATTCTATCTAATAATGAAAAAAGTGACAGAATCAGAATATCACCAGATTTGGCAGCTACCTAAATTCTTACAACTAGGCATTGAACATGAACAGCTATTTACACCATCAAAGAAAGAGAAACAAGGGGATATTTTGCCCTTCTAAAAAAAGACACCTAAAATGTTGTCAAGGGGATTGTACATGATTCTGAAAAGTCATCTGGACCCAGCTAGCCGTACAACTTCAGGAAACACAGAAGTCAGAGGAATACATTAAACAGTACCTAAAGTATGCACTCTTCAATATTGAAGCTTAGAAACTCTGTAGGGCTGATACTTATATTTTCAGTAAATAAATGATAAAGAAAAAAGCTATAGAAGGTGAAATTATAGATTAATAAAAGAATTTTTAATTATCAAATAAAAAATTTGATAAGACTATTTAGCCTTAGGGACCTACATTTGGGTGATAAGACAATAAAGAAATTCAAGGACATGACTGCTATAAAAATTAAGATAGTGATCAGGGTGAAGAAAGTAGTAAGCTTAGGATAAGGCATATACAATGACTGATAACATTCTTTTTTGACCTAATTGGTACTTACAAGTTTTTCACTTGAAATAAGCCATTAAGTTACATATTTGTTCAGTGTGATTTTCTAGACCTGTGTTTCATAAGTTAACAAAGATTTAAACCAAAATAACAATGGATTAATATCCAACCAGCATTGTATACTAATTTTAAATTAATTCATCTCACTGTAAAAATGTAAGATAATTAAAGCATATAATTACTTAAGGTATATTTGTGAATTCCTAGTAATTTACAAAATTAACAAATTGTTTTATTAGATTAGGGCTATCACACCTACAAGTGAGAAATGTAAAACAAATTCAATTTAAAGTAGCACCGACAAAACCAAAGAACAGCTTCAAAAATTCTTTTATCTACGGGAAACTGATGACATGGAGGTGCAGTAATGTCTGGAGCTTTCCCTGTGGTGGGGCTGCCATCTTGAGCCTCCGTACCAGAAACAGCTTCCACTTGCTCAGGCTGGGATGAAGGCAGAAATGAATCATGCCAAAGAGGCTGATACTGTGGAAATCACTTCCAGTCCTTCCGGTCACTTCTCTGGGTAAAGTGTCACCATGAGCAGAAAGCCAGTCCTCCATAATGATGATTTACAGTTGGAAAGTGGCTTTAGGACAGATTTACTGTTGCCCTATTCACACTACTCTGTTTCTATCGCCAAAAACATTTTTCCTGTAAAAAGCAATGCTAGGAAAGGGCATATACATCAGAGCATGTTAATAAACCCCCTTCCTTTTCCCCTTCAAGGAAGTGAGCAATTTGAAAAGAAAGAGAAAAAAATGTGCACTAAGAGAGTGAATAAAACCTTGAAGACATCTAAAGCTTGTACAGGAGAGAATAAACATTTCAGCAAATACTCAGGTCACTAGATATAAACTTATTATCTAGAAATCTCAGGTTACAGTGATAATTCTAAGACTGACACATCTTCAGAGAGTGTATATAGATATACATTTTTCTTGTTCTCAAGCACAGTGATTCTACAAATACCAAGCAATAATAGCTCCACATATTGGTCACCTACTATGTGCTAAGTGCTAAACATAATCACTCAATCGTAAAAAAAAAAAAAAAAGACTAGAAAACTTGAGCTTAGAAGAGTTAACTGACTCAAGGTTATATTGCTTATTCTCTTAACCAACATAGAATTCCGTACTTATAAAAGGACATGTTAAGATGTTACATTTCAGCTGTGACTCAAAGATAATCCTTCTACAAAAATTTAAAAAAAAAAGGGTCAGATAGAAAATCTGATTAAAAAATCAATAAAGTTTTTTAAAAATCTGGTAAAAAATTATTAAGTGAAAATTGTTCAAAGGAGGTGTTCAACAACTAGTCCTTAAGAACTTTGCACACACAGATGTGCAAGCGATTCCTTTGGACCACGCAGGCCTTTTATGAGAGAAGGTCTGCATGGTTCTTCTTAAGGTCCATCCAGGAAGACTACCTGAAGAGAAACTAGAGAAACTAGAGATTTGATTCCTAACAGCAGAGGAATGAGTCAGTCGTAGAACCAGAATGGAGATGTATTTGATCTTTCCAAAGGGACTCCCAGGAAAGAATCCTCAGAAATAGGGGAATTCTCCAAAGGAGCCATGAAATTGGGGATTGGGGTGGACTTATGGAGAGACAACTAGCTTTAATTACCCACAATATCCAGAAAGCACCAACATGAGTTCTCAACGCTATCAGTGCAGTAGCACGCTTTGTTAGCATTTTTTTAATAATTTTTATTTTTAAAAATATATATTTACTTATTTGTCTGCAGCAGGTCTTTTCAGTTGCAGGATACAGATTCTAAGTTGCAACACGTGGGGTCTAGTTCCCTGACCAGCAATCAAACCCAAGCGCCCTCCATTGGAAGAACAGAGTCTTAGCCACTGGACCATAAAGGAAGTTCCTTGTAACACCTTTTATCTCCTCCTTTCTCATACGCCAAGTGGTCAGAAACCATTTCAGTGAATAAGTTGGCAGAAGGAGCACGAATCCTCTGATGGGGTAAGAGAAAATGTCACTTCCCTTGTTCCTTATGGTAGATTTTCCACCTACTGCAGGCGGAGGAGAGGAGTCTATAAACTGGGGGGCCTGAATATTATTTGGTTTTGATGGTATTAACCATGGTTTTTACTTAGCTGAGCCTGGGTTTTGTGACTGAATTTGATTCTTATTTATTACTTGAGAGTAAGGAGAAATGTTATGGGGCCTGCCAGGAAGAGAGGAAAAAGAAGCTCCAGAGGTGAATTTAAATGGAGAAAAGAAAATAAATATAAAGTTATTTTTATGATTACCTTCCCTGAGTTTCAATTGCTCAACATAGGAGTTGCATTGACATTTGTGCTTCTGGCCAAATGTGGACCCTGCAACTTGTCAGTGGAATGATTATTTTTGCCATCATATTATTGCCCCTACATGCCTCATACATAAGTTCTCTTTTTTATATCCAGGAAAATCTCAGTTGACATGGTTATAACTCACATGCCCAAGTGGTGTTTAAAAAAGGCTGACGACCAATAATTGTTTTCAGGGAGATATTTTTACTGTGAAGGCACAAGTCTTCTCTGGATTGCCTACAAAATGTCACCCTTATCACAACTCAGCTGCAACTGTGCTTCTCTGTTATTTGTACCACTCATGTGAAATTTATTTATTGGCCTTTATATCATGATTTTGATCAGATACACACTCTGTCTTTATCATATATATGCGTGCTATCTTTCCCAAATTAGGCTGCATTTTCTTTGAGGACTGGTTCTCAAACATCTTCTTTATCAAATTAATCTATAGCACCTGACAGAACTTTACTCACAATGGGCTCCAGAAATAGGTAATGTCTGGAAAAATTAGTTATAAGTTAGCAAACCATGTTTCATCTTGTGACCTCAAACACTTGATTCTATTTCTGTATCAGCTTGATGCAGAATAAATCATGCTTTCCATAATTTGAAAGCATAAATTCTTAGGTTAACAATGCAAATAAATAGAGGAAAACAACAAAATGGGAAAGACTATGAGATCTCCTCAAGAAAACTGGAGATACCAAGGGGAGAGATGATTTCTCCACAGAAGAAAAGCTATGACAAACCTAGACAGTGTATTAAAAAGCAGAGACATTACTTTGCTGACAAAGGTCCATATAGTCAAAACTATGGTTTTTCCAGTAGTCATGTATGGATGTTAGAGCTGGGCAATAAAAAAGGCTGAGCGCTGAAGAATTGATGTCTTTGAACTGCAGCACTAGAGAAGACTCTTAAGAGTCTCTTGGACAGCAAGGAGATCAAACCAGTCAATCCTAAAGGAAATCAACCCTGAATATTCATTGGAAGGACATGCTGAAACTGAAGCTCCAATACTTTGGGCACCTGATGCGAAGAGTTGACTCACTGGAAAAGACCCCAATGCTGGGAAAAATTGAAGGCAGGGGGAGGAGGTGAGATGGTTGGATGGTATCACTGACTCGATGGACATGAGTTTCAGCAAACTCTGGGAAAAAGTGATGGAAAGAGAAGCCTGGCACGCTATAGTCCATGGGGTCACAGAGTCAGATGTGACTGACTGAAAACAACAAAGGAGAAAGAGGATACATTCTGTCTTATTAGACAAGGTTTTTGCATTTTATTTAAGCAAGTATAGAAGTTCAGGGCTATAACAGTGAGGTGTGGGACATTTCTGCAGATCCAGAAGATTCAGGGGGATATGTGGTTTCAACATTATTAAAGGATGTGACTCAGATATCTAATCCCAAGGCCCAGAGTCCCTATCCTTCCCAATCAAGGTCAGAGAACAGCAAACTTGCCAGATTGAGAATTCAGCCCTCTAAGAAGCTCTATTATCTTTTTAATGAAGTCCTAGGCAACCAGCTTTTTCTATCCTCTGGTTGCAAGAAATAACGACCTTTTGTATGCACTGAAGGAACCTTTCTGACATTTACTATTTACATTAAGGTGGTGATAAATCACTCTTCATATTTCTTGGCCTATCTCCAAAAGATAACCTATAGTCCTTAAGAGTTGTAGGATTATGTCCCATATAATAACTACATACCCTGCACTTCTCAGGCACCTAAAATATTGTATGGCCAATGAAACTCTTTCCTAGTTTTCCATGCCATTTATCCACTGGTGAAAGCTGTAACCACTGCAACCAAAGGCATTCCAGAGCCTACCTGTACTCTACCTACCACCAGTGACAGTGCCCTCATTACCAACCATTCACCAATGATTCAGTTCCAACATTCCATTAGGTCTGTTATTTTCCTCAGTCCACTCTGTATGGATGTGAGAGTTGGACTGTGAAAAAGGCTAAGTGCCGAAGAATTGATGCTTTTGAACTGTGGTGTTGGAGAAGACTCTTGCAAGTCCCTTGGACTGCAAGGAGATCCAACCAGTCCATTCTGAAGGAGATCAACCCTGGGATTTCTTTGGAAGGAATGATGCTAAAGCTGAAATTCCAGTCCTTTGGCTACCTCATGCGAAGAGTTGACTTATTGGAAAAGACTCTGATGCTGGGAGGGATTGGGGGCAGGAGGAGAAGGGGATGACAGAGGATGAGATGGCTGGATGGCATCACTGACTCGATGGACGTGAGTCTGGGTGAACTCCGGGAGTTGGTGATGGACAGGGAGGCCTGGGATCCTGCGATTCATGGGGTCACAAAGAGTTGGACACGACTGAGTGACTGAACTGAACTCTGTCTTAGATTAGGTGCCCTAAGGTTTACCTAAACAGATGTGCACTCAGGAAGCTTACTGGGGAACGCTATCACAGATGCAAACAAAAATGAAATGCCTGGAAGGGCTGAGTGAAAAAAGCTGAAGTGGGATGTAGTTGCAACAGAGGCCTCAGCTGATTCCACAAGATAGCTCTTCAACGGTGTCCCAGAGAGAGGCAAGAGGATAAGCCTGTGTCCTGCCACGCTGGCCATCATGTCATGTGGTCCTCTCAGAATGTAATTGGTCTTTTGAAAAGGAGTACTAGATGTAAGACGACAATGAAGTCATAGCTAAATATTGTGAACCAAGTTAAAAGGAGAAAACAAAGACCTTTAAAGATATTCAAGGCTGAGAAAATTAGTCCTATGTACCCTGTAAAGACATTTTTGAGGAAGCGTTTCAAGACAGAAAAGAGAAGAGGATGTGAGGTTCCAACTCTAGAGAACATCAGAGGAAATTCAGAAAAGACAGACGAGCCATTCTCACTGCCAACCAGGGGTTCAGATCTCTGGTCTTCCAAGGCCCCAGGTACAAAGCCATCTCAGTGTTAGTCATTAGAAAGACCAAAGCAAGATTTTAATAAAATATTTCCTACTTGTAAATACTTAATATTCCTTAAATGTATATGTGTGTGTATGTGTGTGTGTGTGTGTATATATATATGTATATATATATATATATAATGGAGAAGGCAACGGCAACCCACTCCAGTACTCTTACCTGGAAAACCCCATGGACGGAGGAGCCTGGTAGGCTGCAGTCCATGGGGTCGCTGAGTCAGACATGACTGAGCGACTTCACTTTCACTTTTCACTTTCATGCATTGGAGAAGGAAATGGCAACCCACTCCATTGTTCTTGCCTGGAGAATCCCAGGGACAGAGGAGCCTGGTGGGCTGCCATCTATGGGGTTACACAGAGTCGGACACGACTGAAGCGACTTCACAGCAGCAGCAGCAGCAGCAGCAGCAGTTGATTAATAAAATGTCTTAGTTTCAGGTGCATAGCAAAGTGAGTTAGTTATAAATACACACATATCCACTCTTTTTAAGATTATTTTCCCCTATGGGCCATTACAGAGTACTGAGGAGTGTTCCCTGTGCTCTACAGTAGGCCTTTATTAGTTATCTATTCTATACATAGTAGTGTGTATATATCAGTGCCAAATGTCCAATCTACCTCCCACTTTCCCCTGGTAACACCTTAAGAAAGCCCTTATTTGTTTATTTAAATGTAAAAGCAAATACTACCACAGAAAAATGATCAAAGGACATGGATCAGGTTTGTGCAATGAGGATATCCAAAACTTTACTAAGTATGAAACGTTAGACCTCACCAAGTAGTAAAGAAAAATGAATTTTTATAAACAATGAGATACCATTTGGGCCTATAATTTTCAGAGATTCGAAAAACCTAGTGTTGTGCAGGTGACAAAATATTGGCCTTCTCAGGCACTGCTGATAAGTGTACAAATTGTATTCATCATCCTGGAGGGTGATTATTAAGTTTCACAAGGTGTGACCCAAGTTAGCAATCTGCACCAGGGATATTCAGAGTAATTCTGTTTGTAATAGCAAGGAATTAGAAATAGCTTAATAACCCAAAATAGGGTTGAACATATAAATTATTCCATTGAACTACAAAATAAAATAGTGTCTTGCTAATAACAAAGGTGTTGTACAAAAAACAGGTATTGTATACTTTGTAGACCAATAACTTAATTGTATCTGTTATGAGCCTTCTATTCTACAAGAAGGAGTGAGAAGGTTTGATATGCACACTTGTGTGTAGGGAGAGATGGATAGTAAAAGAAGTTAGAAAGAAGGAATATAAGCGGGGAAGTTGACTCAGGCATGAACTGATTTAATTCCATCTTGTGTCAAGGGAGTATGTAAACATGAAGCTAAGAGTTTGCTAGTGAGTGAGCAAAGATCACAGATTCTGTGATATTCTTGGGGTTAAAAAAAATTAGTATGTTGCCCCAAATGACACAGGGTGGCACAAAGATTATTAGCATCTAAACACACATCTTAGCCTACCTTTGGCCCCTTGATGATTGATGACTTTCATTTGTTCATAAAGTCATTCAATTTACAAGCATTTATTGAGCAACAGTGGGTTTCCCTGGTGGCTCGGTTGGTAAAGAATCTGCCTGCAATGCAAGAGACCCAGGTTTGATCCTGAAGATGAAACAGCTACCCACTCTGGTATTCTTGCCTGGAGAACCCCATGGATAGAGGAGTCTGGCGGGCTACAGTCCAAGGGGTCACAAAGGGTCAGACAAGACTAAGTGACCGAGCGCACACACATATATCACTCAGTGAAACGGCCATGAGATCAAATACACATCCTTGTATTACTTTATCTAAAACAAAACAAAAAAAAATCCTTTGACTCTCACGGTCTGTCAGCGATGGCAGTGACCGTCTCTACTTCTTCTTAGATGAACTGCCCTCTTCCCCCGAGTACCACAAGCTGTCTGACCTATGTAAGAGGGCAGAACTGCCCTCTTCCCCCGAGTACCACAGGCTGTCTGACCTATGTAAGAGGGCAGATGGCCATCTCAAGGAAAGCAGGGGTGACATTCACGGCACAAGGGGGTGACATGAGAGGGGGCGGCCGCAGAATGTCTCAGCAGTCATCCAGTTAAACTCTAGGTGAAGAAGAACTAAAGAAAACCTAACCCAAGGAGTTTTTTCATGTTATGTCTAGTACCTCTTACTTTGTTACTGAACAGATGGGTATGGAGCTCTGAGAGTTAAGGAAAACAGGTGTGTTTCCTATAAAGAGAACAGGCCCAGCTTTCAAAAGGAGAAAGCCATGAGTGGAATCTGTGCTTCAGGCTCCTTCCCTCAACAGAATCATCAGGCTCCCCATGTGGGGCAACACATGGGAACCAAAGACCTTTGTGAGCTCCACAGCTGGGGTAGGAAGTCTTGCTCCCAGTCCCTTTGGAGCATCACATCATGCCCAGAAGCATGAGGATATCTTTGTTGTTATCTTCCTCATAGTGCTTTTTGATCCTACTAGAAGATCTGGAAAAAGTCATTTTTATTCATATAAATTCTGAGGCCCTACAAAGTTATTTGTTTCAGTGATTTTCTTTCACTAGCAATGAAATCCATGGGTTGATTATAGGCTATGTCTGTAAAAAATTGAAAGGATTTCTTTTTATCCATTTTGCATTTGTATGCCTTTTCAGTTCCATCTGGAGTCCCCCTCGGTTCTATTCTGGGAGCAAGGTGAGTACCAGTTTTAGCTTTTCATTTGTGAGAAGAAAATCTCCACAGGTTGAAGGGTTCACTGGATACTTAAATTGATACCCTCATTGTGGTTATATTAAGCTATGCAAATCTTTCCATAATGCAACAGGAAAATGCATTTTAACAGCACATGCCAATATATGTAGAGTCAGATTTTACTCATCTCAAGAAATGCATAATATCCTTAACAGTTGGTCACATTTAGATGAAATCTGAACACATTTTGCATTGAGGTTACAGTTGATAATATATTATTCCACAGTCTCTTTTTCCCTGCCTTATCTCTTTCTGCCAATGCAGTGATCTGAAAAGCCAAAGGTAATACAGATTTTACTTAAATCACTATGGAAACACAATAACTGCTGAGAAAGATAACCTTGCTAATAAGTTGGGTATTTTATGGGTGAAAGAGTTTTTATACCTACAGGCAAAGTTAGTAAATTAATGGACTCAATATTTATTTCAAGTGAACTCGATGACGCTCATCTTTGCTCCCTGAGAAGACCATGCCTTAGTTTATTTTAGTGTCCTCAACACTTACCAGACTGTCTAGTTTACTAACTGCTTAAGAAATAATAATTATATAGATTACGGGATGGATAAATAGACAGCGTGGACAGACTACAATGAAATCATGAACCATCTAGGGATAGGACAATGAATGAGCAATGACAAGTGCTTGTGAATCCAGCACGTTATACAGTTTTCAGAGTAGCAGATCATTCTTTCCTCTGTTATCTAGGGAAGAAGGTAAAAAGGACATCAAGACATCACAGTCTTGACTGGGAAACTCCTAGTCTTGTCAACCCCCCAAGAATCTCAAAAGAATGTTAAAGCAAATATTTAACGCAAGTCCCAATTAACATATAAGGGCCATCCCTCAAGAGTGATAGTGTTTGTATAAAAAAAAAAGGAATTAGTTGGAGGATCCAATACAGGCCATTCTTAGCTATCAATCAAAGGATGGAAAGGAGGGGAAGGAGAGAAGGGAGAGGTCTTCTCAGGAAACATTTAAAAACAGGACTACATTTGCGGAAAAGCTTGATGGTGACAGGAGACTACATTTCTTCACTACTAGTAAGCTAGAGTTTTAAGCAGCATGTGAACACTTTAAGACCATGTGTGTTTACTGTTTCTCTCCTTGTAGGCAAACACAACAAAACAGAATGTTCCTTCTTTGTAAAATAAATTCTAACCTCGAGATTCTGTGATGTTTTACAGAAAGTGATGAGAGTTAAAATACACTATTCAGAGATTTTTAGAGACTCAAAAATGATTGTTCCTTTGGGAATGGTACCCCCTAAATGAACCAGCATTTAATTGGAAACAGAAGATGCCATTGTCAAAGTTACAACAGACCTATTTCTCCAGGCATGTGTGCTCAAGTATTACTCACACATACTTAGCAGGCTCTCTCTCTCTGGTGAGCTACATGGGGCCCTGGACCTGCCTTCTTTCCTCCCCTGGCATGTAGTTGAGCTATAAATTTGTCATTAAAATTTAAAAACCTACACATTGTATTCGTAATAATAGTGCCTTTATTTTCAGGTTTACTGGGTGAGAGAAAGTAGATCTTCAAATAGTGAGAGCAAGGCATAATTTTGATGCAAACTTTAGTCTTTAATTTCAAACAAGATATAGATGTTTTGCAAAGGGAAGTCCTATAGCGTATGGTGGTCACTGGCAGATCAATCAGAGAGAAACAAAGATATTTAAATGGCTTCAAGCCATTAGATTTTTGCTAATTGTTGAGGTTTTTTTTTTTTTTTTTTGGTGTGGTGGGGGTGGGGTGGAGAATTACGGAGCATGGGTAAAAGAAAAGACCAGTCTTAAACAACTTTGGGCTGAGGTCATGGAATTTTAATCATATAACCTTGTTACCCCTTGTTCCAGATATCTATTGCTGCATAACCACCATTCCAAAAAGTACTGGAGTAAAACTATAAGCACTTTATTATGCTCATAATTTTTTAGGTCAGGAATTTGAGTAGGGTGCAGTGTGAAATGGCTCACATTTGCTGCATAATATCTGGGCCTCAGAGAAGGTGGCGTGGATGGGTGCAGTTGGCTGGGACTGCTCAACTGTGGTCTTGGTTCAGCCTGTTGAAGCTTCATTGATTCTTTTCTACTTTGTGTCTGCTGGCACTGAAATGTTTCCAATGGCTTCTTTATTCACAAGTCTGATGCCTAGAGTGGGGTGCTGGAACAGTTAGGACTATCTGTATATCTTTCTCCATGTTGCTTGTCTATGTGGCTAGATTGATCCTCCCTGCAGCATGGCAATCTCAGGGCCCTGGGATATCTTACACAGAGGCTGGCTTCCCCAAAAACAAACATTCTAAAAGCAGTTTGACTTAGCTTCAGACATTCTAGAACATCACTTCTACTCCAATCTATCGGTCATCCAAGCCATTTAGAAAAGATCAAATTCAAGATGTACATCTCAAAAGGAGAAATAAGATATACAGCCATTTTCAATATACCATACCTACTCCTCATAGTAAAACCCCATATCATTTTTCAAGTTTTAGTATATTCTTTTGTTAAAATCTTTTAAAAAGGCAGAAGAAAAAGCAATGGCATAATAAGACCAAAAGATTCATTATCTTCCACTTTAAGAATATTCTCACCCTGGTGGTTCCTATTGAAATGGGAAAAAGATAATTACTGGTAAGCTTGGTTGTCTAGTCAATAAGTTTCCTTTATGAGACAGAAATATAAATACCATGGAATGCAAAATCAAGTGTATAAATCTGGCATGTTTTAATCCACTTAAAATGTAAAGTTATTTTTGTTCTTGTTGTTTGTAACTCTCCAATGGATCCTTGTGAAAGAATTTAAAGTGGACTAGTTCCAATTACTCCAGTGTTCTTGCCTGGAGAATCCCAGGGATGGCGGAGCCTGGTGGGCTGCCGTCTATGGGGTCACACAGAGTCGGACACGACTGAAGCGCTATAGCAGCAGCAGCAGCAGTTCCAATTACAGGCTCTCGAAAGAATCCTGTATTGTTATTTTTCATCACTACCTCCCCCTGTTGGGTGTGGGTAATTTGCACACCTGCTGCCTTCCTCGGATGTGGTAGCCATTTCTCAGGCTCCCTCTCTGGAATCGAACCCTGATTCCCCATCACCCATGGTCACCAAGATAGGCACAGTGATTACCATCCCAAGTTGATAAAGCAGACATTCGAATAGGTCCTCACCGCCATGGGGGGTGTGCAATCGGCCCAAGGTTATCTAGAGTCACCAAAGCCACTGGCACCCACCCTTTGGCCAAGGCTAGGAGAAGGCTGATGGAGGCTTTACCAAAATTGAAAAAGAAACATGTATCCCATTGTTCAGTGCAGCACTGTTTACAATAGCTAGAACACGGAAGCCACCTAGATGTCCATCAACAGATGAATGGATAAAGAAGCTGTGGTACATATACACAATGGAATATTACTCAGCCATAAAAAGGAATGCATTTGAGTCAGTTCTAATGAACCTAGAGCCTATTATACAGAGTGAAATAAGTCAGAAAGATAAAAATACTGTGTACTAATGCATATATATGGAATCTAGAAAAATGGTACTGAAAAATTTATTTGCAGGGCAGCAATGGAGAAACAAACATAGAGAATAGACTTATGAACATGGGGAGAGGGGAGGAAAGGGTGAGATGTATGGATAGAGTAACATGGAAACTTACATTACCATATGTAAAATAGATAGCCAATGGGAATTTGCTGTATGTCTCAGGAAACTCAAACAGGGGCTCTGTATCAACCTAGAGGGGTGGGATGCAGAGGGAGATGGGAGGGAGGTTCAAAGGAAAGGGATATATGCATTCCTATGGTTGATTCATGTTGAGGTTTGATAGAAAACAACAAAATTCTGTAAAGCAATTATCAATTAAAAAAATATTTTTTTTTAAATGTAAAGCTTTTTTTTCTAGGGTAATGGTGACCTTCCAACTTTCTATGTTTTCCCTCATTCAAAACACTCTAGGCTTACTTAGTAAATGTGTCTGAAATTTCTTCTTGTAGGATATATCTAAATGTGTTGTGATTAACAGGACTGTATTTCAAGTGTGTTCTAATTCAATTGTATCTATGAATTTTGTAATTTGGCTTTTATGAACTCTTATAACAAGTAAAAGTTTACATGGAAATTATATTTATTGTGCTTTCAGTCTGTAAGGGAATATTTTAAGCACCTAATATCTATTAACTTATTTAAATCTCAAAATGGCCCTATGAGTAGTATTATCTCCATTTAATAAAAAAGATATCTAAAACTCAGCAAAGATCTTGCCCCAGATCATACAAGGTAGCTCTGGGATTCAATCCAGATAGCTAGCTTTACTCATTGTTCTAACCACCATGGTATATACTGTGTAAGTACTCTCAAAAGTTACAGCTAGAGACAAAAATGACTTACCTAATTTCTCTAACTCTGATGTGTTCTTCTGTATATAAATTTTGAAGGATGAATCCTTTGTCTCTATAACCTAAAATCCTACCAAAACAGAAAGAAAATACAAGCTAAAGAAACAAACAAAATATGGAGTTAATTTTCTATTGTTTCTAAGTAAAGGAGTATTAACACATGCATTAGAATGTATTTTGGTTATCTGTAATTGGAGCCACTTGAGGAAATGGCAACCCACTCCAGTATTCTTGCCTGGAAAATTACATGGACAGAGAAGCCTGTAACCCAGTCCGTGCAGTAGCAGAGTCAGACGCCACTGAGCATCTGAGCACGACTGTGACCTGGATCTAGCATTAAAATCCTGCTGGGCATCAGGGACCCACTCAGCCTAGATATTGTTGCTTACATTCAGTTTTTCCAAATCATGGAACATAATCCCCATATATAAGTGTCAAGGATTTTAAGAGCCTATCCTTTCTGTTGACATATACAAACAACAGAATGCAGGAGTCACTGTGGAGCTAAAAGTCTAAGTTGACTTTGACCTTTTCCCAGCCAGTCCCGGTACAAATCCCCGGTCCGCGGCACAAATCCAGGTACCGTTAATAGACCATGCATATCAAATGGATGATATTTATAGAAACTTAAGTAAAGCTCTATCAGATACAATTCTAGATAACAGGATAACGGTGGTATCAGATTGGGCCTCTGAGTAGGTACTGAAGTATATGTCATCTCTACTTCTGAGAAGATATAAAAAAAGGAATGATGATATATCAAAACAGACATCCGAGACTTCCCTGGTGGTACAGTGGATACAATCCATCTGCCGACGCAATTCAATTCAATCCCTGGTCCAGGAAGATTACACATGCCACAGAGCAAGTAAACCTGTGAGCTACAACTGCTAGGTCCCTGTGCTACAACTGTTGAAGCCCACGGAAGCAGAGCCTGTGCTCGGCAACAAGAGAAGCCACCACAATGAGAAGTCCGTGCACTGCAGTGAAGAACAGCCCCCGCTTGCCACAGTTAGAGAAAGCCCACACACAGCAATGAAGACCCAGTGCAACCAAAAATAAAATAAATTACAGAAAAGATAGACACCTTCAAGGGGTGAAGGGGATACTAGAGACGTGTAAACACAGGGCACAGAGAACAGTGAGGGTGAATGGGGTTTTGAGAGAGCAGAAAGGTTCTCCACTACCATTTGCCATGTCATCATCATAAAGCAAGCATGGGGTTTTCCTAAAGTTCACAGGCTCTTGCAATTAACTGCTCCAGAACTATATCCCTCCGAGGGTCCTGTGGGGCAGTGGAGAAATGACATCAGTCATGACACCATCTTCAGTGGCAACCTTAGGACAAGTCATAATTCTTTAGAAGTCTAATCTTCATCATCAGAAATGTTACTTTCTGGTGAGTCATTTTCCATGAACATGAAACTAGATCTAAATATCTAGGACTATCCCCTCCTGGGTCAAAAAGCCTCTGGATAAAATAACTCTCTAACATCCCTTTCTGAGATATGAGTCCTAATTTTTCCCATTTTCTCTTTGGGCTTGAGCCTTCTTGCTGCATGCCTTTTCCTGGAGCTTCAAAACCTTCATAATCAAGCCTTACCTACTCAGTTGAAGAATAAACAGGAGCTTAAACTCACCTATTATAAATTCAGTTTATACTTGAATTCTGGAAGCTGGAGCCTCTTGGGGAATGTAAGTGGGTAGAATACAAATATTTCACTTTGTGCCTTTTATTTTTTGAGTTAAAAAAAATCTTACTTTTTGTACTGCCTCATATTAGCCTCTCTAAGATAACTTGAACCATTTTCTTTGCCCTTTTATTGAAGCCAATGGGGCATTGCAAATTATCATTGTACTACTGAGTCAGTAATAGCCACAGAGTTTTAAAAAGCATTATTAAAGGAACTAATCTGAATGCACATCAACTACCTTTCTCATTTGAATAATACAGCCATGTAATTTTAAAAACTGTATTAAAATGCCTAGTTTAAATTACAGAATACAGTTCCCATTTATGAGGCTCTAACATGGATTTTTGAAGCAAGGATTTGCTTAATTTTTGTTTTTATATTGCTTCTGAAATAAATTAGAAATGAAAAGAATTAATAAACAAATTCTTAACCAAGATTTTAATTCAATGTGCTGATGTAATTGTCTTAAAAATTATTATATTTCAAGGGCTATCACAAATTTCCATGCAGTCTAGCCAGAGTAGAGAAGGAGAACTAGTCTCTCTTCACCATTTCTCCAACAATCCTTAAATAGAGAAAGGCAACAGCAACAGTAATTAACACATAGTTGCTTGATTTAGATGAGCAGCACCATGCCCTGTGTTATAAATTATCTTATTTAATCTTGCAAACAATTCTAAACATTAATATCTTACACTATATGTAAGGGATTATTATTTATACTTCTCTCTGCTTTATACTCACCTACTTGTCACCACTGTGTGTGTGTGTGTGTGTGCACGCGCGCACAAGCACGCTCAGTCACTCAGTCACGTCCAACTCTTTGCGATCCTATGGACTGTAACCCACCAGGCTCCTCTGTCCACGGGATTCTCCAGGCAAGAATATTGGAGTGGGCTGCCATGCCCTCCTCCAGGGGATCTTCTCAACCCAAGGAGAGAACTTGCATGTCCTGTTTTTCCTGCATTGCAGGTGGACTTCACCACTGACCCACCAGGGAAGCCCCCTGTTACCGCTATATGTATCCCAAATCTTCAGCACAACCATGAATGCTAAAAAAAAAAAAAAAATGTTTGAACTCTACTCTGGAGACACCAGGTTGACAGTGGTATGTTTTGGGGGCTTCATAGTGATATGACCAGAGTTAAGCTTCACAAATATAAATCTGATATCAATATGCACTGTACAGTATAGAAAATTCACTGCTAGACAGAAATCCCAACAAATGCCATTGCAATAGCTCAGTAATGACACAGTGAGCCCTGCATCTCTGGGAGATGGGAAAAAAGAAAGGAACCAGTGGTGAATGAATTGTGGAGGCATCAGTGCCTGGACCTGAGGAGTTTGTAAAAGACAGGAGGCTAGATGAATGGACTTTGTAATGAAAGATGAGAATGTTAACAGAAATTGTACAGATGGGTTAGACAGATCAGGATGGGGAGACTTTTTTGAAACATGTTGGTTTAAAGTTCTAGTAAAACCTGTAGGTACAAATGCCCAACTTTCCTTTTTGACCAGAAGAGTGAAATGAAAACACTGTTGCTTATGAAAGCAAATCAAATCAGAAGAACAAAAGGAAAGACTGAACAGAGGGGAAGGAGGAGATGTGGGTGACAGGGAAGTGTTTTCCTACTTTACTATGAACAAGGGAAGATTCTGTATCTTCTCTGTACAGTTGACAGAGAAGAAGTTCTGCTGTTCCCAAAGAAGTGATGTGACTTTACCAAATCACCCAATCAGATGGCCCCATCAACAAATCTAATGAATAATTAAAACTCTCTGGAGCCCACAGTTAGAGGTGCACAGGCCATTCCTTCGCACTTACTTTAATTACCAACTTCAAAGTCAGTTCAAAATAAAGAAACAAGAAAAACAAGGAGCGAAGAAGCAAGGGAGGGAAGGAAAAAAAGGCAGACAGAAAACAACAGAAAAGAAGTAAAAATCTGTTTTTCTTTGGCTTTGCTGTTAAGTAGGTGACACATAAGACTTGTTAACTCTTGTGGAGTTAACTGTAGGGCTTATTAGAAAGCACATAAGTTGTCTATTTCTTTCTTATATATGTAGCAATCTAACTTATTTAACACAGAAACTTATTTTTTAATTTTCTACTATTTGATGTTCAGTAGAATACCGAAATGGACAAAGTTAATTGGTTACAACTCAAAACTCTACTTTTAACACTTCACTTTATAAGATACCTATAGGGTAAGATCCCTTGATCACTGCCAGGAGTCTCCCACACAGAAAGGTAACATGTGCACCTATTCAAAAGAAAAGCAGCCCCCAGCTTCATCAGGCTTCTTTCCTCCCAGGACCCTCTGCAACTATTAGGAATGCTTTTAGTATCTGGTTTCTTAGAAGAACAAAACTGCTCTTTCCCATACAAGATAAAGATTTCTAACGATCTGTTTTCTTTGGTAATATGTATGTCTAGAATGAAATTACCAGCTTCTGAAGCCATTCTGAAACTCTCTGACAGACATTACCATTTTGAGCTTGGTGAATAACCACAAATATTTATCAAGCAGCCATCAACCTCTTTGCACACTCCTAAGCATGATCATGTGATAAAGGAAGATTATTTGATACAATTCTGCAATTCTTTGTCTGCCTGGGTTTCCTAACATAAATTTAATATTGATTATATAGGCACTAGGATAAGATTAAAATGAAGCAGCATCTCTGGGTGCATGCTCAGTCGTGCCCAACTCTTTGTGACCCCATAGCCCACCGTGCTCCTCTGTCCATAAGAGTGTCCAAGCAAGAATAACTGGAGTAGGTTGCTATTTCTTTCTCCAGGGCATCTTCCTGACCCAGGGATCAAACTTGCATCTCCTGCACTGCAGACAGATTCTTTACCACTGTGCCACCTGGAAAATCCCAAAATGAAGCAGAGACCAGAGTAATTATGCAGAAAACTTAGACCTCAAATGCAGGTGTATCAGGCAAAAGTGGGGGTGGTATTTTACTCAGAGAAGATTCAGTGTTTTTCTCTGGAAGTGATCTAAGAATACTCTTGACTTTTCTGCATACCACCTGAGGGACTATCTCATTGGTGGGCTCATTCAGGTACCCAGCTGTTTTCCTAAAATATGAACTCCCCTCATGACAAAAAACAGAATGGCAAAATGAAATTTAAATATTTTTCTTCTCTGAGAAAGTTTTCCTCTGCATAGGGAGCACAGGGAATGTGGAAAGAACATTAGCACTGGAATTTCTCAAGAACTGAATATTAATCCCAGTTCTGCAATTTGTCATTGTTCATCTACTCAGCAAACACATCTCCAGCACATGTTACAGAGAAGATGGTGCATTTAGGACTGGAGGTGTAAAGGTATTTCCTACCTTTAGGAGAGGCAGTCAAGCACCTGGGTGCTATGCTCCGTGCTGAGTGTTACACTGAAGACTTGCACACAAAGCCATAGGATGGCACAAAGCCGCTAGAAGAATCTCCCTGAAGTAAGAGGGAATATTTGGGCTGAGATCTAAAAAGTGAATAGAGCTCTTAACATCCTCATTTCCATCATCAAATGAGACACATGTGTTTCTCCTACAGCTGTTGTAAAGGTATGTTCTTTGTAATGCACAAGTCAAGAGACCTTGTTCAAGGTCTGGCACTGAGTCAGTTCCTCAGTAACTCTCCTTTTCGCTAACCTGGCTGAGAAATCTCTGTGTTTAGTTCACTTATTCATTTTTTTATATAGCTTTCTTCCCATCTGAAATGTACTTTGATAAGTCCAACAGAAGAATCAAGTTTCCCTGATTTTTCCACTGTGAGTTTTCTAGTTGGTGTGTATACCTCTTTCTTTCCTCCAACTTGACTGTAGCTTGCTACAGGACCATGCCCATGCCACATGCTCCCTTAATATCTCCCTTCCCGCTTAGCACAATACCTGTATACAGCTGGAGTTTGATGAGTGCTCATAGGGGAAGGAAAGCAGGGGAAGGCATATAGCTTGTTCTCAAATGATACTGAACTGGATCAACAAGCTGACTAGAAGTAAATTCCAAACAGCAACAACAAACATTCCAAAGCTGAAAACAGCAAATAGTAACACTCTTTAAACAAATTCTCTGTTTACTGCCATTTTTGCTATGATCGGTATCTTTAAAAGTCAGCCTTATTAGCATGCAGATTTACAACTACACTCTGAGCTCTGAGCCTTGTAATGCCCTGTCATTTTACCTCTAGGGATTTATATCTAATTCTAGTTAGTAAGTACCCGTCAGACAGAATGACAGAGCCATTTGTGTTTCATGAGCAGATGATGGTGATGATATTATTATTTCCACAATCAGTTTGCTGATGGTTGTTTGAACTTCATCATGTCTAATAAGAGAAAAAAATAAAGGAATTAATATTTGAAAACTGAGTGTATTGTGTTTAGCATCATTATTGCCATTTTTATGGCAAGTACTCTGACATTTAAGTGAGTTCCCATTTACAATATTGCCACCATAATCTCCTCATTTTGTAATTGCTTTTGAATACTTACAAGGTTTAATTTCTGATATTACTCCTCAATAAAAAAGAATGCATGTATTACATTTATGGAAAATTATGCTGAGGATTTTAAATAGATTGTTATTTTAATGTTGCAAGAGCTCAATATAGCAACAGGTCCTATTGTTAGCAGCTGTAGCCTGCATGAGTTACATGAACTTCCTGGGCTATACAGACAGGGGGATTAACTGCATTCTGGGGGTAGCAACTCTTGTCTTGGAGTTGTAGAATAACGCATAATAATGTATTCTGAAATAAGCATCTTATCTGGCTGTTCCTAAGAGACCCTCTGACTCTGGAGTGTCTGTCCCAGCACACTTTCCTTGATTTTCAAAGCCCAGACAGAGAGTCCCACTCAAGTGTGGGATTTTCACTAGGTGGCAGTGATGTCAGCCAACTGAGGAATACATTTCGGAAGGCAGCAAACCAGGGCACGGCTATCTGACAGCTTTTTTTCCATATGATTGATTGGCTAAGAGATCAACAAGCCAGAGATCAGACATGATCTAAACATTCAGCTGTAGGACTTGGTGTTTAGGTAAAGGGAAAATTTCCTCTGGCCAGTGAATTAACCCAGCACAGAGATACTCTTTTTTTTACTCCTTTCAAAAACATTCTTAAATTAACATTATAATTAACATTCTAATAGTCTCCAGCAGTCTTACCAAGCTTAGATATTTCTTCTAATCAAAATAATGTTGCTTCATTTGTACCCAATGCAAAAAAAAAACAACTATATATATATATATATATACACACACACACATACACACATATACATACATATATATATATATATATCCCAAACCTCTGCAATGCTACAGGGTTCTCCTGAAGATATCTCACTCATCTTTTGGCTCTAATCATCAATACTTAGCTATTTCTCAGTCCTAATATTACTTAACTTACAAAAAAACTGTGTTAGTTGGTTC
Source organism: Bos javanicus (assembly GCF_032452875.1). Classification (NCBI taxonomy): domain Eukaryota; kingdom Metazoa; phylum Chordata; class Mammalia; order Artiodactyla; family Bovidae; genus Bos; species Bos javanicus. Next base: position 40,216,065 of record NC_083878.1, read on the forward strand.
TTAGTTTTTTTTTTTTTTTTCTGGATCATATAATGTAAGTACTGAGGACACCAAAACATCAATGAGTTGAAGGCATAAATGTAAATAAGGAAGATATTTTTTTTCTCTTGCATAGTTTTGCAGTAAGTCCTATAAAAATAATTTTTCTTGTAGTCTGGCTTCTTTCTACATAACATCTACTCAGTTCTAGAAACAGGAATGCTAAGGATCAAACAGGTTATATAAATACGCCTTTGCTTTAAGTGTTGAGAAACTAAATTTAACAAACTTTGAGGGGGAAGAGGAGGTATGTGATATGATTAAGTGAAGAAATGTCCCTAAATAAGTAAAAATCAAGAAATTATTTGCTTAAAATAGGATAACCTAGGCAACTGGGGAGCTTGTACCACAATGAATTTCAACAAGTCTAACCTTGGATTTGTTTCCCTAACTTGAGTATTTAATCCATATTAGACATTAGAAGAAATCAAGCAAGTCAATGGAAGAAATAACATCATGCTGCCAGTTAACAGTTTTCAAACAGACTCAGAGTTTTAAAAATCATCCCGTTTTTCAGTTACTATTTTAAGGATTACAAGTATAATCTCTTGATAATCTAGTCAGTGATTTACACATAATCATAGCAAAAATATTCTGCAACTACCGTTGACACCAGGGATCTTCACATTTCAGTGAGTAACTAAAAAAAAATCCTGCAGCGTTGAGCTGTCAGTTCAGAGGAAGTTTCCTTGAGTTTCTGAGGCCGTCAGACTACTATCTCCTCTGCCTGTCCATTTCTATAACAGCTTTGTTGTGTTTTATGATGACAGTCTCAACCCCTTGAGACTAGCCATAGGGAAGGCACAATAGGTGCATTATTTGTATTGTTTGGTTTTCTATGAGACACACATTGGGGAACCACTACTTCGTGGAACAGCATTTGCTGGAGGTCTCCAGGGGGCACCTCTTACCAATCTCACCGTCTCAACCCAAGGCTGAATGACAATAAAGCGTGGGGGAAATTAAAAGGAAAGGTGCTTTAATTGAACCTGTATTTGTGGAAATGTGATATAAACCTAGCAAACACCTTTCTTAGGCCCTGCAATGAGAAAGAGGGCTTCTCCAGAGACAGTCTGCAATGACAGCAAAATCATTACAGACTAAAACAGAAGCGCCCTCATTAGCTAAAGATGTATTTCAAAAGTCTTCTTTAAGAAAATGCTTATTCTTCCATTGGCAAATAAAATAAGGTTATGGAAAATCAAAAGTAAAATGGAGGAGATCTAAAACAGGCGTCAACAAACTTTCTTAGTAAAGGGCTTTGCAGGGCACACACTCTCCTTCGCAGCGACTTAGCTCTGCCACTGCAGTGTGAGTGGAGCCACTGAACACAACATGAGCATGTGGGCAAGGCTGCTGCTGCTGCTGCTGCTGCTAAGTCACTTCAGTCATGTCCGACTCTGTTTGACCCCATAGACGGCAGCCCACCAGGCTCCCCTGTCCCTGGGATTCTCCAGACAAGAACACTGGAGTGGGTTGCCATTTCCTTTTCCAGTGGGCAAGGCTATATCACAATAAAATTTTATGTATAAAAATGGGCTGTATTTGACCTAGGGAGCTATAGTTTACTTACTGCTAATCTAAAGTATTTTCCAGGGACTTCCCTGGTGGTCCAGTGGTTAAGAATATGCCTGCCAATGCAGGGGACATGGGTTTGATTCCCGGTCCAGGAAGATCCCACATGCCTGGGAGCAACTAGCCCATGTGCTGCAACTCCTGAGTCTGTGCTCTAGAGCCTGTGCTCTGCAACGAGAAGCCGCTACAATGAGAAGCCTGCGCACGACAACCAGAGAAGCCCCCACTCACTGCAACTAGAGAAAGTCCAGACACAGCAACAAAGACCCAGCACAGCTAAATAAATAAATACCATTTAAAAATAAAGTATTTTCTCACCCAGCTACACACTCTAACATAGAGGAAAGTGTGAAGGAATGAAGTGCATTGATTGTCAGGTCTAAACTCCAGGTCTTCAGAGGTGGAGTTTTGCCCTGATCCGCCATGCCACTATCACAATGCTCTCAAACCAAACATTGCTTGCAAAATTGGGAGGTGAACACAGAACACCTGAGAGGGCCAGAGCCTCAGATAATTTATTCCTCCAGAGCCACAGGAGGAAGGTCATCCTCTCAACACCTGCAAATAACATGACTTGCAGCTTAGGTATGGCGGGAAAAAACATTGGATTTGGAATCAAAAGCTGAATTTGATTTTGCACCATCATGGTCTTATTCACCAACTCTGTGTACTCAGGCAAGTTGGGATGTTCATGGCTTTCATTTTTCTTATCTCTAAGAGTCAATATTTAACTCAATAGAAATCTTGTCAAGATCAAATGAAAAAATTTGCTTAAATATCCTTTATTAACTACAAAGGACTAAACAAATATGAGTTATGTCAATATATCAATAAAATGCAAAGTTAAATCAATGGCTGCCTTCAGGTAAGCTGTGATCAATGTATTATGTGATGGGTTGTGATGGGCAAATATAAGTTCCTTGTGTGCATAAGCCACTTGACTTGACTCTACTTCAGGGCCTTCAGCACCTCCTAGTCTTGATAAGCACATGAGTAAATATATCATTAAAAATGTAATAAACTGTACATATATCCAATCACGGGAGGTGTCAGGATAGAATCCTGATTTTAAAAAAACTACTACAATGACCTACTCTCTTAGGTCAAGGAGTAAGCAGCCTTTTTATATTTGAAAGAAAGCCTGTCAACTTGAGGCACAAACTAGTTCTAAATTCACAAATTATTTGCTGAACTAGACTATATAGGAAACCTCCTAGGGTTGGGCTGATAAAAATTCCCTAATGCTCCCAGCTCCTCATAGACTCACATTCACTTCTCTAAAGTCAAGTTCCAACCAGGGCATGTCTCACTTCCTTCAGAGGTGTTCTATAAGGACATTGTGAAGTAGGAAGAGAAAGAACACCACTGCTGGATAATCTGTTTAAACTTGTCTCTTTCTGCTGAGAACAACAGCTTGCTAGGAAGCATCCTAGAATCTACTGACTTGTTCACTTTAATGCAATAGTCTTTTTAGAGCTACTCTACTCCTATCATTTATTTTAGTTCTGTAACATACACACACACACACACACACACACACCAAAAAAAAAGCACCCTCTAGAATCTATTGGAGAGGGAAACGGCAACCCACTCCGGTGTTCTTGCCTGGAGAATCCCAGGGACGGGGGAGCCTGGTGGGCTGCCGTCTATGGGGTCGCACAGAGTCGGATACGAGTGAAGCGACCTAGCAGCAGCAGCAGAATCTATTAGAATTAAAAACAAAACACTTTTGAAGACATATTCTCACTGTCCATGGCTTCTAGTAGTATTTATAAACTGTTTTGGCCTAAACATTATGGATCACTGCAATTCTGAAAGACACTCGACTCCCAACCTGACCCGATGAAGTCTAGAAGCCCCATCTCTATGGAAAAGCCTGTAAGGCTGGCAAAGTGCTGATAGGGAAGAAGGAGGGAGCAGAAGGAAAAGCAGTGGAGACATGGATGACAGCCTGTATTCATTCAAGCACAGCAAGGCTTGCAAGACAGAACACAAATCCACTGGACCAGGTATAACAAAGTGGGAGTAAAGAGCTCTGGTCTAATCCCCAATATGCTACACTGTTCTGGGAACCCTCGTGTAAGTCACTTTATTCTGTTTCCTCCCACATACTTCTGGAGGGTATGAACTGCATACCCAATCTCCTATCTTGACTGTTTTATGGATTCACAACTTCAGGTGTTCTAACAGGGATTTTATAAAATGGATTACAGAAAGTAAAACAGGGGAATTCTCTTCTGCATATCACAGTATGATAACAGTACTGAGGCTTACTTTTCTGAGTTCTGCCTTACAATGTAGCCCCTACTTTAACCCAGACCTGCAGCTATATACTGAACTTTATAATTAATGCTCAGACTGGGTTTACTGAGAGTTGTCTTTCTTATGGCTTCTTTCACTCCAAAGAAGAGATGATACTTTCTTGGTACCTAGAACTCTGTGCCCACTTCTCCCAATTCTGATGGAAAACTCTAGGTAAAATTCTGTGTGTGCTCTGATTGCCTGAGCCATGGGATGAACACACAAAATACTAAACTTGGAAAAACATGAACCTGGAAAAGTAGTTCATGAAAAACATTATAGTTTATATTCAGAACCATAACTTCATATCTTACCAGATTTATCCAAATGAAATACCTCTCTATATCAATGAAGAAAACACCAGCTGATATATATTTATGCTATTTATTACATAGTCTAAATACTTGGAAATTTGAATAGAATTATCATCAAGCAACCCCTTAGAGATGAGTGGTTCTCAACTCTGATAGCAGAATAAGATCATGTTTTGTTAACTCATTTTTATTGGAGTATAGTTGCTTTACAATGTTGTATTAATTTCTGCTGTAAAATGAAGTGAATCAGCTATATGCATACATACATCACCTCCCTCTTGGGTCTCTCCCTCCTATCCCCCCAGTCCCACCCACCGAGGTCACCACAGAGCACTGAGCTGAGCCCCTGTGCTACCCAGCAGGCTCCCACTAGCTCTCTGCCTTACACATAGAGTGTGTATGTGTCGATCCCATGCGAGCGCTCAGTCACTCAGTCGTGTCCAACTCTTTGTAACCCTGTGGGCTGTAGCCCACCAGGCTCCTCTGCCTATGGAATTTCCCAGGCCAGAATACTGGAGTGGGTTGCCATTTCCTACTCCAGGGGATCTTATCAATCCAGAGATCAAACCTGTGTCTGCTGCATCTTCTGCAGTGCAGGCTCATTCTTCACTAATAGCAGCACCTGGGAAGCCCCAAGTTGTCAATCCTAATCCCCCAGTTTGTCCCACCCTGTCCTTCCCCACTCCGTGTCCACATGTTCATTCTCTACATCTGTGTCTCTATTTCTGCCCTACAAACAGGTCCATCTGTATCATTTCTCTAGATTCCACATATATGCATTAATATAGGACATTTGTTTTTTTCTTTCTGAATTACTTTACTCTGTAACACAGACTCGAGGTCCATCCACATTTCTACGAATGATCCATTATCATTTCTTTTTATGGCTGAGTAATAGTCCATTGAATCTTCATCTTCTTTTCCATTCATGCATTGGACATTTAAGTTGCTTCCATGTCCTGGCCACTATGGAGAACAGTATGGACGTTCCTTAAGAAACTAAAACTAGATCTACTATATGCCCTAGCAATCCCACTACTGGGCATATACCCTGAGAAAACCATAATTCAAACATGTACGCCAATGTTCACTGAAGCACTAGTTGCAATAGCTAAGATCATGTTTTAAATGTTAAAGTGACCAGGATCCCTCCCCTAACAATTAATCAGATGCAAGAAAAACATCTGTAGATCTCATTTTTCACGCACAAGTCTTCCTTCCTTCATTAGCACATATTCCAATCCAGGAATATATTTTATTTCATCTTTCATGTTTTCACTGAAGTACAAGGAGCACAGGAGGATGCAGTCACCAGCAATTATCATCTTTGGAAGGATGATGTTGCCTAAGAAAACGCAGCTGTGGAAGCTGCTCCAGGTGGCCCCTGAGATCTCAGAGACTTTCTCACTTCTCACAAACTCGTATTTTACCATCTGGAAAAAGAAGGCCAATATTTGCCTCTGACCATTCCAGATCTGAGCGCAAAGATAATTAAATACATGAGTTTCTAGGAGTCCTTTTCATGAGAAAGGATTAAGATGTCATGATATCGTGATAGTTACCGTGCTCACTGCCACTGTTACTTCACTGTTGTACTACAATATCACTGTCACACTGTTAACAATCTTCTGGGCACCAAAAGTGACAGGTGTAAAATGATATTTTTCAATGTCATTCTTGCTTTGTCTTGTAAAGAGAAGTCTAAGAGGACCTCCGAGAAGGCCAAAAATATAATATTCCTGTAAGCTAAGTCCCTATAACCTCAGAATGAATGCACACGCTCATGATTTCAGTTTCTCCACCCCTCCAATTACCGTGACTTTTCATTCAAATATAATACAAAGCTTCAGCTGATTTGAATAGTGCTATAGAACACTGGAGGGGCTCTCTTAGAGCATTCAATTGTGTCAGGCTTTCCTGAATCCAGCCTTCCTGAATATCGGAACTTTTTCTACCTGGCTTATAGAGGACAAGCCTCACTTCATGTCTGTCTCTTACAGACTCATATAACATGTGCACAGCAGTCAATGGCCGCCGTGCCACTAAAGGACCCTATATCTGGAGTCGGAAGCCCCTTTCCCTTACATGTACAGTGAGAGAAACTAAACCAGCTGCGATCTACGTCATTCCACTTCAATTACCTATATAATTATTTCCAAAAAAACCCAACAGGATGCTTTTTAAAAAGCCTAACTATGTGACTTTAAAATTCAATTTGAAGAACAAACCAAACATCATTGGCTAAAATTGCAAAGAAATCTCTGAATAATTTAAAAGTATGTATGGGAGCATGGGGGCCTTCCCCTGCCAGATATTAAAATATATGATAAGGTTATAACAATTACAGGTATTTTCACTCTGGCTCAAACATCACAAAATGGGAAAGAATAGCAAGTACAAAAACCAACTTATGCTTATGACTCAGTGAGAAAATGATCAAGTTTGGGACTGCTACCGTGATTAAAATGTTTATCCATTTCTACTTGTTACTCATAGTATACAGAAAATATGTATGCTTTACATTAAATTGGTGATTGGCCATGCTATTTAACTCACTATTACTTTCTAATAGTTTTACAATTGATTCACTTTGTTTCCAGATCAACAAAATTTTTGCTTGCATATGCTCTGTTTATCTCCTTTTATTTAAATACACTTATTAGTAGGAGTATTAGTACTGGTTTCAGTATTCTTATGCATTGATTAGAACTTCCAGAATTATGAAGGATAATGGAGGTGATAAAAAGCATCCTTATAATTTTTCTACTAAATGGATATTGGCTGTTAGTTTTAAACACTTATTTATTTAACTGTGTAAAAGAGGCACTGTATCTCTAGCTTACTGAATATATATTTTGATTCAAAAATATATGTTGCATCTATAAATGCCTCTTCTGCATTTACTGGAGGATTTTCACAAGTTTTTAATCTTATATATGTGATGAATCATGATCATAGATCAATTCTTAAATTCACTAAACTGTACTTGGTATAGTTTTTTATTTAAAATAATCAGAATTTGATAACACTGTATTTCATATTTTGGCATCTTTAGACACAAATTGGTTTATGGTTTTCTTTCTGTGTTATCCTTGCCAGGTGTTAGTCAAACTATTAAGTAGTCTATTTTTAGAACCAGTACTAAGGCTATTACTTAGCTGAATAGGCAATCGAACAGGATAAACTATATTATCCAAACCCACCTAAGGTGGAAAGTTAGAGTTCAACTGTTAGGACGACTGAATGCAATGAATACATACATATTTTAGCTTTCAGTTTTTCTTCTGAAGGTCAAAACAGCTTTGAGAATCACAGCTGTGTCAATATAATATTGGGCTTCCCATGTAGCTCAGTCTGTAAAGAATCTGCCTGTAATGCAGGAAACCTGGGTTCAGTTCCTGGGTCGGGAAGATCCCCTGGTAAAGGAAACGGCAACCCACTCCAGTATTCTTGCCTGGGGAACCGCATGGACAGAGAAACCTAGCAGGCTACACGCGTAGGACACGACTTAGCGCTATTTTTCTTTCTTTCAATGTAATATCAAACCTACTTGTATATCTGGAAATTAAAACTTTGTCATTCAGATTATCAGCTATGTGCACAATACATATAGACAAGGAACATTAGATTAATTTTGTTTCTCATTAATTAAATTACTGCCAGAATGTTTGGACTCCATGGAAAAATTCAAGGCAGAACAAATTTTGGTAAAAATTGACATTCTATAAGAACAAATTTGTGTAATAGAGATTAATAGTCATTTTTTCACATGTTGACTACTGTGAAATAGTAGGAAGTACATGGGACATGGAGTTCAAACATCTAGGCTCAAGTTAAAACTGCACACTAGTTGAAGGATACAAAAGCAATATGCAAAAACCAGTTGCATTTCTATACACTAACAATGAACAATCCAGAAAGAGAATTAAGAAAACAATCCCATTTATAGTGGCATCTAAAAGAACAAAATACTTAGGAATAACTTAACCAAAGGAACAAAAGACTTGTATACTGAAAAAAATTTATATGTAACACTGAATGAAATTTAAAAAGACATCAAGAAATACAACTGTGTTCATGAATTGAAAGACAGTATTATGAAGCCAATCCTACTCAAATATATCTACTCAAATATATCTACAAAGTCAACACAATCTATCAGAATGCCAGTGACATTTTTTGAAGAAATAGGAAAATCCAACCTAAAACTCATGGAATCTCAAGGGACCTCAAACAGTCAAAACAATTTTGAAAATGAACAAAGCTGGAGCTTGCACACTTCCAGATTTCAAAGCTTCAAACAGAACTATAGTAATCCATAAAGTATAGTACTAGCATAAAAGTAGACATATAGCCCAATAAACCGAATACAGAACTTAGAAATAAACCATCACATATATGCTCAAATGATTTTCAGCAAGCGTACCAAGACCATTCAATGCAGAAAGGACAGTCTTTTCAACCAACAGTATTAGCAAAACTGGATATCTACATGAAAAAAAAAAAAAAATGAAGTTGGATCCTTATGTTCCACTATACACAAAAATTAACATAGATCAAATGCCTAAATGTAAAAACTAACACTATAAAAGTCTTAGAAAAATATACGGAAAAGTTTTATGACATTGGGTTTGGAAGTTAATTCTTCGATGTGACACCAAAGCACAGGCAATGAAAGAATAAAATAAAAAAAAAACAGATATATTAGACTTAAAATTTTAAAAAAAGTACATCAAAGGATACTATCAACAGAGTAAAAGAGAAAATAATTGCAAGTCATATCTGATAAAGGATTAATATTCAGAATATATAAAGAACTCATACAACTCAGCAACAACAAAAGAAAGCTCAATTAAGAACCAGTTAAAGGACTTGAATAGATGTTTATCCAAAGAAGATATATAGAAGGCCAGCAAGCACCAGGAAGGATGATGAACTTCACTAATCATCAAGGAAACGTAAATCAAAGCCCCCGTGAGATACCTCATATGCATTAGGCTATTAAGAAGGGAGGGAGGGAGGCAGGAAGTAACTATTGTTGACAAAGATGTGGAGAAATTAGAGCCCTTGTTCTTTGCTGTGTTTGGGCATGCTAAATGGCATCATCACTGCAAAAAAAAAAAAAAACAGAGGGGTGATTCCTCAAAAAATTAAAATATAGTGACTATATGATTCACCACCATTCTTCTGGGTATATACCTAAAATAACTTAAAGCAGTAACTTGAACAGATAATTGCATCAGAGCAGCACTATGCACAATAGTCAAAAGGTGGAAACATTCCAAATGTCCAAGGGATGGACAGATAAATAAAATGTGGTATAGTCATACAAAGGAATGTCATTCAATCTTAAAAATGAATGAAATTCTAACCCATGCTATCACATGAGTGAACTCTGAAGACATCATGCTAAGTGAAATAATCTAGACACAAAAAGACAAAGATGGAACAATTTCACTATGTACCTAGAATTCTCTAATTCATAGAAATAAGAAAATAAAATGATGGTTGTCAAGGGCTGGAGGAGAGGGGAAACAAGTGTTACTGTTGAATGGGTAGAGAGTTTCAGTTTGAGAAGAAGAAAAAGTTCTGGAGATGGACGATAGTGATGTCTGCTTAACAATGTGAATGTACTTAATGCCACTGAACTTTACACCTAAAAATGGTTAAAATGATAAAGTTTTATATTATGTATATTTTACCCCCACCCCCACCCCACCACACACACACAACTACTCTAAGTTGCTTGAGGCCGGGGATTCTGTTTCATTTCTCTCTACAGAAATCCCTGTCCACAGGCCCGCCAGATGGAACAGGGTTTGAAACCCAGCATGTTAACTTACTGCCTATTTGACTAATTATTAGTAACTTCTCAAAGCCTCTGTTTCTGTAGCTATAAAATAGCAGCTATAGTTTCAAAAGGAGGGGATTTATGTATACCTATGGCTGATGCATGTTGAGGTTTGATAGAAAACAGCAAAATTCTGTAAAGCAATTATCCTTCAATAAAAAATAAATTAATTAAAAAAATAATATCTATCTTCTGAGTTGACATGAAAAATAAGTGAGCAATGCAATTTTAAAAATACAATTATGGTGCTGACAAATGGTAAGTATTAAATAACTGTTCAGTGTGACTCTTACCCTGGAGCTCAGCACAACAGCTGACAGTTCTCACCTTTGATACCACATGTGTGACCAGCTATGACCTTAGAGTTGGTTCTCTACCCTTAAAATAGGATCAATGTAGCCTCTATCATAGAACTGCTGTGATGCCTAACTGAGATTATGAGAAAGTGCTTGAAAACTATGCGACTATACAAAAGTAAGATACTTCACTGCATAATGATAAAATACATTAGAAAGTAAATTGAGAAATGGTTTTTAAAAGTACTTGCATTTGCCACAAAGAACAGTCTTCAATGCTGATTTTAAATGCAAAAACACATCAGAAAGGAAAATATACAGAAACCTCCAGATCTGGAATAACAAAATTCAGGTTTCCCAGACATATATGAAAAGACTGAGCACACACACAAAATAAACACATATTTCATGGTGGCACTTACACACATGAAAAATAAGCCATTCTGAAATGGTTCCTTAGGTCACATTTCATGCCCAAGGAAAAGCTACCTTCCACATGGGTTCTGGTCTGGTCACATACTCCGCCTCAATGAGATTTCCTTGAAAAAACCAAAGCTCCCACTGCAGAGTGAAACCAGATGCTTAGTGATGGGCGGAGAGCAGCTGGTTTTTCAAACGGAGCATTTTGGAGGTTTTCTTATACCTGGAGGAAAGAGCTGGCAAGAGCCATGCTGCGCATGCACCTTTTTCTCTAAGGCAGCAGAGGGCGCTCCAACTCCACGAGAGACAGATGCTTTCCCTTCACCGCCTCTGAAGAGAGGTGAACTCCAGACCTCTGTTCCCGCAACTAAATTCCACTGAAAACATAACTCCTATTCCCTAAGAATTATCAACACACTCAAAAAAGAGTAAATGGAGCCTTGGTGAGGGGGAATCTGTGGCCCACCAGACCCTATTATTTAGTTAGCTGGTCAAATGGCCTTAATTAAGGGGAAAACCCCCAAAACAATGTTTCTGTCCAAAACTACTCATTCCATTCCTATTGCTTAGGAGCCCAGAAAATTCTCTATAAAGGTATCCAGTGAGGACTTCCTTTTCTCTCCGTTTTCTGCTCTCCCTGGCTTATCTCCACTTGCCTCATACTATTTTTGTCATCTCATCTCCTTCAGTCAACATAATATGCCTTCTTTCCAGATCAGGCAAGCATCACAAAGAAATACTACAACCATCCAGATGTGAATCTACTTTAACGAATATGCCATTAAAGTCACCTTGCCTCCATGGCTTTGGCAAAACTGGTGAAATTTACATTGAAGGAAACAGCATAACGCCCGTCCTCGGGCAATTTAACAAGCTTCAGAAAATGGGACGCACCTAGAATATGTAAGAGATGGTCAGCTCAAGCAAAGCACTCACTGTGCCTCGTGTGTCTTGACAGCAAGTGGTAGGCCCTGCAGTAGACCTTAAAAAGATCGAAACCAGGTTCAAAGCCTGGGTCTGGTACGTTTTTATTTATGTTACCTAGAGTATTTTACTTAACTTCTCTGAGCTTTCATATTCTCAGACATAAAAATAGGAAAAAGCTGGGAGTGTTAAAAGGATATATGTTTCATATTCGTATTTCAACAGCAACCCTGGGTGTTCAGTCAACAGGAAGCTCTTTTTGGATTAAAACAATGAGTTAAATGCTACACAAACTTTCTAAAACTCAGATTTGACAAATGTTACTTACATCCAGAGCATGTGTGTGATTCTGGCCTAGAAGAAGTTCAAATTCTTCCTTTAACTCTCTTCATATCAGGATATACAATGTCAGCAAGCATCATGGGAGAAAAAAAGTAGAGCTCTACTTAGCTACAAATTATTGCCCTTTTTCCTGTAAATTCCAGGAAAAGCTTATTTTGTCTATTTGAAAAAAATTTCTGGTGTCTCTGAAAATGAAAAACAGAGCCTAAAGAAAATGGACAAAGAACAACCTGACTTAAGATTTGTGTCAAAGGCTTTGGAGCAATCCTCTCAGCATTTCTAAATCACACTGCACATCTAGCTTTCTTTCCAAATAGTATATTGATCACTTGCAGCCAAATTGTGGTCTTTCAAACAGCATGTTCCTTTATCACCATGGAACTAGCAGTTTCAGATTCCGTAATTGAGAGCTACATAGTTTATAGGAATTGATATTCAGAATAAGACTTTTTAGTTTGAAGCTGAATAATGATAGATGTGTGGAGCTGGTTGCTTGCTAAGAAAAAATAGCACATTTCAACTTTCCATGGTCTTGCCAGGGAAAACAACACCTGATGTATTCTTTCAGGAGAGAAGAATATTTCCATCTATCACACCAGTTTAGAAGACCTAATTCTAGAAATGTCATGGTGATAGTTTCTTCTTTTCTGGGGATGGCAACTCAAGACTAAACAAATTGTCAATGCACCCTCTCATGCCTTCCATATTATATACAGCATTGTTATTCTGGCTTTAATGCTCAATTTTTGAATTAGGAGAAAGTATAGCAGAGACAATGTAGCACCTAATTCTCCATGACAGGTCATGATATATTTGTATCCTTTTAAATACAATGAAAGCAAACACAACCCTTTGGGCCATATTTACTATTTCTTTAAGTAGAAGTCAACTGACCTTCATTAATTTTATTTCATCCACATTATTTGGAAAATATCACTAATAATATATCTGGTCTTTTCCTTGTTGAAAAAAATGCATATTTCAAGCTTTTATTCAAATATAAATCCTAAAGTTAGTTAAATTTGCATACGGTATTTAGAGATATATTTATAAAACAGTAAACTCTCCAATTGATTATAGTACAAACATCCCTTATCCTGCCTTCCTTTTTTTTTTTACAGATCTTCTCAAATTCAGTGATTTTTAATCAAAATGGATCTTCTGATTCACATCTCATTAGATATGAGTTTGAAAGAAAAGACAGAAATATTTCATGCAGAGTTCTAGAATGTGTAAAATCTGAGAGCCTGTTCCCATAGCAGCTCCCTGAGTAAAATGCAATCGGTCCATTTAGTAAGACATAAACTGCTAACCTACAAGTCTAAAGGCAATGTCCTGTTCACGCAGATAAGACTGTTAGTAAGGAACATCTGCTACTTTGACACAGGAAATAGTTCAATTTACTGGGTCTATATGCATGTGCTATTCTAAAAAGCATTATTTCCAACAATTAATAAAATAGCATGTGATTAAATTTGGGATGCAGCCCTTCTATGATGTCTTTTGAGGCCACATCAATCTAACCTTCTTCCTCTCAAGTTCCACAGTGGGGTATAGCATGCAGTTTGGCATTTCAAACTTCTAACTATTGATATATATTGATTTCTATTTTACAAAGATTACATATTCTCTGTGGGACACAACAAAATTGTTCTCTCTCTCTCTCCTCATATATACAGTTGCTTTTAAAAGTGACAAGGATAGGACTACAAAATCATTTTTTTCATAATAAATTGTTTTAGGAAATTTTATTGAATAATAAATAATAATAATAATAATCACAGTGATTCTGTGATTATATTAATACAAAGAAATCATGAAAGGCTATTTGTAAGCTACCATCCTTTTACAATTATTTTTTCACTTCTCAGCCTGTACAGAGTCACATACACATACACACACACACACACACACACACACACACACACAGGCACTAATAGAGAAAAGGGGGATCATCATACTTTCTTATCAAATTCTGAAAAGAGTAATTTTACAAATTTAAAAATCATTATTCAGTTCAGTTGCTCAGTCATGTCCAACTCTTTGCGACCCCATGAACCACAGCATGCCAGACCTCCCTGCCCATCATTAGTTGAGTATAATTATAAATTTTTGATGATGGTTCTGATGAAGTCTAGAAAACTAAGTGATAACCTTGAAACCAAGTTAACTAAAACATGTTAAGAAGCCGAGAGAACTGAGTTTTGAAATTAATAAAATCCCTTGGTAAAGTCTGCAAACTCTAATATATTATTTCAAGTGATGATTATCTGCAGAATAGTCTCCTTAATTTTGTGGGAGTACACAAAATAAATTAAAGTTTTATTTTGTTAATCTTGACATGTTTTATTTTAGAGTAAAAGAAGATGGAATTAGTGAATAAAGAAAGTTTTCTCTCTTATAACATAAGAATTGTGGAAAGTGTCTTAAAGGATTTTATGATCCTAAAGATATATGAAAATAAAAATATTCTTATCTAAATGAAGTGGCCAATTAGATAATAGTGCATCTTTACCTTTTAAATTCAGTAAATAAACCATGTGTCTGATTTGCTTCTCACAGAAAAGATAGCCACTTGAGCATAATGAATTACACAGTAATTTTCTGTACATGTGAATTTAAAACTGTAACTATTTTTGAAGGAATAGTGAATCCTGTTTTAGGAACTGAGTGGAAAGTGCTGCGCACCAAGGCAAAGGAAAATCAATCTGTATGAAAGTCATTTGGCTAAGAAAAGAAGGGAAAGGTGAAACTGAAATACGGAGAGTCAGTCTTCAACTCTGAAACATACTTTATTTGCACCCCTGATACACACATAACCACTGTCACTTTATTTTACTATTACCTGAAGGCATGTTAAAATTCTCTTTTGTGGTAAAGAATCTGCCCACCAATGCAGGAGACACAAGTTTGATCCCTGGTCCAGGAAGATCCCACATTCCACAGAGCAACTAAGCCTATGCGCCACGACTATTGAGCCTGTGCTCTAGAGCCCAGAACAGAAACTACAGAAGCCTACAGGCCCTACAGCCTGTGCTCCACAACAAGAGGAGTCACTGCAATGAGAAACTCAAGCACGGCAAGTACAGGGCGCCTGCAAGTATAGAAAGTCCGTGTGTAGCAACGAAGACCCAGCACAGCCAAAAATCAATCAATCAATCTTTTTAAAATTCACTTTTGAAGCAAGGAAAGTTTGCGATATGTTGATGTTTCCTGAAATAAACATGAACAATGGCTCTTTTACCCAGTCATCTTTATCACTCTAGAAAAGGGAAGTTGTCGGACTTTGTATCTGCAGTATAATTAGTTTGTAGAGGCAAGATCGTAATGAAAGCACAATTTACATTATTACAGGCATTTGACTGTTTACTCACTCTAACTGGAATAAAAAGTGAGTTCCACTATGTGCATTCGAAGATTTATTCAATCCATTTTCTAATATTTTCCCTCCAGAAAAGTAAAAGTGTGATTAGCAAGTGGGAGCACTAAAAACGGTTCCTGAATTGAGACTTCCCATCCTGCCTCCATGGGATCAAAGCAGAGAGAAGGGCTCCAGAACAAACTCTGGGAGTGTTGTCTCACTACCAGAAATGGTGCAACTGGTTTCTGTGCCATGCTGTAATTACACTGACTCAGGAAAAAGTTCTACATTGTTCTTAGAAGTAATATTAATAATAAACCTGTCAGTCACAATAAGTCATGAATGGAAAGCTCTTTGTTGGGCACCACCATCAAGGATGAGCTGCAGGTAAAGAATTATTATTGATAGCCAAATGCAGAGACTACATCTTCGGATGCTAAGGCCTAAGGTCATGAAGATGAGGGATGCAAAATAAATGCAGCTCTCATCGAGCAATAATGGATTTGCAAGAATTTGAAACAAAACTTTCCTTCTAGCTACCGCTTTCATGTTGGAGAAATAAAATACATGTACAAAATTTAAAGCTTTGTGTGTCTAACCCTTTCTGACCCCTTTTACATTCAGTTATTAATAATAATAACTATGATAATAATGCTTATACCCAAGACTGGAATTGGGGTTAATTAGTTAATATTTATAAAGCTTTCTGAAAATGAAAACTACTACTGAAATATTAAGTATATTCTTTTTTCCTTTCACTCTTTACTTTCATTTCCTTCTTTTATCATAGATCAATCCATTTTTCCTGTCTGGCTAATTTTTTCACTGGTTGTATTTCTATTCTTTCTTCTGTTCTTGCCCTTGACTCTGCATTGATTCCTATTGCTCTCACACTTCAAACTTGTCTTTACTTTTCTCTCCTGCTATGCTTTAGGCACCTCTTTCTCATTTTAATTTCTTCTCTCTAGTCTTTCTTTATCCACTCCTCGCTGTCTTTCCTCTTCTGCATGTATATTTATCCACTTTACTTTCTTCATTATTTTGAACATCAGAAAAATATTAAAACTGATATAGTTTTTAATTAAATTTTTATCCCCATGATACGAGGTATTGAGATAAAGTAGATAAATACAACTGGTTGTCCCCAATCCTTTCCTACATGATGTGAAGAACTGACTCATTGGAAAAGACCCTGATGCTGGGAAAGATTGAAGGCAGGAGGAGAAGGGGATGACAGAGGATTAGATGGTGGGATGGCATCACCGATTCAATGAATATGAGTTTGAGCAAGCTCGGGAGTTGGTGAAGGACAGGGAAGTGTGGCGTACTGCAGTCCATGGAGTCACAAAGAGTCGGAACAACTGAGCAACTGAACTGAACTGATTGCCTGTGTGCAAGTGTGTGTGTGTGCACACACGAGCACGTACACATGCTCGGTGTGCAACTCTGTGAGCCCATGGACTACAGCCCACCAGGCTCCTCTGTCCATGGAATTTTCCAGGCAAGAATACTGGAATGGGTTGCCATTTCCTTCTCCAGGGGATATTCCCGACCCACGGATTGAATCTGTGTCTCTTGCATTTCCTGCATTGGCAGGTGGAGTCTTTGCCACTAAATAGCAAACTCCATGTTACCATATACTGTGACCACCCTTGTATTCTGCAAAATCTCAACAAAGGATTGTTTTTGTTGTTGTTCTTCAGTCGATGAGTCATGTCCGACTCTTTGCAACCCCATGGACTGCAGCATGCCAGGCTCCTCTGTCCTCCACTATTTCCTGAAGTTTGCTCAGATTCATGTCCATTGAGTCAGTGATGCTGTCTAACCATCTCATCTTCTGCCACCCCCTTCTCCTTTTGCCTTCAACCTTTTCTTTTTTAAACTGTTGATTTGTGCCAGGTCTCAGTTGTGGCATATAGGACCTTTGATCTCTGCTGAGGTACAGGATCTTTAGTTGCGGCATGTGGGGTCTGGTTCCTTGACCAGGGATCGAATCCAGACACCTTGCATTGGGAGCACAGAGTCTTAGCCGCTGGACCAGCAGGGAAGTCCCTAAAGGATTGTTTTCAATGAATCCTTTCCTGCTATAACATCCTGACAAGTTACGAGCGTTCAAAGTCTTAATGACACTATGAGCTGTCAAAAGCCTTATCACAGGGCAAAAGTATTGTGTCAGGTTTCAGTGGGTCTCACATGTGTATTTCCTATTGTATGTGCAACTTCTAAAGGTATATTCGCTAACAATAAAAAGATTGGAAATTATCGATTTACCATCCCCTTTCTAAAAGAAACAGTGCAAAGATAATACAGCTGTCTCCTTAAAGCCTACACCAAGAATTCAGTTGTAGTTATATTCATCAAGCAATTAAAAATTCTATATTTTAATAATACATTTTAAGACATTCCATTGTTTAAGATATCTACTCAGATTTTAGAAACAGAATTCCAAACTGTAGACCTATTCAGTTTATAACCTGAGGACTCAACTAGTTACTACTTATTCTCACTCATCAAAATACAGTCCCTATATCTAATTATATATAGATTTCTAACTGAACCATCTAACTCAATCGTTAAATAGTGCTGTATTCTTGCTCAAATGCTTTAGGGACTTTGAACTGCTTTAAAGTTCAAAGCTTCCCTGGTAGCTCAGCTGATAAAAAATCCTCCTGCAATGCAGGAAACCTCAGTTCAATTCCTGGGCAGGGAAGACCCCCTAGAGGAGGGTATGGCAACCCACTCCAGTATTCTTGCCTGGAGAGACCCCATGGACAGAGGAGCCTGGCAAGATACAGTCCACAGGGTGACAAAGATTCAGACATAACTGAGCAACTAAGCACACACAACAAAATTAAAAGTTTACTAGTTAAGACTCGCAAAATCATACCTCAGCATAGATTTTCGAGTTGAATCAAATATTTAGTAAACATGTATTGTGTGCTATATCAGGTTCAGCTGTGCTTCATTTCCCATGTGTCTGTCTCAGGAAGAACATAGGAAGTACAAATTATTGTATCTAAAGCTAGAACATCAGCGGAACTCCTGATGCCTACCAACCAGTAGTTAACTGATTTCACAAGTTCTATGCTTCCCAGTCTCTGTGCAATTTTATTCTTCCAATGTGACCCCGCCACTCCTCTCTATCATTTTTTAAAAGCTTTACCAGAAAATTGGAAGTGATTATCCCTCATCCTGGTAATTAGTGCCCTGTACACTTATTCTGATGATTAATCAGGCACAGTCTCATTATATTTACTCACCAGACATGCACTGAATTCCTACCATGTTCAGGAAATTGTGCTAAGTTTTGCAGAAGCTGTGGAAATGTATGAAACAGTTGCTACTCTTAAAGGTATTTGTCTTCTTGGGGACACAAATAAGTAAGAAGGCAATAAGTAATGATGAAAGCCATCAAGGAAATATTACAGGTGCCCAGATGAAGAAGGAAACATTTTCAGCAGGTTGTAAGTAGGTAGTGTTCAAACTGGGTGTACTAAAAGAATCAAGGTCATCCACTGAGGAAGAGACTAGGTTATACTGTCCTAAAGGACACAGTCAGGACTGGAGACATCATATAGACAGCCAAAAGTTTACATTGCATTAAAATGTAAAGCTAGAGGAATAATCAATCAATTAATGAATGGCTAAAGAAGGTGGCAGATTGTTTTAAATGGATATATTTGTTACTTATTGCTGTGTAACAGATTATCCCAGAATGTAACAGTTTAAAGAAACAAACTTTCATTATCTCATACTTTCTGTGGCTTAGGAATATGCGTGCAGTTTAGTTCAATGTCTAGAATTTGAGGTATTTTATTAGATTGCAATCAAGCTGCTTGTTGTTGAAGTCTCATCTGGAACCTTTCACTCCCAAAATTAATCACATGGATATTAGCTATCCTTACTCCATTGCTATATATGTCTTTCCATAAGGATAACTTATGATAAGGCAGCTGGCTTCTTTAGTGTGAGAAATCTCAGAGACTCAGTGAGACAAAGAGAGCAAGTTTTGATCCAAGGCAGAAAGTCAGTATTTAAAACCTAATCTCAGAATTGGCGTCATATCAGTTCTGCCATATTCTATTCATTACAATCAATTCACTAACTCCAGTTCACACTCAAGGTGAGGGAATTACACAGGGTGTCAATGCAAGTACCACGTATTAGTTGTTTAGTCATGTCCGACTCTGTGATCCCATGGACTGCAGCCTGCCAGACTCCTGGAATACTGGAGTGAGGTGACATTCCCTTCTCCCAAGGGTATGAATACTAGGAGGTATTCATGTTACTGGGGCCATGTCAGGGACTGCTTTCCACAGCAAAATGATAATACAGTGAAAGAGCATGGAGCAAAATGCTTCATGGGTACTTAAGATATAGCAAGCAGTTCAAGGAGGCTAGAGACATTTCAAAGTAATATGAAGAGCTCTGATACCACTGAAGGATCTGATTTATTAAGCTACTGAGGAACTCTTGAAAATATTTCCAAGAACACTATGATCAATGACTTTTCAAGAAAACTTCAACTTATTGTATTAAGAAGTATAAGTTTGGGGGAGGAACCTCTGAATAAAGGACTACCAATAAGATACTTACATAACAGCTCAAACATTAGACCCATTTGACATAAGAGGAGGAAAGAATGTCCAAGAAGATTTGGTTAGTTTTCTCAAAACAGCACAAAGTATTTGAGATGGAATGGAAAAGATTTGCCTAGACATTAAAAAGTGAAGTTTTTTTTCAAAACTATCAGTGGGGAAATAATGTAGAACCCGATCACAGTGAACAGATGCAGAGGAGGGAACTGGAGGAACCCAGAACAGACTTTGTTTTCAGGAAGTTTGGTGGTGTTGAAAAAATGAAAGTATGATAGTAACCAGGGGAAGCTATAGTTGAAGTAAGTGAAGACTTAAATACATTCTTTTGACTGAAAGGAAGCAAGTAGTGGAAAGGAGAAGCATTTAAAGATGTGTGAGAAAAGAATGACTTTATGCTACTAAGTCTCAGAACAGACAAAGGAATGAGGTATTAAAAAGAAAAGTGCAGATGTGACATTATTCATGGAAAGACACAGAAACAACCCTTCCTCCAAAAGGCAGGAGAAAATGTATGTATATGGGAAAGCATTTTTAATTTATGTGGTTTCATAATAAAGTATTTGCCATCAAAATTACTTTAAAGACCATGCTCTATTCTGGCTTGTGGGTCACAAATAGAGATCATCTAAGGGTACAGTTAGCTATATGCAAGGCAATAGAAGCTGAATCCACAATAGTCTCCCTTGTCTAATATTTTTATTTATTTCATATACCTTCACCTGATGGGATCTCATGGAAAACCTATTCTTATAAAATAAACAAAGTAGTCATAGAGTTTTATGTTAATATTAGGTTACATGATTTTTAAAAAGTGTTCTTTTTCCCCTAGATCATCAAGAATTCTATTCAATGAATATCTGAGCTCCTGTAATATGCAATTCATCAAATTAGAAAATGTAGGAGAGACAAATACAAGAACAAAAACTCCTTGCTTTTGAAGAACTCACAAAAGAGGAACAAGCCCCTGAATTCCTCTGTGACAGAGATGATGGCATAGGATTGTTAGTAACAAATTTATGGGAATTCAAAGGAGGTAAAGGTAGCCACCAGTTATGGTCATTGGGAAATCTTCATGAAAGAGGCTACAAATTACATGAGGTTGACAGTTATAAAGACATTTAAAAGAACAAGGAAGAGAAAGAATGTTCTAGTTTCAAGTAACAACAGGGACAAAAACATGAAGGTAGAAGAGTATAGGAAATGTTCAGAGAAAATCAATTATATCAATTAGGCTTAAGGGCAGGAGAGGAAGAGCTAGAGATAAGCCTGGAATATCTGGAGCCATAATAAATTGTGTTTTAATCAGTGAGTCAGTAGATGCAGACCTATGTTTTAAGAACCTCAATCTAGGGATAATGTGCTTTGAACTCAGTGGAAAAAGATATGAGCCTTTGCAGTGCTGCAGACAAGTGATGGGAACATATACGGAAACAATGTCTCAATGGACAGCACAGGTGGGACATGTGAGGCACTAAAAGATAAACTCAAAAGAATAAAGCAAATGACTGCATGTGAGGGTGATTAAGGGAAAGCCAAGAACAACTTCAAAGGTTTCAGCTTTGTTGCCTGTTGCCAGGAATTCTTAAGAGTTTGAAAAATGAATAGTTTTTAAGAATAGCAATTTAAGGGCCCATAGAATGAAGCTTGGAAATCAATGCATACTTCACAAAATTCACTCTTTGAATCTAAGAGTTAGATAATGGTCTAAGTGGGAGAGACAAGCTACAGGGTTTTAAAAACCTGCAAAGGTAAAATTTTTTATCATATTTACAATATGAACTCTACCAAAAGATGAGAAGCAAGGCTGGGAGAACATCACTGTAGCAGTATCCTACTAAAGAGACCGCAACTAGCAGAATGCTAGCACTCAGAAAGAAAACTACTCAGTAGATACCAATGGCACTGGTATTAGTAGATACCAAGAGTAAAGCAGTCTGTGAAGAAAAAAAAAAACAAGACATTTTGCCAGAACACTGTGCATGATCCATTCCTCTATCGACTACTAACTCTTCAGGATCAAGCATCTTTATGAGAAATGCTAAAATATCTTTAGTTTCTTCCTAATCAGAGAGACCTGAGAATGGCATTGAACCATAAAGAAACTTGAAATTATAACAAGCACAAATCAGCCAATCATGGTAATGTATTTATCTCCCTGGTAATGGATATAGCAAATAGATGCTTTGTCCTGTCATCTGCTCTTTGAAGTACAAAGACTCATCTCAGATTAGACCCTAAGTTCTTTCTTTTTTATTCTATTTTCTTCTTTTTCTTAAATCAGCAAGTCTCCTACACAGGCTTTTACTGATTTTAGAGACATGTCTCTTAAGCCACTGGTATATGAATTACAGCAGTAAATAGCTTTGAAAGTACCTCTAAAGCAAAATATGGAAATTCCTACTCCATTCTCCCAAGAGAACAGGATGAACAGTCATTATGTTCGTGAATTCAGGATAGCATGTATATAATTGTTTGTCTCTTTCTCTCTTTGAAGTACTTTTTTTAATGTGAAAATTCAGACATATTCAAGGACAGTTTGCCAAGTTGGTCAAGAACACTACTATACCTACATATGAACCAAGTCATAAATCTTCTATACTTTGACTATGCATATATGACACAAGACCCTTATTTCTCCCTTGTGGTTGCTTGCTCAGAGACAATAAAGGTCTATGAAGGAACAGTGCTTCCCTTACAGGTAATAATTCACACATAACTTTTTGCATCTATTAACACATCAAGGTAACTGAGACAAATTTGGATTAAATTTGGATTAAATAAGCAAGAAAATTCCCTTATGTATTTGTTAGTGTAATAAAGCTATCTACATGTTTCTAGACTTTATGTCTTCTAAGAGCAAATGAACAATTCTCTAAATTCTTCATGCATTTGGTTCAATTTGTGTGTCAGACATTAATTAATTAGTTCTACATCAATCTCTCTTGGCTGTCCTGTAGAAAGCTAGCAAAAGTAAAAAATCAGCCAGGATGACAAAAACAAACAAACAACAATAAAATATTTACCTCCGTTCTGAGAGGGAAAGTCTGTCATTAAAAGAAAGTTTAAAATTCAGATCCAAAGCTCATTTCACTTTCTCATGGGAAAGCAGACAACTATTATGAACATTAGCCACATTACCAGTAGAAATGAAAGGAAATGCTTATTTGGAATTTTTTCCCCTAATACTTTAAAACAAATAGGTATACATCCTTTGGGTTTCCCTGAATACACCAAAGAAAATGACACTTTTAATAGGCAAAGTAATTCATTAAAAAGGGAATTCCAAACTGAGAGTGCCATTCAAATTTTCTAAAAATATAATCAGAAAAAAATAAGAAAAACTAATGCAGTGTTACTACTTCTATGTCCCCACTTCATGGAATTATAATGTCTACTCTGAAAGAATCTCTAATTTCCCAGTTTTCCTATATAAAAAGTATCTCTTTTTTCTCTGGGATTTGTTGCATGTTGATTTTGTCAAGGTTCCTGCCTGCAAGTAACAGAAGTCAGCTTTGGCTGGAAGAATATATGGAGGCTACTGAAATTGATGGGCCAACTGCAGAATCATCTGGGAAAGTATAGAGGAACTACAGGACCTCTAGGAGGTAGGTGACAGGCATTAGAGAATACCACCATGTCACACCCCAGGGGTAGTCTGAACTTGTCTTCACTCTACTCCAGCAGCACAGTCAGTCCCTTAACAGGCCCAGCATCTTTACATCATCAACCAGATTCAGGATCCCAGGTTGGAGCCTCCAATTGATGGTACCTCAGACATGTAACCACATTTTCAGTCTCTGAGAATGGAGGAAACTGGAGCTCACATGGAGGCTGGCTTCACATTTGGGGCAAACAGAACACACGCATGCTACAAGGAAAATTATGCGCTCTACACATCATCTAATTATACACCTATTTAGTAAGGATACTGATTTTTTTTTAATTTGGAGAATGGGATAGTGGTAAATGGACTGAATACTCTCTTAGAAACTTCATTACCAAATAATGTAAAGATTGATCAGTATTTTTATAACCTATAAAGCCTGGAAGGATAAATTATTTCTCTCCATCTTTTTTTAACCTTCTCTCTTTAAAAACTATTACTATATTTTATTAATAAATGCCATTTTAATACTAAAACTAATGCAACATAAAGTTAGTGGCTATAAATAAGTTACTTTTATGCAAAGCACTGTTCAAAGTGTTTTACATGTATTCACTCATTTATCTATATTAACTCATTTTATTTAGTGGAGTTTCTAAAGTTTTTCTGAAGTCACTTTTAAGAAAATAACCACAGAACTGCTCAGAAGATGGCAGAACTACCCAAATACCCCATGTTAAAACAGGTTCTTAAATATCTATGTAATTAACTGGAACATTGAATGAGGGGTGATTCTTATTTCATAATGCATGTTTGTTACTCTAATTCAAACATAATTATAGCACAACCAAGATAACACAATAAAAGCATAAATGCAATTTTTCTAGACAAAGTATTCTTAGTGAAATTACAAATGGTACCTGGAAAAAGTTCCATGCTGTTGAGGGTTAGGGCAAGTTGATTCAATAGGCTAAAATTATTAACAGCTTTTAAAAATCACCACCATTATGTCAAATAACTATGGACATTGAACTGTAGTTCACATAGTCTATCACAGAGATAATCCAAATCGCATACAGTCTAAAAGTATAGGGCACTGGTTGCCTACACAATACCCACACTCTGGTTTTCATTCACCAAGAGAACTCCAAAATCTACTCAGAAGAAAATATTGCTCAGCCTCACAACGAATTACAAGCAGCAATCATGCGGTGGTGCTCTAGGAACATTGTTTATACGGGGTTAACTCTTTTTGAACTTCCCCTAGTCCTTATTTTTGGTTCTTTTGGCCCTTCACCCCTCTCTTGCTTACACCCTGCCTGGAACACTGATGATTTAATGATTAGACCTCTAATAGACAAATGTGGGCTATAATGTGGGCTTCCCTGGCGGCTCATCTGGTAAAGAATCTGCCTGCAATGCAGGAGCCCCTGGTTCAATTCCTGGGTCAGGAAGATCCCCCTGGAGAAGGGATAGGCTAACCACTCCAATAATCTTGCCTGGAGAATCCCCATGGACAGAGGAGCCTGGTGGGCTACAGTCCATGGGGTTGCAAAGAGTCAGACATGACTGGGCAACTAAGCGCAGCACAAGCTATAAGGTGGGGCTTCCCAGTTGACCCAGCAGTAAAGAATCTGCCTGCCAATGCAGGAGATGCAGGCTCTATCCCTGGGTTGCAAAGATCCCCTGGAAAAGAGAATGGCAACTCACTCCATTATTCTTGCCTAGGAAATCCCATGGACAGAGGAGTCTGGCGGGCTACAGTTGATGGGGTCACAAAGTGTCAGATACGACTTAGCAACTAAACAACAACAACACAGGCTATTAGGTGACACTGAGGATTTAAGCCATGAGCTAAATAGAGATGGCAGAGTAGAAAGACAGGAGATTAGATCCCTGAAGGTGGAATAGAGATGGTATAACTACATTGGGCTGTAACCCAATGCTCTTCTTTTATATAAACTCTATCTTTTCCTGAGTCAATCTAACTTGAAGTTTCTGTTATGATGATAAACAGCCCTAAACTGATACAACTCTCTTCCGTCTTGAGCCTGATGTTATAGATGGGTGTATCATATACAACATCCATGGAGAGTTCTAGTGATGGTGACTGGAAACTTACCTAGCAGTTTACTATTAAAAATGTCTGCCACAGACAAAATCTTTTTTAAGGCAATTAAAGATAAGTGAGGTTAAATCATTTCAAAATGATGAAGCATACAGTGGAGGCACTAGTTACACCAGATTATCCAACATCTTTCCTCATCTTTCCATTACTGTCTTTGCTCTAATTAAAGCTACACTAATATGGGCTAACTTACTTTAATATTTGTTGTTGTATGTTAAAAAAAAAATTGAACTTAGATATTCATTTATTTACTACCGTACTACTGTTGGAAATTAGCCTCTGGAATTAGAAAAGATTCTTTAAACTCTCTAAGATCAGATCGAATGCAATGCCCTCTAATTTAACAGAAAATACTCACTGATTGTTAACCCTCAATTCATCCGTATCTCCAGTCCCCACCTCTGCCAACTACCAATCTGTTCTCTGTACCTATGAGTTTGATAGGGTTTGGGGGAATTTTGTGGTTTGGTTTTGCTTTTTAGATTTTACACATAAGAGAGTTCATACAATATCTGTCTTTTTCTTTGTCTGACTTATTTCATTTAGCATAATGACCTTGAGGTCCACTCAGGTCACAAATGGCAAGGTTTTCTAACAGGTGAATAACATCCCATTATGTGTATAGGCACACACACACAAAAAAATACATATACACATACATGCCACATTGTCTTTACCTGTTCATCCATCAACAGATACTTAGATTGTTTCCATACCTTGGCTATTGAAACGCTAATAATCTGAGAAGTGGTAATGTCAAGTGAAATTATCCCCATTCTACGGATGGTAAAACAATTTCAGATGTTTGCTTTCTAATTTGCTTGGAATTATAGAGCAAGCAACTAGAGTATCTTTGATATAGACGCAGGTCTTCAAACTCAGATTCCATCTCTTTACACACTATATCATACTACTTTATCTGTGAGGGTTTTGTTTTTCCAGATAATACTACATTACTTAAAACAGCCATATATTCCACCAATAACAAATAAATGCATTTACTTATTCTTCATATTAACAATTTTAATCCATTGGGAAAACATTCCATTCACAACTCAATGGCTATGCCCAATAAGAAACACAAGGTTCACAGGTAATTTACTGGAAGTCTCAAAGTCTTTGCCAGATTCACCTTAGAAGACAACAGGAATATCATTTTAGAAAACGTCAGTTGTCTGTATTAGGGTCCCAAAATAAGTGAGTCAAAGCAATACAAATTGGGTATAAGAAAATATTATTAAATGAGAAAGGAAAGGGGAAAGTTTTATAGATCCATGACTTATCAAAAATGTGAAAGAATTTAATCAGCTGAATATGAAATAATGGGATTTTAGTGTAAATCATCTATATAACCACATAATCTAAGCTTACTACTTTTTGCTTTCATTTTTCTCTATGTAAAAAAAAAAAAAAAGAAAGAAAAAAACACTCTATCAGACTCACTGAAGTGTGAACCGTGCAGTTTGGCAAGTATCAACTGATCACTTGTTCACCCAACCACTGGTAGTAGGTAAAGAAATCAGCAGTGTCTGTATTACATTACTACTACTAAGTCACTTCAGTCGTGTCTGACTCTGTGTGACCCCATAGACAGCAGCCCACCAGGCTCCCCCGTCCCTGGGATTCACCAGGCAAGAACAGTGGAGTGGGTTGCCATTTCCTTCTCCAATGCATCAAAGTGAAAAGTGAAAGTGAAGTCGCTCAGTCGTGTCCGACCCTCAGTGACCCCCTGGACTGCAGCCTTCCAGGCTCCTCCATCCATAGGATTTTCCAGGCAGGAGTACTGGAGTGGGATGCCATTGCCTTCTCCATGTATTACATTAGGTGGGCCAAAAACTTTGTTTAGATTTTCCCATAAGATGTTATGGAAAACCCTGAGCTAACTTTTTGGCCCACCCAATATAAAAGAAAGGCAAAGAATGAGCCCTAGTTTCAAACTAAAATGACAAAAACAGAACTGAAGACTGAACTAGAGTAATCAAATTTTTTATGCACAAGTAAAAATAAATCCATAAATTAAGAATCATATAAAGAATAAAGTTTACCCACCAATCAGATATAGTAAACCAATAGGAGGTTGGACTTTGATGTCAGGAAGACCTAGGGTAGAGTACTGACTTTGGTACCAATCGGCTCTGCAACCTTCAACAAATCATACAACCTTGAAGAAAGCCTTGCTTCTTTACATATCAAATGCGAATAATGAGAGTTCTTCAAAAAGTTGTTTTGAGAAGTCAAGGAGATAATGCCATTGCATGGGGGCTAGTAAATACAGTTAAATGCTCAAAAATGTATAATTTTTATATAGACCATAATTGAAATTTTTCCAATGTCTCAAAGCTCTCTCATATATCTCTTAGGTCAAAAAAGAGAATAATTTACAGTACAGAGAAATATCTCCAAAGAGCATTGCCATTATCAACTTATTTGTGTATGTACATACGGCAGTGCATGCACAAGTGTGCCCAGCACACCTTGATCAAAATCTATCTAGGGGACTTCCCTGGTGGTACAATGGATAAGAACCTACCTGCCGATGCAGGGGACATGAGTTCGATCCAAGGTCCAGGAAGATTCCACGAGCCGCAGAGCAACTAAGTCCACGCACCGCAACTACTGAGCCCACAAGCCACAGCTACTGGAGCCAGGACACTCCAAAGGCCCGCAGGCCACAACTAGTGAGCCTGAGCACCTAGAGCCTGTTCTCTACAAGAGAAGCCACCACAGTGAGGAGCCTGCACACCGCCACAGCCCCAGCTGGCAGCATCTAGAGAAACCTGTGCACAGCAGCAAAGACCCAGCACGACCAAAAAGTAATTAATTTTTTAAAAGCAATCTGAGGTTTGTTTGTTTCTTTTTAATGCATCGGTTTAGATTAAATGATAGACCCAAATAGACTACATTCTTTATCTGAAATATACATATTATTAGAGGCGAGAGTAGTTAATACCAAGATGGGATTTCTTTATTGAAACCCATCTTGTTGAAATACCATCCCTTGAAGGACAGAAAGGGGTGATTTAGTACAATAAATAGCCTTAACGATAAAAAAGAATGAGGTCAAATTGTGATTCCTAAGAAAAGATACTTCATCTTCTATATACCTTGATTTCAACAGGGCTGGAAAACATCAGATCTGAGTAACAAAAATGCAGTAAGTATTCTCCTATGCTTTGGCCCACCTCACTACTCAAATGTGGAGGTGTGTTTGTGCTGAGGACAGGGCATGTAAGGGTGAACTGTTGTTTAGTCGCTATAAGGGTGAATAATGGCATATAAAATGTCTTCTGACCCACAGCTGGATTTTTATTAAGGCTGTGGTGTTGCTTCTTGGAGTCGTCCAGACTCCTCAATTATCTGAATTATGTACTATATATTCTGTCAAACTACAATCTCCTATTACACAAACCATTTCCTGGATCCCCTGTGAAGTTTACCACCGGAAGTCCTCATTCCTTAAAGCTGAGCTAAAGAGTACCATTGCAGTAAAGAGCAATACTCTACTTCCCAGAAGCACTGTAGCACAAATGACTCCATCTTGCTTAATATGTTTTAACCACTGGCTCTGAATCAATGGTATTTAAATGAAAACTAAGTCAAAAATTAAAAACTCATTAATTCACAATACACCCTTGCTTAGTATGAGGCAGTTTGGATAAAACACAAGTCTACCTATGATGAAAAAGTTGACTACAAGAATTAATATTGCAAACAGGCTGGGGGAAATATTTATTTAAGAGAATAATTTATATTCAAACCTTCAGAAGAATAGATAGGTTAATTACAAATATTTTGAAAATGTTCATTAAAATCCTTTCAAGGATTTTTAAAATTATATGACTATCCTAGGTTGATCTCATTCCACATTCTGAAAAATATTAAAATGGCTTGCTTTTTATAAAATCTTATGCAGTGAAGACTTTTTCCTCAGGTTAATCTGAATTTTTACCACTTTTTTTAGAAAACAGGCAAAAATAATCTTTTATAATAAGTGGTCAAATTTCACATACTTAGAAATATTTATTGTCTTCTTTGAAAAATATGCATATATAAATATATACGCGCACACACACAACACATACAGGTATGCATATACAGACTTAAGTACATATATACATATGCAGAGACACACACATATGCATACACGTGCTACTTATTCCATTCATTGGATGAACTGAAAAACACATCAGGGTCACAGAATCACTTTAGGGACTGAATACAAATATCAAAGAATATTTTACTGGTAAAAAACAACCAGACAAAAGCTTTATCTAGAAAAAAAAATATATTGGAGCCATCAAAATTTTGTAAAATTTTGGCAGGCATCTGTAAAATATATACTGGGAAGGTAAGTCTACTCATCTTGTCAGAAAAATACAGAGGAGGACCAAATACATAATGTGAAAACAAAGTCCTGGAATCCAGAACTGGATTTGAGGAGGAGGAAAGGATCACAAATCCCAGAGATCCTTTTACATATATTTTGATGCTTTTCTTTTGTGTACAGTATTGATGAGTGTGTCGTGTGCTCATTGAGAAACCAGCCCTCGGTAATTGTCAGGGATCTTCATTCTGAGTGCAGACTCCACTGGAAATTAATTGCTTCGGTGCAATCTGAACCACATCATAAATGTCATGTAGAAGTTGCAGGGAGTGAGGAGGCAGTGACAGCTCAATCCGCACTGTTTCATTTAAAGGTGGGTAAAACACACTGCGACAGAAGTGCTCTTCATCAATAATTTAGTCCGCAGTGTAAAGCCAAGCCGTGCCAAAGATGCCAGGGGAGCCGCTGCCTCCCTGGTTTTAATGACACCAGCAGGGAGGGGTTGAGGGGCCAGCTCAAATCAACATTCACTGCACATCTGGGCATGTCGGCAGATGAAGATATCAAGGACTGAGCTGACAGGACAAAGGGTTGAAAAAAGAAGTGTAACCTAGAAAACCTTTACTTTGAATTCTTTGTATAAATTCAAGGGAGATGACAGTTCCTAAGGTCATCTTATATAATAAAACTTCAGTGATCTACATAGAGAGTTTTAACCCTTTCCATCATGTAATCAAAGACGATGCAAGTTTAGTGTCTAATGTTCACTTTAAGACTCTAAAACATTCCTATTTGTTTCCCCCAAAAGACTTCTCCGATGAACCACATGTTAACAGGAATTGCCTGATTTCATCTTGTGAACCCTGATTATACCTCATTAGAAGTCCCACTACATTTGGGGGCCGGTCCAATGTCCTCTTAACCTATGGGAGTTTAATATCATGACTATTTCACAAGGTTTGCAAGAAACTCAAGATCTAGTTTGGGAGCTTCTACTGTAATAATATAAAAGAAATATGTAAAGTGGTACAACCATCCCCCTCTTATTGTGCTTTCTTTTTTAAAAAATGAAGGTAAATACGTGTTTTCACTACCTGAAAGGTGCTATTTCTGGTATTCTAATGCAAAAGTGCTTGAAAAATGAGGATTGTATGAGTAATATAAGTGGAGACCTTGTCCTGGATCCTTTGAGGACACCATGCATTCCCAGGTTGAGGTATTCTTGGAGCCCCAGGGGCCAAATTCAATTATCTCATCCTATGTTTTGTGTATTTGGAGGACATCACAGTCTCACTAGGGGCTGACTGGATTCTCACACAAGGAGATTCAGTTCTCATTGAAGGAAATTTACTGAGTTCCCATTTTCTCCCTAATGGCTTTTCACTCTAAAAACTGAAGTTGGTAACATTATTAATGCTAATCAGAGTTAAGGGTTTCAGTTATTTCACTACAGAAATGAAGACAATCATAATTTGCAAAGAAAAACATGAGATGAGCATTAAAATGAATTTAAAATTTAATATTCTGGTAATACTTAACCCTTTTTAGGTGATTCGTATTCAGACCATTATCATTCAAAACTAGAATGTGGGAGAAAACAGCAGCCACACTGGTTTCAAAGTGTGAGCCAAATGTCCATTAATTCCTAGACATGACTAGTCCATCTTAAAGCTAGACAGAAAATATCCAGGGTAGGACAAAAAACATGTAATGCAATTAAAACACATTTTGAAAATGCCTTTTATGAATCAGCACATCCATCAATGGCTATAAAATCTGGGGAGCATGACATGTGCAACTTAAACCATTATTACAGATCACTTCACAGTTTACCCCTCTCTTCCAAATGTCTGTTAACTAGGAAAGGTTATAGATCTCACCATTAACCTGTCGATTTATTCTGTAAACTCAAAAAGAAGACTGCCAACCATCTGAAAGATGGACAGGTAGGCAGGTGATTCTATAGGATTTGGACTTGACAGAATAAAATAATACAACACAACCCCAAGTCTAAGAGGGGTTTCCTCACTGAAGAGATGGAGAAGGAAATGGCAACCCACTCCAGTATTCTCGCCTGGAGAATTCCATGGACAGAGGAGCCTGGCAGGCTACATACAGTCCATGGGGTCACAAAGAGCAGGACACAACTGAGCAGTTATCACTCTTCATTGAAGAGAAACCCATGTGGCCTGTGAAAGGTCTTACTAGAAACAAAAGTGACTTTGATTTAAAATCTACATGTTAAGTATGTAACAAAGGGTCTGTAATTATTTTAATAATTGTCAAAACTAAATCTTTGTGTGAGCATATGTCAAATTCCCCATTTTATGTGCTAATAAAACAGAGTTAATCAATAAAATCATATTTTCAGCTACAAAATTTATTCCTTCACATTTGGCTTTCTTCATTGCATTACTACAGTTAAAACAGAAAGTACTGCTTGATTCCATTTTTAAAAAACAGAGATATTTTCCCTCCTCAAGAGGAAGGAGGCTATTGTATTAGAAAGCATTAAGCTGAACCATAGAAATAACTGATGCTCAACAGTTTTTTTACTTATATAAATGCAGTTTCATAAGGCTCACACTAATAATTCTTTACTTCTTACAAACTAATTTAAGAAAGAACTCTGATGGACATTTAAATATTTATTAAAATCATCCATTCAATACTTAAAAAATTTTGAAGCTCTTCTATGTATCAAACATTGTCTTTAAAAAAGCAACTAGTAATAAGAATGCTTGCTTCTTAGGAACAAATTGAGAGAAATAGGGACATTGGAAAAGACCCTGATGCTGGGTAATATTGAAGGCAGGAAGAGAAGGGGACGACATGGTTGGATGGCATCACTGACTCAATGGACATGAGTTTGAGAGAACTCTGGGAGATAGTGAAGGTTAGGGAAGCCTGGCAAGCTGAAATCCATGGGGTCGCAAAGAGTCAGACACGAGTGAGTGACTGAACAATAACGATAAAGGGACATAATGTGAGTTTAATACTAAGATATTTGGAGCTATGTTAAATGACAATAGAAATGGGCAAACTGCATCTTTGAAATTATATCAGTTTAGTGAAAACAAAATGTAACAGTAAATTTTTTACTTTTATATCTTTGATATCCATAAAAGCAATATCACAGAGTCAACTCATAGGAAACTGCTCCAACTTGCTGGTGGCAAGAAAGACCTTAGAAGAAGATATTTATGTAGGTTATAGGAGCCAAAAATAGAATAGCATGTGTCACAAATACCAAATCAGTGTCTACTTTACAAACAGAAGATGCTCATCTCTCTTTCCATATTCACATGTATAAGTCCCTAGAACTCCAGATGGAAATGAATGTTATAATTATCCCCAGACCATTGTAATCCTAAATGGGAATGGAATATCATCATGCCGGAATGTTCCATCCAAAGGATGGGTGTTTTTAAAAAGCCAATTAAACAAAATATTATTCAATGTAAATGGCAGCATTATAAGAAAGGCTTTGATAATGTAGCCTCCAATTGTGCTCTCTTGATTTGTAACTTTCTTTGAGGGCTTGGGGAACATGAGCTGTTTAAAGCACCTTTTAAGACAGCTCCTAATTTCTTTCTGACTTTGAATATTCTCTATTCACTACAGAGCGGAGGGAAACCTGTAGCTCTGATTAGAATGAACTTAGATTATACAGAAGGCCTGCCCTACAATTATACATGTGCCAAGATGAAAACTCAGAGACACCGGCAGTCCAGGGTACGAGGCCTAAGTGGTAGGCAATAGAACTTCCATTGAAAACTACAGAAAAACAAAAACAGAATGAGTAAAACCTTTGTGAGGAATGGATAAAATGCCTCAGAAGAGCAGATTTCTTACAGATAATTTACTGCAGAAAAGTCACAACCATTCTAACATGACTAGTTACTTTAACAAACCTTGGGATTGGTATATGTATGTATATAGGTATACTCTCATAAATGTTTATCCAAAACATATGTCTGTACATTATTCTTGGTAGCAAATATTTTTTAATTAAATCTTTATTTAGAGGATAATGAAACATGCAAGTACTTCTTCCCAAACACCAGAAAAGGTACTTGTTTCTTACATTAATAATTAGGGTAAGTGACTCTTTTTTGTCAACTATTAGGAGTTATTCATTAAACCTCAGCATGCTTTGAGCCTTGGGTGTACCTATGATCTATAACTTCTGTTGATCCCTTAGAATAAAATCCACAACTCATTATATGACTAAAAAAAAATTTAAACTAAAATTTTATTTTATATTAACATCACGTAATGTTTCCATGAAATTACAAATTAATCTTAACTTTATATTACTCACAAAAGCTCAAAATGAGACCTAAACGTAGTCAGAGTATATAGCAATTATTATATATTTTATCACATAGCATATATAATGCATATATTAATAGCTTCTAATTGTTGCTGTTGTTGGGATATATGAGTGGTAGAACACTCAGAAGAGGAACTCCTAGTTTTAAAGGAGTAAACAACAGGAATAATAGGAGGAATGACTATTCTAAGCCAATAATTTTATGATTAAATATGAATATCTCAAAGGGATAAATGAAGATTAATAAAGAAATCTTCTGCAAAGTGTAGTCTTTTTTAGCTACTTATTTGAACAGTAAAATAATAACCATCCAGGCAATACAGGATGAAGCAAACAATGTCATTCTAAGAAATCAATTTTTCCTTCATTTAAACCCAATCTCCATGCAGAATCACAGGACTCAATCTAAAAGATGACTTGCCCATGGTGATAAGAGCCAATACTGCTCTGGTCCCACTAACCAGGCATCTACCCAACATGCGAGTAGATTAATTTTCCATAAAGTTAAATATCTGCTACCAGAGGGAACCATTCACCTGGACACTTCTTTCTTTCCATCTTCCCATAGAGTGAGATGGCAAGTAACTATTCATTGCCATAAGGAGGGGGGACAGAGTAGAGAAGAGGTCTTCTTAGGGAAGAAAAGAAAGGTGTGATTAAAATAAGGTAAAATCTAAAGTCTCAGTTACCTTGACCAGTGTTGTGAGGTCTAGGAGAAGAGAGGTGCTTTGGAGACCTTGCAAAAAAGGTCAGGGGAGGTTATGATGTGGGTAAGTGGTAGAGGGTCCTGAGAGGAGTCAGGGAAGAAACATTCCAAACAGGCTTTTAAAAAATTCACTTGGGTTAGCACAATATGTTTCTTGAAAGAGTTTGGAGCCCAATATATAAAAAGCTGACTATTTATACATTTGATTCCTTAAAAGCAATTAGGAATACAAAGCAGATGGTCCAGCATTGTAGATTTCCCTTTTCATATTGCTTAAACACTAGAGATCAATAAGTCTAATATAAACAGATGATTTCCATAGCAGGGTTTATAATTAGCTGGCACTGAATGTGTCCAAACTCTAAAATAATTAGCAGAAGCATGTGGCACACCATTAAAACCTTGTGGCTTGTCTGCATTTACATTTATAATTATTAAAGTTAATTATGATGCTTGTGGTGTGGTTCCAAGCTCCTTTACAACTTAGATTAAATATTTTTTTTAATCCCATAACTTCCTTTCTAACCTTCCTTGGGCCGCTGGAAAACAGTGAAATCTGACCAAGTTAGGAATGTAGAGCTGCCATCTTTTTGCTCCAAAGAATAAATTCTAATTTTATCATGAAAGAGAGGTTCTTCTTAAAGAGCTGGCAGCTTTCTCAACTGATGACAATATTTCGATCTTGAATTTTAATTTGTCCATAATGGTAGGGATAGGCAGGATAACAATGCTTATAAGTCTTCAGATTGAAAGCTGTCATTTTTGAGAGCTAAGTGAATGGCAAGTCGGTGCCAATATAGTCTCCTCAATTTACTATATAGTCATGGAGAATTTTAATAATATGCCTTGTTCTTGATTCAAGGTCTAAAGGAAATCTCCATTCTCTTAGAGTGCAGGTAGCATTTCATAAAGTGGGAACAAGCAGCCCATCTTTATTTTAAAGTTTGTATCTCTGAAAAATGGCATGTACTAAACCCCTGCTTGTGTTAGGAGCACTGGGTACAAGAAGAAGTATAAAGCAGACACTGCCTTCTCAGCCAGAACAGTGAAGAGTCTCAATCTCAGCACCAGTCTGCTAAAACCAGAAGAGCAGATTTCTTTAAAATTTGCATCAACAAAAATGCTGATGGTTTTGTAGATTTTATACTCTAGTGTCATCTATTGTCATTGCAAAAACTGGTCAGTGCCCTTAATGCAAATATCATTAACTTAAGGTTTATAACATCTAGTCAAGAATATTTTGCCAGCATTTGTACTCTGTACCCTATGCAATACCCCAGGTCAAAGTTAGAGGTGTAGTCCTTAACCTATTTACAAGTCAGTAAAGCAGAAAAGGAATGATCAAATTCCTTCTTTTACTCATTTGCTCACAGATACTTCTGCTATATAGTCAAGTTATCGATACTCAATCAGTGTAATATATGAACTTCCTTTATAAAAGAACCCGTTGACTTACACAATTAAAAGCTATTTGTCTTCTCATGCTTTACATTTGGTAAAATTCTACATAAAATCAATATACAGTTAGTATTATACCAAAAAGATCCACTGTTTTCCATTTTACTTTTCAAATAATGTCTGTTAGATTCTTATTTGGTTTAAATATAATACTCTTGTCCATCTATAAATTGTAAAACACATCTCTACACAATATCTAACAACCCAGGGCAGAGAGAGATTTTTTAATAGAAATAGTCAATTTTTCATCGTGAAAAAAAAAAAACCCTTTTGTTTCATCACTTCTCCTGATGCATCATTTCATTTAGAGGTAAAAATTAAAATATACTTTATTTAAACTACTAATAGATATGTAGATGACGCTACCCTTATGGCAGAAAGCGAATAAGAACTAAAGAGCCTCTTTGATGAAAGTGAAAGAGGAGAGTGAAAAAGTTGGCTTAAAACTTAACATTCAGAAAACTAAGATTATAGCATCTGGTCCCATCACTTCATGGGAAATAGATGGGGAAACAATGGAAACAGTGAGAGACTTTATTTTGGAGGGCTCCAAAATCACTGCAGATGGTGACTGCAGCCATGAAATTAAAAGACGCTTACTCCTTGGAAGGAAAGTTATGACCAACCTAGACAGCATGTTAAAAGCAGAGACATTACTTTGCCAACAAAGGTCCATCCAGTCAAAGCTATGGTTTTTCCAGTGGTCATGTATGCATGTAAGAGTTGGACTATAATGAAAGCTGAGTGCCAAAGAATTGATGATTTTGAACTGTGGTGTTGAAGAAGACTCTTGGGAGTCCCTTGGACTGCAAGGAGATCCAACCAGTCCATCCTAAAGGAAATCAGTCCTGAATATTCATTAGGAGGACTTATGCTGAAGCTAGAACTCTAATACTTTGACCACCTGATACAAAGAACTGACTCATCTGAAAAGACCCTGATGCTGGGAAAGGTTGAAGGTGGCAGGAGAAGGGGATGACAGAGGATGAGATGATTGGATGTCATCACCAACTCTATGGACATGAGTTTGGTGATAGACAGGGAAGCCTGGTGTGCTGCAGTCCATAGTGTTGCAAAGAGTCAGACGTGACTGTTCGACTGAACTGAAACTACTAATATTGTAATGAAAGGAATTCATGTTAATGTCATTGCTAGTAAAATATGTAGATACAAAGACACTGCAATTTTAATGTAGTAGATAAAAAGGGAATGATGTAATATCAGAAGAGTGACTTTAAAAGTACAGATTATTTTAATAAACCTTAAATAACTACATTCAGTGAAATTTTATGGTTATTATTGGCTAAGAGAGAAATAGAAGGTGAAGAAAAAAAGGAAGATAGAATGAGATGGACCAATTCAATAAAACCTCAAGACTGGAAAGAAAACACACAGGAGAACACAGAAGGGGTCAAGGAGAAAATGAAGGTTGTGGAATTTACACATCAGAAATATGTTTCCTGGAAAAAAATCATAAATCTTGCCCCTGCCCATCTTCATATCTCCAAGATCTACCCTCAGTTTCTCAAATCCAAGATGAAATAATTTCCCCCAGAACAAGTCTTATTCACACATTACCCCTGGTATCACTACAACAGAAGCAATGAATTAAAGAACTTTTTGTTTTAATTATCGTGTGCTATGTTATAGTTATATGTGTGTACATTTGACCTATATACAATCTGTGCTCCTCAAAATTTCCTCTGAGGATCCCTGATCAAGCTGTTAGTCATGCATTATTATTCCTAGCAAAACCTCATTCACATAACTATCTTTATTTACTGAGATAACCCAGAAAGATAAAAAGCAAAATCTAAATAAGAGAAAACATTTATATGAAGTTTTGTGATAGTATTATATTGCATTCCTATAATAATTCAATGTCATCATTCACACAATTTAATTATAAAAACATGAATTATGCCATTCTTCATCAGCATTACCAATATGTTACACTTTCTGGCTAATATGTTCAGGCAGCTTGCTAGATTCTGGAGTCACGAAGATTAACCTCAAGGGGTTCATAGCCCATTTGGGTACATACAAGAGGTCATGAGGCAACAACAATATAAGGCAAAACCTACTCTGTGAAAAACACATGGTAAAAACCAAACTTAACAGATATTGAGAAAAGAAAACAGTCACCTCAAAAGCCTCACTAAAATAATAAAACCTGAAATACGTTTTTATAGAAGGATAGGATATCAAAAAGCTCAGTCTAATATCCTGAGACAGGGTATTCCCATCCTTCCTCCCCTTAAAAAAGGCATGGGTTAGGCATAGACTACATTCAGAGAAGAAATAAGCCAATTTGGAGAAATAGGTAAATATCACCTTGCATGAGGTCTCGAAGGAGTGTATATTTCAGTCATCAGGTGATAGAAAACTTTGGAAAAAAATGTTTTTGTGCAGGGCCTGTTTGGGTTCCTTTTTGTCACTCTGTACAGTATCTTTAAAAAAATCAGCACAATTTTCAACTCCATTTTGCCCATGTCAATCTATCCTTGGCCTACAGAGAATAAAACTGAGGTCACATCCCCTCTACAGCCCAAGTGTTTTCATTTCTCAAACCTCCAATAAAAAAAAAAAGCATACATATTCCTCTCTTAGAAAACCCACATTCTTCTCGCAGATTATTTAAGTCTACTTCATGTCCATCACACACTTTCTGGCCCACACTTAGGTTTCCTCTGGCTCAGGCCAGACCAGGGGATGTCTGGAATGTGACAAGGTAGTATGGCCTGCCAGGTCTATTCTGTTAGCAAATTTATTTTCTTCTCTTAGACGGATGATCAAAATGTCACGGTGTGATGCTTTAGCGGGCCTGGGAGCTCCCACCTACAGCTGTGGGGCTTGAGTGGGACCTGAAGCCAAGAATGCCATAAGGAGCACAGACAGTGTCTCCACGATCACTGCTTCTCCTGCATTGCTCATTCTCCTGCTAAATGATGCAATGGGACCCCCTCAGGGATTCTGAGTCTGATCATGTTTTTCTTGCTATTTTTTTACTTCCATCTTCCCTTCACTAAAGCAGCCCAAACTGCTGAATTTTTCATGAAACAGATAATATCATTGTACACAAGATAATGGCATTCAAATACATCCATCTGCTTGTTAGCTCTGACTACATTGATTGCAATTCTACTGAAAGAATATTTACCAAAAAAATGATTTCTTTTCTGCTTTTGTGGTATTAAAATTCCACATTTTCATAAGGAAACTATAGAGGGACCCGTATAACTACATAAGCTAAGAGGGGAAAATGAACTGAGAAATTAAGCGGCAGTCCCTGGGGCTCATCCAAGAACAACAGTTTACTTTTTCTCAAAGATGAATTTGAAATCCAGATGAGTTTTATGACTCAATGATTCTGTTCTTCCATCAGCTCAAGAACGGATGGTGGAAAACTGCTTTTCACTGCTATGATAGACAGGGCCCAGACAGTTCCTTCAGAGTCTGGAAAGGACAGAGTCCTTCCACTCACCACAAGGGGATGGCAGTGGCTGGATGGAGCACACTGGAGGAGCTAGACTCCTTCCTCTGGCTTCTCGCAGTCTCTAAGGGCTGTTGGAGTGATAGGAAAGAAACGAAGATCAGAGTGAAAGAGAGAAGGCAAAGGAAGTGTGTCCTTCCCGTCTGTCCTTTCATAGCCTAGAATGTAGTCTGATCCCAGAATGAGGAATCAGACAAAGAGAGTTCACTAACTTTTTGCACATCTAATGTCAAAGGCAAAGTTTTTTCTATCTAGATGAGGTAATGCTGCTCAAGAATTCCTTAACACTATCAGCTTTTATTCTCTTATTCATAAATGATGCGCTTAAGCATTTATTTACTGTGCTATTCTAATTGCCGTTCTCATCTTCAGAAGTCAAATGAAAAACTAATTCAGTGCGTTGGTATGTGTGTAACCACTATGTCATGAGATGTTGTTTTCTCTGCACTTTTTCTTTGTCCTATTCAACCACAGTCATATCATATTAACTGGTTGGGATTCTTATTTGAATAATTGCTAAGACATTCTCTAACTGGCATGAGATTTTTAATTGAATGTTCAATTAATTCAATTACCCCTAGCTTTCCTAAATTCTAGATAATTACCCCTAGCATCTTTAAGTTCTGGACAAAGTGGTGTTTTGTTTTTTTTTTTAATCCAGTATGCAAAGGAAACGGCAAGTTTATTTCAATCCAAATTGTCTTCAGTCTTCTAAACCAAAAGGGAATGGCACACTGCACTTAACCTAAATATTGTCCAACTGAAAGCTTCTATTAACTCTTAAATACTTACAAGATTTGTAGACAGAAACTTCCTTTGGACTTTCATAAAGTGTTGAAGACTCAGTCAGAAATTCTTTCATTAATAAAATGTAATTTTAGCGAAGAACTTTAGAGGTGCCTCTACGGTAAACACACACATTTGTCTTTTGAACGACATCCAGATTGGGTGAGGGTAGGTACATAGGAGTGTTATGAGAACATTTTAAGCAGTGTTATTTTCAAGGACCAAGGGATAAATTCAGCTTCCTGGAGATGTGGGATAATTTCTTCTATGTACTCCATGCCATATCTAGAATCTTGTGTGAACCCAACAAAACAATTAGGAATTAAGCAAACATGTACAGTCTTCCTTTTATTTTTGGCATTTATTTCAAGTCATTGCTGAATCAGAAACTACTGTGATCATGAATTCCTCTTCTTCTTAAAACACGTTTTATCATTTGTGAATCAGAGAGGTATACAAATGGTGCCAATGCTTGATATCTTTGAAAATGAAAAAGGTTTGTATATTCTTCTGTATTTCCAAGACAAGTTGAAATTCTAGTTAGAAATTACTCATTAGTCTGAAGTGTCTCTTCTTTTTTTAGCTGAATGAATGTAATGAAAAACATATGGCTCATGGATCTAAATCCCCCAACCCATGCGTGACACATAGTTCTCATTTCATTAATGGGCACACTAAAGATCATACCAAGAGGACAGAAGTTCCTATGATACTGTTTCAAAACTTCTTGGTAATTACGTCTGTCTCTTGGTGTCAGATTTAGTTCAAATAACTACCACCTTTCCATACCAGTGCTTAGCTACTCTTTTCATAGTAAGTTATACTTACTTCTAACAACTAATTAAACTGTCACAATTTCTACACCAGAAAGCAAAGGCATTACAAAAGCAAGAAAATGATCTTATTTTAAATATTAATAAGAAGTAAAGCAGTAACAATAAACTGCATAGATACACCTTGCTCAAACAGTCTTCTAAGGATTAAATTACCAAAAAACTAAATAACCAGAAAGGAAAGTGGGTGAGATGACTGTCTATCTTGGCTCCATCTTATGGGATGAAAGACAAAACTGCATCTTTTTTATTTTTCTAATAAACTCTGAAGTACATTGTATTCAATGTACAAAGAATCAATAAGTAATATTAGCAACAACAGTTTCATTGGAAGTCAATGGTTCTCCTTTATATACTATAGTATACAGGTCCATCTAGTCAAGGCTAGGGTTTTTCCAGTGGTCATGTATGGATGTGAGAGTTGGACTGTGAAGAAAGCTGAGTGCCAAAGAATTGATGCTTTTGAACTGTGGTGTTGGAGAAGACTCTTGAGAGTCCCTTGCACTGCACGAGATCCAACCAGTCCATCCTAAAGGAGACTAGTCCTGGGTGTTCATAGGAAGGACTGATGCTGAAGCTGAAACTCCAATACTTTGGCCACCTCATGTGAAGAGCTGACTCATTGGAAAAGACCCTGATGCTGGGAGGGATTGGGGGCAGGAGGAGAAGGGGATGACAGAAAATGAGATGGCTGGATGGCATCACCGACTGAATGGACATGAGTTTGAGTGAACTTTGGGAGTTGGTGATGGAGAGGGAGGCCTGGAGTTCTGCGGTTCATAGGGTCGCAAAGAGTCGGACACGACTGAGCGACTGAACTGAACTGATACAGATATTCTGCAATATTTCCACTTTCACCCATATAATGAGAATTGTGCATTTTAGTCTGGATTAGAAATATAAATTTTAGATTTTCAATACAGATATATCATCTCCCATAACTGTTTCTACAATTTCTTACAACTCAGGCAGGATAACTGATTCTTTATAGTCTACTAACTGTGTCTATTCTTGTAAATATGTCCCAACCACAGTGCTTTTCCCTAATCAACGTTGACTACTTTTATGGAAATGCAGAAACACTAGACCCAGGTCTTTTTAAAACATGTGAGACAACTGTTCACAAGTCCTGCAAGTTTCATAATACCAGAGAGAGAAAGAGAATAATTACTTAGTGTCTGCTTTGAATGCAATTGTGTCAGTGATACGGTAAGAAAGAATATATAGTCACTACTCTGAGGGAGCTTCAAATTTAAAATAATAAATAACAATAACAGTATAATATAAATGAAACATACACCATAACACAATATACAATTACGTTCTAATGCTGTGGTATTCAGAGAAACAAGTTAATTTGGGCAGGATTGGTAAGAGAAGACTGTATTCAGTGACCATAACAGGAAACAGCTGATTTCATAGATAAGAAAGAAAAGAGAAAGAAGGGAGGCAGGGAGGGATGGAGAAAGGAAGGAAGGAAGGGGGAGGGAAAAGAGAGGGAGAGGAACCGTAGAAATCACACAGACCAACTTCCTCTTGGTACAGATGAAGACGTCAAGAGTCAGAGCAGTGATGTGAGCTTAACTTAGAAAGCAATGTCAAAGAATGCTCAAACTACCACACAATTTCACTCATCGCACACACTACTAAAATAATGCTTAAAATTCTCCAAGCCAGGCTTCAGCAATACATGAACCGTGAACTTCCAGATGTTCAAGCTCATTTTAGAGAAGGCAGAGGAACCAGAGATCAAACTGCCAAGATCCAACGGATCATCAAAAAAGCAAGAGAGTTACAGAAAAACATCTATTTCTGCTTTATTGACTATGCCAAAGCCTTTGACTGTGTGGATCACAATAGACTGTGGAAAATTCAGAAAGAGATGGGCATATCAGACCACCTGACCTGCCTCTTGAGAAGCCTATATGCAGATCAGGAAGAAACAGAACTAGACATGGAAGAAGAGACTGATTCCAAATAGGAAAAGGAGTACGTCAAGGCTGTATATTGTCACCCTGCTTATTTAACTTATATGAAGAGTACATAATGAGAAACACTGGGCTGGAAGAAGCAAAAGCTGGAATCAAGATTGCTGGGAGAAATATCAATAACTTCAGATATACAGATGACACCACTCTTATGGCAGAAAGTGAAGAAGAACTAAAGAGCCTCTTGATGAAAGTGAAACAGGAGAGTGAAAAAGTTGGCTTAAAGCTCAACATTCAGAAAACGAAGATCATGGCATCTGGTCCCATCACTTTATGGCAAATAGATGGGGAAACAGTGGAAACAGTGTCAGACTTTATTTTTCTGGGCTCCTAAATAACTGCAGATGGTGACTGCAGCCATGAAATTAAAAGATGCTTACTCCTTGGAAGGAAAGTTATGACCAAGCTAGACAGCATATTGAAAAGCAGATACATTACTTTGTCAACGAAGGTTCATCTTGTCAAGGCTATGATTTTTCCAGTGGTCATGTATGGATGTGAGAGTTGGACTGTGAAGAAAGCTGAGTGCCAAAGAATTGATGCTTTTGAACTGTGGTGTTGGAGAAGACTCTTGAGAGTCCCTTGCACTGCAAGGAGATCCAACCAGTCCATCCTAAAGGAGACTAGTCCTGGGTGTTCATAGGAAGGACTGATGTTGAAGCTGAAACTCCAATACTTTGGCCACCTGATGCGAAGAGCTGACTCATTTGAAAAGACCCTGATGCTGGGAAAGATTGAGGGCAGAAGGAGAAGGGGACAACAGAGGATGAGATGGTTGGATGGCATCACCAACTCTATGGACATGGGTTTGGGTGGACCCAAAGTGTTGGTGATGGACAGGGAGGCCTGGTGTGCTGTGGTTCATGGGGTCACAAAGAGTCGGACATGACTGAGCGACTGAACTGAACTGATATATATATCCCCTCCCTTTTGAACCTCCCTCCTATCTCCTTCTCCATCCCACCCCATTAGGTTGATACAGAACCCCTGTTTGAGTTTCCTGAGCCATACAGCAAATTCCCACTGGCTATCTATTTTACACATGGTAATGTAAGTTTCCATGTTACTCTTTCCATGCATCTCACTCTGTCTTACTCTCTACCCCTACCCATAAGTCTATTCTCTATGTATGTTTCTTCTTATTGTCCTGTAAATAAATTCTTCAGTAC
Source organism: Bos javanicus (assembly GCF_032452875.1). Lineage (NCBI taxonomy): Eukaryota > Metazoa > Chordata > Mammalia > Artiodactyla > Bovidae > Bos > Bos javanicus. The sequence continues at coordinate 40,260,911 of NC_083878.1, forward strand.
CATTTTTCTAGATTCTGTATATATGCATTAGAATATGTTTATCTTTCTCTTTCTGACTTACTTCACTCTCTATAATAGGTTCAAGGTTCATCCACCTTATTAGAACTGACTCAAATATGTCCTTTTTATGACTGAATAATATTCTATTGTGTATTTAGTACTCCAGAAATTAAGCTGATAAAATCAAAGTTTGCAAAAGAGCTAAAATCTGAGCCTAATTTTTATGAATTACTAAAATACTTGTAGTATTTGTTTGTCTTTCACAACCCTCCAATTCAGATTAATCTTGCCTATTATTTTGGCCCTGCAAACTCCTTTCCAGTAGTCATGTACAGATGTGAGAGTTGGACCATAAAGAAGGCTGAGCACCAAATAATTGATGCTTTCAAATTGTGGTGCTGGAGAAGACTCTTGAGAATCCCTTGGACAGCAGGCTGATCAAATCAATCAATCCTAAAGGAAATCAACCCGAAAATTCATTGGAAGGACTGATGCTGAAGCTCCAGTACTATTTTCTACCTCATGCAAAGAGCCGACTCATTGGAAAAGACCCTGATGCTGGCAAAGATTGAGGGCAAGAGAAGGGGACAACAAAGGATGAGATGGTTGGATAGCATCGTTGACTCAAGGTACATGAATTTGAGCAAATTCTGGGAGATAGTGAAGGACAGGGAAGCCTGGCAAGCTGCAGCCCATGGGGTCACAGAGAGCTGGACACTACTTACTGACTAAACAGCAACAACAACAAACTCCTGAAACACAAACAGCACCTTTCCATGGATGCCAGAAACCTGTTCAGAGAAGCTTTCATTTCCTTTAGGGAATGCACTGTTCTGCCTTCTGCCACCAGGGAGGTTGCTAAAAGCATCATATATTAATGATACTACCCTGGTTTCAGAAATAGCTTTACATTGTAGAAAACTGTGAAGAACTGATGCTTTTGAACTGTGGTGTTGGAGAAGACTCTTGAGAGTCCCTTGGACTGCAAGGAGATCCAACCCCAGTCCATTCTGAAGGATATCAGCTCTGGGTGTTCATTGGAAGGACTGATGCTAAAGCTGAAACTCCAGTACTTTGGCCACCTCATGAGAAGAGTTGACTCATTGGAAAAGACTCTGATGCCAGGAGGGCTTGCGGGCAGGAGGAGAAGGGGACGACAGAGGATGAGATGGCTGGATGGCATCACCAACTCGATGGATGTAAGTTTGAGTGAACTCCGGGAATTGGTGATGGACAGGGAGGCCTGGCATGCTGCAATTCATGGGGTCGCAAAGAGTCGGACACGACTGAGTGACTGAACTGAACTGAACTGATAGAAAACTTAAGAATATCACAAAGAAAAGATAACAGTATAATCTCCACTTGCAGATCTTATTAATAACTCTGTAACTTCTTCCTCCAATCTCTCTGATAAGTCAAGATTCTGCTTAAATAAATCTGTTGCAAAATTGTTATATAAAATTCTACATTTAATCACAGATATGTCTTCTATCACAAAAATAAATTATACAAATTTGAGTTTCATAATCCTACAATCCTCTCTTCTGAAAGATTTACAAATATTTTGATAGGCTAGGAGATCCCAAATGTGTGGAGAAGTCCATCGTGCCCAGTGTGTGCTGATTCATTATCATTTTTTTGGCTTTCTCATTCCCTCATTAGTTCTAAAGGCTGAACTGGTTTAAATTACTTTGAATAGAGGATTTATCAAGATTATTGTCCAAGCGGTTAAGAGTACAGAGTTCCAAGACCAACACTTAGATGCGTGAATTCCAAGTTGCCAGAGAGTAATTTTTCTCCAAGTGTTTTAAATAGCTCTGAGAGCCAAGCACAGAGAAACTAAGGAAAGCAGGAGATTCAGAACTGGGAGAGACAAAAACAAAAAAAGGTGGGACAAAGCGAGGGCATATGTCTCCAGCTGCTTTTAAGTGGCTAGTGGGGTAAGAGGGCATCTGGGTTTAGAGAGAATAGAGAACAGTTGTGAAGGGCATGCTCTATACACTACACAGAAAGTCTCTTTCTTCAAAAGAAATTAAATAACTTTTTAAGGTTCTCTGCAATCCATGCCATTTTGGAAATTAAATGGAGATTTTTTTTTTCCCTTGCACATTTCAGTATAAAATGCAGTCAGAATACAAAAATTTTATTATACTTAATAGATTTTTTAATTTATTTTTTTATTGAAGGATAATTACTCTATAGAATTATGTTTTTTATGTCAAACCTCAACATGAATCAGCCATAGATATACATAAATCCCCTCCCTTTTGAATCTTCCCACCATCTCCCGCCCCATCCCATCCCTCTAGATTGACACAGAGTCCCTGTTTGAGTTTCCTGAGTCATAGAACAAATTCCCATTGGCTATCTATTTTACATATGGTAATGTATTATTATACTTAACAGTTTTTAAAAATTAAAATCAAGAGCAAAAAAAAGGTTGATGTTGGATATAATACCTAAAATATTCTGAAAAAATTATAAATCAGGATATTGAAATTCTAATATGTACTAGAATTATAGAAATCATAATATCCTACAGATCCAATATATGAGTTTAGCACAGCAACTGTGTATGTGATAGTTCTTTCTGCCAAGGCAAAGCTGGGTATGCTGTCTGTGTTCTGTTCTATAGTAAAAGAAAAAATGTCTATGCTTTTCAAGAGAACATTGAAACAGAGTGTGCACTCATCTGGAAAATCCTCAGGCCTGCACTGAGGAATCCCCATTGCTATTTCCAACCCTCATGATAATCTAATCTATGGAGATATTTTTCTTAATGAATGAAAATGGCTTCAAATGACTATAAACCTATGTTAAATTAGCACCCTGTTAACTTAATACAAATAGCATCTTAAGCCAACTGAAATTAAATGATCACTAAGAAAGACTATTCTGAGACTTACCAGTCTTTTATCTAACTAAAAAGAATTTTTATTTCAAGTGATATATAAATATAATTACAATTATCTGATGATCAAACTTCAAGCAATCTGACATACTGGAACACTAATTCAAATATAGAAATGAGTTTTTTTTTCAAAAATTCCCTGAATAGCAAAGTGCCATCAAAAAAAAGAAGAAGGAAAACCCTTAGCCTCGTGCTCTGCTCAGGTAACCTGAAGTACCCCACGTAATTGGATATAAAATAAAGCCAGGGGCTAAAACTTTGGGAGAGCAGTAAGATGCTGGGGTGCCATCAGAAGGAAAAGACAGAACAATGCACAGCAGGTAGACCTACACAAGCAAAATATTTTGAAATGATTTGTGTAGAAAAAAATGTCCTTTGCTGTAAATCAAAAGTACTTAACTTCTAGCATAAGAAGATGTGTTACAGGAGATAAGAAAGATGGTACTTCTCAAATTCAGCATGTATCAGAATCACTTGGAGCACTTCTAATAAAACAGACTGTTGGGCTCACCCAAATTTCTGATACAATAGTTCAGGGGTGAAGTCTAAGAATTTGTATTTCTAACAAATTTTCATGTCAAGCTGATGCTGCTCTCCTCAGAACTGCTGTCTGAGAGCTGCTGATCTAGGGTATGAGATGTAATTCTTTAGTGAAGAACCAGAAAAACAGAGATAAGCAAAGAAACTCACTCAAAATGAGACAATGTAAGCCAAACGTAGATCCTGAAATTGACTTACTTAGAGGTGCATCCTAAACCACTCAGCGGTAAATTATTATTCTGTTATTTCCAACTTGATGTTTTTTACATGTATAACTAAATTCCCCTGGAACATATTTTTCTAAGCATGTAGAACATTACTCAGAGAAGGCAATGGCAACCCACTCCACTACTCTTGCCTAGAAAATCCCATGGATGGAGGAGCCTGGTAGGCTGCAGTCCATGTGATCACGAAGAGTCGGACACTTACTGAGCAACTTCCCTTTCATTTTTCACTTTCATGCATTGGAGAAGGAAATGGCAACCCACTCCAGTGTTCTTGCCTGGAGAATCCCAGGGACGGCGGAGCCTGGTGGGCTGCTGTCTATGGGGTCACACAGAGTCGGACACGACTGAAGCGACAGCAGCAGCAGCAGCAGAACATTACTAAAATCAGAAATTCATTTGCTATCTTGAGATGCATTGACATGATTATCTAACTTGGTCTGGGATGTGGCAGCAACTGCTAAGTGTGAACTTTGCCTTATGAACTGGTTGATTGGAGGTAATTTCCTTAAAAGCTATTTACAAATCAGGTTCTTTGTGGGACTGTTTCCTTTGGGGGGTGGCTTCTTTCTTTTTCAGAGGAGTTTGTGTTGAGGTTAGTAAATTGAAGTGCATTTAAAAATGTACAAAGGGACTTCTATTTAAAGGAATCTTCTAGAAAACCCTTGCTAATGTGAACGATTATTGCACACAAATTGCTCTCTCTGATAAGCTGGTTTTTCATGTACCTGTTTTTGGCAAAAAGCAAACTTATCAACACACTGCTCCTAAAGATTTCAGATTTGGAAAACTGCTTTCACCTTTTTATTGCTCTCTTGAGGTAATTCTCCTTCCTCAAGTCAGCCTCGTAAGTCAAATCTTCACATGTGTTACTTTTAATTTCTTTTCATCCTTGAGAAAATGAAAGCATCAAGAGATGCTTCCTTTAGAGTGAAGGGCTTGTTTGAAACTCCAATGCTCCAAGCAATGCCCTAAGTAGGTCAAATTTCCAAGCTGTAATTTCAGCAGACAAATTTGATTCCTCAAGACAATAAAGGAGCATACTTAATGCAAGAGAGTTTCAACTGTCCAATCTCGATCTACAAGGTCTGTGTAGTCTAACCCGATGCAACCCAGCCACCTATGGCATGCTAACATTAGCTTTAGCAGGGATATTCCTTCCAAAATTCCCAAACCATACTCGTACAATTCTCCATTCTGAATGTCTTCTACCCCCCAGTTTATGTTCTATCCATCCATCATCAGGTCCGACTCTATAAGGGCTTCCCCAGCACTCCCCTTCCCAATGCTCTCACCATTCCACATTCCTCCTAAATTTCCTTTCTGTGCGACTCAGTATTGCACAGAGATCACATAAGATCATACCCCATCCGGTGAAAGAATTTAACTATTTCACTGTTTGCTGTTATCCTTTTCTCTATAATCAGTTCTCAGACATTAAGAATACCTTACCCAGCACATGTCTCCTCAGTAGTTACTTGACATATAATTATTCATATTCCATGAACAAGTATTATTCTGGCGCCTTTAGAGTCTAGTTAACTCGCAAATGAGCTTCGTAGAGCGGTTCATCTGAGAAAAGTATACATTCCTTGAGATTGCTTCATCCAAAAAGAAATATTTGGGCCTTTTCTTTGCCAGGGCAGATGGGGAACAAAGCACTAATGTGGTAGCTCTGCTCCTGTGACTGTCTTGTCCTAAGAGGTCAAGGTCCATCTATGTCTCCACTGAAAACATTCTGTGCCCCAAGTTATTGAAAGTGTCTGTGGTGATACAACAATGGGCTCCAGTGTTATAAAGTGGGCATGATATTTCTTCATACACAGACCAGTGCTACGTGCGATGTTTAATCTGACCCCCAATGGGGTGAGGGTAGGCTTCCCTGGTGGTTCAGTGGTAAAGAAGCCACCTGCCAATGCAGGAAACCTGGGTTCGATTCCTGGGTTGGGAAGATCATCTGGAGAAAGAAATGTAAACCGACTCTAGTATTCTTGCCTGGGAAATCCCATGGCTAGAGGAGCTTAGCGGGCTACAGTCCGTGGGTTGCAAAAGAGTCAGACATTACTTAGCGACTGAACAACAACCCCAATGGGGAAAATTTCCCCAATGCAGCTTTACCAAGCACGGCAGTTAAGTCTGTACTTTAGAAACAGAGATCTGGGTTTAAAGAGTTACTGCCTTTTACTGGTGGTTTAACTTTGGGCTAGTTACAATTCATCCTTAGATGCCAGGTTGCAAAATGGGGTCAGAAAGGCCTCTGCATGGGCTGCTTTGAAGAATCAACTTGGATAATGTCAATGAAGAACTTAACAATATCTGATATAAAGTAGTGATTATAACTTGCATTAATGAGATTTTAGTCAAGCAAACTTAGCTCACAAATATGGACCATTAAGACAAAGAAAAAGGATACAAGGCAACTAGCTAAATACAGACATTAGCCTGGACACGTCTGGCTGTTAATCACAAGACATTGAGTTGCCCCATTTTACAGGGAACCAGAATTCCTGTTGTTGGGTGTTTGAAAGACAAAAAAGAAGCCCCATAAGAAAGAGGAAGAGGGTGTATTTTCCCACAGCCTGGGCTGCTGAGCAAATATGGTATCCATGAATGGCTGAAAGTGTATCTCCTAGAGGACTCACTGCGACAGCTTTCATTTTCTCCTATTTTTCCTTTTAATTCTTTTCCTCGCCTGATTTGCTTTTTCCCCCTCTATCACTAGCCCTAATCAATGCAGCAGGTCAGGTTGAAAGAATGGACAGCCTCAGAGCCACATACATTTAAACTACTTTAATGCAAATATTGATCGTAAGAGCATAGACACAGGCTGGGCTGCATTTTTTTAATGGGCGTGATTTTTTTTCTGGGGCTGTGATACCCATGATAAAACAGATCACCAGAGATCTGAATCCCACCATCTTCTCTGCACAGGAATGCATAGGGAAATCTAGAAAGTGGGCCACATTCAGTACTAAGCATGTACGCCTCGCCAGCCCGTGCTGGAGTAGCTGAAGGGACCAGAGTTTCTTACCCACTTAAACACCCTGCCTTATACTTCCTAGATGAGCTATTCGGGGGCACAGTATATCAGAACAAGTGTGGAATGTTGTACTACAAGAATAGTTGTGCAACAATACCCACTCTAGTAAAATATTTAATTCCTGTGTACGCAAGATTCTCAAAGCATTGTATCCAAAAGCCAGTGTCCAAGGCATATTTAGCCACAGAATCCAAGTCTGAGCTGAAATCCAAACGGAGAGATCAAGGGCAGGAAGGAATTCTAAGGGCCACTTTGAAATTTGATACTAAAAAGATCTGATATTCTATCTGTAGGCATTTTTAGGTTGGACTGGAGCAGGGGAAAAAAAGAAATGAAAGAAAGAAAAAGAAAACCTGTTTGTACAAAGAAAGCCTGCTTGGCTTATTGCCAAGAAAGGAAGCGTCATAAACTGGATAGAGTTTGAAAGCAACACAAACCAAGCTAAAACCAAAGAAAGGAGGGGAAAACAACTCAACTTGAAAGCCCCAAACGAACCCCAGTTGCTTCAAAGCAATGTTAGTTGCTTTCAGATGTTTTTTAATTCATTTTTCCATGGGCCTGTGGTTTCTGTTTTTGTTGCCTGCTATAACTCGAACGGAAAAGAAAAAGCAGCAACGTTCCACCACATTCAGGGAGACGGCTGTGGAGACAGACAGAAGACCAACACAGTCATTGTCACCGGATGAAGAAGCCTGTTTGCTTCTTCTCCAGAGCTCATCCAGCTACTATTTCTTTATGCAAAGGGGAAAATGTCATCATAAAAAGGGACAACCAAGATGTGTACACCCGGTGGACAGAATGTTCTCCGCGGGCTTATCAGCCTCCAAGAGGGAGATAACTGGAGGTGAAGGGGACAGCGAGTGGTATGCAAAGTGGGAGGAAAGCAAGGGGGAAGGAAGCCTTTGACCTTGGAAAAGCTGAGTACTAGTGGAACAGAGGGCGGGCGGGCAGGGAGCACCGAATGAGGAATTCCTTGCTGTAATATATTCGGGTAAAAATGGGGCTGTCATCTTGAGCTACAAGTTAGAAAGTTATTACTTTTAATATGCCACTACCTTAGGCCTATACTGTTATGTAAAAGAAAAATAACCTTGTGTGACAGTTTAACATTGATCGATGTGCCTGCCAAATGCAAAGAGATAAATAAGCAGGTGATGAATAAACAGCACTTCAAGTAAAGACATTACGCTGCATGCATAAAACGGCGCCAGGCACCTACGAGCTGTGGGTGGCCGAAGGTTGGCCATTTCATGCCCACTCAGTAAAGCAGACTTAATCGCTTCCAATATTTTCTGTTAAAAAGCACGCTTAATGAGCCAATTTCACAAGCCCAGAGAAACTGATTATTATCTCTGAGTTCCAACAGAGTTGGTTGTTTTCCAGGAGCCAGCTTTTTTTTTTTTTTTTCCTTGACGGGATAAAAACCTTTTTTTAAAAAAGAGAGAGAGCAAAAGAGAAAGGGAGAAACAGAAAGAGAGGGAACGCGGAGCCAGCCAGAGGGCACGGAAAGCCGGCTCACGGGGGCGAGGCAGCCACTAGATGGCAGTGTTATCCCGTAGTCGGCGCCCCCGACGCAGCTCGGAACTGGACAGGAGGCTTCGGCTGAAAGATGGGACGGTAAATAAAGCTGAAAGCAGCTGCCTGAAGAGTTCATACCCTACCCTCCGCCCTCCGTGGACCCTTTGTCCACAATTATTCCATCCTCCAGCCCGTACAAGGCGAAGAGACAAAAGGGGCAGTCCCCGAACGGCCTCCCTCCTGCTCACAGCCCAGGGCTCCGATTACTCTTCTATGCTGCCGCTTTGCACAAAGTCCCCGGGTCCTTTACCCAGTTAGGGCTTAGTTCTTCCCGGTGTTTTTCACCCTGAAGGGTTTGCAATTCCTGTACCCCCTCACAAGGGGCTTAAATCCCAGGACGAGGTGGCAATTAAGCTTTTCACCGTTTACTTTGGGGCAGATTCCTTTTTTTCTTGCCTCCTTCTCTTACACACTCTTTTTTGCCCTTTTAGTAAAAAGTGTGGAGGAAAGGAATTTGGCCTCAAAGGCACATAGGGCCTAGAGAAAAGACTGGGAGTAGGGAAGAGGAGAGGGACCGCCCCCTTAGGAAGCCAGTTGTCTTCCAAACAGCATAATTGTGTGTCTTCCTTCAGCTACACAACAACAGGGTAAAAGCCACAGAAGAAACCATTATTCTCACCAACTGCAGTTATTCAATCATCACTAGAAGGGACGACCCAGCAACTAGACCTCAGCATATAATTAACTCAGATATTAAAAAAAAAAAAATTGAAATGAACTGTTGTTAGGTTCTAAATTGAGATGCAAGTTAATTATTTATGAATATTCATAGAAAACTTGAACAATTTCCAAACTTGGCCTTTAGTTTCTCATCAGTTAACCAAATAATTGATGCTTTTTTTTTTTAGTAAGATAAATTTTTATAGATGTGCAATGCAGCTGTCAAATTCATTAAGATTTTTGGAATTCATTTTGTCTCCTAATGAATCAAAAGAGAATAGACTTGTTGACAGAGGAAAATGATTTTCATCTTATTTTTCCTTCTAGTCACCTATAAGAGAAGAATGAAATCATATTCAGCAAAGATTGGACAATCATGGGAAAGAAAACTGGGATACTTGAGGTACTTTCAGAAGAAACAGATTAAAATCCAACCTTCTGTGTGTGGAGAGAGACAAAGAGGGGGAGCAGGAGGGGTTTAAACAGAGGGAGGAGGCCACAGAAGTGAAACTAGTAAAAGTAAGAAGGTACCCAACTCCCAAGAACTTAATATAGGTCAACTCCTATAGAACTTAATATAGGTCATTGTTGTCACTGTTCTCATTCAGTTACTTTGAACAACAACAACAACAAACCCTAGTGTCCCTAAGCTTTACTTCAACATTCTAGTCCTTGCCTCTCCTCCCTCCCTGAGACATCCAGCCCCCTCTCCACATTTAAACCTCTTCCATCCCACTGCCAGGGAGCCAGTTACCAACCAGAAAAACTCATCTCTACTGACATATTAACTATTAGCCTCATGGGATAGTTCCACTGACTGCAGATCTTGGTACCTGAGACACAACCAGCTATTCATTAGGATCACTCGAAACAAAAGTAAAGGGACTTTCCTGCTAGTCTCATGTCTAGGACCCCATGCTCCCAAAGCAGGGGGCCTGGATTTGATCCCCGGTCAGGGAATTAGATCCCACATGCCACAACTAAAACTCAGCATAGCCAAATAAATATTTTTTTAAAAGGTAAAAATGGCAAACATATCTGGATACTTTAATTAAATCTTTAATTGAAAACAAAATGCAGCAAACAAAATAAAGGATTCACAGGAATGTGTGATAACCCATATTAGAAGCCTGCCATTTTGGTGATTTAATTCACCCGTAAAAATCCTATTCTGTTTTGTGCCAGGCATGGTGCTGGGTGCCGGAGACAGAGGCTCACGTGTTCCTCTCAGGGAGCTCACTGGCTGGTGGTTCCAATACAGTGACAGAATAGAAAGCCACATGGTGCCCAGAAGTGGGGCCCACTTCTTAGGAGGTCCTGAAGGCTACTACAATGGAGAGTGAGTAGGTGGAGGGTAAATTAGTTTCCTAGGGCTTCCCTAACAAATGACCATAAACTAGTTAGCTTAAAATGACACTTCTGGAGGCTAGGCAGTCTGAGATCAGTGTTGACAAGGTTAGTTCTTTCTGTAGGACAAAGGGAAAACCATTCCCTGCCTTTCTCTTAGCCTCTGGTGTTGTAGCAATCTTTGGAGTTCCCTGCCTTACAGATGGGGCTTCCCAGATGGGAATCCACCTGGCAGTGCAGGAGATACAGGAGAGACGAGTTCAATCCCTGGGTCAGAAAGATCCCCTGGAGAAGGAAATGGCTGCCCACGCCACTATTCTTGCCTGGGAAAACCCATGGACAGAGGAGCCTGGAGGGCTACAGTCCATGGAGTCATGAAGAGTCAGACACGACTGAGCAACTGAGCACACATGAGCACACATTACAGACACGTCACTCCAGTCTCCGCCTCTGTCTTCAGAAAGTCTTCTCCTTATAAGGGTATCAGTTATATTGGATTTAGGAGCCCACTCTAATCCAGTACGAATTCACTATAACTAATGACATCTGCAAAGACCTTATTTCCTAATAACATAACATTGTGTGGTTCCTGGAAAACATGAATAATGGGGTGGGGGGTACTTTTCAACCCAGTACAGAGGACACTTTAGGCAAGGATGCCCAGGATAGCAGAACAGCCTATGAGAATTGTAAATGGTTCCTTGCAGTTGCAGAGTAAGAGGCAGCGGAAGTGTAGAGAAAGGTAGATTTTAAAAGGGAGGCTGCAATGGATCTAAAGGATCTCATGCAAGCTATTAAAGAGTTTGAATACTGCACTGAAAGGTGGCTAAAAAAAAACAGGTGGGTTTTAAGTAAGTAAATACTAAAAACACTCTGTCAGAAGCAGATATTTGGAGAGAAGCACAAGAGGAGGCAGAGATACCAGCTGGGGTGGTGTCACAGTAATGCAAGATGAGACTATTACAACACAGGGCCAAAGACCGAGAAAGGAGGAAATACAGTTTAAATTGTTTTAATTAATAAATAATCATAGACAGAATTGCAAGTGGGTCAGATTAACAAAATATATGTTGTTGAAGAAGGAGGGTGTCGAAAGCTGAGAAGGGTCCCAAACTCAAGCCAGAATTTTGGCATGAGAATGCAAGGTGATTAGCAAATCTTTAAGCAAAGTCAGAGATAGATTTTTAAAAGAACAGACTTGAACACATTGAAAATTGGTTCAATTTTGTGTATGTTGAAACTATACATATAAAAATATACATACACACGCACGCACACACACACACACACATATATGTATATAAGTTGGTATATGTATAAGAGGCTGTGATGGAAACACAGATCCCTCAGAGGGTAGGAGGAAATGCACGAGACAGGAGAGTTGGAAGAAGGAAGGAATGGTTCTCAGCGCCAAATGCTGAAAAGAATTCACAATGGTACTGAGAAATTCAAAAAGAAAGAAATCGAAAAGAGAATATTTAGACAGTGAGTCCCCCTTCCTGACACTTAGCTATAAAGGGGAAAGGAGAGACAAAGCAGATGGTAATGGGAATATTGGAAAATAAAGCTGGGTATCATTGAAAGATGGGTTGATGATGTGTTTGCTTGCATAGAGAGTGAGTTAAGCATTTTTATATATAGATATGAAAATCCTGTAGAAAGGAATAGAATAAAGAGACAAGTGTGAGAAGGAATAATCAAGAATGTAAGACGAATGGGCCCCTTTCTATGTCTCTAAAACAAGCCCACCCATCAGACCCAGGTTATCTTATCTAACAGAGTTGTTGGGAGGATACTATGAGATAATGATGTGAAATCACTGAAAAATCAATTTAGGATGGTGCCAATGCCCAGTTATTATTTAAATGATGGTGTTTACAGTGTTGAAGTCCTAAATGTGTGATAGTTTTTGTTTTTATCAAGTTTGCATAATCTGCAGAAACTAGAACTGTCAGTGCAAACCTCCACTCTCCCCTGTTCAAGCCAGGAACAGGCAATTCTGAGGCTCTCCTTGTTTTGAAGTCATCCCACCCAGAAGATTTCCCTGCAGGGAAAGAGAAAGCATTTGGAGATCTGGCGTACTTCAAGATTCTTCCTTTTTCTGACACAGAAACCATGGCACATGATGCCAAAATTGTACTTTCCAGAACCCATCATAGATATATGTTCCCTGGATGTATACCAGTTAGATTAAAGCTTCACAAATCCATCAAGAAATTCAGCACAAGCTTTCCCTCCTTGTGGCACATTAGTGGATTTTTACTCTGACACACTCATGGAGAACACCAATACATTTTTTTTTAACTAAGGTGAGACTTTCACCCTTATCTGAGATCTCTAAATAATGAAGCTACAGCTACAGACAGCAACTTGACCCACTAAAGAGATTATGAAGAGGGAGGAAAAAGAGCAGTATTTCCACTCTACACAGAACACTTCATTAAAAACAATCCTCAATAAATATTGAAACAAAGGTACTTCTCTCTCATTTATAACCAACCCACTCACCTTTTACTCATTGATATGTTCAATGACCAGTGTGTTTGCAGTACTTATAAGTACTCATGTTCTGTCTTAAGTGGTCAGAAAGATGATCACAGAACAAGATACTCAATTGCAATAAATAGAACACTACACACTTAATACATGCCAGCAAAATGGGTTGCAATATTAAGTCAACTAAGACCAGAATTCAATTCAACAACAACAACAACAAAAAACCCTGAAGCACCAAGCTAATCATTAGCTCTGATTTTCTTCCCCATTATGAAATGCATATGCTGATAATTAATATGACATATGAGGACAGTTTCTATGGAAATACCAGAGGAAAGCTAGTGCAGTGCACATGATTCTGATCAATCCTAATGCAGCAGACACTCCTATCTGTTCCATCAAGGTTCAGACCATTTTAAAACATACTCCAAGTAGTTTAAATCAATTCTCTGCTTTCTGTATAAATTTGCGACGGGGGGGGGGGAGTCATTTCTGAGATCTAAAATTTAAGCTAAGAAAAAAAACATGAAGGTCACAGACCTGCCAAAAGTGCAGAAATAGCAAAGGACAGACAGCTGCAGCTCTAATTATGTATTAATATTACATATGCTATCCATGAGTACAGAAAAGCTCAACTGCTGCAGTATTTAGAAAACTCTAATAATGGACGGAATTAGAAAGAGAAAAGGAAAGCAACTTAAGAGTGGCCACGAAACACATAATTTCCAGAAAATGCAAAAGCATACAATAGATTAGCTACTTGAGTTTCTCAAATTGAGACTTCTACTCAAAATCTTGAGTTACAAAAGATGTAAATTTTTCCATAATATTAAAGAACAATAAACCATGATTTTTTTTTAATCTATAAAGTGAGCAGATGACATTCTCACATTATTTTTACAGAATTATTAGGACAGGAATAAGTAAATTGGTTGGTCAAGAGATTACCCTTATATTGAGATAAATACTATAATTAAAGAGAGATCTCTGTGAAGTGTTATAATAATCAAGATATTATCTGGGTTTAATATATTTTAGAAGCAAAACTAACAGCACTGCCAGTATGCTATTACACTCTCCTACATAAATACCATGATTCTGCCTGTGAAGCATATTGGTATGAACTGCCAAGATTTCCATATTTAATGTATTCAAAAAATTTCTAGATTAAAATGTATTAATATTTTATGGAATATATACATATAATATATACAAAATATATGTGTGCGTGTGCATGTAGCCCTCCCCTCCAGGGGTTGGGAGGAAAAGTTGTGGCCTTTTTTGTTCTGAATAGCTTACTTGAGCCTATGTTTTCATTTCTTAAGATCAGATCAGATCAGATCAGATCAGTCGCTCAGTTGTGTCCGACTCTTTGCGACCCCATGAATCACAGCATGCCAGGCCTCCCTGTCCATCACCAACTCCTGGAGTTCACCAAGACTCACGTCCATCAAGTCAGTGATGCCATCCAGCCATCTCATCCTCTGTCGTCCCCTTCTCCTCCTGCCCCCTATCCCTCCCAGCATCAGAGTATTTTCCAATGAGACAACTCTTCGCATGAGGTGGCCAAAGTACTGGAGTTTCAGCTTTAGCATCATTCCTTCCAAAGAAATCCCAGGGCTGATCTCCTTCAGAATGGACTGGTTGGATCTCCTTGCAGTCCAAGGGACTCTCAAGAGTCTTCTCCAACACCACAGTTCAAAAGCATCAATTCTTCAGCACTCAGCCTTCTTCACAGTGCAACTCTCACATCCATACATGACCACAGGAAAAACCATAGCCTTGACTAGACGAACCTTTGTTGGCAAAGTAATGTCTCTGCTTTTGAATATGCTATCTAGGTTGGTCATAACTTTCCTTCCAAGGAGTAAGCATCTTTTAATTTCATGGCTGCAGTCACCATCTGTAGTGATTTTTGAGCCCAGAAAAATAAATAATTCACAGATGAGTAAGCTCTAGTCCACTGAAAGTATGTAAAGGCCTAATGCATCAATAACTAATCTTGACTGAATTTAACATTGTATCTATATCCATATAAAATGCTTTAAAGTCTACCTTATTTGAAAATACTAAAAGATGCATTCTGAAACTGCTTATAAAGGTGACAGCCTGGCACACAGTAGATGCTCAACAAAGGCTTACAGAGTGAGAAAGTGAAAGTGAAGTCGCTCAGTTGTGTCCGACTCTTTGCGACCCCATGGACGGTAGCCTACCAGGCTCCGCGGTCCATGGGATTTTCCAGGCAAGAATACTGGAGTGGGCTGCCATTTCCTTCTCCAGGGGATCTTCCCAACCCAGGGATCGAACCCGGGTCTCCTGCATTGCAGACAGATGCTTTACCGTCTGAGCCAGAAGCATGTGTCAACAGGGAAAAGTCATCACCCGTATGTTAGGCACTGCACCCTCCCTTGGACAGCCAGTTAATCCTCTCATCAGTTAGAAGATTCTACTCTTTAACTTTACTGCAAGTATCTTAATGAGTATCCCGTTCAAAGGTGAAAACAAAAACAAACACAACCCTCCTTGAAAGGAGGTCTTAAATGGTGGCATCAAAGAATATGTGGCGTTATATGGACTGTAGCCCACTAGGCTCCACTGTCCATAGGGATTCTCCAGGCAAGAACACTGGAGTGGACTGCTGTCCCCTCCCCTCCAAGGGATCTTCCTGACCCAGGGATTGAACTTGTGTCTCTGATGTCTGCTGCACTGGCAGGCAGTTTCTTTACCACTAGCGCCACCTGGGAAGCCTCTGGAAACTGGATCAGTTCAGTTCAGTTCAGTTCAGTCATTCAGTATCAAAAGACTAGATTGATATTTGGGGTTTTTTTTAACCCTTCATAACATGGAATACCAAAATACCATTACATTTTGACTCTGAAAAAATATGCATCCTCCCAAAAGGGTCAGATTTCCACACCACAGAGGCAGGTCTACTGGAAGCTTGATTCCCAAACTCTGAAGTTACAAACTTTAAGTCTCTATTCCCCACCCTAAAATACAGATACATAAGTAAATCTCAAGAGTTTGTACTGAAGATTGCAAGAATAATGTTTGTAGCTTAATATAGGTATCCTATATATGTCAGACTCCCTCTCCTTGACCTTTCCTCATTAAAAATAATAATAATAATAAAAACACTATACTTCACTGCTTTCTTAGGCAAGATATAAATAACAAAACTAATTTTCCTTGACTTCTCTCAGCCAAGTGATACTAATACATTATTTTATAACATATCGATAAAATAGTGCTTTGTTTACATTAAAAAAACTTTCTCATATAGGATACACAAAATTTTTCCTTTCATCATTTATGGAGAATAGTTTTCTCTAAAGTATATTTATTTTCCTTCATTTTTAATAAAATTGTAAACCTAATAACCAAAATAATGCATATTACAGTAATTTTTAAAATACATAAAAAAGCACAAAGAAAATTAAAACACCCATAATCCTCTTACTTAGAGATAGTTACTGCTAATTTGGGGGTTTTATTTCTATTCTAAAAATGTGAACGGGATAATTCTCTTCATGCTGCTTTGTAACCTTTTTACATTTTTAAATATTTTATGAACATTTTGAAGGCCTGATTATTATTAAATATTCTATATGGCATATAATATAAAGATCATTTTATGGCTCCTTATTATTGTATTTCCTGTATATACCATAAATTATTCAATTGAAATAATATTATTAAACATTTAGAGTTGTTGTCATTTTTAAGCAAGAGTGATATATTGAACCACCATGTACTCATGACCTCAGTTCAGTTCAGTCGCTCAGTCGTGTCCGACTATTTGCCACCCCGTTAATCACAGCATGCCAGGCCTCCCTGTCCATCACCAACTCCAAGAGTTCACTCAAACTCATGTCCATCAAGTCAGTGATGCCATCCAACCATCTCATCCTCTGTCATCCCCTTCTCCTCCTGCCCTCAATACCTCCCAGAATCAGGGTCTTTTCCAATGAGTCAACTCCTCACATGAGGTGGCCAGAGTATTGGAGTTTCAGCTTCAGCATCAGTCCTTCCAATGAACACCCAGGACTGATCTCCTTTAGGATGGACTGGTTGGATCTCCTTGCAGTCCAAGGGACTCTCTAGAGTCTTCTCCAACACCACAGTTCAAAAGCATCAATTCTTCAATGCTCAGCTTTCTTCACAGTCCAACTCTCACATCCATACATGACCACAGGAAAAACCATAGTCTTGACTAGATGGACCTTTGTTGGCAAAGTAATGTCTCTGCTTTTTAATATGCTATCTAGGTTGGTCATAACTTTCTTTCCAAGGAGTGTCTTTTAATTTCATGGCTGCAATCACCATCTGCAGTGACTTTAGAGCCCCCCAAAATAAAGTTTGACACTGTTTCCACTGTTTCTCCATCTATTTCCCAGGAAGTGATGGGACCAGATGCCATGATCTTCGTTTTCTGAATGTTGAGTTTTAAGCCAACTTTTTCACTCTCCTCTTTCACCTTCATCAAGAGGCTTTTTAGTTCCTCTTCACTTTCTGCCATAAGGGTGGTGTCATCTGCATATCTGAGGTTATTGATATTTCTCCCGGCAATTTTGATTCCAGCTTGTGCTTCTTCCAGCCTAGCACTTCTCATGATGTACTCTGCATATAAGTTAAATAAGCAGGGTGACAATATACAGCCTTGATGTACTCCTTTTCCTATTTGGAACCAGTCTGTTGTTCCATGTCCAGTTCTAACTGTTGATTCCTGACCTGCATATAGGTTTCTCAAGAGGCAGGTCAGGTGATCTGGCATGCCCATCTCTTTCAGAATTTTCCACAGTTTATTGTGATCCACACAGTCAAAGGCTTTGGCATAGTCAATAAAGCAGAATAGATATTTTTCTGGAACTCTCTTGCTTTTTCCATAATCTTCAACAGTTATCAACTCATGGGTCAGTCTTATTTCATCTATATCTTTACCCATTCCCCACTTTAAAAGATAAGAGATTTTTAATAAACATAACTATAATACCATTGTCTCACTTCAAAAAATTAGCAATCATTCTTTCCTATCATCGAGTACCCAAGCAATGTTTAAAAATTGCTGATATCCCTGCCTTTCTTCCCTCACTTTTCCCTACCTCCTCTCTCTTTTTTTTTTTTGACTCTACAATGTTGTATTGGTTTTGCCATACATCAACATGAATCTGCCACGTGTACCTCCTCTCTTGATTGCTCAAATCAACATCCAAATAAGGTCCACACACTGCAAATAAATATCTTTTAATTAGTAGATTTCTTTCCATCTCTCTTTTTAAATTCCCTTGCAACTTTTTCGCTGGGAGAAAAAAAAATAAAATATTGGCCAATGACTCTAAAGTATTTCCTGTGTCTTGAATTTTGCTGATAGCATCATCATCGGTGTCATTCAGCACATTCCCCTATCAAGTATATTTCCTAGAAATAGGAACTTAGATTTATAAATTTTCTCAGATTCAAGTTTCATGTTTTGGTAATAGTATTTCATAAGTGGAATAGTTTGGTGGTATGGTGAGCTGCCATCAGGTGGTACAGAATATTGAATTGCCTATCTTGTTGATGTAAGTAGCCATCAATAATCAATACCTAGATCTACTGATCAGTATTATAGAATAGTTATACTCTAATTGAAATAGTTTTCCTAATATAAATAATATACATAGCTAGAAATCTTAGAACTACTTGTTCACATCTATATGCTCATTTATATTTAAGAAAAAATCCTAAAAATTAAATATCTGAATCAGAAGCTTTTCATTTGAAAATTTATATTACCAAACATATTGCCCAACTTACAGGAAAGTTATAACTAACATGAATCCCAGCATTGGGTCACTGTTGTTTTAAACATTTCTGTTTATCTATTAAAACTATGAAACTCATTGTGGTTTGCTTTGCAACATTTTGCTTATGAATAGGACTAAGCAGGCTTTCCTTAAATTTAAACTTGTATTTCTTCTTTTGTGATTTGCCAGCTCTTGTTCTTTGACAAAATATTTTGTTGGATGTCTATATTTTTCTTTTTTCTTTTTTTCCACTGGTTTCTCAAATATGTTAACTTTTATGAAAACACAGTCTCTGATGAGTAGCAGTACTGTAATATATAAAGACTCCATGTACCTGTAACATTCAATTACTCTCCAGCCTAACATTTTATTCAAGATCTGGTCAAAAATGGCAAAGCAGACATCTGCAAAATATGCTGAACTTGACTTACAATTTCAGGAATAGCATTTTAATCCATTACAATGAAGGACTGAGGTAACCATTGTCTAAGATCTACCATTGTGCTCAGCAAATACTTTTCATTCCAAGCCTGTTTTTGTCTTACAATTTAAACAGTACACCAATATACTTTAAAGAACACAGAACATTATATACACCAGAATATGCCCTAAAAAACCTCTATACCATCACATTAAATTTATAGATTCATTTATCTCTTCACTTTGCAAATATTCTTTGCCCCCACCACGAATGATAAGCAATAGGGCTTCCCTGTGGCTCAGAGGTTAAAGCGTCTGCCTCCAATGTGGGAGACCCGGGTTCAATCCTTGTTTTTATGATGCACTTAAGACTCTGATGCTGGGAGGGATTGGGGGCAGGAGGAGAAGGGGACAACAGAGGATGAGATGGCTGGATGGCATCACCAACTCAATGGAAGTGAGTCTGAGTGAACTCCGGGAGTTGGTGATGGACAGGGAGGCCTGGCGTGCTGCAGTTCATGGGGTTGCAAAGAGTCAGACACGACTAAGCAACTCAACTGAACTGAACTAAAAGGTAAAAAGAGGATATCCCAGTTGAATCACTATAGACATAGAGGTTAACTATTGTCACTTAAGAGTCCTTTACCTAAACATGCCACATGCTCTAGAACAGGCTCTAATTCTGGAATAAATACCCACAGAAACAGTCATGCATGCTCAGTCCAATTTTCCATATACATGTTTTCTGAAAAGTGGGTGTTAAAGGTAATTGAAAGTCTAGGACTGACATATTAGACTTTATGGCATACAAGCCCAAATCTAAAACTAGAAACAGTAATAATATTAATATTTAGTAGGAGAAGTAGAATGTTAAACCTACAAAGAAAGGTGGGGAAAATGCTTAAAACTGAATGAAGTAGTTAAAAACTACAAGTCCTAGATATATCAGCATTCACATCTGTGCCTTAAGAACATGCAAATGAAACTAATTAGTGCTCAAGTCATTTAGTTACAAGTGGTGGCTAAACTTAACAGTTTTCCAATTTCAAGCACACATAATGTATAACGTAGACAATATAGTCTCTTATAAAGAACAGAAAAGCAAGGAAAGAAGGGAAGAATAGAGAATAAAAGGAAGGGAGGAAAATTTGCTGAGAAAGTATTTTTCATTTCAGAGAAAACCTTCTTTCAATTATAATTAATCACATGCTTATTTGACTATAATCATCCTCATAACTGTCCACCTTTGA